>NC_080632.1:25555263-26755263 GCF_027887145.1 Ammospiza caudacuta | reverse complement strand
AACTAAATTTAATATTGCTACACACTCTTCCTCTCTTAGGCCAGGACTCAACAGCATCTTGCATTTCCTCTCTCCTCACCCCACGCTTATAGTGTGCATAATCTCAGTCCATGGATTGCTACAGGATCCTTCCAAAAACTCTTGTATCCTTCCTTGGTGAGGTGTTCTTTGTTCTAGGAACAAAGCAGGTCACTGAGTGTTGCTCTAAGTCAGTTCTCCCAGCCTCTCTGCCCATAGAACAGCACAGAAGAGGATGGCACATGCTCCGCCAGCAAGCTGATCTGCTCCACTCCCTGGAAATTTCAATCACCGACACACATCAGCAACAGTAGAAGTGCCTATCCCCAAACCCAATACATTTTTCACTTGGGATGACACTTTGCTTCCACAAGACATTCTGTTCCCTGGCACCACCATGGATTGAAATGCTTCACTTGAGAGGAAATTTCATTGTAAACCAGAAGGACAGCATGCTCCAACACTTAGTGCAGAAAAAGAGGATAGGCAGAAATAGCAGAGATGTCTGAGGTCCTGTTTGCTTCTGTTTGGAATATAAACAATCTCACAATTCTTCTCTGTGCCAATTCTCTTGTAGGCTGAAGTAACTCTTTTCCCATTTTAGTAATCCTAGTTTCTCAAGAAGGTAAGACATCAGGTAATCCTATACTTTACTGTCTGCCTACCACCAGTGCTACTGTGTAGTCTCACACAGCATTTGTGCACTGCCCTTGCATTTACCAGCAAGAAATGAACAGATCCATCCATCAGGCTCCAGCAGATGTGTATCTGCAGAGAAGGGAGCTCATGTCTGTTACTGGTAGCAGCAACTCCTTCCCCAGTGAGTCTGAACAGCCTCTCTCTCCAGGTTAAACCAAATGGCTTTGGTTGTCTCTCTCAGACATGTGAGTGAATGGATGTGACGCCCCAAAACTCCCACCTCTCAGATCATATACTACTTATGTGAAAACAGTGGGTAAGCTTCTGGCAGCTCTTCCTCTTTAAAATGGACTGGGGAAAAGCAGCATGTAATTTTCTGGCAGCAACACTGGAACACTAAAAATTATGAGTCCCCACAGCTATTCCCACCTGTTCTTACAGCAATATTATATGGGATATATACCCACCCATGAGTCTATCTGTGATGGTTTTATAGCTCAAACTGTAAAAAAAAAACCCAAAACAACCCAACCCAACCCAGACCCCAGACTTTCCTGCATAGGAAAAAGGATGTAAAACAGCAGTTGGAAATTTCACCTGTTTTCACATCTCACTTAAGTTGTGTCTAAACTTCTTCCATAGAAGGGAATAAAAGCAGGACAGATGTGTATTAACCCAAAGGTGATACTGACCAGAGATACTGTAACACCTGAATATGGAGCAAGATGAGGGTGACTCAGCAGAAGATGTTTGTCTTCTATGCAGAGTCCTAAAATTTGGCTGTCTGTTACAGGAAATTACACTAATACTGAATCACAGTTCTGTATGCATCATCATCATGTACAGATGTTTTCCATGGTGAGGAAGTTGCTGTTAGGTAAGCTTTAAAACTTTATGCAATAATTTTATTTCAAAATGTGTCCTAGAGCATCCAGTTTTTCTTGTGCATGAAAGTATCTGCAGTGTTTATGATTTCTATTCTCTTCAGCAAAAACTCTGACCAAGACACTCCAGGGATAGGTGCAACAACCCTTCCATATTCTACCTGAAAAGACAAATAGTTTGCAACTATTCTCTAACAAAACACACAGAAAAGAAGATGAAAGAACTGAAAAGGATCAGTGGAATGCTCATAAAATGGAGACTTATCTCATGACAAATGAATTAGGGTTGCCTAGGATTTTTCTTAGATATATTTAATTTTTTCCACATGATTTTTTGTTAGTGGATGTATCTTCAGAAGGAATATACTAATTTAAAAATGCTTCCATTGTGATTAGAATAGGCAAGATTTCTGTGCTCCAGAAACTTTTTTAAAAGTCTTGGGAAATAACTTTAAAGTCCCAAGGATTCTAGAGGTTGACAGGGACTTAATTCAACTCATCTGTAGCAAAACATGTTTAAAATTTATTTCTTTTAATAGCTATTATGTTGAGAGTGCAATAAAGAGATATGCTGATAAGAGAAAAATCATCCTTTTTGCTAATAATAACAGTAATGAGGCATTACTGTACAAGGGGAAAAAGAAAAAAAGCATTTTATTCTGGGTACTATTTCCCCTCAGATAATATGGCCTTTGGCAAACTGTGATGCTACAGGTCTTTAAATAGTGAAGTTTTCAAACAAAAGATTGTGTAATAAAGATTTGAAGAAGATGTATTTATAATTAATGATGGAGCTTGGAAGAAGTCCAACAATGAAAGCAATTCTTGTTTTCTAACCTGAAGCACAAGCTTTCTATAAACACACAGAGTGAAAATTACTCCGGTAAAGAAGCAAAGCGATGAAGTAAAACAGGGTACACATACCTGTACACTTTAAAGTGTTTCAGACTTTCAGATATCCTGAACTAAGAGGTAAGCTATCTATCACAGATAGATTTGGGATGTAACATCAATGGAAGTCTGTGGAGACAACCTTGCTACTACATCAATACAGCCCCAAAAGGTCCTGCTTCCTTTCATATTTACTTCTGGGTGGAAACAGTTCTACTATGTTTTCAGTAGCCCATAAGTCCTCATTGCATAGAGTGAAGCAGATGAATTGCAGTTGTTCTTTTAGTGTTTAGTGGTTTGTTCTCCTGGTGTATGCTGTTTTTATACATTCATTGCTAGTTCTCTGATTTAGGCTTTAGCCTAAATATAGGGGGAAAGGGAAGGGGTGGTTTGGTCTTTGCAAAAGCCAAACCAAAGCTGTTTCAGTTCCAGGTCTCATTTTTTCTGAGCCCTGAAAGTTAAAGCCTGGATGGCTTGGGTAAGTGCTTCTAATTCTAGCCTACTCCTATTTAAAACAAGAGGGAGGATGTGTTTTTAAGAAGCTAAAACTAGTATGGCCTGGAATGAAGTCTCTGAAGACATTTAGGGAGGATTCAGATAAACAATTCCATTCCTCTCTCCCCACCCCTTATATCTCTCATTAATTTTTACGCTATCCCTTCTTGCTTCCTATCTTTCAGATATTATTTGCTTCCCCTCAATTTCCAATGGAGCTTGAAATTAAATTTCTTTTGCCACCTTGCTAGTGAACAAAGATCTGAACCGCACATCCTGGTGAAAGTTAACTCCCAGACTGAGTTACTGAGTTATCTTCCACCTCTGTACATGAACTGGCTGAAATCACACAAAAGAAATTACTGTGTAGTTCTGTGTCCAACTCACACCATCGTTACTTCATTGTTGAAAGGATAACTCTGAGTTTAGTTGGACAGAAATAGAACCACCCAATTGTAATGGATTTAGTCTCCATTTATGACAGCAGAAATTGGGCCACACTGTTACTCAAGATAGAAACAGCACTCATTGTCACAATTTATAACTTCATCAGGAGTTAACTTGGGAGCTGCAAGCTGGCAGCAATAATTCATACATTGCTGCAAACTGTATTTTCATAATTTCTGTTGATACTGGCAAAGTACTTGTTTTGGCTTTCTGCATGTTGCAGTCATTAGTATAATATAACATAGCCACTCAGATATATTTAGGGGAAGGTCATTTTTATACAAATTATTATGTACTGGGAAGTTAAATAAACAACCAAGTTAAAGATATCAACAATCCCACTCCTTGGTCCATGCCAAAGTGAATTTTAAACACTAGTTGGTTCAATTGGAGGAAAAGTCATGCAGTGATTATGTCAGTTGGAAGACAGAGGACATTGGACAGAGGACAAAGGACATCTTTTATTTGAGACACCTGGAATGCTACTCCTTTAAAAGGGCTGAATACATCTGTAAAGCTAGAAGTGCTCAAAGACAAGCTAGAACACACTTGGTCACTATAGCATTAGCAAGATTACTCATCCTGTTCATAGTAATGAAAATTCCTATTGAGACTTCAGTGAGCAAAAAGTACAGTATCCTGACTATTTATTAACAGCTCTTTGGAATGTGTTTCTAAGGCACAAAAGGACACTGACCTTGAAAATACTATTTGGGTGGAAGTAAAAGTCCACAGTTTTCATTTTGCAAGTTTGTAACTGTAAAAGTTACAAAACAAGTCACTTTTGAGAAGTACTCATCTTTTACGCTCATTAGATTGCAATCCAGCGATGACTGAACATGATATTTAAACAGTAGTGTTTTTGCCAATGAGTTGCATGATCAACACGAACTGCTAATGTTTTCTATTCTAAACCTTCTCAAAATGTCAAGTGTTCTTGTCAGCTGAGTGGAAGTGGCATAAAAGTAACTTTTGAAGTAGTTGTTGATGAGATACCCTTGGGAAATGCAGTATATGTACTGAAATGATATTCACAATATTCTCCAATCTCCCCTGCTGCAAAAGAATTAGGCTCCAAACTCACATTTCCATTGATGGTAATGTAGCACAGTCTGAGTCTTCCTTCCAAAAAAGACACAGAGCATTCTTAAATAACACAGGTCTTGTGTCCTGAATTTTTTTAAGTGGCAAGAAAATAAATACCTAAATTAAAGAAATTAATTTTGAAAACCTATACCTGATAACTACCTGTTACAGTAATTCCAGCACTGTTAATTTTAGGAGTTTTGTACACAGCATATCACCAGGACAGCAGAAAAATTCTGAGTAGTCTGAGTCACACTGGCTATAGCAGATTCACATATTTCTTCATTCCCAGTTTCTTCTGTGCCTTGGAACATCAGACAAAGGTAAGGAAACTGGTGCATTACCTAAGAAGACCTGGGCTCACTCCCTGTTATCACATGGTAAACCATGTTCACACATGGTTATTATGCAGAACTATTTTGAATAACAAACCGAGGCAGAACTTTGATGTGCCTGTCCACAGGTCTTGCCGCCTCAGTCAGGTGCCTCCAGAGCTCTTTTGGCCCTAGAGGGCACAGTTGCCCCTTCTTGTTTTCACCCCATTGCAGCAGGAAGAAAAACAGGCTTCTAGGTTTTTGGCCCAAAGCAGTGCTGATGATGTTTGTTACACCATTTACAGCAAAAGCCATGAAATTATTTGCTTGTCAAGTTCCAGTTAAGTCAAGATCATCACCAACACTGTATTTCCAGTGCCATGGGTCTCACATGTTGCAGTTCAGGTGTTTCTTGGAGTCCTCTTTTTGACTACCAAACAAAACTTTTTTACTCAATTATTTCCCAAAAGTTTAGTTATACAGGTGGAATTTTATGGACTACTAGCACAGGGACTGCACGCTTGTGATCAGTGCTTGGTACTTTATTCACACATCAGAGAGTCACAGAATGGGTCAGGTCAGAAGGGACCACAGTGCACCTTCCCTGCTCAAGAAGGGCCATCCAGGAACATGTGGCCAGGATTATGTCCAGATAGTTCTTGAATATGCCTTTTCCTCAGAAGGTGCTGAAATGGCCTAAAGTCTCTGTTCACTTCTGGGGAGACATATGGGTATTTTATGCTGCTGCTGTTCCATGCACAAATGTCTGATTGCAATAATAAATAGTATTTTGGACAGGGAAACTCAGTTTTCAGCATACCACAGCAACTACAATGGTACAAAGCACAAGCGTTTATAAAGATGAGCTTTTGTAAATGGCACTTTACAGGTAAAGTGAAAATAAGCATAAAAATCTAAAAGCTGGGTAGAATTTGGTACATATTTTTATTATTTGATTTTATATCTGCATTTTTTCACTTGACCTGTAGCAAGCACTGGTTAGGATATCAGTTCCATTAAATAAACATTTTAGAATTTGAGTGCTTTCAAATTGTTGACTGCTCATTTGTGATCATTTAGTAACACTCAGTGATGATGTCTCTATAACAAGTAATTCATGTCTAAACTGGCTTTCACACTGTTCAAATGTAAAAGTTAGCCTCCTAAGAACATTTTGGGGTCATTTCACACGTTTGATCGCATCTGGTCTTGTAACTATGACACTCATGGATCTAAAAGCCTGTTTTCACCCAGGTAATATAAGTACTGCAGCCTCATTTGCCTTGTATTCACAAACTTAGCAAGTGGGTTGAAAAATGCACAGGGATATTCAGCAGATAGGGTAACCCACATCCAGAGATATCCAAAATGTAGGTTATGTACAGGTAGAAAAGGTGGAAGGGTACAGCTGCCACATCCAGGTCAATGAGATGCATCTGGGTTCTCAGCCCATCCTTGCCTCAGCTGGCTTCCTCTGTAAACCAGGCAACCAGGCCACTTGGAGAGGCTGCTTAGCAGCTCACCCTACAAGGAGGGCACTTTCACTATTAACCCAAACAGTCCTGACAGTTGTAAAGCCCGGCATTTTGCAATATTGACTCACTGCCAAGAAGTATTAAATTAATCTTTAAGAACATGAGGTAGGAACTTTCTTAGTTACTAACAAGGACGACAAACTCCTCAATGAAATACAGGGACATAAATGCAACAAAAAACATCCAGTACAAATTTTTAACCAAAACATCAGAAGCCAGGGGACTGATTTGAAGCAAGAGGCTACTGAATTTTGTATAAAGAAATAATGACTTTAATACTTGTAATTTTCAGGTGATTTATTTAATCTTCACACACATCCACAATGAAGGAAGGCAAAACAATTCTGTCTGTGCTACATGGGGATGACGAGGCAGCAAGAATATAGAATCTGCCCAAGGCCAGCATGAAGAGACTGGAATGCCTGGCTGCCAGCCCCATTCTCAAAATACACAGTTCCTTTCTAGAGACAGCAGCTGTTTGTTCTCTGACACTTATAGAGCATCTAAGATTATTTCCATTGACGTTAATAATCTCTGCAGTGAGAACAAAATTGGGTCATAGGTGTTTAAACTGGCCCAATTTCACTGAAGACTCCTGGTGAACTCATGGTTACACACAACTCTGTAATTATCAGGTTCAGCTTGGGAAGCTGAGTGGCACATGCAGAAGGCTGGGGCAGTAACACAACAGAGTGCATGCAACCCTCAGCTTTGCTCTGCCACAAGCATGGCCAGTCTTTTGGCCAGGACAATTCCTGTAGCCTGAAATGAAGCTGAGGGTTGCATGCATTCTGTGTATCCTCCTATGTCATTGCTAGAGGTGCAAGGAAAATCCAAGCATTTCCTAGCCTGTGGGCAATGCAGGCACCAGAGATGTGAACGCACAATACCTTGGGCAAAAAGGCTTCCTCTAGGATATATGAGTATCCATCTGCCTTTCAGCTAGGTGATGGGCTTGTCCATCCCATGACAAAGGGAGCATTGTGGGGTTCCAGGGAAAGTGGCTAACAAGGGTGTATAGACAGCAGAATTTTCCCTGCAAAGCAGGATCCAGATTTGAAGCCCATCCCCAGCTAGGATGTCCTTGTTATGCTCTGGTATCTTTGTGAGACCTTGGGCAAAGCATAAGCATTTAAACTTTTTTCCACAACAAAGCTGAGGATATTATATTTTTAAAAATGCTATGTTCACCAAAATTTGATCATTTTAACGCAGCAGAATTGCATTGAAGTTGGAGGACAATACCTTGTGACTCAAGAAAGTGCTTCTGACTTCCATCAAGTTTCTGCACAAGCAGGACACAGAAGCCAAGGGGCCATGAGCCACTGACATTTGTATATCAGGAACAGTAGCATTTAAATGAACATGCTAATTTCCACTGAAGAAATTTTTCCTTATTACTTTTTTTTTTTTTAAGCAGCGGTAGGCAGGGTGAAAATGGATGTCAATCTGACTGCTTATTACAAACTTTCTCCTGCTTTTTGTACCAGATTTGGCCCTTACTATATGTCCAGAGGGCATACTGGGACACTATAGGCATTTCACAGGGCAATCCTGAGTTGCTGCATAGCACTCTGGACATCCTTACTGTCACTGAAGAAATGCAGGTACTATGAAATGATAATTAAGCCCACCTAAGAATCCCAAACTGTGTCAAACAGCTAACACTGAGTCTTGTGTAATAACCTACAATTAGCATGTAATACCCAAGGCATTTGCACATTGACAACATGGTTTAATCCAGTAATAAAGTAGGCTAAAATGATTATTTTAGCTAATAGTATTTTTAACAGAAGTGAAAGTACAGAAAAGAAGCTACAGAAATATATTGATTTGAGTTGTGACTCCTTGAGAAGTCTGTATAGATTTTGTTATTTATTGTCCATTTTTTCAAAAAGGACCTAAGGCAAATGTAGAAATCCCTGGTTGTATGAAATGGATGGTTGTGCATCAAAATGAGGGATTTGCATGTTTAACTGCCCATATTTGTATCCTTCTATCCAGTTTGCATATGCAAAGGCAAAGATTGTTATATTTATCAGTGCATAAATGAAAGGAGAAGAGATAAATGACCTGGTTTGCAGAGGTGCTGAGCACATGCAGTTTCCATTTATTTCAACTGGAGTGTGAAAAACAGGCCCTAAGTGACTGGCTCAAGCTCACACAATGCATGATTGTCAGTGCCAGGAAGAAAACCCAGAAATCCTTCCAGTCTAATCCTCCCAGTCTAAATCCTCCCCAGTCTAAACTCTAGACACAGTCTCTCCAAGAAATAAAAGAAAAAAAAAAGAAAAAAAAATCTGTCCAATAGCCTGACCACACTCTTATTTCTATCTTAATTTGCTAAGAGAGTAAAAAAATGGGACATGAAAAACTCCTGCATAATCTTTAATGACTAGCAAATAATGCCAAGTAGGGCAAGTAAATATGTGTGAAGCATTGCTCACACACCCATCAACTTGCATGTGTGTCACAGATGGTTTTAGTGAAGAGCCAAAAAGAGAAGGAGAGAAAGGAAAAGGAAAACAAGTCCAGATAAAGAGTAAGCTAGAAAGAAAGACAAAGATATTCTCTGTTATTAAAAAAAAAAAACCAAAAAAACAGTTAAAAATGCTATAAAAACTAATGATTAAAAAAATCACTATTCCCTTTCCTTGATAACGTGTAGGCTAATCTCTACATAAATAGAAATAACAGCCCTTTGAAATGGCAATGATTTGCTTGGAAAACATTCATTAAAAACGTCCTGCAATTATTGACTCTATCATTATTTCTTGGCAGCAGCTGAGTCTCACTGCATCTTGTGTTGTTTCTCCAATGAAAAGCAGAGCATTGTTTGGGAAAAAAATGACAAAAATGGAAACAAAAAAAAAATCAGACCAAAAAACCCCACAAGGACATTGTGTTTGAAATATGTGCTTGGTGACATGGAGCTGATTGCCCAAAGGAATCAGGATACATATATTTGTATTATTGTACACGTGAGTAGCTTGAATCATGTACTGCTCGCTCTCTTTGTTTGGATTATGCAGCTTGGCTGGGCAGCCATCCAAAAGATTCACATTAAATTCTAGCTATATTCAGCACAAAAGTCATCTAGCATCAGAGGATCAAAGTTACATCAACCAACAAGCACTAAGGAATTGATAAGCCACTAAAATTAGGTCATCTCCTAGCAGCTGCTTTTGATGGATGAAGTAGAATTTAGCCTCAGGTTTTCTATTTAAAGATCTGTTACAGCATCTTTTCCTGCAGCTACAATGAGAACACAACAAAGTATAATGCTTCTGATTAAATGTTTAATCATTCCTCTTTACTCTTCTGATTGTTTCTGCCATGGCACAGATTTACAGCACATACTATTTGCAGCTTTCCTAGCCCTTTTTAAGCTGACATTACAACAGTCAGGATTTTTAATTCCTTAGTTGAAAAACCTAATAAATTATTTTTAAAAAATGTAGATAAAAATCTTTCAAAGCTGTTTACTTGCCACACTTTAGGAGACAGACTGTCATTTACTGGAACTGAAAATGGATATCTAAGAAATTATCCCACCACTGTGCCCTCTGGAAGAATCACCACATCACTAGGAACTGTATGAGTACAAAAATATATATTTGTCCATAAGTACAAGGGAGGGGGTCTAAGGAAATTATTGTATCTTTATGAATTTTATTTGTGGTTACATTTTGGTAAATGATCTCATTAATCTAATTAACACATACTTTTAAAAGTACTAGCTAGTGCACTAAGCTATCTTTGGTCATTAGCGACCGGCATTTTAATTGCTGGAGTACAACATATGCCCTACCAAGACATGCTTGTGGTATCAGGGTAATACAAATAGTGCCATCATTATCATCATTAGCATCAAAACCATGAAACAGTTTTAGAAGAGACTTCAAAAGGAAATAAACAAGAAAAACTGAATTAACTTCAAATGCATAGAACCCGCTCTTGACCTGTTCAGAAGGTCGGCTGGCTGCAGCCTGTGTAAAACATCGTTGTATCATCATTTCACAAATGAAGCTAATGCAGGACTTCATTGTCAGGGACTTCAATATCACATCTCTCATGTCTGTTAAAATCACTAGAATCTTATTTAAATAACCTTGAGAAACAGGAAGGGAAAAGAAACTACCTACATCCATCCAATGTAAAAAATGAAGTAAATAGTCATCTGCCTTTTCAAGTGAAAAAATGATAGAAAGACTGAAAAATATAGTACATGACAATGCCACATAAGACACATAACTTTCTACAAACGACAGACACGTGCATGCTGCTGTAAAGCAGTCATCCTCTGTGTTCCGTTCTGCCAGCCTTGTAAGTGGGCTGTTGCTGGGTAAGAGTCGTAAGAGGTTGAAACATGCTGTCGTTTCCATTCCAAATTTGGTGTGCCTGGTCTTTATTGCTTGCGAAATCAACATTATGCACTGTAATTCAAAGTCTAGATCTAGCTTTTTCCAGCTACATACCTCTTTTTCAACAGAAAGCCTAAACTGGGGCGGTGGGGGAGAAGGGGGGGATGTGTAATAATATGTCTGGAGTAGACAACACATCTGAAACTTTTTCTTTTCAAGAAAGAATCTTTACAGGAAGAATGTAAATGAGTTTAATTTATCAGTTCTGCTTAGTACTCTATTCTGCTTGGATCTCAAGCTAATCAGCTTTGTCTTTCACTTGGGGCCCCAGAGAACAAGCCAGCCAGGGAGCCAGCTTGTAGGTGCCTATCTGGCTCATGGAGTAGGACATCTGGTGAGATGGGGATGCTTTGATGCCATATAAATTTCTGACAACCTCAGCTGAAGGCTGTCTGTCATAACATCTGCTGTCTTACTGCGCTATGACCATGCTATGCATTGAGCATGTCTGATATTACACTATGTAAATCTTGGGATTTCAGTTTTGACTGGCCTAAGTAGAAGCAGGACAAAAATGCCTCTTCTGTGCTCTAGCTGGCTTCCTTGGCATATTTTAGGATTAACATCCTTTCTGTTTATTTGTTTACTAACAGTTACCTCATCACGTCCTAATAACTGTGCTTAAGGCAAAACTGCCCAAAGATGCCAGAAAGCAACAAGACTTTGCTTGCTTTGTGATACTGCATCTCTGCATTGATCTAAAGAAATAAACACAATGTTTTCGATTGTTAACTAAAATACCCAACCCTTTTTGCACTGAATAAAACCACATATTTTCACTAGGTCCACAAAGTTTGTTTAACTGAGAGTAGAAAAGAAGAATAGCATTTTCAGGAGAAACTGTATTATCCTGGTACTTTTTCTGGCAGTGGATCTCATTTAAAGTTAAAACACTTACTGAAAATTTCCTTCTTTCAAATTATTATTATTCTTGACAGTGACAAGCACACATAAACGACAGTGGAAGTTTAGCTTACATAGCATACTGAGTCTGATACTAATCTCAACGCAATGTAACATTACTTAATCCATTATTATATACTAAAACCTGATTGTTCCAAGTGGACCTGAGGCACTTCTGAAAAACCCAATGGGCCAATTTATCATTTAACAGTTTTAAAAATTACTTTTTTTATTGTTGTTTCAAAAAAATCTTTCTTTTGCCTGTTTCTTTTCCTAGGGTCACTTGCTTCAACAAATCATGGGATGATCAGAATTTGGGGATAATCTAGGAAGAAAGAATAGCAGCCCTTTTCTTTTGTTCCATTACCGGCTTTATCCACTGTCAATATCCTTGAAAAGATAAATGGAGATAGAAATAAAACACCAGAAAAAAAAAAAAAGTCAGTACAGTAGTTTCTCATATTTAGGGCATTTGTCTGGTATACTACAATTCCTAGTTTTGATAAAATGCTGTGTTTTTAAATATCAAATGTGTCATTGTGATTGTGAGAAACTGTACTTCATTAAAATAATGTGAAGAACTGAAAATAGATCAAATCACATTATTATGAGCTGTAGTTCTATTCAATAGGTTTGAAAGCTTTAATAGTGGTAGGTCTTCTTGCTTTACCACACATGGTTGCTATGCATTATGTTCCAAAACACAAATGCACAAACCTCCTGGCAAGAGTCAGTAAGAAGAGAAAAATTGTGGTTACACATCTTATTAGATGAAAATACCTGCTTCTTTTAAATCTCTTTGCCTCTGCCCATGTCAGAAGAGTTGTACCATCATATCTGTATCTTCTTGGAAGGGTAATATGTCCTATTTCCACTTAAAGGTTGAGGGTTTGGCAAGGAACGTTCTGATCTTCTAAGAGTGAACAAACATTGTGCAAGATCTCATTACAGAGTTCCCAAGTTACCAGCCTAAAATGCTTTACCAGGCAATCACTATTTCCTGGGTATGCTTATGTACCACAAGGAGCTTGATATTTATGCAGCTTGCAGTATGCTGCGCATATAAAACTCAGCTACGAGAGGGAAAAAGTGTTTATGGAAGAAGAGGTTGGTATACACTGACACATTTTGATGGGTTACTAATATAAACAAGCCAAAGCAAAGATTAAGCTGACAGTATGAGGTTTGGTTTGTGATCATGTGTGCTGAGGAACCAGCTGTGCCAGCTGTCTTTCAGAAGGTGTTCATGTGGTTTTCCATACCCATGAACTGCACTGGAGAAGAAAATGGTGAAAAGAATAATTAGACTCACAAAATCAAGCCCTTGAACCTGTGTAAATTAAGCAACAGGATTAAGGTTTTTCTCTGCCTCCTAATTGAGCCCCCCCACCATGCTCTCCAAGCTTAATTCCTGTGGCCAAGTTCAGTTACACACTTCATAACTATAGACAAGTAAATATAAAACATGGTCATATATTCTGCTGGAACCTTGCCTTTTTTCAGTGAATGGGCAGTTACGCAATATTTATGTTTGTCCTACTCATTCAGCATGAGATCTTAGGTGTCATTTGCTGCATGCTTTTCAAACCCTACAAGCAAAAGAGAATTTTTATTTTTCTCAGGCTTTTTTCTGGCTTCTACATCATAATATGTTCACATTGTTTCCTGTTTTGGTTTTCATTTTCCCTTTAAATAAGCCTGAATACATTTACTAAAAGTGTGGTGTTATTAGTAGCATTTTTAGATGCACAAAAAGATGAGTTTCAGTGAGAAAAAGTTAAATTTGTCTGTACTGTAAGCTAATTTGTGTGGCCAGTGGAGTTGCCAGCTCAAATTCTCAGTACTCAAAAGCACTCTATATTTGCCAAATATGATTCTCACTGCCATCAGTTTCTGCTGTGAGGGTTTCGTATTTCTGCGTATCAGATCAACACTTCTAAACATGGATATTCCTAAATCAAGAACCTACTGTTCTTCCCCAGCCACGTAGGTCCTTCTCTTCACCTGCTACTTCTCACCTTTTCACTGATGCATTGCACCAAAGCTGCCATTTTCCCCTTCTAGCAGGTCAGTAAGATTTGGATTGCAGCAAGAATAGCATCTTTACTCTTGTGCCTAGCATTTAGCTCCAAATAACTGCTGACAGCAGCAGTTTCAAGGGAAATTTGCAATGAAAAGTCTTCTCCCATTTGTGTATGTACATGCATGTGTGTGTAATGAAGGAACTGAAGCAGAAAATTCTAATTTTCCCTTGTCTTTATCTAGCATCTTGTATAAAAGCCTTTGATCACATCTCTTCCCTATCCTGAAGCTTGTTGATGGAGGTGTAGAACCCAGTTTGGGGTGCTCTGCCACTGCTACCACAAAGATTTGGGCTGGGGTTGCTTATCTTGGGCCAAAACCCATAATTGTGAGCGCTTTAAAAGGTATAGTGAGAATAACAAGAAAAAAGAAGAATGTTCGCTAAATAAAAAGGAAAAAAAATTATCACACTTAGGAATTTATTTAAATCCAGACCAGCCTTCTAAGTGCAGTGGTGGAGAGCTGTGAAATCACGTGCATAAAGCCCATTTTATGTGTCTTTGTAGGGGATGATTTGAACACATTGTACCCAACCTTTTCCGGTAAAATTCCTAGAATTAAAGCATATTCTTGTGATGCTGCCAGCAGCCCGTGTAAGTTTTGCTTAGCTGAAGTGGTCAAGAAAGGTGCATTCACAGCTACATCAAGGCCTTTCCAACTTACTTGCAATAGCAGTAATGAGTATACAAAATATTTTACTTCCATTTTCCTTGCAATATATAGCAATTATTCTGTCATTCATCAAATGTACACAAATTTCTTTTCATATGTAAATACACCATTTGCTTCACAGTTCTAGCCAAACAGTTGTGCAGTTCTTTGTTAAGAAGATAATATATTTAATGACAGAGTGCCTTGTTTCCATTGTATGGAACAGGTGTTGTTTAATGGCACAGGCATTGTAACATTATATTCATTTATTAATGTGAGTGTAACGAACACATTGTAGAGACATGAATGTACTGGTCTCATAGTTAGGGTTAGTGGTTTCTTATGATGTGGTAAGTGTAGGATAGTGGCTTAGATTCAGACTGCAGAGAAGCAGGAGTTCATTATAGCAAATCCAAGTGATGTGGCTGGTTTTGGCCCTTGTTCACTTTTGAAAAGCAGAGAATACATGAAAGACTTCATTGAAAATGTGCAAGTTATTCAGTGTGGTTAATTCTACATTGGCTTTGCTCCCACCTTCTTTCAAGACTGTGTATGTGAACATGCTTTCTGAAACAACAAAACCAATCTGCAATGCATTTATGTTGCTTTTGGATACATGCACAATCCCTAGTATCCTATTTCATGAAGTAACCTGTCTTCAAATATGAGGGAAGAAGTCCACTAAAGTCATGAAACAATACTTGCCTGGATAGTGCAGCTACCAGAAATCAGTCCTTTGCTCTGTGTTCACATGTTGCCACATTTTAAGAGTTTCTGCTCTGAGTGTTACTTAGTGAGAATCTCTGCTCAGCCAGTTGGCAAGGTAGCTACAGCTGCACAGGCAAATCAGGTGAATGAGTGAAGTAACTAAAGTATCTTATTTTCTTATTGTGTGAAATTACTCATGTAGTATCAGTCACAGGACCAGAATTGACAAATGCAAGTAAACGCCAGCAGTGTCCATTTGCTTTATGGAACTCAAGTACCTACTTCATTTTGTTTGGAAACATCTTTTTTCTCTAGTGTCTCATGCTAACTTTGATGCCCTATATCACCATTATGCAGTGCATTAGAAGTATCTTTTTTTAACCTAACCTTTTGGAAACATTGCCTCTATAAATCAAGGTATGTAATAAAGTGATTCTGTTAAAGTTAATAAATGTGACTAAATCCTCACCTCTCTGCTCTACCTTATGACATACCTTAGTTTTTGTTTCACCTGGCAATTTAATAATCTTAATCATGTTATTTAGTATTTCATTTCCATCCATAATGCTAACGGGTCCTTTTAGAGCACTTCGTATACATCAGCCACAACCACTTTCCTAGTAAAGCAAATGATAGCAACTCATTAATGATTTTCATTGCTACTTTCTGAACTCCATCAGTTCCCCAAGTTTTACTTCTAGTGAAGGATCAACAAGAGAACAAGGTAGCTATGAAATAAAGTGCAAATGTTGTTCAAATATTTTCTTCACTCTTCTCTTGAATGTTCTTCACATTTTTGAAAGCAACTGAACAAATGACCCCATGAAGTTGCCCAGCTTTTCTTTTTGCTAAAACCGAAAAGCCTTATTTTCTTCTCATTAACACAATTTTTGCAATATTCTATCTCCAGTTGCAGCTGAATTTCTTTACATTTACAACTCAGTAAACAAGAGGAAAAACAGATTCATTGTCTGCTTTCCAGTTTTCTCCCATGAGAAAGGATCAAGGCATGGATTGTTCAATTCCAGCAAGAGAAGAACTCACTTCTTCTGTTCATGGTCAGTCACAAACTGGGGAGAGCGAAAAGTCCCCACACATGATGATCCCTAAGCCCTGGTAGCTCAGCCCAGATAACTGTACTTGAAATTGCCATGGGTATGTAGGACAGGCCAACATTTGGGACCTTTATGTGAGCCACTTCACAGAATTGCTGCTGTATTTTAAATTAGTTGCAAACACTGTGCCTTTGCTCTCAAACCAGGCTCCGCCCCACATCCCACATCTCACCATATTTCATCCTCTTGACTCAGGCAACAGCATCAACCTTCTTGTCCCTTTTATCTCCCTCTCTCTCCTCTGAAGACTCAATTTCTTTTATGAAAACTGGTTTTAATGAGCATACCTACTGCAGGTCACAGAGAGGAGGGGAGTCATCATCCAAGGGCACATTGGTTCATTTTGCACTGTAATAGTGACATATGCTACAGATACCTGTACATAATAGGGGTTCCTGCCTTGGCCATGGCCTATCTGGACATTGTAGAAGCCACCCTGAAACAGAGCCTCTTCTCAAAGCAATTTGTCTGCCTAGCAAGCAGGACTAACAATGAATTTCGTTTGAGTGGAGGCATGGGCAATTCGCTGACTGTTACAAAACATGACAGAAAACTGGGAGCAAATGCATCTTTTGGCTTCCTGACATAATATTGTATCTGACCAGCTATGTCAGGCTGTTCTACTTAAATAGTTTTTAACCGAATTATTACCCAGAATGAATTCTATAACAAGATGGGAAAAATAGCCAGCAGCCAGCTGTGGCAGATCACACAGCCTTCTTGGAAACCTGGCTGCCGCTCATCCCTCTGAGGACACAGACCACAGCACAGGATTGATCACACAGGTTGCATTATCAGCTCTTCTTTTTATTAATACCTCAGTTTTGTTACCTGCCACCAGAGACCTCACGACAGTCTTTTTAAGTATGCCTGTCATGTAAATCAGACTTTAAAAAATCATGCTTTCCAGGGTGAAACTGACAGCACAGGCAGGTTTATCTACCAAATCACTTTGCAACCTGGACTTCAAAAGGAGAGGCAGCAGGGACAGTTAAATCATACATGGCCCTGAGTGGACATTGCTCAGACACCTTTGCTACACAGACTTCAAGGCTACAATAAGACAGCTTTATATCTGAACTGGAACCAGAGTGAGCAAAGTAGTTCTCCTATCTCTCCCATGGTAAAGAGAGGGTAAAGCTTTCAACAGCATCCTCTAAACTAGCTGTCCTGTGACAAACAAACATAACGCCAGTTAGAGACACATGAGGTATCACACTCAATTTTTCACATAGTACGCTTCGCTTCTACCCTCATCAGGAGATCACACTGTTATCTGCAGCAAGCACTTTTCTTAACTGATTGAAAAATAACATGATGTTGGCCAAGAGAAACACTATTTCTCTACACAGGGAAATGAAAAGAATATATTCTTAAATGGACAAAAAGAAATCTCTGATTGATAGAAAAAGGCAAAAAAGTTCTGTTCACAGCTCTGCATCTGTCCGTGATATTGGCCAACCTACCCTGAATTGTCAGCAATGTAGCTAAGAGCAAATTCTGACCAGTACCTATGCTGCATTTCATCTTACTACAAAAAGAATTACTAGCATCAAAGTGATAGCAAATCACAGCAGCATGAAAATAGCAAAGCAGGTAGATAGAGAAGACAGGTGATACAAGGTTTTCCAGAAACAATTGTCCCTGAACAATAGAGGTTCTCTGTCCAAAAGCTTTCTAGTGGGAAGATCAGTATCTTTCAACTATTATTTTGAAAACACTACTCTTCCTTAACAGAAAAAAACCTATTAATATTGTCCTGGAGCACTTAAGGCACAATAAAGGCCTTACAGTATTTTAAGAAGTCTTCTGTCTCCAAATTTGTGTTTTCCACCCTAAAAGGAATAATATTATTAAATATAATCAGTACAGACTGTCTTTTAGGAAACTTCTAATGCTTTTTCTTCAAAGGTATATGAAGACTAAAGAAGGCTCAAGCATCTGTGTGGTGAATCTAGAGCCTATATAGCTGAGGGGGATGCAGTAATCAGTGAAAGTATAATTCCCTCTTTCAACAAATTTGACTCTGCCTGAAGTGATGTGACATATATGGGCACAACGCAGCTGTTGTATGGTTTCAGGCAGAATGCAAGGGAGAGTCAAGTCGTATGGGTGCTAATATGATGTCACTAAACATAGCTGTCATTAAATTATTTTTAAAGTTTTAACACGGAAACATGATACTACTAGCCAACGTTACCGGACAGGCCAGCTGGGGGGATCTACTAGAAGCATAATTCAGGACATAGACATTCAAGACATTGCATACGAATCTTAAAATAAGCAAAAAGCAGGGTAGAATTCCAGAATTATTTTTAAAAACAATTTCATAACAACATTCTTCACCATGCCAGCAACTCAGTGCTTCAGGATACTCCCTGGTAACTGCTGTGGTCTTGCTATCATGATTTCATCTTGAATTGTCATTACATAATGAGCTTAAAAAAAGTATCTTGTTAGTAGTGCAGAAATCCCCTTATATTCTAAACAGAAAATGCACTCATAATTTATAGATATTAGTCACTGTGTTTTCTTCCATCAACTTCCTAAAAATCAACTCGCTATTGACCTCATGTGATTTAAATGCTCTTCTTTGCCTGTTGACAGCTGCTGGGTGGCATAGAGACTAGAATGGGTCAGAATGGAGTAAATGGCAGAGCAAGAATTTCTACAGCAGCACCACACGTGGCATATTTAGCAGGGAAATTCAGAGCAGAGACTGTACTGTGCCAGCATGTAGTATGAGTGTTAGTAGGTGACAGGACTCCAGAGCAGAAGGGTTTCCTTGCAACATCTATCATTACCTGGAGCTACTATGATGTTGTATGGTGAGAACACTACTTAAGAAATACTGCCTTTTTGTTTTTCTTTTTTTAATGATAGTAATCATGTTTACCCACTCTCACACTACAGACTTCTAGTTAATGAGCTAAAATACTCCTCAAGTTATGCAACACTCCCCTAAGATTTTTCAGATTACAAATGGATTTTTTCCTAGGCACTATATTGCCATGTAGCCCCAAATTATCAACTGACCTGCATTAATTCAGAACTTCTGAAAAGTCATTATGCAACATAGCAACAGAGATACAGGAGCAGAGGTTAGTCATTACCGTGCCCCTAATTGAAGTGACAGCACTAAAAGCGCATTAGGGAAGAATTTCAAAAGGCTACACCTACAGTGTCTAAGTAAAGAACCTAAATGAAGTGTTAATTGAAAAGTCAGAGAGGTAGAAAGTTATGAAAATAGGATAGGAAGAGTTACAGAGGAAAGAGAGACTCTCCTGATTGAAGAGAAATGATTTATAAGGCCAGCTGTAATTTTGGATAAAAAAACACTCCAGGAGGGTTATCAAATCAGACAATTTGATATTACCTTATCTATGTTGAATTGACCACCATGAGAGATAATTCCTAAAGATGCTAAATCCATACACTGGGGAACTCATCAGGGAAGGCTGACCATGCCTGACATTTAGGATAAAATGCCATGAGGTTGCACTGTTCTTTTCATTTGCCCTCTGTAGTCCTCCATTACTGCCTGCTGGTGATATGCTCAGAAGGAAACCTGAGCTGCCCTCAATAGTAATGAAGTGCCATTGTGTTTTAACAGCATGCTTAACTTACATGTTTCAGTGTTATTTTTGGCAGCCATATGATAAAACCCAAAAACTCTGTGTGTGTGCGTGTACAAGTACGTTAAATTCAATTCACATGAGCAGCAGGCATAATTCTGTCCCAGAAATGAATGTAGTATCAAGGCTCAGGTTTTCAAAAAGTGTTTTATCTTATCTGATGCTTATTTGGGCAAAGAGAAATCTGCTTGTCCTGCTGGGAGACACAGCAGCAATTTGCAGTAGTACATCTGCCTTCCCTCCCACCCCAGCCTTTAGCATTTTCCCAGTACTGCTGCACTCCCATATACAAATTAACCATAGTAGTGGAAGGAAATCTAGTCTTTGCCTCATGCCTTCTCTACCCCAGGACCCAGAACAGTCTACAATGTATCACTGGGCTTCAGTGATGCAGCAGGACAGAGGCACTCTCTGTAGGTAAAGGTAATGCCATTTCTAATGCAAATATAAGGTGTTTGCAAACCCATCTCTATTAATGCTGAGAAACCCAAGCTGTCGATAAGCTTTCATCCAGACAGGGTGGCATCTGAAGAAAAAACATGGAGTGTCTCCCATGATTACTCCTCCCCATGGTCTCAGAGTGCCCTTCACATGATGGATAGGTCAGGAAAGAAGAGCAGAAAGAAAAAGCATCAACTATCAGCTGCCATATCTAAGGCAGGTAAACAGAGCAGGATACTATGGACAAACCCAAATTACCTTCAAACAAAGCCAACTCAGGTAGCAAGCTGCTTTGGTCCATACCACCTGGACCTCTCTGCAGGCTACTTTGCAATCCTTCAGCAGCATGGCCTCATTTCTGGCAAAACCAAAGCAACTAGTGGCATTTGGAAGATGTTTTCCTTGTCACAGCAATACATACAACAGCCTTTGTGGATGGCAAGAGATTGCTGGGCTTGAACAGGCAAGGCTCTCCTCTTGCAATAGTAACAGATGAAAATTTAAGGGCCCAAAGAGCAACATAAAAAGCTGGAATGGGGAGCAGTGATGAGGTTGAGAGCCTTGAGAAACGAGAATATTTGGCATGACTAGACATATGGTGAGTGAATATTTGTGTAAGCTGCTGGCCACATTGGCCTGGACCAGGGCAGTGATTGTCCTCTTGTACTCAGCACTGATGAGGCCACACCTTGATTCCTGTGTTCAGTTTTGGAACACTTACTACAAGAAGAACATTGAGATGCTGAAGATTGTCCAGAAGGACAACTGAGTTGGTGAAGGGTCTGGAGCACAAGTCCTGTGAGCTGAGAGAGCTCTGTTGTTTAGCCAGGAGAAAAGGAAACTCAAGGGAGACTTTATGCTGTCTAATCTGCCTAAAAGGAGGTGGTGGCAAGGTGGGAGTTGGCCTTTTTTCATAGATTTTAAGTGGCAGGTTGAGAGGAAATAGCTTCAACTTGCACCTCAGTTTGGGGAGGGATTGGATATGGGAAAAAATGTCTACAGCAGAAGGGCTATCAAAGTCGGAGCTGGCTGTCCAGGAAGTGGTTAAATCACCACCATCCCTGCAGGTATTTAAAAGATGTGTAGATGTGGTGCTTAGGGGTACGATCTACTGGTGGGCTTAGCAGTGTTAGGGTTATATGATCTTGATGGGTTATATGGGCTTGATGATCTTAAGGGTGTTTTCCAGCCTAGATGATTAAACAAGTCTAAGCTACCTAAACGTCTGTATGCTGTACCTGGTTGCTGCTGAGTCGTCTGGAGCCTTTGTTCAAGGCTGTGAAGAACGTGTCTCAGATTATTCCCTTTGAAAGCAGCATAATGTTTACTTAGCAAAGTAAACCTCAGAAACACCAAGACTGTCCTGCACTTTGAAGCTCCAGATACCATTCTACAACAGAGTCATTCCCTTTTCTCCAGTTGCTGTTTTCCATATGAAAATGAAATGATTCTACAAACACTGAAATGAAACCTGGTTACTAATGCAGGTCAAACCTTTGTCCTTTCAGATCTCTTTCCCCAATCACCTGTGCCCAAACCTGCCTTATTCAGTCCTCACTGTGTTCCTTTATGCAAATAACTGTGTGTATTGTTCCACGGAGCCCCATGTCGCCTGCTGACAATTTCTTTATCTGCCTTCCCTTCTGCAGAGGTACTGCCTCTCTTCTTCTAGACAGAAAGCAGTTTCCACAAATCTAGTCAAAATATAATTATTGCAAACACTCTTCAAATTCAGCTGAAGGCTGAACAAGCTCAGAAGCTGCTTGCGAGGCCTAATAGCAGACAGACAGACTGATTATAAAGAAAGATTGCAGAAGCATAATTTTCTTATGAAACTAAGCTACGGTAGAATTAGGAGATTCAACATGATGTTCCACAAGGACTGTAATTCATCCACCTTATTCAATTTATTATACACTAACATTTTTCATTTCACAGAGCAACACAAAATATTACAAAGGAAAAAGAAGAGCTGATCCCTCATTATAGTTGTTCTAGGGGTCATGAACCTCATTATGGGTTTTGCAAGCAAATATAAAAAGATAACTCCTGCATTGAAAAATTTCACTTAGAGTTAAAACCTACAGAAAGGTGAATAAACAGAACTGGGATTTGGATTTATCATCAACTCACCATAAGGCTAGGCTACACTATTTTAACTAACTAAAATATCAATGAATCACAGGCACCTACAGGAATACTGGTCACCCTTCTAAATTTCAGTAGATACAGCACAGTCTTCCTCACAGTCTATATAACTAAATACAGTTCCCACAGCTGAGCTCCATTCTGTGGCTGTTTTGCAGTGGCATACGTGCTTTACATTTTAGTATTATGCACACTTCACTCTATAATGTGTGAGCTTTCTGTTTAATTTAAGTTCCTCATTCCATTTGTGGTTGCCATCAAAGTATTTAACCTTGTTTAAAACTCACAGAACTGAAGAGTCACCTCAACAATATTGAAGTCTATGCCTTCCTCATGACCTGCATCCAGCCATTTTAAATCAACAAACAATGTCTTTTCCCTGACCCTTTTGAGCTTTTGTTCAAAAGTTTGAAGGCTGCTTACTGACAAGTGATTTGTTTCCATTAGAACATGCCTCATTCCAGCCATCCGTGACCATTTTGTACTTAGGGCTTTATAACCAGCACGTCTCAACATTCCTAAAATCCCAGAGAGGATCTGAAAATAGAATAAGAAATGAGCATTTAAATTAAAAGCAACAGCACTTGCATGAAGCTGCCAGGTTTTTATGGTAGATAGTGTCTTTTTGCCCACCCCCACTCTTTCTACTCCCCCTTTTTCTCAGGGTTGTAAGCCATATTTTCCATAATATTTTGCAATGCCACCTAGGGTTACATTCACTCTATTTATAGGGGCCTGTTTAAAGTGAAACAGGTGTCAGATTGAATGAGGCTGTTGTCAGCATACAAGTCCTCTTGGGGAGGGGATGGGACATTTACTACTTTCTGTACTTGGGGAATTTACAGTCTGATCACTAATCTCTCTGCAGGGCTCAGTAGGAGGAGGGGGAAAGGCAGAAGAACTGTGGAAGGAAAGGTTAGCTTTCTGCTGGAACTATGCACTGCTGCCTCTCCCCCAGATCCATGCAACCAGATCTTTGCTTTTTTCATGTGCTGAAACTGATCTGAGTGTTTGTAAAAGGGGCCAGACAGACAGCCTGTCCTGGGGAATGAAATCCTTCCAACAGACATGAAACAGACAGAGCTCAGCTGAGAACAGGGCAACTGAAGACCCCTGTCCTACCCACCCTTTTCTGTTGATTACACCAGGCACCAGTTCCAGAGAAAAAAAGATCAGCATAATGCTTCCAAGCCTCTCCATTTCATGCCACCTTTGTCATTATTATTTCCTGAACAGCAATCCATTAACATCACAATCAGGAACGCTGCAAGGACACAAGCTGCAGAATACTGTCAGAATACTGTGCTAATAGAGTGTAGCAGTAAATACCAGCATGAAGAGTCCCTGGGACACTCTGAGCTCAGAGTCAGACTGAGAAGGCAATGAGTATGTGAATACATGAAGGGGGTGGCATGGGAAGATGAGGTAACACTTTAAAAATAGTTTCAAGAAAAGAAGTCACAGCTCATTGCTCACCTTCACTTTGTTTGCAGGATGACCATGCTTATTGCCAAGCTAGTGATTTGTAGGACTTAAATAGAGACCACTAAGACATCTGACACAGACCAGCAGCAGTTCATGAATTGTTGAAACTATTAATCAGTATCTATATCAAAACTAAGACTCCAGAACATGCCAGACATGCTACAGTGGCAAGGAAAAGAGTTGCTACTTATTCATCCAAACTGCAGAAGTCAACTTGACACATAGAGGGAGGGCAAAGGAAATGTGATAAAAGCCAGCTGACATGAGGAAAGAGAATGGAACAAGACAAAGCATGACTGGCTTTTCTTGCTGAGAACATTTAATGCAGCAATGGGTGTCTTTTCAGCACAGTGTAGAAAGCAGGTCTTTAGGAAGTGTAGGAATGAGAATCTCACAAATGGCATCAATGTGTAGGGAGAACCTGACAGATATGCCGTATCAATGCCAGAGGCAAGGTGCGCACCATGAAGACTGGATGCAGAGCTGTGAGGGTGAAGATAGTGTGGAAAGGCAACAACAGAGACTATTTGATAAGCAAGATGACACTGGTGACAATGATTTAGAGGTATCTTGGATTTATCTGGCATCACCAGCATAGCAGTCTGGCCATATGATGTACCTTTTTTTCAAGTATTCACAGGTATTCATCAGTAATTGGAAGCTAAGAGCTTCCATAACACCTGAAACTGAGAGGATCTTTAAATATTCCTCTCTTCAAGATTTTTCTTGAATGTGAGTTAGGCCACCATACTGATTTCCATTGCAAGATTTATGTGACTTGGAAAGATGTAAGTCACATAAAACTGCCATATTTATCCAAGGAACAAGGCGTTAAGGCAAATGGATTTACACGTGCAAAAATCCCAGTTCAGCATGTGTTTGTGGATTTACTGTGATTCATCAGTCATTCATGTTAATTGGCTACACAAATAACAACTTACATTTTAAATTTAGTATTTGTACTTGGAGTTATCACTACTGTATAACTCATCATGGTAATTGTGGTTTCTTTTGTGTACTTCTTTATGAATATGTGGGGTTTAAATATCATGAAAATCACAAAAATATGAACAAGTAATCACAAAAATATGAAAATCCCATTGCACAGAAATGCAATGGGACTCTTGCAGAACTATTTAGTTTTGTTTATTAAGCAAGGGAAAAAACTCTGAAAATAACAAAGAAAAAATATCACATAGCTTCATGGAAAATGGGATTGGGAGAAAACACACAAATAAGTACAAAAGGTTACATTTTCAGAAGAGCTCACCAGCTTCCATTCCTGAAAATGAACACCAGACTCACTGGATGCTGAGTGCTGTCAAAAATCTAACCACTTACTAAAGAGCCTAACTGGGAGCTGAACTGTCTTTGTAATCTGATCCTATTTGGGAGATGTGGCATACCAAATTCTTTGGAAAGAACTAGATCTTATCACTGCCATTCCTGAATTAATAGAATGCAGTTGATAGAGCCCTTTGTGCAATATAAAAAAATTCAGTAACAAATTTGCATACAGCAAAAACAAACAAGCAAAAAAAAATCTCTGAAGAATCGAAATGGTTTTAGCAGGTTGCTCTTACATTTAATAGGCAACTTCAAAAAAGGCAGCTGGATAAATCCCCATGTCTCAGAGACCCTGAACACAACTTCACTGGACTTTGCCCTTCCCTAACCTCCAGGGCCTCTGTTTTTTCTTATGCACAAGAGCAGTGGGATAGTACTGGGGACTATAAAAACTGCCATGGCTCTCTTGCCTGCTGCACTATCTTCCAAAGGATGGTGCAAGCATTTCTTCCATTCCACCATCTCTAAAGCTCTTGTGCCCAACCCGTCCCTCACAGCAGGGTTCAGGTGTGCAGCATGTCCATATGCATACATGTTTACGTATATATACAGATGAAAATACAAAAGTTGAGACTTTGCAGACAGGTTATCCAAAGGGAATTACAAAACCATTGCTTCCACTCCCTGAAAAGTGTTTGGGTCTTGAATTCAGCTACACCAATGGAAATGCTTTCCTGGCAAGGTCTGCTACCAGTCCCCTGCACCCCTCAGCTTTTGTCAGACCTCATACCTCTAAGGAAATGCTTGTATCTTGAGTTACAGGAAACAGAGATGACAATCACTGTAGTCTTTCTTGTCATTCTTAGGTTCTTATCCCTAATATTCTTGGCAACTGATCATTTCAAAATTATCACTATCTTTATCAATCTCAGTAAATCTGCTACCTGCTAGCTATAGTTCTTTGTTTTGCTCGACTCTCTCACAGATTCAGTTTGTTTTGCATTTTTTCTCAGATCACAGTTCTTTCACTTATTTCTGCAAAATATCCTTCCTGTCTACAGCATCACACGATTCTACGTTATATTTTCATTGTGTGACAGGCCTGCATTCTTGAGGGTCACCAAATCTGCATTTGAAAATTCCTTGATGGCTAGAGCAGAAGCTTGTACACCAGTCCTTGTACTGTAAAAGTAACAAAATAATAAAAGCATCACTGTGCAGCAGGAACATCACATTCACCTTTCAAAGGGTTTGCCACGCTTATGGAGTTAATTTACATTAACATAAATATTCCATTAGTAGAAATGTTTATAACATACTTCTCTCTCAAGAGCATTCTGCAACAAGATTCTTCAACCACTTATGTTTAACTAATGTGTATCATATTTGAATAATATAAAAAGACAACTGAGCTAAGTGATTGAATGCCTGGAGAAAACCAATGTTAATTTCCACTAAAAGCAAAGCATATTCCTTCATTTTGCTGCTTAATTACTGCAGCATTTGGCCCACAAATAAAAATAAATTGTTCAAGAACTCTCCAATAATAGCCTGCTGAAGCTTATTTTTGCACTCACACATACCTCTAAAAAGGATTTTCCATATGCATTATTTCAAGCCTATTCCTGTGACCCAGAGCAAGGCTGGTAAGGTTGAATACCTGCTTTCCAATAAGCTGTTGATCTCATCTGATAACCTTGCAGGAGCTTGGCATGGGGTGGCTTCTGCATCCCAGGCTATATTAGTGACAAAAGTCCACCCAAAGAATATGGAAAACAATCCTCTTTTCCTCAATTCTGAGAGGATATTCTTCATGGTTCTCTGGAATTTTTCCACAGAAGCTTTATAAGTAAACTTTAATAATGAACTGATCCCCATGCTATTGTGCTATTGTGACTTGTTAGTAATGTACTTTTAAAAACAGTACCAATAACTTCTCAAGGTAGTTGGTTAAGATGAAGGACACAATGTTTCATATAAATTTCAACTCACTGATATCCAAAATAGATTGGGTTAGTTTTCCAGTCATATAAAAGGCAATATTAAAAAAATTCCATTAAGATGAAGAGAAAGCAAAGGCAAGTCATTAAGTAAAGAATGTATTAAAAAGCTTAACCAGCCTTCTAGCTTATGCAGAGAAAACATATCACTGAACAAAGTTCAGACAAGCTCAGAACAAAATCATGGCCATGAGCAAGATCACTCCTTTGACTTGAGTAGGATGAGGGCAATTTACTTTATCTGGAATAAAGCAGTGTACGGATGGCTTACATCATTGCTCAGTGAAGTTGTAACCCAGATTTCTACTCCAGGCATCTGGAAATTTAATATAAGAGTCACTTAAAGTGTAATTATTGCTACTTTATCATGGTTACAGGAAGTTAACTTGTTTTGTATGAACTTCTGTGAAATTTCTAAAACCCAGTTGCTAAAAATTTAGTTCTAGAGACTGGTTTTCAAGCAGTCAGATGAGCATGCAAGAGAAAAACTGAGAAAGATTAATTTGAGCCTTGTAAAGCTTTAATTCTTTCCTTTAATGCTCTGGCTGTTAATTATTTCTTTCTGTAAGTAATAAAATATTTGATTCTTCACTAAAGTATGCAAAAAAATCTGCAAAATGGTATTAGAAGGAAGCAAATGTTTAATTTCAACTCAAGGTTCAATGACTTTTAAGAAAGAGGATATATTTCCCTGAATAGATCATATGATCTTGTGTGCTCAGCCCACCCCAATTCTTTAGTCTCTTATCTTTGTGTTTAGAGTGCACACAAGTGCACTCTACAAAGAATTTACAGGACCACCCTTTAATGCAAGTGGACATTCACCTTCTGGCAAGACTTTTTAAATTCCTGGTACTGTATGTGGTACATTGAGATGGCTGGCTTAGATTATTAACTTCTGTGGACAATATATCTTGAGAAACAGCTGAATGGCAGTTCTCAGATGGTTGTAGTCACTGTCACAAGGTCTAGCTGAAGGCCTGCCATTAGTGGTGTCCTCCAAGGTTCCATACTGGGCCCAGTATTATTTAGTCATCAATGACTTGGATGAAGGGGCAGATGCCTCCTCAGCAAGTTCCCTGATGTCACTGAGCTGGGAGCAGTGGCTGATAATCCAGAGGGATGTGCAGTCCTTCAGAAGGACCTTGACAGGCTGGAGGGATGGGAGGAGAAGAAATTTCTGAAATTCAACAAAGGTAAATGCAGGGTCCTGCACTGGGGAGGAACAACGCCAGGCACCAGCACAGGCTGGGGGTAACCTGCTGGGAAGCAGCTCTGTGGAGAAGGACCTGGGGGTCCTGGTGGACAACAAGCTGTCCATGAGCCAGCAGTGTGCCCTGGGGGCCAAGAAGGCCAATGGCATCCTGGAGGGCATCAGGATGATCTTTGCCAGCAGGTCAAGAGAGGTGATTCTGGCCCTCTGCTGTGCCCTGGTGAGGCACATCTGGAGTGCTGTGTCCAGTTCTGGGCTCCTCAGTACAAGAGAGACAAGGAGGTCCTGGAGGGGGTTCACTGCAAGGCTAGGAGGATAAATTATTGGACTTGGGAGCATCTCTCTTATGAGGAAAGACTGAGGCAGCTGTTCAGCCTTGAGAAGAGATGACTGAGAGGGGAGCTGATCAGTGTCTGTGAGTATCTGAAAGAAAAGTGTTGGAGGATGGATCCAGGCTCTTCTCAATGGTGCCCAGTAACAGAACAAGGGACAGAAACTGATGCATGGGAAGTTCCACCTGAACTTGGGGAAGAACTTCTTTACTGTGCAGTTGACCAATCACTGGTATAGTTTGCACAGAGAGGGTGTGAAGTCTTCCTTACTGAAGATATTCAAGAACTGCCATGTGCTCTAGGATGGCCCTGCTTGAGCAGGGAGGTTGGACCAGAAGGTTGGAAGGGACCCACTGTGGTCCCTTCCAACCTGACCCATTCTGTGACTCTGTAACTGACTGAATGCAGCATGGGTAAAAAAATGCACAAGGATAACATCCATTAGGGACAAAGGATTGATGAGAAACAAAGGAATAAATGTTCAAAAAATAGATGTAATTTATTTTAAGAGCCTCCCATTTCTCAGATCTAACATTTGAGGTCAGTTTAATACAAAGGCACAGGCAATTTAGTTATTTCCCTGCTCATACAGGGGGTTATTTGAAGCAATCAAGCAGTGCTGAGAATAACGACAACGGCCATGTAGAGATTGTCCACAACCATGTGCAAAAGTGTATTTATGCAGTTACTTTCAATTATAGCTTTTGTGCGTGTGAGTAAGATTTTTTTCTAATTTGTAGAGGGTTCCACAAGTTCAGAGATCCTTCTTATTTCCAGATTTCATGCCAATTATTATTTGCTGATTGAAGCAGAGGCCTTATTTTCAAGAGCTGTTGAAGGAAACAGAAGTTATATCTATATGACTCCTACCCAGTATTTTTGTCTTTGGGCATGGTAATTAGATTAAAGACCAAACTAGTTTTGCTGTTCTTCTGAACATCAATCAAACAAGGAATCTAAGTATATGGCTGATTTTACACATATAAGTATATTGATGAAATCTGCTCATATTCTTGAAGCTAGACAGTTACTACAATTCTTTACATGAAACCAATTTCTTAATGATGGTGGACTGAGACTAGATCTTGGAAGAAAAACGTTGGGGTGTTTGGATGAAAAGCTCAGTGTGATTCAGCACTCACAGCCCAGAAAACTATCTGCATCCTGGGCTGCACCCAAAGCAGAGTGGCTAGAAAGAGAAGGGTCTTAGAAAGAGTGGCTAGAAAGACAAGGGTTCTGCCCCTCTTTTTTACCCTGGTGAGACCCCACCTGGAACTCTGCACCCAGCTCTGGGGTCCCCTACAGAAAAAAAAAGACATGAATAGATCTAGACAAGAGCCACTAATTTGTCCAGAGGTCTGGAGCACCTCTCCTATCATAGAGAACACTCTGGGAAGACCTTAGAGCAGCCTTCAAGTACCTAAAGGGTGCCTACAGGAAGACTGGAGAGGCACTTTTCACAAAGACATTTAGGAAAAGGACAATAGGGAATGACAGCCTAAAGGTGAAGGAGGGTTGGCTGAGATTAGATATTAGGGAAGAAATTCTTTACTGTGAAAGTGGTGAGGTACTGGAACAGGTTACTCAGACAAGTTGTGGGTTATCCATCCCTAGAAATATTCGAGATCAGGCTGGGCTTTAAGCAACCTAGTCTAGTGGAGAGGGTCCTTGCCCTTGGAAAGTGGAATTGGAACCAGATGATCTTATCATCCCTTTCAACTCTAACCATTCTATGATTCTAATTAAATTTTTATTCTTGTGTATAATGCTCATTTAAGTACACTACCGAAGACCTTTCAAAAGAGTAGCCGCATGTTTCATGGCACTTCTGCGGACCCCAGATAGTTCTTATCTGCCAGCTAGGTAGTAGAAGAATACTTATTTTGCGACTCTCTTATTTTGCAGCTGCAAACTTCTCTGCATTGGACAGCACACACAGTTTCTCTGTTTTAGTGATTACTGGAATCATTAAAATGTTGCCATTGAGAATGAACAATGCTACTTGCATCAAATGTTGCATAGCACTGAAATCAAATAAAAACTGTGATGAGTGTTAATGGAAATAAGAATCGGGTTATAGAAGGAAAGAAGTCCTCAATCTGATTTGGTAAAACACAGGGCAATAGAGAAGAGTGGAGGGATTTCTGAGTGTGCATGGAATTAAACAGCATGAAGCTGTTGTGGAGAACTTTCGATGCCAGCAGGGCTTTCTAGCATGGACGGAGAAGATGCATATCAGATCAGGAAAAATGATGGTATGGCAGAGAGCTGGGGAGAAATGTGGCAAGACTCAGAAGAGCCAAGGGGCAAGAAGACCTATGCATCCACCTCTGCACCACGAACCACATTCTTCCTTTTGGGGAAAACAAACAGTGAGCTCCATGCCACAGTCACAGCATCATCCATCAGACATGAAAGGAAAATACAACTGAAACATATAACCACAAAATAAAATAAAACAGCAATTCTAGCACTTCAAGAGTACTAACATTTAATACCTGTAACTGCCTTCCAAACAATAGACTCTGTGCAGTCAGATGTTCACAGTACACTTGATCATAAAGAGCAGAGAAGCAATGTCAAAAAGGGTGAAGCCTTCCAGCTCCTTTGTAAGCAAGCCTGATGAAGGATACCTGTCTGATAGCTATGTGAAGGATTTAAGCCTCAAATTTATTCCAGCAATGCACAGATGTACACTGCTCTGGAAGCTCCACTCTTCCCTAGGTGGTGGGAAGCAGAAGCTACAGTTGTTGAAAGGACTACACATACTTGAAACTCACATATATATATTTTTGTGTGTGTGTGTGTGTGCGTGTGTGTGTGTATACACACGCATATAAGTACATACATGTAAAACCACCATTATCATGTGAAGTTACTCTCAGCTCTGCTCACAAAAAGGGAAGCACAGAGCTACCTGGCCTTCTCTTTACACATAAACTTTGCCACTGGAGAACCACAGCTTTAGGAAGAATCACAAAGTGCCCTCCTGGAGAAAAGTATCTATGAGGAGATATCACCAAGAAGAAGCTACCTTCCTAACAGGCATATTTCTTTTTTTATATTATAGGAGAAATATATTCTTAGTATTCACAGTAGTACTTTCTCAAAGACAGGTTATATAAAGCGATACAACACACACACACACAGAAGCACGCAAAAATAAAATATGAATGACTCACTGCACTTATGCAAACTAAGTTGCGTAAGCCTGTTTTTCTCAACTCTTAAAAAAACCCAAAACAGCACATACACAACCCTACAAAATGAACTGAAATGCTCAGTTATGAAAGCTAAAATTGTTGAATAAAAGCAGAACTCCCTCAGCTTCTCTGGGTCCTTCACACCCACATCTGGTACAGTGTTTACTAATAGATAAAAATAGAAAGTTGAAACTTAACAGACCCTAACATTTATCACAGTATTTAGGAATCAAAACAGAAAACATCTGAGAAGTGGCATTCACTTCTCAGGCAAAAGAAACCTAAAGAGAGAAAGATCAACAGCTGCATTTTGAAAGGTATCCAGTTAACTCTCACTGAAATACTCATCTCTAGGTACTTAGCAAGGACAAACTAGAAAGAAAATAATCAACTGTACTTCTTCATTTCAACAGGTAAGTAATTTTAATGTAACCTGAAAATAATTTAATCTTTTTTAAAAATGGTGCAGAATTTCCTCTAAACCATTACATTTGATCCATTGTTGGCAGATGACATCACAAGACCTGATTTCTTTAGACATGCACAAAATGCTTTTTTCTTGGAAAAGAGCAAGTTATTTTCTTATCTGCCAGAACCAGCAGATCACAGCATGAATGGTAGAGATGGGACATGAGCACATGGGTCACTGTTCAGGGGTTCAATAACCATTATCTGTCCCATGAGCAAGGTATCCCTGATCAGGTCATAAAGCAATAGCTCTTCAATTGCAGATTTGGAAAAGTTTGGCACACCAACTTTGAGAACTGCCAAATCATGCTTTTGAACAGATAGGCCACAACATTTAGATGAAATAAGCCCTGAACTAAGGAAGGTGTAGCATGAAATGAAACTTCTAATCTATTCTCAGAACTGTGATCCAAAATAATTGGAGAGCTTTTGCAAATAATCCTTTTAAATTGCAGTAGTAGTGTTACTTTGGTGAATTATTCAAACCTACTGCTGATGAGAAGATATCAGGCTCGAAATTGTATGAGTCAGCTAACTTACTCACAGGATCCTGCTCTCTCTGTCTCCCAGACACAGTACACAGACACATAGCACAGAGGTGGAGCATGCCATTGATTAGCCATTGGATCATATGAGCACCTGAATGCCATAGAATCACAGAATGGCTTGGGTTGGAAGGGACCTTAAAGAACATCTTGTTACATCTTTCTGATATGAGCAGGGTTGACTCTTATTAGACCAGGTTGCTCAACCTGGCTGTGAACACTTCTAGGGATGGGGCATCCCCAGCTTCCCTGGACAACCACCCTCACAGTAAAGACTTTTTTCCTAACATCTAATCTAAACCAACTTTCTTTCAGTTAGAAATCACTCCACCTTGTCCTGTCACCACCGTTCCTGAAGAAGGATCCCTCACTGTCTTTCTTCAGTAGGCCCCTTTCAGATACTGGAATGTTGCTATGATGTCTCCATGTGACCTTCTCTTGTCCAAGGGGAACAGCCCCAGCTTCCTCAGCCTGTCTTCATATAGAAGGTGCCATTATCAACTTTGTGGCCTCCACCAGACTTGCTCCAGCAGTTCCATGTCCTTCGTATCTTGGTGGCACCAGAACTGCATAGGTGAGGTCTCACCAGAGCAGAGGGGAAGAATCACCTCCCTTGACCAGCTCTCTTTTGACACAGTCCAGAGTGTAGTTGGCTTCATCAATCAACACCCGCAAGTCCTTCTCCTCCAAGCTGCTCTCTATCACTTTGTCCAACCTGAAGCTGTGCCTGGTTACTGCAACAACCCAGGCATAGGACCTTGCGCTTTGCTTTGTTAAACTTCATGAGGTTCAGGCAGGTCCAGCTCTGAAGCATGTCCAGGTCCTTGTGGGTGACATTCCTTCCCTCCCATGTGACTGCATCACATGGCTTGGTGTCCAACTGGAAAACTAGCTGAGGGAGCACTCAATGCCTCAAAGTGTGTGTGAGTGCTCAGAGGCTGAAGCGCTGCTCAGAGAAAGGGCAGGCGGCAGACCTGAGTGCAGCAATGTCCATGCTAGTGCTGAGAAGAGCTGTAGTGTCAGGACAGGCAGACCAGGAGGAGCCTGGACATGATGGGAAAGAATGCTGGTCAACGACAGCAAAGAAGGGAACAGAGAAGGGAGACTGTAGGATGGCTCAGGAGGAACCTGAGGCAGCGCAGCAAGAATTTTTAAAGGTGAGGCTGCTTTACAGAGAATACTGAGCAGGCACTAGAATAGTACATATTATATGTAGGAAGAAAACTCTTAGCACATCTTGTGTTAGGAGTTGCAGCTCTGTCTCAGAATTCCAACATCTCCATTCCAGTTCTGTGACTACAGAAAAAGCTCCTGATGGCATCTTAGCCTCACAATTGAAAGAGCTGCCTCTTTTGTTTCACATGATACATGGTACACAAGGCCTGGTTCTGTGCCCACTGCCTGTTACTTATTCAACATGACAGACACATAGAAAACAGAACAGAGTATATTTAGAGGAAATAAAAGCCTAGACTTTATGGCCACAAGCCACAGCTCATTGGTTTTGTAAGATATCTTTAGAAAAATACAATTTTCTGTGTTGTGGCAAATTAAGAGTTTCTACTTGAGGAAAATTTTGAATTTTTGAACTACAGAGTTGGCAATAAAAAAAAAAATCTTGCTCTCTGTCACAAGAGCAATCAAAGCTACCCTGATTTTTCAGAGAGCTCATAGATGACCAGACTTCAGTTTTAAACTGTTGCCAGTACATCAGCTTTGAAGTACAGGTTTCCAGCACACTGGTAACCCAAAAATCTGCCTGCACTACTGCCTCAGCCACCGAGACAGACAGCATTCAGGAACCAGTTCTGTCTGCTCTGTAAGATAGCCTAAGGCAGAATCAGGCAGTTCCTCTGCCTTCAAATTAATCTCATATAGCACAAGGAAGGCAAAGAATAACTACATTCATGGACTCCACTCTTTCCAAAATGCTCCTGGTGCTAGAGCAAAATGTCCATCAAAACTGAAAACTAGCCTAGCTTTGGTTTCAGAAAAGAGTCCCAGGTATCATGCAGTGTCAGCTGCTGCATGACTCTGCCTTCCACTTCAAGACACTTTGGGTCACTTCAGGGTCAGGTGGAGCCAGAGGGAGTACACCATGCTAGGCAGCAGCAACACCAAGACAGTGTCTTGCTAAAGATCTATCAGTAAAACCCTGATGAACCATAATTCAATAATAAAACCACTGCAAAATGGTTTTATTATTGAAATATGGTTCATCAGGGGGAACCAGATGAAAGCCAGTTTGTACGGCTGACTGCTTTAACATGTTTTAAGGAAGTTGTTACATGTATCAGAAACTTCTAGCACTGCAACACAGAGTTTTGCATGGGTCATTTATGATACACTGTGCCACAGAGACCAGGTCCAGAAATGATATAATCTTGCCAGCTACAACAAACAACCAAACAAAAAATCCTTCTATTAATGGAACTTAGGTGCATAATCACAGATAAATCCAATTTGACTGATATGAACAATACTATGGTTGAGAAAGACTCAAGGAGGAGCTGAAAGAAATAAGGTGACACAAATCTAAGACCTATCCTCTAATCTTAACTCTACCCCTTCTGTCCTGTCAGAAATCATATTAATTAACTTTCAGATCTTAGGATACTTTTTAATTCTGGGGAATTAAACAAAGCAGAAGAAAATTCTAGTCCTACCAAGTGGGTGGTTAATTTTGTTTCCACAGTTTGTCAAGTCACAAAAAGTCAAATCATGCATAAGTTTTTGCAAATCACAAATTTTTCAGTGTTAGCTTTTTCAGAGAAGGAAACATTCTGAATAACTAACACAAGCTAGAATATTGTGCATGTATAATTAATACTATTTCAGTATATTTGGATTTCCATTCAACTTTTGTCTTTCAATAGTGACACAAATAATCAAACCAGTTTATTTCCTTCATTCTGTCTTTCAAACAACATGATAGAGGACAAAGATAAAATGCCCTGTCAGATAGGGCAAAATTCAGTTTTATAAGAATCTATTTTACTGAAATCTGCTAAAAATACCCACTTGGGTTTCACAACTTCATCCTGTCCAATGACAAGGAGTTCTGAATTCCAGTGGAGATTGAGAAGATTACATGCCGGTACTCCACAGTGCTTACACTGATAAATTAACTTTATTTTTAGGAAGTACAGACTCTACTTTCAGAAAGTATCACCACCACTACCCCCAGGTTCTATTTTTGGGGACAGGCAAGAATCTATAAATTCAAGTCAGATAGTTATGCCACTGATTCAAACCAAAGGTAGGGATTTTTCCCTGTGTTCTTTACCAGTTCTTCTCAACTTCCTGATCTTCCTTCCTTCTGAGCAGAAGGATAAAGGAGTATAATTTTATTCATTGCGAGACTACATGAGTGCAAAGAAGCAATGATGACTGAAAAAGGAAATTGACAACTCAGAAATTTTGTATTTCGTATTTACTGTGGACAAAAGGATGCTTTCTCTGAAAATGACAGTCCAGCTTCCAGATTATGCACTGGGGTTTTGCTGAGGCTGTAATTTGAGTAAAAATAGGCTGACATCACAATTACGAATGCTAAATGATTGGCCCAAGTCAGAAGGCAGACATCCTAACCCTGAGAAATGTCAGACTAAGTAAAGCCCAATAGCTGGAACTTAGTAACTCACACGCACAAGGTCTCTGCTGTTTCCATTCCAGTCAAATTAGGTAAATCAGTTCCTGACCGAAAAGCATCACTGCTGGGCACTCTTCTCAAGCAGACAAGCCCAGAAGAATAATGACAAGAATTAAACTCTTCTTCTAGCCCCAGAGGCAGGGCTGTGCCACACTGGCAGAGCTGCTCTTCAAAGCTAGAATGACTCTGGTATTGCCAGTCTTGGTGTTGATGGAAGATGTTTGGCTCAGCAATTACACTAAACATGTCACACATGATATCCAAATTCACTTCCTGCTCCTAATGAGATGGTTGTAAAGTCTGATACAGAGGCTGTTTTCTTTTCATAAAAAACATTTATAGCATGCTCCACACATGAGGGTATGATAAGCACACAGGTATATATGTGACTACATTAATTACACACTAGTGTCTATATATGACACATTTTAAACATATGGAAGTGTTGTAGGTTTTGTACATATATTTCATGGAATTACACATCATTCCTTTCTGTAATCATCACCTCAGTACACACTCAGTTGATGCTCATCTAAAGAATGCTTGTTCATTATAATCAACCTGTTCTTTTGAAAATTTTAGTGCTAAATTTAAGATATACTTAATTTTTAATGTTAATGAAGCCATTGCAGATATTAAAGTCACTTATATCTGCTGAAACTATCAAGCACTACGTCCCACATAGCATTTATACTGTTTAAACAGATTCTTTATCTAAGAGGAAGAGATACAAATGAGACCCATGTACCTAAGCACCCAAGTGCACTGCACAGGATCCTCTTCTTCAGAGTACTGGTAGCAGCTTAAGCAATGCCACACAGAACATTTCTTGTGGCATTGGCGAGTTGTGCAGAGAGGCTGCAACTGAGGAACAATGACAACAGAGAACCCATCTATAGTTTAATAAAATTTTTTGTGAAACAGTGTTTGCTTAGCACATGAGCACAGATGGGTCTATTTTTTGCTGTGCTACCCCAAACTAGTAATAGAAGCCTAGTAACATACAGCCACAAATTGGCACAAGAACTATTTTCACCCTTTTTATTATCTGGGCAGTAAATGTTAGCTGTGAGTTCATCGTAATTCCAATATAAAAGGACTGGGGTAACAAAGGAACAGTAACAGTTTGTGTGAATTCTGAGTTTACAGCTACTAAATAGACAGAGGCATTGCCCCACAGACAACCAATATATTATGTGATGTTTTTAATATACACACCTATTATATTCTCATTTTCAGGGATGAAAACTGATAATATTATCAACTGTATGAAAAGGTGTCATCTATTTGAATATTGAAACAGTTGACAAGTGCAGCCCTACAAGTCAGTTCAAATATTGTAAGGGAAGCCTACTCAGAGGAATGGTAATGAAGTGGGTATGTGCTGGCACATCATATGTGCTATGCAAGCAAGACCCCCCTCTCAGCTGCTGCATCTCTAGCTCTCTTCAATCACTTACAAAGTAAGTCCAGCTGACTACCAGCTGCAGTTGCAATAGCAAGTTCTTTATAAAGACTTCTCAGTTAGTAGCTCTGGGTGACTTGACCAATCCTGGAGTTTAATCTTCTCTCGTATCTGCAGAGGTATGCTTGTGTTTAGGGAAAACAAAGAAAGAAAGATGTGATAGACCAGGTTTGAATGACAAACAGGTAAGACATGGTACACCAAGGTACAACTTTGATCCACCTCTACCAAGTGAAAATATGTCTTCCATGGTCAGACAGATGGAAGTCTTCTGAGTGGACAGTCAGTCAAATATTGTCTTGCAGCTAGCTGAGACATGAGCTCCTGGAAGGAGCTTTGGGAGGAAGGGTATATGGGGACCCACAAGGTAACAATCGTTTTAAGATATACATCAGAGGTGTGGGAAATATTCAGACAATGCTAGCTGCCACAAAATCATGCAGAACTTTTAGCTGTGCATTTCTATAATAACATCTTCTGATGTGTTTCACAAGAAGCCTGTGTTATGTGGAAACAGGTACATGAGCACAAGCACAAACTATTTCCCAGCACAGCCTTGCTAAAGCAGTACTTACTACTTTTCTTTGAATTAGAAAGCCTTACAATGGCACACAGGAATTAAGTCCTGACATCCTGGGGTGACGTATTACTCTTTTTTTTGAATATGCAACACAACAGCAAGCTCGGAAACATCTTGTGTCTCCTGACTGCTAGTGTCAGTCGTTAAGCTCTAGGCCGAATCCACATACCATAAAGACCCCTCTCTCAATAGATAATTCAGCTGGAGGAGAAAGATGGCAGCAGAGCACACATTTGCTCCCAAGTTGCCTTATGACACTTGACCAAGAAGGGACTTCCTGACCTGTGAGGGGAATTCCTCTGACTAACAGTAAACTTTCCACTCCATCAAGCTAACTCCCCCGTTCCAGCTCAGCAGGTGAGAATTTAAGGCAGTGGAACCATGAAAAGGAGATTGCGGACAGTGTTCTCTTGGCTGCAATCCAGAGCCTGGTTTGCCCTCTGAGAACACTCCCTCATGCTGGTGTTCCATGAAGGGGATAGAAGGTCCCAAGAATGGCAGAGGATAAAGGTTCTCAAGGACAGAGGGATAGAAGATCCAAATATCATTTGTAGGGGTTACTTAGTTTGGTTTTTGGGGGTTTATGCTTTAGTTTCACTTGTATTAATGTAGAATTCTGGAGAGAAGAATAAAAAGCCCTAAAAGGCACTTAAAAAAAATATTTACCAGATAAGATGCATGTTTCAACATAAAAATCTTGAGAGTCCATTGCCACAATGTGCTATATCTCCCACCGCTACACCAGCCATCACTATCATCTTCTAGCAGAGTTCCTTGCACTTTGCATAGTCTTTTGTATCTCATATTTCATCCCATTAGGATCACAGAATCACAAAACATGCTGAGTTGGAAGAGACCCATCAGGACCATTGAGTCCAACTCCTGCCGCTGTGTAGGACAACCCAAGAATATATCACACCGATCACACACTGAAAGCATTGTCCAAAAACTTTCTGAACTCAGACAGTCTTGATGCTGTGACCACTTCTCTGGGGAAACAGGAAATTGAGAAATAAGCCCTATTCTATAAAAGAATTGGGCCTAAGTGTGTATAAAACCCAGTATTTTGCAAATCCTATTTGTTCAAGCAAAGTCTGACTCAGAGACAACAAAAGAACCATGTATCCATGCTACAATCCTCAGAACTAAAAACCCCAAAATGCTTCATCAACCCCCAGTCCATGAAAACACCCGAAGCCTTACTGGATTGTGTTGGATTCTGCAATCCAGAGTAACTTCAAACTGTCTCGATCAAGCTGATTAGACACCTCATTCATGCTCAAGCCCTTATCTTAATACGTAGAACCCAGATGTTCCTCCTGTCAACCCCTGAAGAGGTTGAGTCTGACACATGTCAGTGTACATCTACTCCACTTATTGGGTCAGGCTGATGTAAAAAAAATTATAGTCACCACTTTCTTCACTTTCTTTTTCAGCACAGCTGCAAGTGATATATGTTTTACCCTGGATATGGGATAAGTCACTGCCTCTTTTCCTGAAGTGCTATAGGTCTTCATTTCACAGGAAAGCATCCTGAGTGGTGCCTCAGCCTAGAGGGCCGAATTTTCAAAGCCACTAAAGTTGCATTAGTGACTAGCAAATCACTGGTGTGGTTATGGGATATGCATGAACGCATGTGGAAAAAGATAAGTAGATGGGTAGCACACCCACCTGAGGGTGATGAGTACTCCATTTTGGTCACTAAATGAAGTATGGAAGCAATCATATGAGCAGGAACAAGAACACAGGTCTTCTTCTCACCAGTCATGAAAAAAAAAAAAAAAAACACCAAAATTCTCTACACTGAAGAAAATCTCCAACAAGGAAAGGAAGAGGCAGTAGCCAAGTAATTGTACTATTGCCATATAACACGAAAAAAATATGGATTTGAACAGAGGAGACTGAATTCATTTGTATCAGAAGCCAGCAATCTACTTGCAGTTCAGAGAACACATGTTTAACATCAGTGTCTGGATTCCACTTGGAGACCCAAATATCTGCTCTTCACCAAAGTCTGACTATGACTATGATGAACTTTCACACAGCTGCTTTCCTTCCAAAAGAGCTGCTTTCCCCTCAACCAAAGTGGCCAACATCACCCCAATAATCTCATTATAATCAACCATGCTGGTACTTCCTGCATGGCTTCTGACATTCTTGTCTGTTGAAACTCCTCTGACCTTGAGGCTGTATCCCATGGATCCTGCTTTAATCCACCCCTATGGTTTTCCATAATAAGGTTCATATAGCCCCACACAAATACAAGCACACATACAGACAATGTTTTAAATAATTAATAGTTTTCCCTTAAGGGTAAAAATGTTCTGTAATAGTATTTCTTTTTGTTATGAAATATTGTAAATGACCTTGGTGTGGTAATATTTTGTAATATGTCTGTGTTATGCAATTAAGGCTGTAGGATTTAGATGACTTACATTCACCTGGAGATACTGACAGATAGTGGAGACTAGGAGCTGTTGAAGAGCACTTACATATTCTTGTGCTTATATAGATACACAGATAAACACACAAAACAACATACCCATCATCAGTCTACATCCTTTTACAAAAAAATACTTGGTTCATGTAGTTTAATTTCTACTCATTTCCCATTTTCTTCAAATTAAGACCCCTTTGCAAATCTAAAAACCCGATATCTGTGCCTCTTTTTTAGGGAGGCAGATCTCTTGCCTTCTCTTCTGCTAAGACATGTAAATCTTGTTGACTTCACCTAGGCCATCGCAACTCAATATCTTCAACTTAGATTTTGATTCTTCCTCTCAGCTTTCAAATCAGCTTGAAGAGAAAATGTAGAAACTTGCCAAATGTTCATGTTTGCAAAGCAAATTGTACTGGCCAAGAACATAATGGTTGTTTGTTTAGTGACTTCTTTCCTTCCAAGACCAGTTAAGGTGATCTGAATGACAATATTCGCATGAAAAACAGTTTCACACTTCATCTTCCTCTTTTCTTTAATTCCAGCAAAGACAGTGGCTGACTGCCTAACCAAAAGTTTATCTCAAAAATCATCACAGACCATGTGGTCGTGCCTAGGGAAGTTAACCCTTAATCACCAGTCTGCTTCTCCTCAACACTAGCATCACAGTTAATCACATGCCTGTTGTGGCAGCATCAGGCATTTTTTCACACTTTCCATCCTCCCACGGATTCTCTCATCTCAGGATTGTGGAATAGCAAATCTGTGTAGGAAAGGTAGGCTTTTAATACTCACCAAAGGGTTGGTGTGAGAAAGGAATTAATTTGTTACTGCAGGGAAAGGCAATAGAAATATCAGTGTTTGGAGGATAAGAAAGATGGTAAGAAGGTTCAGGAACAGTTTTAGTAGATAAAACTGAGACAATGATAATTGTGGTTGAAAAGTGTCAAGCCTGTGCAGATTAGAAGGTAGAGAAGGGTCTTCTTAGAACAAAATTCTACTAGTTCACCACTCTAAAAAGAAATCAGACTGTTTCCATGTGGTTTGTGTTTTCTTCCCCTAACTCACAATCTGTCCCAATCAGTCCCAGGGTTTTGCGCAGGGCCAGATCCAGGTCAGGCCACAGTGTGATTCCACAGCACAAACAAACACACAGATGTGTGTGGCACCAATTACTGCACAGTTATCAATCTGAAACACAGAGCAACAAACTGACACCAGAGTATTTATATATGTGTACCTCACCAGATATGACCGTTCCTTAAAATGGTCTGTAATCTAGAGCACTTCCATGACCCTAGCACACTTTGCTGATGTCATGCACATAGAATCTACCTGTCCTTGTAGCAAGGAGCATCAGGCTCCTCTGGGTAAGATCTCATACTGCACTGTACTCTCAGTGCTGGGTAGTGTGAGATGGATCTGAAAGCTGAAGACATGGGTCAGGGCACAGTTCAGGGTCTTCAGCACAGCACCTACACAGGAGTGTACTCTTCAGTGCACTACAACAGAGTGCTCCAAGTGTATCAAAGGGTCTTCTCCCACCTTTCCTTTACATGACAGCCTGCATGCTCTAGAGCTTCTTCCCAGGAGTACTTCAGTCAATTTGGTTTCCAGGCCCATGGATTCCACCTTGCAGTGCCACGGATGCCAACATTACTGATAATATACCTACAGAGAGAGCTTTTCCAACTGAAACATTGCAGCTGAAGTTCAGGAGCTTTGAGGAAAGGCCTGTGACAGAGCACATGCTGAACTCTGACAAGATGTGCCACACTGCTAGCTGTAAGCATGTAACTTATGTGTGAATGAGGACCAAACTATGGGGGCTCCTCAGGAGTCAATGGAAAGGAGTTGATACTGTCAGCAGGGATGATGCATGAGTGCATCTATCTGAGCACCTCCAGATAGGAAGTGAATATTCACAGCACTGAATTAATAAGAGAAAGTATTGACCTGGGCAATTATTGATATTGCCAATGTCCAAAAGATAATAAGAATGCTTAATTCTTCACAGAATTTGGCTCTAAGGAGCTGTACCTCAGAAACAAATGCTGCCAGCCAAAATATTTTGCACTGAGATCACTAAAATGAAATACCTACCTTAGAGAGCTGGCTTTGGTTTTCTGCATCCATCTTTTTAGAATACATTAATGTGATCTAGAGAAAGCAGAAACCACATTTTTGTACCTGTACCCTTACATTTCATCCTTATGCCAAGAGTTATGCCAAAATCATCTAATCATCTATCTGAAAATACTTCTGAAAATACTGTACTGTCAGTCCCTTGTTATGTCAATCACCTGCACTGGTAATCCAAAAGTCTTACTCATTTCCCATTCAGTAACTTTGTCAAACCACACTTTTAATACAAGAAATGTATTAAATTATAAGGTAAACATAAGAGCCCTATTTGACTCAGATGCATTACTAGTGGCCTTTTTTTTCTGCATGAATAACTGTCACTCTCATTTTCATTTTGGTAATTACAGAAAATGGGCTGATTGTTAATGTCTGTTCCAGCAGAGCTGAAGATGTTGATTTCAGACTGATTCAGACTTTAAAGTCTAATTCATGCAGTTGATCCACAAAATTAAGCGGAGTATAGGTTTCATCAATTTCGTAGAGTGTCTTTTGTAACAACAGATGGTAATTTTTTGATATGTAAAGCATTAAATGTACCCTGTTACAAAACCACTTTAAATTATTTCTTTTTAAAAAACCACCAACCAACCAAACCAAAACCCACCAGGAAACTACAAGAATTGCTCCCCCCACAGTGCTCAGATACTTTAACCTAAAGAAATTGCTGACAGATTTGTTTGCAGCACAGCAGAGTAAAGAGCTGACAACAGGGGTTTTTTTGCTGGATATGGTAACCTAGGTCTATTTTTAAGGCTTCTTTTCTTTTTTTAAAGTATACCAAAATAGCAGTGGGCTTAAAAATCACCATCTGCTTCTAGGAATTAAATAATTCTCTGAAGAATAGATAATAGGCATAAAGAGCCTACTCCCAACTCTCAGATCTTTCACAGCAGGACTGAAAGTCACATGTTACTTGTAAACATAATTTATTTCATCAAACAATACTGCAGGGTCACAACACCCCTGTAAGTGTTCAATATACCTATTTATCAGTTATCACCAGCATAAACTGTTTACATTCTAGTCATGAATGACTGACTAGCAAGTGCTATTGCTATGGGTTTTATGACTTAGAATAAAGCTGCTGATATTTACAGCACAATAAAGATTCTCCACATTTCTTTCTTTAACTTTGATTTAGTTAAGGAGGGAAAGATTCTAATTTGTAGGGAGATTTTTTGGTGTAATGCTCATTAGAGCTATTCTCCAATTAGCATGTTAGCATTATTTGCAAATGTATGTAAAGAAATCCGAGTTTGTTTGCATCCAGCTAGTTTGGATCCTGCTAACAGTGAATCACTATGTCAGTTCAAGATGGCTCAGGACCTGGACACTCGCTCGCTGGCTGAAGCCTGTCAGCAGTTTCCCCATCCTCAGCATTTGTGCCTCTGACAGCTTGGATGGCTTACTGCTCAACAAGAGAAAACCTGGCCCCTATCTCTTATGCTCTACCCATGCATCAAGAGTCTTAGAAAATACCATGGTACCATCGCTATCTGTCAGTCCTGACCCTTGTATCTTTTGAACCTTACCCTATGTAAACTGAGCTTGGAAAAGGTGGAAAAGGAGGATCCATTAGTTTTCCATGAAAAGTGGTTTGATGAAAGAAAAAAGGCTCATGCTAAAGCCCCTGTTCCACTTCCTTTGTGAATTAAAACTCTAGCAACTTGGTCATCACACTTTCTGTGAGGGCTCCAGACACAAACAGCACATACCCAAGATTACATACCACATATCCCCTCTCTTTAGCAGGGAATACTGGGGAAGTGGGAGCAGGGATTTTATGAAAGAACGGTCAGAAGGTGGCAAAGGCTAAAGAGGAGGAGAAACCAGTTTCATTAGTATGTGTGCTGGTGGGATGGTTTTCCCTAGTTCTGTGATTTCAGTAAAGATGACAAATTTTCAATTGCAGTAATTTCAGTTTAAAACACTTTCATGTTTTGAACCACAGAAGAGCATTTATCTTTTTAGTATCATTTTCAAGAAATGTAGTTTGGTTTGGTTTTTTTTCCCCATGATATTCCGTTAAAAAAACAATGTCTTTTTCAGAGAATAAGACTAAATCTTCTAAAATAGAAAATGAGATAAGACACTGCAAGATACTTTAAGTGACACATAGGATGAGTAATAAACAAGTTTACAAAATGAAGACATTTTGGAAGTAGTAGTATTTAGCATAATTTTTTAACTGGTTTGTCTTATTGTAGTTATTTAAAATAAAAGTTCACAACAGAAACAGTTCAAAAAAGGAGATGTCCATTATCTATATTTATACTTGGCGGATTAGAATTTTTGTGAAATGAGTTGTCTAACATTTAAAAGACCTCCTAGTAACCACTGTAGCAAACAGTATTTAGACTAACACTTTGACAAAAAGAGAGCAGAAAAAATAATGGAGAAACATATGTTTTGTTGGTATACCCTGCTTTGGCAAGGACAGGAAGTCTTCGAAGTAGTGTGCAAGAATCATCTATTTCTAGTAAACAATTAAGAAATATGTTATTTGTGAGGGAAATTCATTCTTATTTTTTTCTGAGTCATTAGTAACTAACTAAAGAAAGGAAATTTTCCAAAAAAGGGAAGAAGAAAGTAATTGAGGCAAGCAGTGGGTTTGAAAACTTTAGTGTTCTCGGACATTTTCAAAGGGGACCCTCTTTATTGAAGAATAGTTGCAGAAAAAAAAGAAAGAACAGATTACGAATAGCCAAGATTCCTAGTGATCTCACTGGGAATTACACATTTATTTGGAAAGCATTAAAGGAATAAGATTACAGAAGCAAAACCTGTTCCAAATTCCATTATGTAAATGGAAAAAGAAAATTTTGTTGTCTTTAAAGGAAATTGAATTGAGCCTTCAGTTCCCAGTTAATGAGATACTAGTAAATGTTGAGAATTGCAGGGGAAGTGATTAACAGAGAGATGCCATTTTGGGTTGGGTTAGTTTTTTTTCATATTAAATACTTATTTAGGTTGCAAGCTACACAAGACTTAACATCATAAGACTCTTCCTCCTGCTGACTATATCTAAAGTGCTATTCAGATACAATGGAAATGGGGCATACCACAGATTCTAAATGTTTCATTAGAGTCTATGGGTGAGCAAAGAAAGCTACTTAACCTGTATAGGATCCATTCCTTATTCTAGACAATTTATTTCTTTCTTCAACTGCACACAGTTATTGCTGATTCTAATGGTATTACCTGGTTTGAAACAAACACTGCAGAGATTCCTCCTTCTTTTACAGTTGAGACAATTTTGTGATTTGTTTGATTCCACTAAAGTTGCTTTTGTTAGTGCATGGAATCACCGAAATGAGTGCCAAGGCTGTAAGATCTCACAAACAGGTTTTCCCACCACTGCTAAGTAACGCTTAGGCCAACTGGGTTCATACTCTGCACACATGTCCTAGAATCTGAACGCAACTCCAGGAGAAAGGATTAACCTTTTGTGCTGCAAGGTTCTCAAAACTCTCAGCTTTTGCTGGACCTAGAGTAAGTTCAAGGCACTCAGCAACTGAGTCTGCACAGCAGGATTGTTCTAGCAGCATATCAGAGGCATGAGACTTTTTGTTTCTTCTCTGAAGTTATAGGTTCACATAGGGGACTACAAATAATGTGAATTTCAAGAGAGAAACAGAGACATTTTGATAGATTTTTCTTTAAAATTAATAAATTCAGGCCATGTATAAACTATCCAGTCATATCCTGTAAAAGTTTAAACAGTGAAACCACAAGGGAAAATAAACTAACATCTCTTCCCTTTTTATCTTAAAAGTGTCTGAAATGAACTGGTTGCTAAAGAAACCTGATATAATTGTGACAGAGTGTTTTGAAACCCTTAGTGGAGTTCATCTGAAACCTCAGCATAACAAGTGGCCTCTTATCTGCGTACTATTCCAGGAAGAAATGCATGGCATTTCGTCATCACAGCTGAAAGAGTAGCTGGCTCTGCACGTAGGCTAAGTGAGAATAAGAGCCCTCAGCTATAATGAGGGCACGCTGGTAGCTAATGCTTAGTCAGAGGCCATTTCCTTTAGCCTTTGCTACTGCTTGCAGGAGTTGGAATGCAGGAAAAGGCAAAAACTAAAGTGAACATACTGAAGGTCAATGTTTACCTTCTGTACTTTTTCTCAATGAAGATTAATTCTGACGACATGGCACATATGCATTAATGTGGTGACATCCTAAACCATCCCGCCCATTACAAGAACTTTAACTAGCTTTATTTAATGTGGCAGTTCATGAGCAGAATTACTTAAAGGAAAGAGAATCATAAAAAAGCATATGTCTCTTTTTTTTAGTCTGACATTTAAAGGCAAATTAGTAAGTGGGAGTTTAATATAGATATTTCCTTGTGAACACTGATCTTGAATTTCCAAGCAGGCAAACTGACTTTCTCCTTAATAAAGCTCTTGAAACATAGATAACTTGTAGCAATTACTTCAAAATCAGGGATGAATCTTCATATGTGAGGGAATATGGTATGGAACATTTCTTTTTATAGGCTTTTCCTCTCCTGTACATCCTGAAGATGATAATATGAGTGATGTACTGTCATGATGCTTTTTAACACAGAAATCTGCATAATTTGAACATGGGATGATTAATCATTAGAATATGAAAACGCTAAATATGAATGTGTAGCAATGTTCAGGCTGTAAGTTTGCAAGACACTTCATTCGGGACCACATTTTATTTTCTTACTCTGCCTGCAGGAACATCAGCAATTATTGTGAATTTAATGAGCTATCACTATGCTGATTTAAGCACACAACTATATGTACTGTACTACTGAACACAGTGGACTGAGTCATTTTACATACATGCAGTTGCTGGTCTAAATAAGGGCTAGATTCAACTTGTTCTGTTTAACTCACTGGCTGAACTGAAAATACTTGGCACAGATTTTTCTCAGGAAATTCAAACTTACACAAGCAGAAGAAAAACATTGCAAATGAGATGCTGCTGTGTGCAAAAAATTCATCTTGGGTAAAACTTTAAACCCTAGAAATAAATCTTGTTTTCAGTTCTCACAAATAGGCTTTTCTATTCAACTCTGAAGGTTTAAAGCAGTTGTTAATCAAATACTGTACACAGTAATAAGCAGCAAAGTGTTCGGTTATTTCTGAAACACATTCTTTTGAGGCTATGTTTGAATCTTCCATATTTATGTGATGAGAGTTATGTCACAAAGTTAATCATTCCCAGGATGCTAGCATTTGGGGTAATGAAAAACTTCTTGTGCAAGCAGTCATTAATCAGTGAGTCTAACATTGCATAATGCTTTCTGAAGCATGTGTTATGTGATCAGAGTACAAGGCTGCATAATACAGCAAAGTGTTTATGCCATATGCTGACCTTTTCTAAAGTAGAAATGGAGCCATGTGATGTGCTGCTCCTGCCAGCATTTGCTTATTGCCAATAATTAAGTTTGATGATATGAAGAAACACAAACTTGTATTGCTTTAGAGTTCTAAAAGGAAGAAGCTTTGAAGTTTTTGGCACTGTAAAGCACAAAGATAGCCAACTTGGCTTGGATACACTACCGTTGTCCATTACAGGCACCGCCCATCAAAACTGGAATCAAGTGCCCTGCTCAAGTGGTTACTGGCATTTGTGTAAAGGAAAACATGTGCATCGTTACAGGACTGCTGTACTAACCAGAAGAGCATAAAGGTCACAGGAGCAAAGCAGCCAAAAGCATGCTTGGTACCTCAAATCTCAGAACATCATTATTGCATTTGATGTTCTTGTGCAATAGCGCTAGTAAGCAGCTATTACTTAATCTCCTACCAGTATTACACAAAACTATACTTGCGAAATACTTCAGATAAATATGCTGTAATTATACGAAATACAAAAACATGTATAGGGCAAAATGTTTTTGTAACTCTCAGCACACATACCTGTGGGGATGTGGTTTGAGTGAACTATTTTAAAAATTGAATCCATGCTTTAAAAGCTTCTATGAATAACCTTAAAACTATGTGCTGGAAGGAGAGTGGACACATGGACATATATTTTATATCCTAGGCATACACACATGCACACACGCACACACACAGAGTGTGATCAAAAGCTCTGTCCTGTATACAGCTACTTTGTGTCTGTTGGCAGAATCAGGCTACTCAGCTGGAAAAACCAGCTTCACGCAACTATTTTAGCACAGCCAATGTAGTTATACCACTGTTGCTCCAACATCACTTCTCCTTTCACTTGTCAGTGTTTCCTTCTCTCTCACTGACGACTGTCTTTTCTACTTAGGAGAGCTGGTAGACAGAGGTAGTCAGTATCTGTGAGTATTACTTGCTAACAGCAACTTGGTTCCACCATGTAATCTATGATATGGCACTAATGTCTGAAAAGTGATTTCTTATATCCCTTGCTTACACTAAGGAAGTATTTTAAAGCTTAACTAAGAATTCTGAATAGTAAAGCACAATCACAAAACTAATACATCTCTATACAGAGACATAGGTGTCCTAGTCCAAAATTCAGATTCTCAAAATTCCTGCTGAGATTTTGCATTAGGAAGTGATGATATTAGGCAACTGCACTTAAAAAGTATTGTATCCAAGGCCTTTTGGGATTATTGAATTAAACCTTCCACATCTAAGGGGTCTGACTCATTAAGGGTCTTTATGTTTAGCAGACAGGAGTCTGTACAAAGAAGATGCTGGGAACAAGAGCAAAGGGAGCAGGTCTCCCATTGTTGCTACAGCATCTATTATAAAACCAGTGGGGTACTTGCTGCATGAGGGAACTGCAAGACAGGCCTTACCTCTATCAACTATTAGATGGGTGCCATTATCTTTACAATAAATTAACTTGTAGAATAAATAATGAAAGCAGAGAAATTTCTTCATGCGTAAAGAATCCAGTGAACAGGTCACTACTGTAGGAAATGCTGGCTCAGGTCAGTTAAGTGAAAGTAGAGAGCAGAAACTGAGTTCATTCAGTGTTTCATGAGTCCTTCAACTACTCAGCAGCTATACAGATGCAACCACGATATATATTCTCTTCATTTTTTCAAAAAAGGACTGATGTCAGCTAAGATTTGTAAAATCTAAAATGGAGGCAGGAATTTCATTCCTCCCAAAGTGGAAAAAACTCATGTCCTTGTGTTATTTATGAACTAGTAACTTAAACAGAATCCTTCTTGTTATGCTGGTTTTGTGGCTCCTGTCTCCTTTCATACTTACACAGACACTCTAGGAATCATGTCTGCAGGTTACAGTCTCTGCTAGTCTTTTGGGTACAGAACTTGGGAACTGTAACCAACCAATACAGAAAGATCTACTTTGTAGCACTCTTCATGAAGATACTAGAAATTACTGCATTGAAATTAACTGTGACCTAAGAATGCAGCCTGAACCCACCCTGCAAAACCTCTTTCATATACACTCTTCCAAGACCCACTGCTTCTTAGAAGCATGCTCCCTGGCTCTCTTCTCGTCACACCTCTACTTGGACGGAGTGGCCAAAAGATGATAACTATGGGACAACATGAACCATTCCCTTGAGGGGTCACTAGCTGGGGATACTCACATGCATTTATAAAAATATTTCAGCTTTGAAGACAACAGTCCCAGCAGTAAAGACTTACTACACAAAAGATGGAGAGTCAGACTCTTTTCACAAGCCTACAGATGTATTATTAACATTTATAAGTTGTGAAAACACAACCTTCACAACTCCATCCTCACAATTATATTTTTTAACTTTGTCTTTCTAAGCTGCATGGAAGAGACACATTTTAAAAATTTGTACAACTGGCATCAGAATTTTTAACATACTAAAAAGAATTGAGCCAAAGATGATATCACAAAGTCCCTTATGCTTAAGGGAAAATGTTAAATCAATTAGCAGTTGCCAGAATAAAGAAGCAACAATTTGATGTATAAGTTCCTTACAAAAATAACAAACTTTCCATGTTCTTCTGAAAGTGGTTATATTATGCAACAAGAAAACTTCACCATATTCTCAGTTCTTTAATGTTACAAAAGCTTTATTAGCATATGCTTCAGAAATTATAATCAAAGGATTGTACTCACTAGCCAGAACTTTGTATAAACATAAATATACAGACTATGCCTTAGAGGGTTAATGTACTATTCTGAACTCAAGTATTGCAAATGGAAGTTAGCTTTGACACAGAATGTTCACACCCTCTGTAATAAATTCTTTTAACATACTTCATATTTCTTCCCATGTGAATGAGTGTCCTTGGAAGAATTATCTACTAGATAAAAGCTGAAGATGAAATCTAAGTCTAGACTTACTTAAAGGGGGTAGACACTGATCTTATAATCTGTGACAGTGGCTGATTAATGAGCTGCTCATGATTGCTGCAGGCCTCTCCAAACTGCAGAAGCAAATGATATTATAGCACTGGGAGGAATGTGCTATCTGGGTGCCACACCTTTGTTGAAACTTAAGAACTCATGCTGGCTCCTACTGCATTTATTCTAGCCTTGAACTACCATAAGTACACGACCAGATACACGGTAACACACGTGCATTTCCTCACTCCTTGCCTGCTGCAGAAGCAGTAGAACTGCTGTGCCACAGAACACAAGGTAAGCATGCCCATTTGTAGCAGTCATGGTACGTGCTCTGTGGGGCCCACTGTTCTGCTGGTTGTGCTCTTGCATAAACAAATTCAAAACTTCTGAAGCAGAATAGTAGTATCACATCCTGAGGGCTTGATTTGGTCTTGCCTGACAGTCTGGATAATTTTATTTACATGTACACACATACATAGGCACATACACATACACATGCATGCATAAGACACTCCAGTATACACACACATATATTATAAAGAATAACGAACACACTGTGTAAACATAACACATTCTGCATAACTAGAGAAACTTCAATTCAACTGTGTTCCAAGGTTAAAACAGAGCATGATTTAAATCTATAATATAAAAGGCATATCACCTAATCTTTAGTGATAACACAGTAATTTCTGATTACATCTTTCAAACAACTTCCAGGAAAATTTTTTAACCTCTACTAACTTTGTTTATAAAATACCAATGCTCATAATGTGAAAAAAACCCATACAAATTTTTAAAACTGTTCCCTGCACATTCATGTCTGAGACTTAGAGGAAAGAAAAGCCAACAGCAGAAAAGGGCAGAAATAGAAAAAAAAGTCATTGTAATCCCACAAAGTAGACAAGAGAAATTTTATTACCTTTAGCTGAAAACAACTCTTCCTTTGGTTTATCTGCTTGCCATTTTTCTTTTTCTCATTTTTGGAGACAGCTCTCTTTCTAGAAGTGTGCAGAAAATAACATCTTAACCACATCATCATGACCTTTATCACACCTTGAGTATACAGACTGTATCAGCCTCAGAAGACAATGAAGCCCTACAGCTTTTCAGCAGTGCCATTACATTCAAGAACAAGGCTAAAATTCCACAAGTGAGACATGAAAGCACATTGAAAGCTCAATGCACACCACTCAGATAAACAATGATTTTTTTAAAGTACATTTTTAAAAATTGTAAATAAATCCCCTCTCTAATCTCAGCAGATAACTGGGCACCAATGACTGCAAACGTCATAAAAAGGTTCCATAGAAAACACCTCCAAAAGCACTTAACTGTATCAATACATAATATTAGAATAAATAAAACACATCTTTTTTTCATTACAGGTGATCTACTCCAAAAACATTGAACTGACTACAGGCATGCAGACAATCATGAAAACTTTATCCAGAAATTCAATAGAACAACTAAGAATGTGAGTTACTTCAGCAATGTTGAAAATATAGACAGTTTGCTACATTAAAGGCTAAAATTGTATGTGTTATATAAAGTCACACATTAATTTCTGCATGAAACTGAGAATTTCTAGGCAATTCAGCAAATTGACTTACAAATGCTGAGAAGTTATTAGCTGATAACTACTAATGGGTAATGGACCTACCTGTGTTATAACTTTTCAATGTCCAACTCAGTGAAGTGTAGAAGAACTCACTATCCACTTGAACTCAGCAGAAGGAGGAGAAAAAGTTGCTTATGTCTAGGGACCATGAGATAACTTTTCAGAACACCAGTGGAGACTAGGGCTCACTCCTCCATGAGGTATTATAGAGAAAAGCATGGCTTTACCAGGAACTGGAAGAGTTGAGCCTAAGTGCTTGAAGGAGGATTTGCCAGATTACACCTTTCATAAGGAAAAGTCAGTCTTTATATGAGCGTTTTTGTTACAAATAACCCTCTCATGGAAGCAAAGTTCTAATACTACTATTAATTATAAGCACTGCACCCTTCATAACATGACACTTAATAAATGAGATAGTAAGTGATTAACACATCTTTTGCTAAAATATTGTTCCTGCAGAACTACTTCAACATCACTCCAAAGTACCTTTAAAAACTGTTGTACTGATACTCACTTTGTAATAATATTCAAACTGTTCACTTCAAAGAAGGAACTCAAATTGCTGTGATATGGCACTGTCTTCTCTTGAGAAAAGGAATGCAGAGACCACTGTGACGCTAAAATTATTTTCTGAGATCAAAACTCCTAGTTAAAGGCATGAATCTATATAGTCACATGCCACACTATGTAAAGTTATTAGATGCTTTTAAATAGACATTCACAGAAGCTACTTAATCAGTGCTTGGTAGAAACAGAGGCAGCTCAATAAGCAGAATGAATATCAAAGTTATACAACAGAAACTCACCAGCAAATGCTTAGTATTTTTTTTCCTATTAACATAATTATTTTGTAGTCAGTAAAAATGAAAATGACATGTTAGCATTTCAAAAACATGAGAAAATGACCCTCTAGGCTTTATATAACTATCAAAACAAGTATTAATACTTTATTTGCAAATTATTGTGCAAGAAATGATCGAGTCAGCAAGTTTACCAGTCAACAAAGTGTGAGCTCTACCAGTTATAATCAATTTACATGTAATGATATGTCTAAATATGAATTTAAATGAGTTCTTGTCATTTCATGTTGATGAGCTGCTTTATCATCATAGATATGGACAGTGACCATAGCTAATGTTGCAGAAACAGCAAAGCATGCACAAGTTCCATGAGCCAATGGTAACCCAGCAGGAATAAATTTGTTTTCATATAAAAAGACAGCCTTGGACTGCTAAGCCATGTTTATTTTCCAGTCAAATTAGCAAAAATACTTTCTACGAGGTTATTTCCAGACATTTGCTATATATGCTGCATCCACTGCAAATACACAGTATGAATCACAAGTTTTCTTACCTTGAAACCTACTGCATTTCTCTTGCAATGCATGAAAAGAACTCTGAGGCCAACACAAAATAAAGAACCTTTCACCATCATTTCTGTTGTATATAAATATACATTCATAAAACTTGCAAAAGAAATATTCTGGAGATTAAGATAATTCTAGGTTCTTTTACAGCACATTGGTTATATCCCCGCACAACCATCTTTAATACAATCATCAAAAATTTAAAACAACTGGGGTAAATGAAATAAAGTTCCATTGCAGTGTTGATCAGATGGTATGTTGGAAAACCGCAAGACAAAGACAGGTTTAACATACAAGAATGTGTAATTAAAAGCTGGCCTCAAAAATGTCTTCATTTAATACAATTAAATTAATATAATGGCACCAACTTTATCAAAAGGACACCATTAAGTCCTAAGGTGATTTTCATTTTGCTTATGATAGAGGAAATAAGATAAACAAAGCTTAAAATTTTCTAAATTATAATCCTTTTCATTTCCCCTAGCTTTATTAATAATATAGATATTCCGATAGAATACTCAAATATAATTTTTACTGACATACAGAATCATTTAAACGCATATTTGGTAAAATTTCTTATTTTTGGTGTTCAGTAGTTGCTTTTGTTTTGATGAAATGATATAGCAGATTTATGCTTAACATCACAGATACATTTTTTCTATGTAAAGAATTACAGAGCTTTTTCAGTTGTGGAATGGTATGTTTCTACACGTGAAATTTTAAAAATGCTGCATGAACCTGTGACTTTGTCATTACACAGATCAACCATCAGAAATTGTAATGAGCATGAGGTGACACTCATTTCTATCTTGGCTTCGTACAAGTATGGACACATTCAAAATGTTGTAATATCTGTATGATTTGCTGTTACTTTGGTGATTGTGATATTCCAGGTGCAGATGCAAAGTGCACCTTAATGGTCCTCATAGAAGTACTTTTATCCCCCTGTATTTTAAAGGCATCAGATTCTTTTATTCTCCCTTGTAGCGAGGAGGTCTCTTCTCCTTAAATGCAAGAAGGCCTTCAATTCTATCTTTTGTTGGGATAGTCTGCAATGGGCAGAGTAACAATTCATTATTGACAACAAAAACAATACCAAGAAAAATATTTTCATACAAATCCTAGTTCTTCAATGCATCCAAGATATAGGAATGTATCAGACACTTCAAGGGCATGACAAAAGGCTGATGAACAATTTGGGTGGAGAAAGGAGTACCTTTTCTCCAAACAGATGAGTTTAAAAAATTCTGTAGGATTTGAGGTTTGTTGTGGTTTTGTTTTTCTTTTGGGGGTGGGAGGTGGGGCGAAGAAAGGAAAGTGGGGTTTGGGTTTCTTGGAGGTTTCATGGTTGGGTTAATTTTGGGTTTTTGGGAGGGGGGAGAAGGTTAATAATCTGATTACCACATCTTAAATAAGCATATAATGCTGATGCTTCTATTTCCATCATAAAGATCTTGTCTCAAAGTCTAAGAACATATAATCTCAAAGACATCATTCCCATGTTTCACTGGCAAAAAGGTTTGTCTCAAATTTTTATTGGTTAGCACATATGCCACTAGTGCATGTGTTAGTGAAGTGTCCTTTGTATTCTTTCATGTTAAACCAAAACAAAGCAAAAGCAAGGCAGTTCTTGGACTGGCATGGTAGTGTATGACTGGCTAGGTGTATGGCTGGTATGCTTCACTACCTTCACCCTAACAGTACTGGTACTGATGTGTCCTGAACTACACCTCCTCCCTTAAATTCCTTACAAAATCAGACCACGTAGAAGGAGATTTAAATAAAATGCCTAAAAGTTTGCAGAAGAAATCACAAAGCAATATCTAGTTACATTTCTGCAAGTTTCACAAAAGGCATCACAAAGCCTGTTTTCTGTGTTTTCTTCATGTAATCATATTTACATACCTGAGCATAACAAGCTTCTTCAATTGCTAAACCTGTTACTAAGTCGACCTGAGGAAAAGAATACAATGGTTTTTACAAGAATTTTTATTTATTATATATTATTCATAATATCTAAATTACAACTCACAGCTAACATAAATATTGTGTTTTTATATGCCATATACTAAAATACTTGTGCAAAGTTCTTCTACTATTACTTTAAATGCTACACTGACATGTGGTAAGAGTGGTTAGTATTTCTGTAAAAGACTCCTGATTTAGCCACACAACTAGCATGCACTACACTCAAAAAAATGTCTGCTCTTTACTATAAGTCATCTGGTTAGGTAAAAATGATTACCTGTACATTTATAATAATTTAATTTACTACAGAGGAAAAGATGCACTGTATGATTACATAATTTTTTTTCTGAAACAATGTACCTTCAAAATGTCATGTAAGAATAGGATAGCATGCCACAAAATAAACACAAATTCAAGTTCAAAAGGATTTAAAACAGAAAAATAAAGAGGACTATGTCTGTCCTGCATCATCACCATAATCATCTATGTTTAATACATTTCTTTTCTTTGTGAGATGTCCTGAACAGTTGAAAAGGCTGAATTTTAGCCTCGTGATTTCTCCATCTGTCTTAAGCACCAGATGCTACAGAATTCACTAGCTCTCCCCTTGACCACTGGAAGGACTAGGGCTATGCACCACAATCAGTCTTCAAGGGGAGATAAGTTATAGCATAAGTTATCAAATGAAGCCATGAAATCTGTACCATGGTAGTTTTGTAACAACAGCTTGGACAACCATTTGGCTTGATTGATTTTGATACAGTAGATCTTGTCTTGGGCCTCAAGATTGAACTAGAGATGATCATTCAGAGTCCATCTAACCCTATCATCCCTAATTCTCTAAACACCATTATTTTGACCTTTCAATCCACTGTATCTGGCAGTCAGATAACTTAGCTTGTAGCATTTTGAACCATGGGTATTGAAATCAATCTCAAATTCCACCATTACTTGCTGTGGAAAACTAACATACTCTGTTCAATGGCATCTGAGTTTGATTCTCAAGCCACCACTTACTGGTACTATGCTTTGCTGAGCTCACTGGTTGTTTTTGTGACTTTTAAGAAAAAAGGACAAATTCATCTTCTTGGACTCATATGCTGCACATGGTATGATCCTCTTTCCCTTGTAACACGTTGAGCTACAAAGTGTTTTGGTGCAGAGCCTAACTTCAAAAATGAACAGACCTGCTGAACTCAGCATTAGGTTATGTAAAACTAAAGTAAAACACATGTCCAGATGGGAATTTAAATGAGCTTTAGAGCTAGGTCAATAGTGTGGCAATGGAGTGGTAATCAGAATCAAACATGAAATCAGGTTCCAGGTACAATTTTAACACTAACTGCTATTAAACTATTTTTAAAAAATAATATGCCCTTCAGCCTTTGACTTTATTAGTTACTAAACACTGAGAGCTTGACAGACTTAACAGAGTATGACTTGATCAGTTTTCCCACCTGAGATTTGAAACACAATTTGTTCACAGTAGTTTATGTCTACTTTCTACTATTAATAATTAGCAGATTACACTACTCTTGAGGTTACTGAGCCTTGTTACAGAAATCAGCATCTCAGCAGCCTGAGATTTAAAAAATTACATTTCATTCTTTAGAAAGTTTTGACCAAACTGACTTTGAAAGACTACACAACAATAAAATAAAATAAAAACAGTTCTAGAAAAAGAATTTCACCTCAGTACAACTGTTGCCAACCTGACTTCCAGCCTACTCTCATTGAAAGTACAGATCCTTACCTCCATTCCCTGATTGATAGCCAGTTTTGCAACTCTCATTGCTACTGGTCCCTAAAATGAGAGAAAAAGTTTATTTACATGTTATCAAAACCTGCAATATTTATAACAGAAGAGTCTGCACATAATCCTAATTTTATATTAGGATCATCTAGACTTTGGACTTTTGTTAAATTTACAGTATATAAGTCATATATCGTAGATTTTATCATTGTAGTAGACACTTGCTTCTAAACTGATAGTTTGAATATTAAGAAAAAGTAAAACTATTCTATTTTCAAAAGAACCTAATTATTGTGTTTGGTTTATGCTTCAAAGGTGCTGAGTGTGTCCACATTTGTCAAGCTTTATCAATTTCCTTCAAAACAAGGCTCAGAGTGGCCACTTTAAGGTACATCATTATGGGTTTTTGCAAGGTCAGTCCTATATCCCTATGCACAATGGAGACATGTGAAAATATGTAATCATGAAATAAAATTCACTGATGCAAGCTTCAAACCTACAGTATGCTATTGCAAAGCCTGCTCTGGTCAAGTGATGACACTCTCCCATGAGCAGCTGAGATCCCCAGTAAGCAGAGGGATTCTCACATTTGCCTCCAATGTGCTGCAGAACTGCAAGACATCTTTGGAATCATCTTAGTCCTGTGCATATCCATCAGCATCAGGTTCTGGATATTCAGGCCTGTTGATTTGGGAAAAGCCAAATGCTTATGAGACAGTACTAATAAAAAATTATAACCATCAATCAACTTTCCAGAACCACTGTATGTTAAAATTTTTACTGTATTTTTATTCTATCAAGGTGCTTAAGACACAAATAACCACCAATAAATGCCATACCTAAGCTGTAACATTTTACATTTCAATGAAGAATTTTAGCTGTTACACTTGTGATCCAATAAAGTCGTTCACTAATTATTTTCTTTTTCTGCCTTCTATGAATTTTCTAATGAGGATGTTTTGCCTCTCTTCTGAGGAGCTCCACAGCAATAAAGTAATCCATTAAAATAACTGCTATACTAAAAATTAAATCTGTGTATTTTTTTTTCTTGTTTAAAAGTTGAAAACCAGAATATTTCATTAAAACACCAACCAGATCATGGCAAGATGAGGACTGATGGAGGTTTTTTGTTTCACTATGAAATAATTACCAAATAACACCATTCAATACAAGAGAGAAAACTTTGGATTACTTGTTACATAATTAGCACAGTTTTTGATACATAATTCTGTGACAGCTCTCTTTAATAAAGCTGTTTCTTTTTCAGTGTTATTACTTGATAAAGACTAAAAACCAAAATAAAAATAATTTGTAATACCTGAGGTAAGAATTCTCTCGCCAGAGCTAATGCTCTTCTGTATGCAGCATCCCCTGCTTCATTCTGTTCTACCACATGGCTAATCAATCCTATCGATTTTGCTTCCTCACCATCTACAATGCGTGCAGAGAAGATTAGTTCTTTTGCCAATGACACTCCAATTGTGCGAGGTAATCTTTGTGTCCCCCCTAGAGTTTGTAAAAAGACAAAATGCAACTATTAGTCTCCCATGTATCTATACCACAAATGTAGATGCCTTGCTCATCTCAAGTATTTTTACTTTAAATTCCATAAACAATTACACAGACATACAGAAATTCAACTAGTACAATGGCAATATTAAGTACCTTCTTCAGTTTTTCAGACTACATCTAAATTAAAATCAATTGCCCTGTTTCTTAGAAAGACATGTAAATAACTCAAAATAGGTACTATTACTAGAGATTCTGTTCTATTACAGACAAGTTATCTTACTTGTATCAGCCAAAAGCCAAAGAAAAACTACTTGACAGTAATTAACATATCCAAACCCTCTGTTTCTTTCGAACACTACATATTTTTATGATATAAATCACCACTTTCAAAGAACTATACTTAAAAAGAAAATATACCTCAAAAAATCCATTCTAGAATTTGCACCTTAGGGACAATATTTACAGGTAAATGAAACTAAAAGTATTACTAGACAAGGTCTCTAAGAAGCCATGGTTTTGCCTCATCTTACTCCTGCATAATTGTTACAAACTTGAAGTGTGATTACAAAAACTAGGGAAGAACAATGACAGGTGCAGATCAGTGGAAAAAAGCATCCAACTTTACAAGAGTTAGCATTTCCTAGCACGTTTAAAACTTCTTTGACTTATCAGCATTTTCAGAAAGTCAATAAGCAGTAACTACCTTAACCAGAAATGAAGATTGCTTAGCTGGACTAACAATTAACTTCTGAGAACTAACAAACAGAGAGAATGTGGGAATAACCATCATCAAAATGGAAGACGTAGATTCAAATCACTGAAGCACATGTTTATGAATTAAGACAGCAGAAACAGCCTTTATCCAGGAAAACGGATTTTGAAAATCACAAGGTCTACCATTTTGACATGGATCTGAAACAAATACTCAAATTACAAAAACAATCTGTAAGCAAAAATTTCTTTCCAAAAACTTATTTCTGCAAGATCATGCTAATATATTTAAATGTAAATATATGTATATATGCAAGAGGAATATTTATAGGAGTTGTTCAAAGCTGGGCAGTATAAAACTGTGCAAATGTGTGTTCAACTAACAAAGTATTTTAATTTCTACTACATAATGTGGACTAAGCCACCAGTATTTTATAAGCCATTCAGTTCTCAGTGATGTTTCCTGAAAATACTTGCAATACATTATGAGATAAATAAACTGAATGGAAACAAACTAAATTTTTTGTGATTTAATAATTCAGCTTTCAACTACTATTATTCTGAACCACAAGCTTCAGTACTACTGTATTTTGTTCCATAAAATCAGATCTGCCTTTGAACATCTTACAAAATACAAAAGTGTACATAGCTTGGAGGATTTCTGTCTTTCTCGAATAGTAAGATGATGGTCTATAACAAAAACTGAGTTACATTTTCCAGTCAAAAACTGGAGGAATGAAAAAAATTATTATAACTATTAAAATAAAATTTGTAGAACAAAAGCATTAGTAAATACAAATAATGTGATATTCTCTATGATCCTGCAGTGCTTGAGAGGATTTTAGCAAGTCAGTCCTAATGGTCAAGGGCAAGAGATATTCAATAAATTCTGCTAATTCTGCTAATTTCTAAAGCTAAGTCATAGTGCTAGGGTAAAATTTTGCTACCAGCACAATATAGGGACATCTTTAAGAAAGGGGCAAGGGATGCACATACACGAAAGTAATCCCACACTGGATCCCAAAAAACACTACAAACCCTGAAGTATAAGCCTTCCCTTCGGCCTTGGCCTGCCTCACTGGTGTCATTCATGGAGAATGACTAAAGTGGTATCTATCAAATTATACCAGACCTACATGCCAGAAAAATGTGATCTGTATTTTCAAGAAACTCACCGCTTCTGATACTGAGCTGTTCCACCACTACCATCCCCACCAAACATTTACTGGGTTTTTTATTTAAACATTGAATGTCTTTTAATTTCTTACCCAAATAAACTGTCAACTAATCAACATCTATTCTTATACACATTTTAAGCACACATTGGAACATAGCAAATGTCTACCTTATTCTCCTTAAGAATATTTTAGTCACAAATTATTCCTTTCATGGCAGCCATGGAATCTAGAAAAGCATCCAGTTTGGCTTTTGATTAAAGAAAATTATTTGTCCAAATCATAAGACCTGAAACCATATGAGGCTGTATTTACTGACTCTGCATCTTCTGCCTCTTTCTTGCACGTATTCCTAGTATTTTTCTCTACTTAATTATCTGCCCCTTCCTTTACTGTTTTATCTCTTGTATTACTGCTTTACCAGGAAATGCTGGAAACAAAGTTTCATTGAGCAACAATATTTCATAACTTTGACCAAACAATGGATATGTTGAAGCATGAAAGAGTGTTTATAGATTTAAAAAAAAACTGTTCTTGCCAGTGTCTTACACAATAACGATTAAAGAGCAAAAAAAAAAGCAGACTATAGTTGTTTGGCTGCCTCCTACACTGAAAAGCCATTTAGCAGAGGAGCATACTCTTTGATTAATATTTACAGAACAGGAACCAACAATTCACTGCATCAATCATACATATTCAGTAGTAGGGGTAACAAACTTGCACACACAAAAGCTGTAAGACCAAATTAATCAAATGCAAACAACACACTATAATACATCCACCACACTGAAGCTGCATCCATTTATGAAGAAAAGATGGAGTATGCCACAGATAGATGTTCTGTTTTGGTAATACACAAAGAACACACAGTGTCTGCCAGCTATAATCAGAGCTAAAGGAAGTAACACCCAGTCTTCAAAGACATTACTTAACCAAGGCATTTCATCTAAATGCAGTGCAGAATTTGATGGGAGAATAGTTGTTTCATCTTCACAAATTTAATGACATGTTATTTGAAGGACTAGTGATCTGGTACTACTCACTATGCTGATAAAAGTATTTAACATACAGTTGCAATGTAAATGTGTTCTTACCTGAAATGGTATAGAGTCAATGTTGCAATAATTGCAACTAGCATTTTTAGATACATTATTTCATATTTAAAGTTTGTTTACTGTGAAAAGACACAGTAAACAAAAGACTGCTAATTTCTAGTACAAAAACTATTAAACAGTATTTTTAAAAATTTAACAAATAGTTGATTTTGTATGAATATTTATTTACTGTGAGTAATTCATCATTTACAAAATATTTACACAACTGGTTTGAATTAAGGGAATTACGTGATAAATGCCCAAGAGTATATCCAACAAGATGAAGCAATCAGCTTACTGGAAACAGATTCATCATTCTGGCAGAGAATATCTACAGTCAGTAGTTTCTCATAGCTGACGGCACTGTCAAAACATATTGGAAAAAATCGTGTTCTGACAAAAAAAAAATCCAAAATTTAATTCAGTAATAATCATGTTTACTAAATCAAGTAAAAACCAGTCTTCCTATCCTATCCTATCCTATCCTATCCTATCCTATCCTATCCTATCCTATCCTATCCTATCCTATCCTATCCTATCCTACCCTACCCTACCCTACCCTACCCTATCCTATCCTATCCTATCCTATCCTATCCTATCCTATCCTATCCTATCCTATCCTATCCGTTGATTCACAGCAGATGAATTAAACTGACAGGTTTCTAGCTTTCTTCTTTTAAAGAGTGCACATCTTATTTATTAATAATCAGTGGTAATAATCAGTGGTGAAACCAAAACAAGTAATCCACAACCTTCTAATCAGAAGTAAAATGTATCCTTGTGATTTCTTTTGCAAAAAACTCTAAGCTGATTTTTACTCTTCCATTGAAGCTCATAAAAATATGGAAAGCAGAAAACTACTATTTATAATAGTTAATCCTCAACAATGTAAATCCACAAAAAAACCTAATATGGATAAAGTTATTATTTTAAATAATATATTTATATTTAAAAGTATAACACTTTTCAGTCATGTTATGTCCTATCTTAAAAGTCTGTAAGAAAAAAATATGTAACAAACACAGGGTCCACTTTTAAAGTACCTGCCATCTGTTGCTAAGTTAAGAAGTTTTCAAAATACAAAACATGCTAAACTCTAAACACTGTACCTAGATTAACATTTAACACCAATTTTCCAACAGACTATTTCCAAGATTAGGTCTCAATCCTGAGAAGTTGTGTATGTTTTAGTTAATTTAAATCCAGGTATCAATCTTTATGGGCTCAGGCATTCCCAGTTTTGTCGCAGAAGAAAACATCAAGAAACCTCCTCCAGCACAAACCAGAGAACCAACTAACAACCAAAACCAGTTTAGACTGGGAAAGACACCCATAAAGACACAAAAAGATGACAGGGTGAAAACGTGATGGAGAAGAAAAGAAACAAAACACTATTTCTGTAAGAGGAAGAAAAGCACTGAGATGACAAAGAGCAGGCGGTAGGTAAGGCCAGTCTTATACACGGCCGCTCAAGTTATTTGGAAAAAGACTGGAGATCTGAGGAAAGACTGAGACAGTGGCCTGAGGCTGACTCAGAGGTTGCTCCAGGGTCTGTAGTGACTGAGGAAAGAAGCTTTTTTAGCAAAATTTCATAGTAGGTTGCCCAAAGGGCTCACACAAGTCTGGCTTGTCAGTCAAGCCAAAGAAAGCCCCACAGGCATGCCAGACACAATCTCCTTAGTCGAGGTCCAAGAGGCAGCACAACTTGCTGTATATGCCAGCCTGGCTGTGGCAAACCCCATCTCGAAAACAGCCCACTTAATTTGCAAATCAGTCCTTAACTTTCACAATCCATTCTATTCATCTGCATCTGTGGATTGGTTTATTTAAAAACTGATCTGAAAAATACCTACACTGAACTGCCATGTGTGGGTGGCTTGAAGATGACAGCCTAAATCAGAAGAATGCAGTACTTGGCTGGAAGATGTATGAATGCTTAAGATGCATGAGAGGAAGTGTAAATACACTTTAAGAATTCACTAGCAGTTAAATAATTACAGCTTTTGTACTGAAAGATGAAATGGTCATGTAAATTAGAAAAACTAATTTATTTTCAAAATAAGTAATTGTCTTGTAGATTGAGAAAATAGAAGATGGTTTCCTAGCAGATGGCTGCGTACATGAAATGGATGGAACCAAAGAAATGCATCTGGAACCCAAAGTTTATAAAATGGACTCCACTTCAAAAGGGATTCTGCACCTGTTATAAGGAGCTCACTTCACATTTCACTCACAAACATGGTACAAACAACTCCACTGTCAGACAAAATACTGTTTGAGAAGCACATATCTGTTATTCCCCATAGACACCCAGGACTTGCAACTCCAGGCAAAGCTAATGCACACACTGACAATATTATTTCGTTTTAAACTGAAATTATTTGAGGGAAAAAAAGAACAAAACAAACCAGAAATGCCAAAGACTGTTCACCTACTTATTAACTTCTACTTAAGTGTACACAAGTGCAACAAGCATGAGCACACAGAGATACTCAGTAAGACCATGTGCCTTCCTGTTACTCCATATAGGAGCTTGGTATTTTATTTGATGATGCAATCAGTCACCTTAAACAAAATTCAGAAGTAGATACACATTAAAACATAAGTCTTCTTGCTGCAGATAGATATTAATGGCCCACAAGAAGGCATTTTCTAGTTTCAAAATTACACCCACAGATTTATGAAGTCATTACTCAGCTGTAACAACAGGTAGGAGGTTTAGATCAGTGCTGCACTGTATGATCATACTTCACAAATCATGTGGGATTCATGTGTAATATTAAGTAAGAACTTCTATTTAACTTGAATTTTAAACAAATAATTTTTCTAGTCCATATTCTTATACTTTTCAATCGACTATGAAAGCTAAACTTCATTTAATATGAAAATCAAGACAAGAAAGAAACAGACATGAGAAAAACTTTTATCATTACCTACGGCAAGTGAAAGAGAAAAATTAATTACCATGGTAGTATCCTATTTTACTTATATTTTTAATGAGATCACAGTCTGAAATTGGATCAATTACTATAGTTTTCAATGGATGGAACTGAAATGAATAAACAATAAGCACAGCAAAAAACAGACTAATAAATCTGTAGTCTTCACTGCTTAAAAGCAAGTGACTTGAATGTTTTCCTCACTTGAGTGCTCTTCTTACAGAAATGTACCATTTTATTCTTCCTCATTGCAAAGAAATCTGCTAAACCCCCCAACCAATTCCTATTCCTTAACTCTATTCTTTCTCCCATCCTGACTACTATCAAATTAATCTGCTTTCAACTCTTCCAGAGTAATGAGTTTTTAAGAATTGATGTCTGAAATTATTCATCCCTGAAATTCTGTGACTTGAGCAGCACTAAAGAAAGGAGAATTGGTAGTTAATACGATGGAAGCTCAGGGAAAACGGCAAAGTCAATGTGACAGCAGGAGGACACAATCTCACCTGGTTCAGCTACCAAATCCCAAGAAGGCAGAGCACTCTCTCTACTGATAAATATATGCCAAATTAAGTTGTACATGCCAAGCACATTTTTCATCTTAAGTAAAACATACTCCCAGCAGAAGATGCATACACTACAGCTACACTGCAGCTTACCTAGTACTTAGGCTATAACATAACATCTACAACCATTTGGGGGGGACTTTGAAAACACAGATTCTACAAAAAACCTGGCCAAATCTTTCAATACTGGCATGCATTAATATAGCAATATGAAATGCAAAAAGGAAACTGTTCCATAAATTGGAACATGAAATATATTAGTATCAACATTTCAGTTTAAAGCCAGTTTCTGTGCAACAGTGGACCTACTCCAATAAGCACAAACTGGTATTTTAACACTTTATTGTCTGGGACTCCTCAAACATTTTTCCTTAACTTCAGCTCTTCCATCTCCTTCTTCCTATTTTTTAATTCTTGAAAAAAAACCCCAGAAATCAATATGTGAGAGGAAATCAAGAAAGAGACTAAATAAGCAATTATTCCCAGTAGTCATTTGACAGATGGTTACAACACTACAGGAATAAAATACATTAAGAAAATACCTTTTATGTTCCTCTTGCCTGCTGCTGTGACATAGCAATACAGGACAGAAGTCACTGTTTTTAGCATGCAATGCAACATATATTGTATGCAATGGCAAGTCTTTCCCCCACAAATGAAGAAACTAGTGCTAATTATGTTCTTCTGTCACCTAATCAAGCATACATGAGTTGGATTTAATGGACCTTTACAGTTTTAAGGATCAAGAAATTAGACACTAATTTTGTTTTCCTTACATCCTCCATCCAAATTCCAGAAAGAAAGACATTAGGGGCTATATAGGCATGAGGTAATGAAGAAATGAACCCTTATCAACAGCAAGAGCTAGAACAGCTGCCCTGCATCTGTGGGGGCCTTCACTGCACTTATTAAAAAACTTACAAATATATTTTAATTAACGTAAGTCATTAAGAATAGTTTGTATAAAAGCCACTAAGCCTCAACAAGATAGGGAACACCACTCATTTCTGACTAGCTGGCTTCATCCTGCTCTTCAGGCAGGACTATTCTGAAGTGAGCAGAGCCCACCACTGAACACTTTGTGCTTCTACTTGTGGCTACAGCCCAGCTGCTGGCTTCTAGTTTCTATCAGGGCACTCCTACATGCAGATCCTTTGACCCTTCTCTGGCAGCAACCCATCTGGCTTCACTAAAGATTCAGTGCTTGAGCTCTCCCAAATCCTCAGTAGGTTAGAAACATTTTATTGGAGCCTGGAGACATCAAAAGTTCTATTACTGCCTAACTACTTCAGAGAACACATGGCATTTGAGCAAGAAACTAAAATTTAAACAGAAAATCTTTAAATAAAGGAAACTTTTCTCTTGAAATCTGAAGAGAATAATGGAATCTTTAAGGAAAAAAATGTTAAATAACAAGCCTTGTAAGAATCCATTAGCCTGCACAGCCAGAAATTTGATGAGCAAGCAGGAACCTACATCACCTTCTTGGCCTCACTCTCTTTTTTTTCTCAGATAAAATGGTACTTTTAAAAAGACTGACTACTTTTGTTTCATTTTAAGGCTGTGATGGGTTTCACCCTAGTTACTGCCAGCCTTCTTCCCTATCCAGGTTCAGTTGTAACATTTATTCTTCTTGGAAGTACACCACTGAAACATCTCAGAAATTGAAAGCATTTATCACACCTCCATTTTTAATCCTAGTCAAACAGGGGTGTATCTTACCATGCACATGTAATTGAAGGTCACACAGAGAGCTGTAGCTGTTCTGGGGAGCTATCTGGTGAAATACCAAAAGTAAAATAAGCTTGCAATGTATTAGCATGGCCCTTATGCCTTATTATGTTACAAAACATAAACATGATTTTGAGACAGTCTACTTTGTTCTCTCAGTCTCTCTCATCTATTTCCTTGTCATACAACTTTATTTCTTTAGGTGTTTTTAAGATTCTAAACCAACATTTTTGGTGAAGCAAAGAAAACAAAGTAAAAAAAATTCTGAAATAAAACAAACATTATAGTTTTACAACTTTTTTTTAGTTGATAATTAAGTCCAGGTATTAAACTGAACCCCCCGAATGTTAATAGTCCTACTTACACCTGGAAAAAACTTATTAAAGCGAATTTATCCCTCCCTTCTAATCTGGTGCTTGTAGTTAAGCCACGTACTAATTCTTACCAGTGAGATTTGTGTGAAAGGAAACCCTGGTAGTTTGAACAGACAAAAATAAAATATAACTAATATAAATTACACCATTAATGCGACAGTGATCATACATGGTAGTCACACCGAATGTGTGGAGTATCCTTGAACAGAGCAATTGTTTAATTGTTTTGCATGGATAATTCCTCAGTCCTAGTAATAAGTACAACCTTATTGGTTCATAACAGAACAGAGGGCTAGGTGCAGCTGTGAGGTCAGGCTGCTATGTTTGAATCCCACAATCTCAACCTCCTTTGAATAAACACAGTCACGATCCCCTACATGGCTCTGGCTTGGGTCCCTAAATATGAGACCAATGGTGTTTTCTTGCAAACATGCTGAATGGGAAAGAAACAACTACTTCCCCCTCAAAAATGAAGAAATGTTTTCTGCAAATATAAACTATTGACACCTGATGCTCAAGGAACACAGAAAGGAAGGCAGGATATGGGAAGAAAAACATTTTTAAAGTAAAAAACACTGGGAAATTGGGGGTAGGGAGTAAGCCTGAAATTGTAGGGAGTTAGAACAGATTACTCTAATTGGAAGAAAAAATTTCAGTGACTCTGTACAGAGCTTCTAAATGTCTCCTTTTTGTGCAAGATCATCACTCTACTTCCTAGAAACTGAGCAAATAAGGGCTTCCTTTAGCTTTGTTGTTTTCTAGAAATGTCCAGAAAAAAAATCTTAGGACCATCCAAATTTCCTCTGGCCAATAAATATATTTCATCATTCTGCACAGTCAAGGAAGCCAAGAAGCTATGAGGACCACATAAGGCCCAAGATAAGAGGATAATTTCAATCTATCCATAGTAAACTACAGAATTCCTTCTATCAGGAATTCTTCATATTAGCATATTAAACTAAAAAGTCAAAATTAAACTACTTTCTTCTTCCTTTTTATTTAGATAAATCAAGTTTCAATGTAGTTATTCATATTTCTTGATGCTCAAATGCAAAATAATGTCGAAATATGCACCATTCTTAAAACTATGTCAAGTACATTGCACTCTGTTCCAGTTTTCTTTACAGTTTCACAAAACTGCCAGAGCAAGAATTAGCCTAGAATTACTCAAGAGAAAACTTAGATTAACTCAGTCATCTGATTAACACATCTTCCCAAATCTAAATTTCTTATTAAAATATAAATAATATTAATATAGAGTTATTAGCATAAAGTTACAAAGGATCAACAGCTTTTGTTTTCATGATGAAAAATGGAGATAAAAAAGGAAGACAGGAATCCACTATTTCTGGAATGCAGAGATTTGCAATAGTTGGCTCAAACAAATCTCCAGAGCCAGAAAGGTTCTCTGAAATAATTAAGGAAACAGTACTCCATAAATCATTTTGTTCTGCTTGTTTTGTGGTGAACTAACTTGTGCAGCTGCTCTTCTGAGACAGACTACACAACTGCCATTTCATTTGTTGAATTTTCTGTAGGCTGAAGAAAAATGCCAGACATAAGAGCGAATTCATTAGGAGTTTGGAAACTATTTTTCTTTCTCATATAATACAGTCATAAATGAATATGAAATGGAAATAATTAGATTCTGTATGCTTATTCAGTAATGACAGATCTCCAAATAAGTAAACTACTCAATTAAAACAGAGCTAGACAATCCATACTGATATAAAAGATATATTTTTAATTTCCTTCAGATTTAACATTGACCATAAGTAGACCAAATTTAGCACTCTGTTTTATGTTTGCCTGACACATTGATGTGACTTACTTCACAATTGTCAATCCCTTGGCAGCTGAAAATGAGGCCAAAACAAACTACCAAGCTGTACTCCAATATCAGAGATGTCAGATGTTTCATATATATTTACATTTCCTAGCTGAGAGATCAAGAGATGGCTTAGCTGTGTTTTCCAAGTACCTGTCAGTGTTCTATAATGTCATAATGCCATGACAGCAACAATACAATATGATTCAAATATTTTTGAACAATTGCATTTTATCTATTACAGGATAAATGACACATAACTGTATTTTGTATGAGTATCCTACTGTACCTCTGGAACAAGTAAGTTTGACTATCTTTTAAGCTTAATCAGGTGGTTTTGGTTTTGTTTATCCTTTTTAGTAGAAACAAAAGATTATAACTTTTGATCTTCTGTTCCTCTAAACCCTTAAGTACTTTATAATGTAGTAAAACCAAAAGTTTAGGCTAATATTTTCTATCTTCTATGCCTCAAAACTCTTTAGTAGGAATGGTTCTTAAACATAGAAAATGTCCGCTTGTAATATTCATAAATGAATAGTTGAGAGGGATACTATTTTTAGGTATTAATTGACACCAAAAACTGCTAAAACTTGTATGCTGACAAAAGCTTTTTTCCTCCCTGTTTCCTCCCTCTCAGGAACAGCTCATACTCTTACAGCTCCCTACATGCAAAGACATGGATTCCTTTTGCTTGAAGGCTAAATTTTCGAATTCAAACCAACTGCTCTAGAAGTATAAAATAGGTTTAATATTTTCAGTTTACTCTAACACATTATATACATATCTCTGAACAAGGGAAGTGAGACACATCAGAATCTGTTTTGCAGCCTCTGTGATCATGACTAATCCAAGTCCGGTAATCACTGTGTAAAGGCTAAACTGGCTTTTCTAAAAGCAAAGGGGTGGAATCTAATATGATATGTTACAGCAGATGTGGAAGTTTCAAGCTTAGAAATCTGATTACACCTGTTAAAATTCACGAACTATCCAGGAGAATACCTCAGTGTATCACAAATGGAACTAATGTGAGTTTATTTAGAAAAAGTAGAGATTAGTATTTCTGTTGCCCACTGAAAATTCTGTCTAAAAAGTCAGGACAATTAGGGGATGAAGGAAGTTGTTTGCTGGATTTTCATCTTGTTAACAAAACAAAGCTGTTTATATCTCTTCACTACACAGAATTTTTGAAAAAGCAAACTACTTATCATCACCACAACACAGTTTCCTCATAGATACTACTGAAATCTATTTCCATAACATTTCTGTAGGATGAGGCATTATCACCTTCATGTACTTTTTATATGGAGAAATGAATAATTGTTTTCCCAGGCCTAGGCTAAAACATGCAAAGGAAAGAGGGAATGATGTTAATTTTACATAAGCAGAAAACAAAATATACAAAATATTGAGTATTAGATAATCAAAGGAGAAAGATCTACTTTATGAAGGAGGGGGTCAGTGAAAAAATGTATCATGTTTCATAATGCTTATGCACAAAGGAGATAATTTCAGTCAAAAGGCACTATAGTGACAGCTGAACTTGTTAGTTTCACTGACTATCATTAGAAAATGTGAATTTACCAGTAAGTGGAGTATTCAGGCATACTTTTCTTAGAGCAGAACACAGGTGCATTTTCTGTAAAAGCAGCTCTACTTTCTATCAGTTAACCTATGTAACTCATTTAAGTTCACCAGACTCTTCACTCTGAGGAAGCTTAGCCAAGATGATGGTCCCGTCCCACACTGAAGTATTGGCAAGATTATAGCTCTGCAGTGGACTGACCAAGATAAAAATGTTAGGTTTAAGAAGAAAGAAGTACTAGGCTACCTGGACAGTTGACTGCAGTACACCAAGCTCTGGCCAAAGTGAGTGTCCAAGGCCATTAGCCAAAGGAGAAAGTTGGCCAAGAAGCCTGGCAGCTCTTCAAGGTTCTCCCAGTGGAGGGCCCAGGATCAATGGCTGCTACATCAGCAGCTCCAAAGCCCCATTTAAGATAATTATCAGGCTTTAGATGTGGCATGGAAAATCTATGTTTGAGACAGAAAGGTTGCGTAAACAGCTAGCCAAAAGTCTAGAAACCTGCAGACCTCATACAATTAATTTCTTACCTTTTTATTTCATTTGTGTCTTACTAATTCCTGTCTTAGCTTAATGTATCAAAAATTTTCCTACTTCCTTCTGCCATACCAACTATCATTCTTAGGCTCTTCAGTTGTCTTTATCATTCACCACAAAAAAAAAATAAAAGTTTCAGTGCATTATACACAGCTTTGTTTCCCTGCTGGAATTACTGTCAATTTTGTCTCATCAATCTGATTTAATTATGAGATTAGGTTTCCCTTGTAAGTTTAGCAGGTTAAAGTTGAAGGTTAACACCTTTCCTGAGTTCTGCCGATTTGTAAGAAATGGGCTGAGGCAGCATTTCACACCCTACTGCTCAAACTGTGGAAGTGAATCCGAAACCTGTATATGGGGATCAGGTAACAGTAAGAGAGTCTGCAAAAGAGTAGATGTTAATTATCTCTGGCAGGAGGAGAAACAGCTAAATGCTACTTGGTTCAATTTTCTAGTACCCCCCGCAGGTTAATACAAAGGAATAGCATTTGGCTTCAAAGTGAATGGCATATATATCCTGCCTAATTAAAATGAAAATAAGACCAAAGGTCTTTTATGTTGTTATTAATATTTAATAAAATATTTCTAGGCTTCTGTGTGAAGAGAATACCAAAAGGAGTTGTGACTGTATTTCACCCATCTCCTCAATTTCAGGAAATGATAGTATCTTTTGCACAATACCATAGTACCTACTATTATTGTTGGGATTATACTTAATAGTCTTCCTTGTTTTCAGTTTCCTTGCATATATATCAAGTTATCCAGACAACTCACACTCCTCTGGTCAAAGAGATAACATTGACAGTTCATTTAATTTAGCTACTTTAAGTGCAAACTAATCTTCCTAAGATAAATTCGGGTTTCAAAAATAAATATGGAATTTTGTGAGCTCTCTGAATTAAGGTGCTATATTTTTCATTTCTTATTGTATCGTCTAACAATTTTGAGCTTTCTACTATTGTGCAGTTTTCATTTCACACCCATATTAATTTCCTTTGTATGAAACAATAGTGTAAGCAGATTATTACAGAACTCATTTTTCTTAAGTGCTAAAAAAGTTAAAATCCATTTAAAAGTTAACAGTTAATATAAAGAACCTTAGCAATATGATGCATTTATATTTCTATTTCGGGCAGTGCTTGTAGCATCATCTTTATTATTATAATATAAAATTTCCCAATACAAAATGTTATTTTTATTTGAGCATAGTCTCTCAAGTTTTTAAAAAGTTCTTCCCTTTATAAGTATTACAAAGAGTCCAGCAATCAGTTCATATTGCTAGACTAGTCATACATTTTCCTAATTCAGCCAAAAAAGTTCAGCTGTACCTAAGAATGAAGCTCATAGGAAAATGTGACTTGCTCAAAAAAGGAAAGTAAAGAAAAGGAAAGGGAAGGAAAAGAAAAGGGAGGGGAAGGGGAGAGGAAGAAAAATAAAGCCTTGCTTTGAGTCACTCTAACATTTTGACATTGGAATACAGAGTTAAATTTGGCCTGATTCTGGCAGCAGTGTCATTTGCAAGTGGCACAACACATTTGGGGAACTTTCAGTCTTAAAAAAATTCTCATTATAAACTGCACCAGTATATATGCCCATGAAATGAAAGAATATACAGAATAAAGAATGAATAGCTGGCTTAAAACTTTACAAGCTATATTGTTTGTGCAAAATTGCATCTAAGTAGCTAATTTCTGGGTGCTTCAATTTTCAGTCTTCGCCAAAACGCATTTTACATATGTCTGTATAATCTTCAAGGCATTGTCCCTGTTTCTGTTTTTTCCGAATCTGTATGAGGAACAATATAAAGTAGACTTTCTGAGGAACCATATAAAGCACATTATCTTCAGCTGCAAGGTCCTGGATTTCTCTGCTGCTAAAAGAGAACAGTAAAATTTTCCTACTGCAATACTGAATGCCATGTAGAGCACAGTACATACTGCAGTTGGGACTGCTGATGACAGAGGAGTAATATAACCTGCAGGATGACTGTATGGGAGGATTCAAAAATATCGGACTGATTTATATTGAACTAAGAAAACTCAAAGTTAATTAAATAAAGCAAGTTAAGTACATTCTAACTGAGAATCATTTGTGTCCACTCCACACAGCTTAAGTAATACTTTAAAAAAGTAGATTTTGAAGTGACTCCTCTATTCCAGCACAGTGTCTTCAAAAAAAACTAGCTCCATTCCCAGCTCCGTAAGGGACTGTGTTTTAGCAGGCACAATCATCTCTGGTATGTTCCCATTCAAATGTTTTTGATGGACCATCTGTCCATCTGGACACTCTGTGTCCTGCCCTTTTTCTCATTTCCTTGCTGAGTTATCAGCCCCAATCCCCTCCTCAGTGCTGTGGTGTTTAACTCCCTCAGTTTTTCTCTCCCTCAGCTACTAGTTCCTTAAAACCTTATCCTTCAAGTTCTAGGATCACCTACCTATTTCCTCCTAAAAAAGCTAATGTAACTCCTCCCAAAACCCCATTTCTTCTCCAATTTTGCTTTCTGTTGAAGTACAGTTTCCTGCTAAAAAGGTCCTGAGCTGTGTGTTCCTTCCATACAGTCCCTATGAGCTGTGAATATCCATCCACCAGGGTGTTCTGCATCCATCCATACACTGTAATATGGTGTGCATTGCAAAAGGGTAACCAAGAGCACAGGAAAACGCCTAAGATTTCTGCCCTGGCACCTGGCTTCAGCCTCTAAATACAAGGAGAATAATGCTCAGGCCTGGACAGAAGCAAATAAATGTCATTGGGAAGCAGCAGACAAATAAATAGTACATGAAGACTCAATTGCTTTGCTTCAGTCTTCAGTGGCAGCCTCTCTTACAACAGCTCTGAAGTGGTCACACCACAAGACAAGGATGGAGGACCAAAGTTCCCTCACTGTAAGAGATCGGTTCATCACCACCTGAGGAACCTGAACATGCATATAAGTCTGTGGGACCTTATGAAATGCTTTACAGACTCCTGAAGCAATTGGCTGATGAGACCCTGAGATGAGATCAGTTGGTCAGAGCGTGGTGCTAGTAACACCGAGATTGTGGGTTCAATTCTTATATGGGCCATTTCACTTAAGCGGTCTTGACGATCCTAGTGGGTCCTTCCAACTCAGAATATTCTGTAATTCTCTAATTATGTAGTTGCCAAACCACTCGCCATGATATTCAAAAAGTCACGTCATTCAGGTGAAGTCCCAGGCGGGTGAGAAAAGGGGAACTAGTGACCCAATAGCCTCACTTCTACTTCTGGGAAGGTCATAGAATGGATCCTTCTAAAAACTCTGAAGTACATGTGGAACAGGGAGTTAATTCAAGGGAGCCAGTACAGCTTCATCAAAGGTAAGTCCTGCCTGACCAACCCAGTAACCTTGAATGATGGAATTACTCCATCAGTGGACAAAGAAAGTTATCACTTACCTGGACTTCTGTAAAGAATTTGACACACTCCCCTTTAACATCCTTCTACCTAAACTGAAGAGATGGATTTGATGGGTGGACTGTTTGGTGGATGAGGAATTTGTTGGACAGTAACATTCTGAGGACACTGGTTTACAGTTCAATGTCCAGATGGACATTGGTGATGAGTGATCTCCCTCAGGGGGTCTGTACTGGGACCTGTGCTGTTTATCATCTTCAGCAATGACACAGGCACCAGGATCAAGTGCACCCTCAGCAAATATGCAGATGACACCAAGCTGAGTGGTGCTGTTGACACACCTGAAGGATGGGATGGGGACCTAAACAAGCTCAAGAATTGGACTCATGCGAATTTCATGAGGTTTAACAAGACCAAGTGCAAGGTGCTGTACCTGGGCTATGGAGACTCCCAGTATCAATACAGGCTGGGACAGAGGGAGAGCAGCTCTGCCCAGAAGGACTTGTGGGTGCTGGTGGGTGAGAGGCTGGACATGAGCCAGCCATGGGCACTCCCAGCCCAGAGAGCCAAACGTGTCCTGGGCTGCATCCAGAGCAGCGTGGGCAGCAGGGGAGGGAGGGGATTCTGCCCCTCTGCTCTGCTCTGGGGAGAGCCCACCTGGAACCTGCATCCAGCTCTGGGCTCCCAGCACAGGGAGGATATAGACATGTTGGACTGAGACCAGAGGAGAGACACAGGAATGATCCAAGGGTTGGAGTATCCCTCTTATGAGAAAAGGCTGAGAGAGTTGGGGTTGGAAGGCTCCAGGCGGATTTTACTGTGGCCTTTAAATACTTCAAGGGAGCGTATCAGAAAGAGAGAATTAGTAGGGCCTTCCTACTGTAGGGCAGTGGAACATTATTTAATGGTTTTAAACAAAAAGAGGGTAGATTTATACTAGATAAAAGGAAGAATTTTTTTTTTACAGTGAGGGTGGTGAGGTACCGGAACAGGTTGCCCAAAGAAGCTGTCAATACCCTACCACTGAAAGTGTCCAAAGCCAGGGGGGATGAAGCTTTGAGCTCCCTGTTTTAGTGGAAGGTGTCCTTGCAACCCTTCCAAGGAATCTCATGTTGTCTTCTGAATATCTTAAAGCTTTCAGAGAGAGGTAACATCCACTAAAGCTATTCTTTGTGGGTTTTTTTCCTTATAGCGTAGTTCTCTATCACATACCCAGTGTTGTTCCTTGTAATAATCTGACTTCTTTAGAGATGAAACTGAACTACACAGCAATCTCTCTTCATCACACACAGCACTACAACCAGAATCAGTGTCACAGACATTCTGTCAAACAACTCAACTCATATTATATTTATTTCATTGTACCCTTTTAATAGTTTCAGATAGAAAAAGTCAAAACAGAGAAAATAATAACTATCTTTTATTTATTTATTTTAAATAGATTAGTCAACTTGTAGTGTACTTTTCAAAATCAATTTTGAAACACTAATGCCATTGAAACATTAGAAAATCAACTTTGCTTTCTAACTGCATGTGTCTGTCTTTCCAATTCTAGAAAATCACAGCTGCAATAAATATATAATATATACACATTATGTATATACACACATTTGAGTCACTTTGAGATAGCATTACCAATTAGGTTTGTACAGAGCTCCTTCTGGCTTTCGGAAACTTTTTGTGCCAAGAAGAAATTATAATTTTTATTGACATTCATAAAAAAAACAATGGCTTGTGTTTAAAGCAAATTAGTGAACACTACACAGAGAAATGTAACATCATATTTGCACTTGTTAAGAGCGATTACCCTTTGCATTTGCAAAGTACACCAGTGTTTGACATGAGATGTTGGAGATGCATAGATCTACATCTCCAGGAAATCAGCTGGTACCTTATATTCGAAACAATCACTTGCCTTCGCAATTTGTTGAGTTGAAGCTTTACAACTTTTCACCCCCACGAGCACCACAGTGAAAGCGATGAACTCCTTCAAAATATGAACCTTTTAGATCACAAAAGTTCTCAGATGCAAAATGAGGAAATTCCAACTGGAAAACTAAAAATATGGCATGAAATCCTGAATATAATGAGCAATTCCTTTTCCCTCCTGAGCAGTCACTCAGACAGTTTCCTCAAAAACCTTACTTGAGAAAGGTTCGCTCTTCACCACATAAAGATTTGTATCCACCGAAGTGTTTCACTTTCATTTCTGAAGCTGAGATATAGCAATATTCTCCAAAGTTTTGCTCTCTCAGTCAGGACAAAAATAACACATGCTAACGTCATACTTAAATATATCATGTCCCTAGTACAATCTTGACATATATTTATGTAAAAAAACCATGTACCTACTGGTATGATAACCTTTCATGCTTGCATTCTGTATGTGTCACAGAATTTGTCAGCACTGGGGGCTTTCCAGTTATTTTCTTATTAAAGTGAATGGAAACGGAAACTTAAAAGGGCAAGTTCGACATAACTGTGGGCATAGTGATGCATACGTTAACAGGAGATACTAAATATCTTCCAGAACAAGCTATACAAAGTGCATTTTCCTATTCAGTACAATCTGCAGCAACACAGTTTGATGATAAAATGTCATCCATCTGCATGCTTCTCTAAATGCTCCAATACCCTCCTGCATGTCAAACACCTTCTCTTCAAACTTTTAGCTTCTGTTGACACTTCATTAGGGAACATTTTGAAAATCCTCTTGATTTTAAATAGATGCATTTTGAAACAGAGAGTCTCTGGAAGGCTTTTAGCAATTCTCTCTTGGTTTTGGATATGAAGCTAATTTTGCTTCTTTTAACTCTAGTTTTTGTACACTTGAATAACACAAAAGTCCTCAAATGGCAACTCAAGCAGCACTCTAGAACCCTCCTAGTCTCCTAGCAATTCATATATTGATGACAAGACTGAACTAAGGACCTTAAGGCCTCCAAAATTCATTCCTCTGCAAAGCCTTGGCATATGATTTTTAAGCTGAGACATCAAATTCATTCAAACTCTCTGCTGCAGAGCTAATAAATTTTACAGACTCTACTATGAATTTAAAAACCATGTAGACTTCAGAAGAAAAAGATCTTAATCAAGCAGGTAGGACACCTAAACATATAATGCTGTGTATAAGCTCGGACCAGAAAAAAAGAAAAAGAAAAAATTTTAAAAAGAACCAGCATCTTTGATGGTCTGCTACGTTTCAATCCAATTCTGATTAGGATTTTATTATTTTTACTCATATCAGCTTTGCATGTAATTGCTCATCTCAGAGCTCAGTGAAGTTGTACAGGAGTGCTCCCCTAGCAGCATAGTGTAGGTCAGGATGCTCACGCTACACAACCGAGACCCTGTTTGCCCTGATGTTCAGGTCAGGAATTGTCAGAATCCAGAAGTCAGAGTTGTGCTAAGGTGTCTAAAATTTTGATGCATCTGGTCCAGTACTAGTTTTCAATTCTCTGATAAATTTGCTGCAGTTTTTTCAAATGCCACAGATAATTTGTGAAATTCTAATTTTAGTTCTGACACATCATTACTTTCCTCACAATCATTTAAGATTTTTAACAGACACACTGCACATATTCATCTACTGCCAACATAAAGGTAGTTCCTATAGAAAATCAACAACTGAAAGGATATTTTAGATAGCTGTATAATATTTGCATTTCTGTCTGTCCAAGATTTTTCTTCTGGTCATTACTATCCTAGCTGTAATGTATTTTATATGGCTGAATATAACTTCTAAAACTACTCCTATAATTCACAGATGAAACTGAAATGAAAAAGGATACACTTTTCAAAAGTGACAGGACTAAAAGTATACAAACACCAATTGGAATTCCATAGCAGCAGATGTCAGCATTTTTCATTCATTTACTTCTAATTCAGAAGTCCCTGACCAGGTGACTGAACAGTAATATTTTCGTCATCAGTTTCTTTCTTATTTCGTCTCTAAAATTAACTTTCCAAAAAGAGATTTTTGTAGTACTTAAAAAAACCTAGTAGATGAGGCTTTTGACCTACATACAAGTAATTACACCTTAGGATCAACTAAAGGCTGAAGAATGAAACAACATACTGAAATTCTTTCTTTGCTCTTGTTACAGGTCAAATGCAATTTTTTACAATAGTAACACTCAGACGGTATTTTGTTCCTCTATCACTTAAAGATCATCAGGAAGGGATTTTGATAATTAGGCTAACACACCTGTGCTTTAAGTAGATTACAGAAGGAACAAGAATTTTAAAAGCCTTGAAATATAATATATCTGCTTCTTAATTAAAAAAAAAATATTTTTCAATTTTGGCTGATTATGAGGGTAAGGTTAACCATTAAAACACTAATTATTTGAACTGCGAATACAGTACTAAAGTTGTTTCACTTATTCCTACAGACTTCCCTACATGTAGCACCATTCAACAAGTTACTAAAACCATCATATTGTGAACCACAAGTGAGTCATCATACACATTCCATCCCGGAGGATCAAAGCTGAAATTTTACTTTGTTCAACATGAAGTCACCAGAGTTTAAAACTCATTTTAATTCTCCACATAAAGCTTGAAGCTGTCACTGAACATCCTACATGTCTGTAAACTATTAAATGAAACCATTTGACAAATATGACCTGTGCCTTCTAAACTGCTTTACACCAACAGTGAAATTTGCCTTTCCAGACAAGTCATCATCTCCTAAGACAATATTAGAAAACATTTTCTTTTTAGGAAGAGCATGATTAAATGGCTTGGGATGCAGTTAAACTCCTAGTTTAAAAACCAGTAGAGTTTCCAATTTAAGACATTGACAAAAAACGCTCTGTACTTCTTCATACATCATACAAAATGTAAATACACAATTACTGTACATGATAAGTGCTGCAAACACAATAACATTACAAGAAAATTATGATGAGCCCATTAAACTGGTTAGTGAGCTCTGAACTCTGTTAAACACATATCCATTACATCTACAGATTGCAGTAATTAAGCGTTCTGCATTTTATTGCCATAACTCTTCATGAACAGTACAAAATTTTATAAATTTCTTTCAGCGAAGTAAAATTAAATATACATTTGCCAATAAAGCCACTATAATAAAGATATTATAAGCTATCTTTCTAATTCTCTGAATTGCTGTTAAAAATAAATTTACTCATCACAGAATGACTGACTGATTCTTTAAAAAAAAAAGCTATCAAGCTAGTATTCAGGGCTGCTTATTTTTTAAAGGAATAAAGGAATGTCTCAAATACTGAAAAAAAGCAAAGAGACAGGAAAGTGCTTAAATACACACTTGAAACACCTGAATGCCAGTCCTAAGGTTTGAGCAATAAGACTTAGCTTACAATCGCCTTTGCCCATTTTATGAGCAGACTAAACAGAAACAACCACTCTAACAACCAGATTTTACTCTTCTATGTAAATTGATAATTATTATATGGTTTTGGACTGCACCCTAGCTCTCATATTTCAGAACATCTAGCATCACATTCCCACATGAGTTTGCAGGAGCTGCAATTCAATTAGGGAACACAGACAATTACTCATGAGAAGAGACTTCAGGTTATTGAACTATTTGTTCAAAGATAAGTATTTCGCCAACTGAATGTAATGAAATTTCAGCAGCAGTCATCAAGTAGAAAAACTGGTCATGCAAAAAGCCTCATGATAAATTCACTCTGCAAATATAAATGCAGCAAATACAACAACTCAAAGGAAAATGAGAAAAACTCCAGAATGTCAGAAAGTGTATGTAAAGTGAAAGTGGGAACAATACAGAAACACCAACCATATGAGCACAAGTGGAAGTAAGAGTCGGAGCTAGAGGGAAACAAGATCTTCTCTAAGCCTGTTAGCGCCTTAAAAAGTTTAACAAAGTAAATACGTGTGTCTCTGGTAAATAAGATATGAGATCAAGCGAAAAATAACAGGGAAAAAGTACAGCAAAGGTCACAGAAAGGCTTCTCTATTATTCAATGCTTTTTTGCCTTGTTTTTCATTGATCTGCTCCCTGGCTGATCAGAGTTCCTCCTGAGCATCACAGTCTGTGGGACTGAAGTAGTGCACACAGTAGCAGATGACTGGACCATGAACAGACGCAGGAATTGGGCATTTCCAAGTCTCCAGGGACAAGAGGGAATGCACCCAAGGGTGCTAAGGAAGTTGACTAATGTCACTGTGATATGAATCTCTTCTTCCAAAGACCACAGCAGTCAAGCAAAGTATCCTGGAAGTCATTTGTTTTTCACAGGAGAGGAAGTGTCTAACCAACCTGACAGTGAGATGGTTGACTCAAAAGATGAGGGGAGAGAAAAGACTGTAATTTGCCACAAATTTAGGGAGTTTTTGGCAATCTATCACAGTGTCCTTGTTATCCTCAGCCACCTAAATGATAATTATAGAAAAAGAGAGATCATCTCATCTCAGCGATACATAGCAAAATGAGATGGAAAAAGCACAAATTGCAAAAATTAAATTCTAATAAAATAGAAGAAAAAAGGTCTTCACAAGAGGGGGATTAAACCATTAGACCACTGGTTGGCCAGAGAGGCTGAGAAATTGCCTATCTTTATGATTTACTAAATGGCAACACAAGGCCCTGACTAACCTGATTTAACTTCAGGGAACTGATCTAACAGGGAACTGAAGCATATGCCCTCAAAAGTACCTGCCCAACCGAAGTTACTCTATCATTCTAAAATACACAAGAGAAATTTATCTCACATGGCATCAACCTTAGTCAATCTGACAGGTCCAGCTGTTCCAATAAAAGAGTTTCTTGCTTCTCTAAATGCCCATGAGGTTGCTTCTACAACTGATCCCTGGACTCAGAATCAGATTCTCCAAGTCTGCTGCAGTCAAAATTAGCCTGGACATCTTAAAATGTAGCTCTTTTGCAGACCTTTTTTTTCTTACTATCATAAAGAAGAATTTGAACAAGCTGTTCTACAAGTAGATCTAAATGGGTGATGACTTCTGGCAGAAGGGCAAGACACGCAGCTGAGGGTATGACAGCAAGCAGTAATCTCTAGACACAGCTGCTTGTAATATGCTGACACCCTTCCAAGTAACTATTCAAATTGTTTAACCAACCACATAAGGAAAAAGTGCATCATGACTAGGTCACCAGAGCTAGCATTCAACAAAGCAACTGTTCTTTGTCAGGTAACGCAGAGACTCAAATAAGCAAGTATGAGTGAGGTAAGGTGCAAGGACTAAGAGCAGAAAATCAAAAAAATGCATGAGTTTTGTCAGCGCTTTCCTTACTGTTCAGAGAATCCACAGTTGCAGGCACTGGCAATGATGTAATGGTCATTTTGAAAAACGTGGTACTTAGATCATTCAATCGCTTAACTATCAGGTCACTGTTACATTAGAATCTAGAGATCCCTCTGTGCAAAATCAGCTCAGTGGTACAAGTTCTGAACAAAGCTTGTAACAAAGCAGAGGCTTAAGGGGAAGAAAGATCAGACAAATTCATGGAAGCAAAATCCCACAAGAGTTATTAAATATATATAAAACTCATCCAGTTCAGAAAACCCTGAATCAAAAAAACAGAGACTGAGAAAGTACTAAAGTGAAGTTTCATTTATAGACACTTGTCCTGTGGGAGACAAGACATAAGACTAGTCAGACCTTTGGGGTATGCAATACAAGCTCTTTGGTTCTAAGGTCTCACTTGCTCAAATATGCCCCATCCATAAGTGGAGAATCATAAGAGGAAAACTATAACCTCTATTCATCCTTGTACTTGAAAGTTTAAATCTGAGGTTATAGACTTCAACTAGCTCTTAAACTTCTCTGTGGACCAATCAACTGTTGAGGAATGTTAGACTGTGCGTACATCAGGAGACAAAATAATTAACTCAAAAACATTTAGTCTACTGCAGTTCCTTTAGCAATGCATTTTAAATTCTGTTTGATTTTAAATTTTATTCTTTTTGCAATATAAAGAAAACAAGAAAAGTGTACAGAATTGTAAATCTGTGTCAGAAACGAAAGTTCTAATATCATCTTCATCTGTGCCCTAAGGGACTCATTAAGGGATCAGACAGAAAAAGGAGGCCATGAAATGGTTTGCACAATCACAACCACAGCCAATGGAAATTCATAGCTCAAGCTGTATTTACTCAATTAAATGTACTCTAATTTCCTTCAGTAGTTTCCTGGAAGTCCTTTGTCAGTTCAGAACCTTTTTTCCCTACTACCACTGAGCTTCATTTGCAGCATCAAAAAACTATTCTTCAGGTCAAAAAAGTTTGTCATAAAGTAATGTATTGTAAAGTTTGTCATTGTAAGTAATGTATTGAAAACAGTATATTTTTTCTCCACCTAGAATATCTTGGGAGTGTCAGAGGCATTCTTTCCTGGTCCCATTGAAAGATGCAATGGGTTTAGATTACAGTACATACAATTATCTTTAACACCTTTGCTGATCAGTGTAGGAGTACGAAACTTCAGCAAATTCTTCATTCTCTAAATGTCAAAGACAGTCTGTCTCTGCTCTGTTTTTGGTCCCAACATTCCTCTCTTTGCACTCCTTGTTGACTCTACACTGCTTCTATTCAGTAAAAATACCAGCGTAAGGCTCTTGGGTTTTTGTTTTATCTATCCATGAAGTCTCACTCTGTACTGTGAGCTTTAATCTGCTCTTTGAACTACAGGAGTAATTCCAGCCTCCACCATTCACTTCTTGTGTTGTGAAACAAGCACCATTGTACCTTTTTCCTTCACATCCCTTATGCTGGAGAGTAGTCTTGTGGACATAGTAACTATCCTTTTCAACTTGGGCCTTAAATTTTCTTTACTCCAATGTCTAAAGAAAGCTGAAGACTGAAGAGACTCAAAACATTACCTATCACACATATTACAATCTCATGGTTTCTTTATATTTTGATACAATATATTGCATTTTTTCTACATTTATACTCATAAATATTTCTGTCAGGAGCAACCTCCTTCCTCCACTTTGCAGCTTGCCTTAAAATACAGGTTTCTCATCTTTAACCAGGGTATTATTGTGCTACAATAGTAAAAATTAACGATACCAAGTAATTCTAAAAGTATTCTTTGATATTGTAGATTGTTGAAAATATTCAAAATTATTTAGTTCTATTCTTAGTGTGTTGGATTTACATTTATCAGAAGAAAATCTATATTTTTTTTATATAAAACCAATTGGAAAGTTCATTTAAATCCCTCATCTAAATACCATAGAGATAAAGTAGGACATAAAAATGATTTGGGTTTGAGTAGGATCAAGTTTTTAAAAAATCACATTAAAAATCATAATTAAAAATCATATTAAATCATATTGAAGTAGTTTAATAAACTTAAAAGTAAATGGCAAATTAAAAGACTGCTGCCATTACATCATTGCAGAACAATTGTCCAGGTACAAATACATAATATTTTTCCAACATGTAACACAACAGCCTAATTCTACTGCACTGGCTTCATGCTACGAATAATATAATATCCAAACACTGATTCATATGACTATAAAACAAGAGTCTGCTGTGGATCACAGTTCAATGAGCTTTTATTCCACTGAGACAAAATGATTCATATAATAGACATTTTCTAAACTTCTGAGAAACTATGCCACATTAACTCTTCCATAAAAGAAGGATCAAAGTATGATACAAAGCCTTAACTGTGCAGAAGATTTGATATACAGACATTTACTAGGGTTGAAGAAGCACTCTAACACAAAAGGTATTTAGTAAAATCTAAACACTATCACTTTTCATTCTGCCAGTCAGATTTTTTTTTTTTTTTAATGGGAACATAAAAAGAAACTGGGATTGTAGTAATAACAGCTATTTGGGTTACACAGTCACACTGGCTATGTTTCACTGATGGCCACATCACTGACAAGGTTTCACTTTTCACAAGTTTTACAGAAGTTTTTCAGCTCCTCTGTTTCAATATACAAGGTTCCATCTATAAGGTCTACTCAAATATGAGAAAAAATTTCTGTTGTTTATGAGATTACTATAAATCCCTTTGAGCCTATTCCTTGATGGTTTTCAAAAATTCATGGTTTATCTTTCAAGTGTGATAACAGTAGAAAGGAAACTGCTCCCCCTTATAAAACCAAACATTGAATAAAATGTCTCAATCCTGAAGCTAGTGCAAAAATGTAACATCACTGGCTTAGAATGGTCAGTAATCACGGATCACATTTATTACAGCTCAAAAGAAAACAAACAAGATACATGTCATAATAACGGAAATACCACTACTAACATCCTGCATTCAATGAAAGCAAATACTTCTACTATGATTAGTAGTCTAAAAAATGTAGAAAAAAAGAAAAAACCCCAATGTTTAACAAACACCACTATCACTTTTGCACCTATTTTAGGTTTAAAATTTTCACAGGTAAACTTTTAAAGAAATACAAATATCACATAGCACTAGTCAAAACCAGACACTTTTCTAGTATTTTTGAATGTTTAATGGTCAAGAATTTAACAGAGCCATTATTAATACTTCTTCAATGTCAGCAGAAGTTGATAATGCTCCCTACAAGCCTCTGCTGCATAAATCCATTTTCTTTCCTAGAAAACAGATACTTTGGTAGCTTACTCTTTGCCAAAGCACTTCAAAGAATTTTGGAATCATTGTCATTTAGATTTTTCAAAATAGTTCCACAAACTGTTTCTAAAACAAAAAATTCAAGCTGGAATTATGTTAAATTCATCTACAAAAATAACAGTTAAGAAAGAAAAAGAAAATCGTAGGTAGTGAATTAACTAGCTAAATTCACCAAAAAACATGACTCTATGGATGCATGCATGGGTGTACAACAAGGTGAAAACAAATTATTTTACTGTGAATTCTTCTATTTACAATTAATTAAAATGTTTTGGATATAGTACCAATCCCTTCAACAGGATCTTTTCTTCACATTTAGAAAATTGCATGAGCTGTTGCAGAATACTAAGTGCAAGGGACTAGCAAGACATAATTTTATTCAGAGGCATTACAATTTAAATTCCATATTAAAAAAAATATTTTTTATACACTCTGTCCCTCAAAGTGAGTACTATTTCTAACTAAATCACAATATATTACACTTTCTTTTCTGTGCATATCACTTTCATATGTGTTTTTATATGTCTTTATATGTGTTTTTATGTCTTTACTAAAATATATGTATTTTATATGTCTTTACTAAAGTAAATCACTCAATAGTAAATAACCACTAGACTTGATCTTAAAAATCTTTTCAAACCTGAAGGATTCTATATTGCAGCATTCACCAAGCATTCACTGAACTACTTTTCATCACCTCTACTTAAAGTAATTTAAAAGAGCAAGTACAATAAGCAGTAGTCTGTAAAATAAGCTAGGCATCCTACAGCATAACCCTAAAACAGGGAACACTTGAAGTTAGAGTAAACTTCAGTATCCAACAACTAAAATCACTTAGATACAGTGTAATATTATGTATATATATATCTTCTTTAGTAAATTATCTTGTACATCTTCATTTAGTTAGACTCGTGAAAATACAACAACTATAGTTTTAGCTTCTACAATATTAACCCTGGTTGAATAGTTCATTAGAACCTCAGCTCCAGGTAAATTATTGAGTCCTTAGTTATGTGAAATTCCATTCTAACTACTTGGAATCATTTGCATTTGCCCAGCATCACAAGGCAAGGCCAGTGATACCAAGCACAGATAAACTTTATGGACTTTATAGTGGATATATATTTTCTTGTTTATCCTAACTGCAAAGTTCTATTGACAAGTTTTAATGAGGCTTCAGATGTCTGGTTTCTAAGCAGAATGGAAGTAAAAGACCAAAAGTTCATTGAAGACTAAAAGTATATTTTTACTGTTGTAAATATAAACTGGAGCAAGAATAATTAAATAAGTAGATGACTTCTAGCAAGCTTCTCTATTTTCTGCAAGTTGTAGGATTTTCCAACTGATTAACTATTTCACTGGTTATTTTCTGCTTCTGCAGTATTAAATTACAAGATGGCAAGGAAAGAAAGCCTTTGCAACAACAAAACATTACCTACTGTTAGAATCCAGATTCCATCTAGTTTCATATTCAGTATCATAGTTTTTCCCCAGAAAGACACAAAAAGGAGTGTGGTGCATTATTGAATCAACGTGGATTTTCCTTAATCACAAATTGTAAAAGACTGACTTAGTTAGGCAGAGAGGTTTGTAACATTTTCTAAGTATTTGGGAGTCTACAATAAAACAACTACTTTTTAAAAAATCTTCCTAACATTTTAAGAAAATAATTTTGTAGAAGTAAGTACCTTGCTTAATTCTGATTGTGTATAGAAGTGGTAAATTTTAAGATTTTGACTAAATCAGACAAATTCTTGATTATGAGCCTAAGAAATGTGCGAATCAGCCCTTTTTACCAACCATTAAAAGAACTCAGTAAATCACAGTGAAAGACAGCAGAGAAAACTGCCAGACTGACCATGGAAATAACTAACAAGCAAGTGCTAAAAATATTTCACTCATCACATGATGCAATGAAAATCAGAATAAGGCTTTTTCTTTTTTCTTTTTTTTTTTTTTTAGTGTAGAGGCTAATACTCAAGATATGGAATCAAAAGCAACTTCTAACAAAGAATGTCAATGATTACTAGAAATGAGAGTATCAGTCATATGGTGGTGTGTTCTATTTAGATTAAATGATATTCAAATGCAGTTAATTCTTGGGAAAAAATTTCCTTCCACACACATTCTTAAAGCTGACTTTTTCATTGTGGAAATGATTACAGCTACTATATCACTTCCATAGTTCTACATTGCCATCTCAGTGATTGATGTACTTTACTTCAATAAGCTACACCGTGAGTAGTTCATGTTCCAATATCCCAATTCTGTAGCAGTGCTGGTTAGTCTGGAGTTATTTTACATTTTCAAGAATAGGCAAAACAATTCCTACTTATACTTTACTTCACACATATCTGAAGATCAAAAATGAATCAGTAACATTTTTTGATGCAAAAAAAATTTCAAGTTATTTAAAGATACAATATTTTTCATTACTACATTAAGTTAAAACAAAATAGCTATGTCATTATACTTTGCTAAAGCTGACCTGTCATGGCCTAAATTCTTCAAAGATATTATTTTCACCTGCTTAAATCTCTACACAGAAGGGAAGTACCAGAAAGAAAAATCAACACCATCTAAACTTTTCCCCCGGAATTACTTCCATTTTAGCACCATATTGCAGAGGAAAGAGACAGTAAAGACCATGTATACAGCTGCAGAAACTGCCAGACCTGTCTCAGTAAATGTCAAGCCATGTTTGATAATGCAGAATCAGCCAACCCAACTCCACACTTGGTCTGTGCTTACGATATTATTCCGTAGTCTATTAAAAATGATTCACTAATGTAACCTTACCATCTATTCAGCTGTACACTAAAGATTAACTGTAAAATATTATCTACATTCATCCTTTCAGAAACCTGTGACCTGATAATAATGTTACTGGAATAACAGAAATATTCATTATATTATTAAGCATTCATTTCTCTGAGTGACAAAAAATCTACATCATCGCACAGAGAAATGATTGATCTAAGATTTTGAACATGCACTTCCCCTAAGCTAAGTGCTTATTGATCTGTTTATGTAAATGCCTCACAGTAACACTGTCCCTGACAGAATTAGACTATGTACAAATAAATAAGAGATTATTCCTTTAAGCAAGGAAAATTTGACACTTGCATTAGTTGTAGGTTTCTTCATATGTTTACTTTGGCATTCTTGATGGATTTCAGTCACAATTCTTTAGCAATGCAGAACCTTACCTCTATCAATGGCTACTTCTGAGAATGATGAAAATTGCAACAGCTAAACTGCATCCCTGATAAGAATAAACAAATAAAACCAAAAAACCTCTCATTTTTCTCCTGAATATCAAAACAAAGCAATTATCTCAGTATTATTTTCAAAAGATAACCTTTTAGTTAAGATCATTCCATATACTCTTTGCATCTGCAGAGGCACTAGACATATGCTAAAAGAAAGATTCTTACTTGGTGTTTGGTCTTTCTTAGAAACAAACGCTAGAACAACCAACCCAACATGACCAAGCAAAACCTGGAACAAACACTCCAAGGCAACTCAGTCAATAATGTCAGACATGCTAGAGTACAATAATAAGTTCAGATAAACCCTTTTTCAGCCACATAAAAGATCTATTACTCCAGAAATTCACCACCAATCTCAGAGTCCTTCTTAGCAGGCTCTCTACAGTCTCATTATATACTTTGAAATCAACTACTACAGTTTAATCCTCACATCTATATCCTCAGAGACACTCAAATCAGAATTGGATAAGGTACTGTACCAGGGTGTCTCCCCATTCCTTTTTATATCTTCTGTCCTGCAATCCTCTGGGTCAAGAATCACTGGACCTTGTGGATCTCTTGTTCCTTAAATGTGACTGGTCACAATAATCACATTTTCAGCAAGATACAGACATTCTCAGGATAATCTCAGACATATATTACTTCTAGAGCAGGAAAAGATCTTCAGCTAAACAGCCAAATGCAACCCAACCTTAGCTGTAGCAGTACTATTACTTCACTACTCTGAATTTATTTGTAAGGATAACTTCATTTTCCTTCCTCTTACTCAAGCTGGCTTCCTGATGTGACAGCATACGCCAAACTCCCTTTGGCAGCAACTCAGTAACTGCACTCATCTTACATATCTTATCCTTGGTAACATAGGAGTACACTAAAGATCTGCAGCAAGCCTATTACAATCAATAGAAGAACATGAAAGTGAGTTTATTGTCCACACCACACAGAATAAGAAGAAAGAAGGCAGAAATCAAAAAACACCATTGTTTCAAAGACTAAAACTCCCTTCTTTTAAAGACTAAAGTATGAATCATACATGCAATAAAACCTTTGGATTAGGGTTTTTATCAGAAGCGATAATATTAAGTTCTATTACATCAGGAAGCAAGATAATAAAAAAATAACAAATCAGAAAAATAGCATGAGACTGCAATAATATTTTGTTCTTTGAATGATGTTTTCAGGAAATTCAATGATTTTTCCATTGACACATCATACTTCACCACTGTGAAGCACTACTTCCCTTTTCTATGCAAGGAGCAGGGGAAAGGAAAAAAAAAACAACCAGATTTAGACTCACATACATATTTAACATGTTACTTTATGTTGTGCTGAGAAGGAAAGATGTTTCTGAGAAATAAAAAAATCAAAACCCAAAAGAACATGTTTTTCACTGTCTTTTGATACTTCATTGAACTGCTAAACTCACAGAATCACTGAATGCTAAGTTGGAAGGAATATCTGGTGATCACCTTGTCCAATATTCATGAAAGGTCACCTAGAAAAGGTTCAGGACTATGTCCAGATAAAGGAATTCGGAAGATCTATTTTGTCTAATGCAGTAACTAGCTCCTGGATGACAGGATAAGCTAATAGACATCTACATAAATCTGCTAAAATATATAGCACATGGAAAACCTGAAACATATACTAGGGTGTACTAGTCTAACAGTTATTTTATTTGGGCCACCAGGACAAAAAATGCAAAAAATAGCTTTCACTGATTTTTTTGTCCTTGTTTTTTTAAACAAGGAATAAACACTGGGGCTTGGGGGGCTTTTTTTTTTTCAGGGGAGTTGGGGTGGGTTTTTCCAAAAGAAAACAATTGAAAAATTTTGTCACTATCATTGGTTCCATTATGTACAATCACTTCTTCTCAAGGAATAGAAAAGTATGTGTCTTTGTAAATATTCAACTATACCAAAATAAATTCAGGTTTTAAAAATTTAAAAAAAAAGGTATTGTAAAGATAAACATTTAGTAAAGACCAAAGTAGAACAGACCTCTCTGACCTGGAAAAAAGATGCTGTCTAGAGAAATTACACATGTATTGCAGGGAATTCCACAGTATCAGAAAATCTTTAGCTACAATACAATCTGTAGTTAACACTCCACACTTTAATTTAGGACACCACTTTCATGGAACATGGAAACAATTTACTTGGGGTTTAACCCCTTTTAAAATGGAGAAGCAACAGAACTGACAACATACCAGCTTTTTTCACTATTTGGAACTTTGACATTTCCAAGACTACCTTAAATCCCTCTTAATTCACAGAGGCTTATTTTTTTCATATGAACAATGCGTAAGGACAACAATAGCTGCTTCCTATGCTGCATGTGCTATTATTTTTGTACTCCCAGTGTTTCTTTCTTCCTCTGCATTTCTCACTTCAAGATTGAAGAAAAGAAAGCTTTTTAATGGCAATAGTGTTATGCTCTGGGTGACCTCCTATTCTGTTGAAGAGACGGATATCCAGAAATCTGGCACCTCTAAAGTGTTCAGCATGAAGACTTTTGATCATCTGTAGTAGTTATAAAGCCAACTAGGCATAACATCCTTTTGAGCAACTTAACTATCAAAATTCAGACACTCATTTCTGCCTCTAATCTTAGAGAAGCATTAAGAAATCTTTCACTGCTATGGGTTCAGTCCTGTAGGAAGTGATGGCCCAATATAACTGGGTTAAAATGTCTATTAATTTCCTAAGGTGAAAGAACTTTAAAGTACATGCTATATATTGCCTTGCTCAAACTCATGGCAATTACTACACAAACCTAGCATCACACTTAGGAATTTCAATAAAAGATCAATGGCTACTTTTCAGGCAGCTAATTTTCAGGCAGAATTATCATAGCAGAGAGCATTTAGTCTTCAAATGATCGCATTTCTCTTCCATATTGGAAGCAGTAAATTCTGTATCAACTCTTTTCTTTCTGACCCTTTTTAAATTTTATGTAAAATGAAGACTGAAATGGAAAACAAAATAATAAAAACATGAACATTTAGTCTATTTTTATGGCTTATTACTTATAAAAGAGTTGTTGAAATCTTTTATGTGAGCTTTTATATACCAAAATTCAAAGGAAGTAACTGGCCATGGCCATGCAACATACACTTACTAAATATTTATTCTGAAGCGCGCTTTTTCCTCTCAGATTTTATCTGGCATATTTACAGTAGCTATGTGCAGACCTATGGTATACTTCTGTAACTACATGAGTTTGTCATAAGAACAAATCATACACACAAAATTGTATACTGCCTATCCCTTTTATAGATAGAAAGAAATTTAAAAAAAATAAAATCCAAACACAGACACATCCGTTTGAAAAAACATAAAATCAATTTGCTCTTACGTTCTGTATTTTACAAGAAACTCCCCTTTTAAAAGAAGCCTTCTAACACTGAGACCATGCATGGGATTCAACTTAATACACCTAGAAGTGCTTTAAAAAGTGCTTTTGGATGTCACACCATCTGTAAGCTGACTGCAAGACCACAGAAATAACCAGAGGCCCAACCAGACACTCCAAGGCATAGAGACTACATGTTAAGGGAACTGAGTTCCACATGCTATTTTCTGTTGGTGAGAACAACCTTTGAGGAACTGCCTGAAAGGAAAGGCTGGCTTCTGCTTCAAGGCATGAAAACTCAGAAACACTTAGGTCCTTTTGCAGTTGTGTACCTTTCAATCTCAATTGTCCTGACAATTTAGATTTGACCTAGTTACCGGATGTCTGAATTGAGAATTGTCCAACCAGGTAGTAGGGTACACAGAAAGAAGCTTTAACTTTGGCTTGCCTATGTTTGACTCCAGGTGTGGTAACACTAATATTCATCCAGAAAGAAGAAATTATACAGAAAATATCAGCTTCCCAATCAAAGTAGCAATTGTTCATTGATCTTTTCTAAAAGGACAACTTCTCCAATGTATATTGCTACACTGAGACAGACTACCACTACAGGAAAATGGTGGGGCAGTCTGTGATCTAAGATGAATTTACCATAATTTTTTTTCTTCTAATTCTGCTAATATCCACCTAGCATCTCACTAATTCATATAGGCTAGAAGAAGAGACTTGAAATATGTTCTATTTTTTCCTTCTGTTTAGAAGACGTGAATTCACTGAAATTTTAGATGCAGGGCTACTGAGAATGGCTTGATGATTTTGAAGGCAGGGTAACAACAATAAAGTCTTATAGCATACAGTGAAAATTCAACACATAAAACTCATGAAAACTTCCAGTGTTTTTAATAGGTTCTAATTCATCTGCTTTCTGCAAGACTTACCTTTACTCCAGCTTTGCTGGAAGAAGTATCACTTGCTGACTCTTTACAAGAAAACAGAGTTAAGAGAGAGATTTTCCAGAGAACTTTCCCCATTAAAAAAAGGTGAAAAAAGTGACTTCATGACAGAAGAGGGAAAACTCCATTTAGCTTATAGTCTTAGTAAAAGCAGACATTTGGCAAAAGTGTCATAGAAACACATTAGAAACAGTCAATAAAGCAGATGCCAAGCTCAACAAAATAAAAAAAGTTCCATCACAATAATAACAAAAAAAACACCAAACCCTTAGCATACTGATATTTTCAAGAACAACATTCAGGCATATGTTTAGATGATTAAAATGTTCCATTTTATGTGTCTTACAATAGAGGTGGACTAATAATTCAGGCTGAGGGATTTTCCAAACATACCAGTTTCAACATGCCAAAACAACTGTGAGTTTAGAAACATTAACGTATTTCTCTAGTTCTTGCTGAAACATAAAACTAAACAACCCCTCCCCCCAAAAAACAATCATGTGAATCATGACCACACTATGTATTAATAATGTCATAGTATATGAACATTATAAACTACCAAAAGAATTTTCCTAAAAGTAATTTAAAAATTAATACAACTAAAAAGATTTCAATAGTATGTTTTCAATAAAAACACAGGTCTCAAACACGATGATGCATCCAAATCATTTTCATTTGATCTACTTAGCATAAAAAAACAAGTAAGTATGTTCTGCATCTATGTGATTTACTAGATCAGAATGTTCTTTCACACTGTTCATCTCCAGTTTTTGTTTTATGTTTTATCACATTAGAAAATGAATCACTTATAATTTACTTTGCTTTTATTATTTTTTTTTTTTTACAAAGGCTTTGGGGAGCAGTCAGCAGATGCAGGGAATAGAGAACAGCTTAATTTACTGTCACTTGAAAGAATCTGAAAACAAAGGAGACATCAATAGATGCATTGGACCAAGTCATCAAAATTTGCTAGTATTCCATACACTAAAAGACTGGATATTATGCAAAGCAGCCAGACCTTTCTTTGTTCCATTCAAGGAAATCATATAGCTAGCAGTCTGATAAGATGAAGATCACAAAACAGAGGAGTATGCAATAGCTACTGCCCTTTATACATTCTCCAGTGAAAATACTGTCTTCAGCAGGAGTCAGGGAGAAAGCTATTTTTTCCCCCATTTTGTCATCTTTTTAAATTAAAAAATACATTTCCTATTAAATTACAGAAAAATAACTAGCCTTCAAATTTGATTTCATAAATTCTCTTCCAGCACTACAGAGGTGTAGGGTAATACTTCAATGGATATAACAACAAGATGTTTAGCCCCTCAACAGAGCTCGAGTACACCCTATAAAGTTGGAATTTTAAAAGGTACTCCATTTTAATATAAAATTACTGTTCAAAAAGACCTCTAGTATTTTTCTGTCCTCAAATATGCTAAGACATTTAAGCAAGACTTGGAGAAAATCAGATTAGAAATAAAAATAGCTATTCACTTACACTACCTTTCCAAGGCACTATGAAGAAGGGACATATTTTCAACTGTCATTGCTCAGCCATGGAAGTTCAGGCCACAAGTTTCATCTGAAAGTAAAACTTCAGAAGAAAACCACTACTGATTATGAAACCCAGGACCAAAACAATGGCCACTCTTTTCATGCTTGCAATGGCAGTGATAGCAGATCAGCACTATGCTCTGCTATATGCTTCATCAGAAATTTAATATCTCAAATATCACTAGAAGTACCCTGAGAAGCTCCTCAGCTGTATTAAACTACACCTCAAAATCCCTCAAAACCACAACTCTCCCATAACAAAATAAACCAAAGAAAAAAAAAATTAAAAAAATCCTATAAAAACTTTCTTCATTATTAAGCTTTAATCTGTGCCCAAAGATCAGTTTTGCACAAGTCTAGAAAAGCCTCTCCCCAAGAGCAGGGTTTACTACTTGTACTACTTACAGTGATGATGCCTGATACTTTAATCAGAGCCATCTTACTGCTATAGGCAAAATTTAATTTTTCAAGATGGTGGATTAAGGGTCAGGATGCTGTGCAGCTTGTACCATGGGGAATGGTAAATGAGGAATAGGAGAAATACTCAGATCTAAAGTAAGGTAAAAGGCTCAGAGCTAGGATGCAGACAGCGGGGCGGGTGGGGGGAGAGGGAGATCCCTGTAGAACTAGGTTTGATGCTTCTCTACAGCAGAAACAGAAAAATTGAGGATAGCAGCAGCATTGCTAGGAATTGCTAGCCAGCTGTGTCACTGCACGGTAAGAACTGTTTTCTGACCATTGAACCCTTCTCCCTCACTGGCAGCATCAAGCTTCTCTCTCCAGGGCTCTGGCTCATGCGAGGTAGAAAAGGGCTAACAGCTATTTTGCCCTGCAGAGTAATCCACTGCCACAAGCGACCGCCTGCCATGCCTGCGGCAAAAGACAACCCTGATTTCAACAAAAACATTGTAGAGATGGGGATGAGAACAAACCTAAAACAGCAGCAAACTCAAATTACTAAACTTCTTTTTATTTGGCAACACTGCTACAATGTACTTTTCCAAAGAATTATATATCCTATACAGATGCTAAATTTCTGTACTTTTTCAAATGTAATCAGTATCGTTCTCAGATACACTGTAGTTTAATGCAGGGTAAACCCACTACTTCAATCTCTCTCCCATATTTACTAATTACTTGTATTTTCCTTTTGATTAAGTTGCTGGTTTGTTTTCATTAACAGTCAGACTCTTCTGCATGATCAAACCCAAAAAATGTTACATTGAACAGCAGTCCTGTAACAGATCACCTGGTAGGGTGACCATGACTATTTCCAGACACTTCCTCAGCCTCTGTTAAGCTAGTGACAGATTGCATTTATTAACAGGTCAGTGAATAAATTAATTCCAGGGCACTGAAAATGATGTTCACAAAATGAAAAGCGGCCTTGCTGACATTGCTTCACTATTTCTAGACAGTGTGCTTGAACACCAAATAAATCTCACAACTTGGATGAGTGCCAAAAACTAGTGACCTAGTTTCATTAGTGTGGGAAAAGACTAGCAATTGGTCCTAAGAGAGCAGATTACCAAAATAACTTCACACAAAAGCATTCCATAAAGAATTTTCTTTAAATCAGACATTTTCCAATCTAACAAATCACTGAAAATCCTGTCTCCCTTGAAATGTCAGTCTGAGATCCATTAAATTCTAAAGTTAAAATGCATTTATACTACTCATGCTGACATTCCTATACAACACTTCGATTAAACAGAATAAATATTATCTTTTTTCCATCTCATTATCTCTTTCCATCTCATTCATAATAATTTAATACTGCTTTAAATCAAAACAGCTTTTGCATTTTCAGTGAAAAATGTAACACTTCAGGCTTAAACAAAAAGTTTTACTAATAAAAGTAAGTCTATTTTTAAGCAACAGTAATCTGCTCAGTAATCTTCCTTGATTAAAAATTCCTTGGCTCCTCTTCAAAAAACACACTGAGCATAGATGAGCTCAACAGCTGTCAACATAATTTTTAGGAACTTACCAAGTATTGTTGCGTCTATACTAGCCCCCATTTATACACTCCAGCTGGTCCACCAGAGCCCCACTCCCAATCCTTCGCCTCCAGTAACATCTATATTGAGATGAAGACATTTTGAAGAGGGGAATCTTAATAACAACACAAAGTAAAAAGATATTTTCTCTCTTTTCATCTTTCCAAAGCCTGTTTCTTTCTGTAAATTGCCTTCCATTCACTAATACAGCGAAGTGCAGAAGATAAACTGAAATACTGTAAGAAAACTATTACAGCACTGGTAAAAATCCCAGAACATTCTTTCCTAAGTCAGACTTGAACATGACATAAGCAATGCAATTCAATTAATTTCACCCAGCAATCCCTGCTTACAAGTTCTTACTAACGCATGCCAACGACAAAACCGCAACTGTTCTCTGCGTGACACGCGCAGTGAGGGTCACTTGTGCAATGACTTACACAAGAGGTCTAGAATTTATTAAAAGGCTGAAAAAAAATCCATGATCATTTAATCCCCTCAAAACATTGGGTTTTCTTTTATCCTCCGGATTCCCTCTGGATTCATGGCTACTGAAAAAATCCTAAAGGATGATCATAGCTTTTGCAAGCTTTACTGTGGCAAGCACTCATGTCAATGGAAACTTTGAGCAAATAATGTCATGAAGACTGGTGACTAAGTTTTGGAAGGACATACCCATCACTTAAAAATGCTGCAGCAGCATCTGAGCAAAAAATAAGCATAATGAAACCCGATACTAACAACTTTCTTGTTAATAAACCATTTATGTACGAGTATCAATGGGAAAATTTCAGCATCTTACTTCTTTCTCCTCAGTTATTAAAACCTTTCAAAATCCTCGTGTTTGTATCTCCAACTCATTTTGTTTTTCTGCCATTGACTTCCTGATCAGTGAGCATATTTTTTTACTGCTTTTTCTCTACTACACCTTCTGTCTCTGTGAACAATATCTTTGTAGGCTATGATCCCAGCAATGCGGACAGGCTTTGGCAGTATCATAACTAGGTGCTGTCAGCTGTAGACTTAAAAATAATAAAGGGAAGGCATGGGGACAGGAGGATGCACCACGGGAGCTGAGTCACTTTAAAACACTTAGAAGTGGGTAATAAGCTGTTTGATGACAATTTATGGAGCTTCTTTATCTCAGCCATAAAAATCATGCAAGTCTTCTACACATACTTTTTTTCTCACAACTAAAATGCACATTTGGTCACAGAATACTGAAAATGACCAAGCGATATGTAATACGATAAGCTACACAGTTTGCATCCAATGTCCCATCTTCAGCATCTTGTACTAAATTGTGTCTATCATGGTACAGATTAACCAGCTTCTTAACACTACAAGGAGTATTTTCATCACCACTTTTACACATCTCATCTAGTGACACACCAAGAACTAAAATTAAGAGTCTGTTTCTAGGGTTGTCAATGCAGAGAGATGGGATAGGCACTAAGCCTCCCAAAATTACCTAGATGAATAATCTTCTTTACTCCTTTTTTTTTGCTGTATTCTACTGCCCTGGTATGTTTTTCATGCATGTATACTGGTAATTTGGTAATAATATATATCTGCTTGATTCTATACTAAAAAGAATCTGCTTGATTCTATACTAAAAGATGAAATTAGGATTTTCCCCCACCATCTCAAGTTTTTAGAAAACTAATTCCAAACCCAAACTGAGTTGCTTATGCATTTTCATCTTCATTCCTCATTGATTCTTTAAGGTTAATAATTTTCTTTACTTCACTTACCGATTTCCTCTATCTCTTTTTAAACTCCTAAGGAGTTTCTTTCTCCTTACCACTTTTGCTACTGTAGAGACAGGAAAAATCGAGCAAAAGCTGCCTGAGTTTGTAAAATAGAGTGAGTTAGTGCAGCTGCAGGAAGAAAGGACACTATTGAGACAATATTTAATCTCTGACAATAAGCTGAAGCACCAATAAGACTCTTTATACAGGAACTTAGAAATGCAGTCAGAAAAGATACAGAACCTTAAAATTCAGAAAGGCTGACCATAGAAGAGGCTGAGCCTAAAAATCTAAGCTGAAGATTTTTGGTTTAGCCTCTAGGCCACCAGAAGGAGTCAAGTCCTTAATTTGGCCAATATTTACTTCCAAAATGCAATATTTTTTTTTTATTTAAAAAGAGACCAAACAACCAAACCATCAATTTTTAATAGAAAATTTCATGCAATTCTGTTTTCCATATCCAGCAAATTTTAATTTTTCCCATGCCCCATTTTTCCCGAGAAACACCAGCTAGTAGTACTTGGTCTTCCTTTTGTTTTTGCATAAGCTTAGAAATGAGATATTGAAAGAAAATAATAAATAAAACTTCACATGAAAGTGTGCCATTGGAAGTTTCTATTATGATTTTCAGTGGACAAGAGAGCTTGAGACAGACACTAGGTTCTGGTTTTAGGACATGTTTGGAGAACAAAAGGGTGGTCTTGTACAAAGGCTTTGTACAACTTTTAAAATTAAGTCCAAACTTAATGCAAGGGGCAAATTATTTCATCAAATGCATTCATGAACTCTGATAGATTTATATGAGTCAATAGGAAACTCATTTAACTGATTACATGCAAGTCTGTACACAGGTAATTTTTATATTTTAACTCTCTTTGAAAAAATATTAAGTTCCTTAACTAGCAGCATTTTAGATAATTCTTTTCTCTATTTATTTTATTCTTTCTATGTCCTCTTCATATAAGTGCCCCAAGAGAATATAACCTACTTTGCACCTATGTTATGAAACCTAGTGTGAATTTCATACATATTGTTACAGTCTGCCCAGACCATAATTTCTATTCTGTGTCATACTATTTTAATATATGTGGTGAGAAAAATCAAGCTGCAAAAGCAAAGTTTGGGTTTGCTTTGTTTTCAAAGCTTTACTGTGTAGTTCCCTGCAGAACAGAGATGGTCTGGAAAAGATACAAATGTGACAGTACAACCCATGCTCAGTGAAAGAGTACCTGAATGGGGCTTCAGTCTACATTACTTAAGGAGGACAGAAGAAAACAAATAACTTGTTTCACTTTTTCATTTCTCTGGCTGTCATTCAAAAATGCGCAATCCATGAATCTCATAAAACAATATTCCAACTCATGAAAGCTTTCTTATATACTCATGATAATTAGGAAAGTAATTGACAACATTGCTCAGGTTGTAACAACAAATTTTAGTAAAAACAGTACTCCAAAATTCCATCTTGATACACCAAAAATAGTAACACTTTAATTTTTCAGCATTTATCCAATGCTATTCCTATTATTGATGAAACTGAAATAGAAATCTAAAGAATATCTTAGCAGTTCATTGTAAGGTTTTGGATTGGATTTCAACTTGAAATTGACATTCAATTTAACCTTTACACTTGGCTGAATTGGACAACTACTTCAGTTAGCAAGAACATGTTCTGTGTGAGTTTTTTCCATGCAGAAATTCCCTTGACATCTTTCTCATCCAAAACAGATTTTTTTTTTTAGCTTTCAAGTAAGCACTGCAACAGAGAAAATAAAGATGTTTTTGAATGCAAAGAATTAAGGAAAATATACTATGATTACCTAAATTTACTTTTCATTCTTACACTGGTTTTCTTCCTATGCAAAAAAGCCTAACATTTCAGTGCTCCTATCTCTTATTTTATAGTCTTATAATCTGCAACCTCTGTAAGTCTCCAAATACAATTTGAAGTCTAGAAAAATGGCCCAAACAATATTGTTACCAAAGTAAGGGGAGAATAGATAAATGCTGTAATTACATCTCCCTTGTTCTATATTTTAAAGACAAAACCAGTCCCATGCCCTACAGTTTGAAGTTTCAGTTTCACCTTTGGAAAATAAGGTTTAAAGCAACTTTTAGATAGAACATATGGTTTATTTACAAAGACCTTCTTAGACAGTTAGTAGAGGGTTTTTTTTGTTTCCTCCCTTTTTTTAAAAAAAGTCTTCTAAATAAAATATGCTTTTCATCTGAATGCTCTCAAGGAAAGGACGATCCCGGGGCTATGTGCTTGGTTTTTATTTTAATATTAAAGAGTGGAAGACAGCTTGGTAATGAAATAGTGAGATTTCTGGGAGGAGCATGGAAGAATAAAAGCAAAATTATGATTAAATGAACAAAGCCTTGCTAATTAAAATGCCTTTATAAACACAACAAAAAAAAAAGAGTGACAGCTGCAAGTATGCAGGCCTATACCCAATTTTATCTAGCAATGTCAAATTATCTACTTCCACAAGTGTATTAATTTCAATTAAGGTACTTTTTTTTTTCTTGATGGAAACATAATTGTTGATGTATGCCAATACATCATTTGGCTTACACCAAAGTCTTCTGTGTAAATAAACTGCAGAAAGAAAATACAAATTATATTTTATATATATTACTGTCTTTTCTACTTCTTGCTATCACAGATTACTTCCCCTTGTGAAACCAATGTATCTTGTTCTATTACTAGAGTAGGAAGTTTATGTATGTTCTTTGCAAGTACTTTTATCTTCACCATAACAGATCTAATACTGAGTGGTATATAAATACAATTCTAATAAACAAAAGCAGACCTGCCTGAAAGGCATCATCTATCAATTGCAGGCTTAGCATGACATCCACCATGAGAATTTAGAGATAACCAAATTACATCACAAATTGAGACAGTTTTAAAAAGTAACAAAGCAGAAAAACAAAGGACTTCAACAAAAAAATGCTCCAAAAGAAAATTTTTGGCTGAGGAGAAAGTTGTCACAGAAAAATACTTCCTTTGCAAGCTGAGAGACATCAAAAACTATATTCAATTAATGACAAATATTTGCACTTTTTTAAATGTCAGTTTGGGAAACAAAACAAAGAGAATGAACACAATTTTCTTGTGTAAAAAGATTCTGCCCACACTACTTTGAGTTCTGTACAGACACAGGATTACACAGAAAATAAGTTGTTTAAACAGCTTTTAACTAAAAGACCAAAAAATAGTAACTCCTTTTAGCAATGAATAGCTTTGAGAAAAGTCACTCTGACTGATAACAAGCATCTCCTTAAACTGCAAAGCTAATGGAGTGTGGTTTCTCATGAAATTCTGTCTCACACAAACTACTTGCTGTCCACTGCAATGCATATTCTGGGTGAAACATTATCCACAGCTAAGATACACAACAACTTCCTCCTGTGCCCTTTCTTGCATGCCAAAGAACAGGTTAGTTCATGCTGAAACCTTTCCTGAGGCCAGTACAATTCTCCCTTCATCTGTCCACCTATTTTTAATAAAATTCTGGGGAATGTTTGTTTTTGCAACCTCTACCCTGTAAACCACAAATTCTACCACAACAGGCTAACAGACACTGAGTTCACAGTGAAGAAATCTGAGGAATAGAAGGGATGAACAAACCCATACATACTCTGAAATACAATACAGCACAGAAAAAACAGTCTAAGAGGTCTTGGACTACATGGAAGATAATTTTCTGACACAGTTGGTGAGTGAGCCAAGAGGCCAGGTGCCCTACTGCTATTTATGAACAGAGAAAGATGATTTGCTGCTCGGAGGCCATCTAGGGCACAGGCAACTATGGAATGATAGTTTTCAGTTCTCAGAGCAGTAAGGAATTGAGTCAGCAGACTTGCCACCTCAGACTTACAGAAGACAGACTTTTGCTTGTTTAGGAGACTATTTGATAGGGTCCATTGGGAGGCAGTCCAGAAGGGCTAAGGCTTTCAGGAAGGCTGGACATTCTTCAAGAAGAAAATCCTAAAGCCAGAGGAGCAGATCATTCCTATGTGGCAAAATAAGAGTAAGTGGGAAGGAAGACGAGCCTGACTGAACAGAAAGTTTTGCTGGAACTCCATAAAAAAAGAAAAGTCACTAGGGAGACAACCCCTTGCAATGCTTCAAGTTTGAGGCAGAGTGGCTAGAAAGCTGCCTAACAGAAAAGGAACTGGGCTGCTGGTTGTCAGCAGCTGAACATGAGCCAGTTGTGCCCAGGTGGCCAAGAAGACAATGGCATCCTGGCCTGTGCCAGCAAAAGTGTGGCCAGTAGTACCAAGGCAGTGATTGTCACTCTGAACTTGGCACTGGTGAGGTCACCCCTTGAATCATATGTCCAGTTCTGGATCCCTACAGGAAAAATATTAAGGCGCTGGAGCATGTCAAGAGAAGGGCAAAAGAGCCAGTGAAGGGAGCACAAGTCTCATGAGGAAGTGCTGAGGATTGTTAAGCCTGGAGAAAATGAGGCTTAAGGGAGACCTTATTGCTGTCTCGAATGATCTGAAAGGAGGTTGGGGTCAATCTCTTTTACCAAGTAACAAATGCTTCAAGTTGTACCAAGGGAGGTTTACACAGGATATCAGGAAAAATTTAGTCTCTGAAGGGTTGTCAAGCACTGGACAGGCTGTCCAGGGAAGTGGCTGAATCACTTGACTGGTGTAGATGTGGCACTTAGCAACATGGTGTAGTGGTGAATTTGGCAATGCTTATTTGACAGTTGGACTTCATAGGCTTAAAGATCTTTTCCAACCTAAATGATTCTATGACATGTTTTTTTGTGTTGGCATAAGACCACTTTTACAATGATGACTGGCAGACTCTCCTTAGAAAACAAAAACCTTCAATACTCATTTTCAGGTAAGTTTCCCATCACCAAGTTACTAAGCTTTTCTCTCTGTTACATATTTCAACTAGTTTCAAGATTCTTTGAATCTTTCCTTCCTTACTAGAAAGTGAGCTGTACTCAAGAGGAAAAACAGAAAGGTTTTCTACTTTTCCTAGTTCATTTTCTGGAAGTTTAAGCTTTTCCCACAGTGCAGAAAAACTGAGTTTAGATTTCCAAATTAAAAAGGATAATCCTGTTCCCTCACAATGTGAACAGCAGGTCTGTGAACATAGCTATTGTATAAAAGAAGGCACTGCTGTCATCCCACTTGGTCTTGCTATGTCATCTGTCATGGATGAATTTTCTGAGGAGATTCAACCTGCTATAATACAGCATACTCTATAAATGCCTACTTGGTCAACACCCTCAGCAGACTTAGAAGGAACAATTCATTTTGGTTAACTCAACCAACTCCTGCTCAAACTTAGCCTTTAGAAAGTTGCAGTACATCTCTGCATATTCAAAAGAAAAATTTCTTGCACCTGGGAAATCTGTGTTTGTCAATAGACAGCACCTTACTGTGTCTTTTGACAACCACATTTTATTAAGAATGGAATAAACTATAATATACAACAAGGTCCAAACCTTAACAGCTGATATGCCCTGGATCTATATTTTAATTCTACTGAATTCTAGTAACAATCTTCTAACACAGCTCTTTCATTATAAATTACTGGAGTATTAAAAAAGCAAACCCTCACAGTATAAACATGTTTTCCACATAGCTTCAAACACCCATATTAATTATCACCCTACTTAAAGTTACATCTATCACACACCTGGCAGCTGACAGACAAGAATAAAAACAGTAGCTTGCCACGGTACAGGGACCTAGCTCAAAGAAGTAACTCAGTTTGCCAGCAGATTTCAGGTGTACTAGATGGCAGCAGAAATCTATGTAGGCCTCTTAAGCCTTCAGCTCACTCTTCAGCTCCACTCTGCAGTTCTGTTTTGGCTCAGAGCAGCTTGAAATAAACACTCTCAGAAAATACTCCATTAACCCATGATACCTACGGTTCAAGTGTGTATATCTGGCATCTCTACCTAAATGAGATGTCCAAAATTCCTTCACTCATTCTTCACTTTCTTTCTGGTGCCTTTTACAAAAGGCACAATCAGTTACTATTAGGATGATAAGAAGCAAAAAGGACTGAAACACTGTCATTGCTCAACAGGACTGGTGTAAGCACAGGCTGATCAGGAAAAAGTTGTGATTACCTCAAATATATTCAACAAAAATAGTTGTCAGAAAGGCTGATAGGAATAGGAGAAAAAAATTCATCACTGAAAGTACCCCAAAATGTTGTAAGTTGGAAAGTCAATGTAACAAGATTAAATCTGTGACATTTTGAAGGACATACACCTGAAGACATACACCTGAATCATTATTTTAGGATGAGGGAAAAAATATTTCAAGCCTCAGTCTTTATAAATAACAGTAAAATATTCTGAATGAAACTTAAAATGAATCAGTTAACTAGCATTTTAAGGTAAGAGCACAGAAGTTTGAAACATCTATAATTAACTGAAGACAAAGAAATGAGACAACCTCAAAAAGTTGAATACAGAGAATATATGGAGAATTTGAGCTGAATTTCTTGAGATCGAGAGTATGTTTTCAAAACTGGCCTACAGAATTACTTAGGGAAGGAGGGAGTGGGAGGACAAAGAGCAAAAACCGACAACAAAGATAAACAACATAAACTTCTGTCTTTTTATTCACTAGGACTTATTTCCAAGGCATATTAATTCATGACAACACCACTATCAGTAAATACATCTTTAAAATCATCTGCATTATTATCTTTATCCTTCACAAAAAAGAAACCAGACAACAATCATAACTGTTTTCCTTATGTAAAATGCAGCTCTGACCACAGAAAGTGTTGACTGAAATCACATCTCAACAATAACCAAAAGAATACAGCGATTGAAATCATACAATAATTGTCCAGATTAATCATAGGATGGGACAGTTTTATATACAAAGTTCATACCACTACTGCCATTATGGTTGATTTTACTGGGTTTTTTATGTGACCTGCAATGGTGTCCACTAGAACTGAATATAGCGTTTTCAAAATAGGTTCCACCAATTAGAAAGAAAACAAGAGCAAACAAACAGTATAAAGTTCCCAAGAACTCCCAGAAATGAAGGTAAAAAATCACAGGGATGCACTTTTTTCCCAGCTACTACCCTTTTCCCAGAGCAGCAAATATCTTAATTCAAGTAGCAACAATTGATACATAAATTTAAAATATAAGGTTTTGTAACAAGTCCTTGAAAATTATTTATTACATAACGTTCATTCACCTTGAGTATGTGAAAAGCAGGTCAACTGGCCTTCAAAATAAAAAGAAGGTTTTGACTCAAAAAATCTTGGCAAGGTAACAGATTTATCCAGAACTATACTTCTAATTCTTAAACTCTTTACAACCAATATACAAGCAGCTTGAAAACCGAATGTGAATCTAAAGTACCAAATGTTATGTGAAAGTGGATCTTAATTCAAATAATTGGTTTTGTACACTGACAGCTAATCCTTCTTCCTTGCTTGATCCTTCGTAAAATTATGCAACCTTCAGATCAAGACATTAAATGTCATTTAAAGAATCACTCAATGTTGACTTAGTTAATGAAGACTTTGCTTAAAAACACAGTATACAGGTGACTGTCTCTGAAGATAAGAAATACACTTTTTAATTAATTTTGGTAAATATTACAAGCAGTAAGGCATAACACATGCTATAATACTTAAAAGAAATATAAGAATAAGCAACATAAACAATTCAAAATCTAACACTAAGTATGTATGTTATTTAGTTATCTGTGGTGGCAAAAGCAAAACATTCATACCTGCACCTGGAATGATCGCCAACTTTGTTTCAACTAGGCCCATTTTAGCAGAAGATGCTAAAAAACAGAATGTAAAGAAGTTCTTATTCTAATGTAGAAGGAAAAAAAATCTATGAAAATACATCATGATGACCCAGAAGTTTGCTAATATATTAAGTTTTCTTTAAAAAGAAAAATAAATCACTTTTTAAAGAATTTGTTTATTAAAAAAAACCTTCAAATAGATTCAACTGATCTGCTTTTAGTGAAAGATCCAACCACTTCCATCAAGGCAAATTCAGTACTGAAGTCATTTTCACATAGCAAGTAAGCAATAACACTGAGTAATGAGACTTACATTCAAATGGAAAGTACTAAAAGAAAATGGATGTTATTGCTTAACATCTTAGAATGCGGTAGAATTCTGTATCTGATTATTTGAATTCTTTAGGTGACAGAATATTCTCTAAAGCCAAACAACATTATAAATCCTAACTTACTGGCTCAGAATGAAGTATCCATTTACTTTCCATCAATAGGCTTTACAGTTCTGACAGCTCATTAGCTCAAGGTTCCTCTTTTCAAGAGTGGTTGTCACTTTTAGAATTTAATTTCTTATGTAATAATACACTTACTAGCAACTTTTGTTTCTTCTCTGCACTCTGTTTAGATAAAATCAAGTCTCCATCTAGAGCACTTCAAACGCACAAGAATTAAAAAAAAAAAAAAAGAAGAAAAAAAAAAAGAAAATAGTTGCATGACCCTTTTGGCAAGACTGATAAAATTAGTGTCAGAAGAATCACATAAATGTTTAAAAAAACCAATCCAGCTAACAGAGTTAAGTCGTTATAAATGAAACATTTGCAAGTACTTAGACAGGTTTCTGCTAAAGCCCTTTCAAATAATGGGTTATAAACAATGTCAAATATCAAGTAAGTTTTATAAGACTGTTGCCACAGACAGATTAGTCAAGCCAGCTGTAACACTAATAACCCTACATTCCATAGCAGTATTCAGACCTACCTGCCACCCGTATATCACAGGCTAACGCAAGTTCTAGGCCACCACCTAAGGCAGTTCCATCTATTGCAGCAATAGTAGGTACAGGCAGATTAGCTGAAAAAGAAAGTACCAATTAACACCCACTTCATAAAGAACACCTCTGAAAAGTAATTTCATTAGTTTTGCTCATTCTACAGTCATACATTTCAAAGCTAGAAATTGTGTCTTGACAGTCTCAGACCACCACTGGCAATAATGGTCATTACCATTGCCCCTTTTCTCCTGTAGAGCAGCAGCTAACAGCTTAATAGAGGTGGGAAACTCTTCAGTTTGACAAACAAATGCACATACTGCCAGCACACATGACAGGTAGCAGGGCTCCAGAGGCCTGTCAACCATGGTATGGTCTGTATGTAATTTATCACCAGTGTTCTGACACAAAAAAGTCATTTAAACAATCAGCCTAAAGTACTGCTTTTCACCTTCTGCAAATTCAAGTTCTCTTCATCCCTATTCACCACAAGCTCAAAGTTTGATGAAAAATGCATTTTAATTTTAGAAATACATTTATATATTACAGCTTTAATTATATTTAATGTAAGAGCTAGCCATTTTAAAATATACTCAAACAGTAGTCCAGTAGTACATTGTTGCTACTAAAGTTTCAAAGATAGCCAAAAGCAATTCATTAGCCAGACACTTGGGTGTACAGCTTTTTGAAATGTTAAATCAGGTCTTGACAACAGCTTTTTTTGCAGATGTTAAAAAACATTTTCTTTGTTTTTAATGTTTCAGCTAATTTAATTCAATGACCAGTTCATTCAGTTTCATTAGCCACAAATAGAAGAGGAAAAAACTATTCTACCAAGACATAAATGAAAATGATGCATGAAAGACTTTAAAAGACTTATTTCCTTTTAAAATCTAGAAGGGTAATATGAAAAAATATTAATTTAAAATTAATTAAAAATATGAAGAGTGAGATCTAGAAGGGTAATAAAAATTATTACTTCAATGTATTAATTAGAACTTTTCCTAGTGGACTAGCTAGTTCTAAATTTATAAATTGTGCTACCTAGCTTACCTTTTTCCTGTCTGACAAATAAATTTCAGATAACTTCATTCAACAAAAGAATCAATTAAATATTGGTATACATCAGCATGAGAATTATCATACAAGCCAGCAGTCTCTCACTGGGTAACAAACAAAGCACATAATTAAACAAAAGTTATTTTAGCTGCAAATTGACCTGCTTTTATGATTAACAGCTACTGAAAACCCAATTGTCTTTAAAAAAAGGAACAAAAACTTAGCAATGCTTTTCAAGATTCTATTAGATGCTTTAAAACAAAGTCCTGGGTTACTGGTTTAGATTATTATTATTATTATTAGTGACTATCTGAATCTATTTCAGTGCCAAAAGAGGCTACTGATTACTGTTTGCAAGAGCTCTTTCAGTGACTTAAAAGAGCTCAAGGTATCCATTATACCTGCCATCTGCCACAGAAGGCATAGGAGACAGGGGAATAGTAGAAAAATCTGCTCTTCCTCTATTTACTTCTTCTTAGTTATATGGAAAGGCAACTCTCATTTCCAACAGGGCACGGCTCCTGACAGAAACTTATAACCCTGTCAACACAACCAATTTACCAAACAGTCTTGCAACTTTGCTAGCTGACACAGCTAGCCTTTCTCCTAAAGAAATATGCCTTTGCCTTGGGTAAATAAAAATAGTTTGCCTGAACATGAAGGTGGGGTCATTGTTAACTGCAGTTTCCAGCAGTTACTGCCTATATGAATGTTCCATTTATCAGAGACTAGCAAACACTATCTTGAGAACTGTTTGCATGGCTTTTGCAGTACTCCAAGGCAGAATACTTTCCTAAGATAAGCAACTTCTGGAATTAGCTATGGTCCAATTCAAGTAGACTATTACATATGGAAATGGAAGTTACAAAATGAGCATTATAAAACACCTTGGTTTCAAGAATTACAGCCAGCTCCTATCACAAAATAATAAAAAAATCATAATTCAAGGGGATAAAAAGCAGTTTGACCATGTTAGAATCATCACTTCTCAAGGACATTAATTTGAAAGGATCACCTGATATAAGAGTTGACAATGAATGAAAGGCAAAAGACAAATCCCCTGTAACAGCCTTGTGTGTATCTATTAAATGAATTTAAGAAATTAATCCTTTTAACAGGTTCTTGTGAAGCATCAGAAAAACTAGCATAGAAAAAAGTTAGTAATCACTTGGGATTGTAAACTGAGTTTCCAGGCCACACGAACTTTTTAGCAAGGGTGAAGTTTCCTGGAGTATTAGTATTTTGTAGCATAAGAAACATGTGATCACATTTATCTCCATGATTTTAATGTACAGCTGCCAAAACTGTTGAGCCCATAACAAAAGCAGAGATATGTTTGACAAATAATGCCCTGTAGGCTTAATTGAGTTGTATGCACTCAAACTTTAGGAACATTAAATTACACATATAGACAGGTCAATCTCCACATGATTCTACATGATAAGGCTCATTTGCTATGAGTGATAAAAAAATATTTAAAGCTTTGCCAAGAGGCTTAGTGGTTTTATGCTTTAACATTCCACATTTTTGTCACAGTTCAAATAACAAGATACAAATTTTAGGCAATTGTTGTACTACTACTCATTAATTCTAAATTCTAGACGTGATTCAGGTTTATCAGGGTGCCATCATGAGTTGCATAGTGAAAAAAAAAAAGGAGTTTAAGATATATATAAAAGAAACAGATTAGCTAAAGTAAATGAGTACAACACAGAGACAATGTATATATAAAGATTAAAGTTGTTAGAAGTAATTAAAAAGACTAAGTAATGAGCAGCATTAAACTTTAGTTAGAGAATTCCACTGAGTTACCATAGCACATCAAAGTGTGGACTGTGAGCTACTAAATAATAAGGTAGTTCATAAAATTAATTCAAAAAGGATCACTTCACACTTCTAATGTAAAACATGCTGCTTATTCTGTAAATACAGGTTTGTTCTGCACATAAAACACGTCCCAAGCAAATGCCAAAAGTCACATCCTAATGTAACATCAATGCTTAATTATATTACAGAAAAGTAAAGTTCTATGTACAGTAAAGAAATAGAAGGGTCCAATTCATTTTATGTTATGTCAGCACAGAGCCAGACATAAGACAAAACCACATCCTTATATTTGAGATCACAAAAGCAGAGACTTCTAGCTGGAGAAGACAAATGTGAACAAGCTCATTAAAATAAATTTCTTGCATAAGTTGTTTAAAGAATAATCTCTTAGCACAGAAGCTGACAAAGCCTGTACAAAAGGATGTTTACTGGTCGTTCAAGACATGACACAGGTAGAGTGACCATCAGGTAAACTGAAGAACTTCAGTAAGAGAAAATAAACTTAGTAACATTAGGTACCTCAACTAAACCCATAAACAGCTCAAACAAAACAGAAAATATGGCAGACAGCAATATAAAGAAATGAACCTGCTTCCTATTCTGCAGTAAATGTGAACTTTCAGCTAAACTTCAGAAATACATCCCTGATAAGCATACATGTCACATGTAGTTTTAGATTAGGTGGGCTGGCAGCATCTTGTAGTCTTGGGATATTCCCAGCTTTCCTGTGACTCTTCACTACTGAAAGGTATAGAATAGAGTAAGTAAACTCACCCATGGTTTTGCCATGAGTACAGAATGTCACAGGAGGAGCACTTTGCAATTAAGCATATAAAAACACATGTAATGTGTTGGAAGTAATTTCAAAGAATCACAGTTGTTCTGAGGCAGGTAATTGTTATTTCACCTTCAAGTGACTTCCCACATGTCTACTGCTGCTGACTAACAAGAGATTTCCTTCCTGCTTAGAGACCATGATATGACAAACAACAGGCCAGCATATAAATACAGGCACCTGGTCTGGAGGATTTGACCACTAAATAGTTTCTCAGATGTGTGCCGTAACACCCACACAGCTGAGTCATACTACTGCAGATACTGACATTCCCCAAATAGAAAGTAGAAAATGCCTGGATTCTACTGACCTGAATCATAAATGACTGTTTAGACTTTGCACTAATTTTTAAGGAAGTTCTTATAAAATTACAGATATGTAAGATAATAGCTGGGAGGAAACAGGATTACATGTGACACTTTCTTAGTAACTGTCATGTAGCCTTTTTTTATTCCTACACATCATTATTTTTTCTTTAATGACAAGAAAATAAGTGGTCTGATCAACAAGGAAAACCTGTGTTCCAAGTTAGTAAGGATGAAGGAAGCATGAAGAATGAATACATACAGTAAAAACAAAATGGCAACAATTCACATATGAAAGTAGCCTTGTTTTTATGAAACATTATATACACAGATTTCATATAAAAGGCAAGAAACCACATTCTTTAGCTGGTGTCCCATTACTCAAAGGAAGACCTACTGCTAATGCTGATCCCTTACTATGAGTTCCTGAAACAGGTAGAGGAAGAATAATATGGTTATTCAGAATTCCAGACTTTATGATTTGTGTTCCTAGTCAACCTGCATAAACTTGCCCCAGCTGATTAACTTAAAATATTTAACACGCAGGAAAAATAAATTACAAATTCAGAATATATCAAGTTCAAAAAGACCAACCTCCTAGGAATGTCCTCCTTGCTTGCTAAAGAAATTCATATATGTAAGATTTTCTGTAAGCAACTGTACCACATACTCATATAAATGGAAAAAAACCCCATTCCTGAGCTAGAAACAGGATTTTGAGATTTAGACTATTCACGTGCCAATGAAGTACATGAGAATCACCCAATTGTAGCCTGGCAGCTGTTGCAATTAACCTGAAGAATATCTGCAGTACTCCCTTCATTCAGCTAAGATGTAGGAGTCATCATTAAAGAAATAAGCTCTAATAGACATAGATTACTGCTTCTCTAAAAGTAAAAGTTCTGCACTGTTACTGCAGTACCACTTGCAGTAACAGAATCAGAAAATTCCATGAAAGTCCACTCAAGCCCTAAAAATGCAAAAATTCTATTATAATTAGATACAATTAGATGTAATGAGATATATAGATATATAGATATAGATATAAAATTAACTTCTTATTTCTTAGTTAACTTAGATATAATTAATTTCTATTTTTGAAGTACTTTTTACAGATTAGGGGAAATATTTTCAACTCAACTAATTATAGCAGTCAGAATTTAGTATCTACAAACATTCAAATGAAGCCCAAGTTTAAAGCTTGCCTTTTTATGCATTTGATACAAAATATTAATGAAACGAAAGACAGTCACCTTAACTTCCCTTGCTATTATTCCTGTGTTGTCCTGTACCTGGAAAATGTTAAAAAAAGGTCCTTATTGTGCCTTTCTCATCTTTATTCAGTGACCTCATGCAACCAACCTTCAGAAAGAACAGCTATCCAGATATAAACCAGAAGCTTGTCACTACCTCTAGTACCTACCGAACCAGATTCAAAACCCTGACTTGTCTTTAATTATGAGCAGAAGAATTCTTGTTACCCAGAATGAAACTGGAAGTAGTGAACATACTTTACTTGCCTCAAAAACTGTGGGTATCCATCTAAGACAGAAGTAGCTACAAAATTCAATTTTAAATAAGAACACAACTGAATTGCCACAGAACAAAGAAAAAGATTGTCCAAGCTATTTATTCCACAGGTCCATTTCTGATTATTTGACAAATAAGGTTGATTAGTGAACAGCTTACTAAGACAACTTCAGGGGGCATTTCCAGCAAGTAACTTTTCCTTTTGCATAATGAATTTTATAACTCATAAAGCCAAGAGGATGAATTGTACAAAAGTATCTTGCATACTGTCAGTATTAGATGGAATACTAGAGGAAAGTATGCTATAAATTGAGGGAGATTAACAGTTCCAAAATTTGTTATTTAACTCTAGCAAATTAAGAAAGTGTGACAAACATGTGCCTATGTATGTCTGCAGCACGTGGGAAACCCTTAAATCACAGAAAAGCCAAGGCTGAAACAGAGTTCTGGAGCTTACCTTGTCCAGCCTGTCTACTCAACCAGCATCACCTTAAACAGGTTGCTCAAGCTCATGTCCAGGTGATTTTGGAAGATCTCTAAAGAGGGAGACTTCAGAACCACCTGAGTAACCTGTATCAATGTTCAGTCCCTTCACAGTGAATAAGGACTTCCTGATCTCAGGGAGAATCTTTTCTGTTCTGGTTTGTGCCCATTGCCTCTGGTTGTGTCAATAGACACCGTCAGAGACAGCCCAGCTCCATCTTCTAACACTCTCATACATCACTGAGATCACCTCATGAGCCATCTCTTCCCTGGTCTGAGCTTGCTCAGCCTTTTCTCACGCAAGAGAAAAGGCCCCTTCAGGGCCCTTCACTGGACTTTCCAGTAGCTCTGCCTTTTACTTAGAAAGGAGCCTAGAACTGGTCATAGAACTCCAGCAGTGGCCTCACCTGTGCTGATGAAAGAAATAGGATCACCTCCCTCAACTCTTGGTAACACTGATCCTAATACAGCCCACCATACCACCATCCTTCCTGGCCACAATGGCACAGCACCATCTCACATTCAACTTGCTGTCCCACCCAGACCTGCAGGGCTTTTTGTGCTGCTGCTTTTCCTGTCATTATCCCCATAATGTACCTGGTGCATGAGATTGTCTGCATTTTGATTTGTAGAAACTATTGAGGTTCCTGTTAGTCTGTTTATCCAGCTTGCTGAGTTCCCTCTGAATGGTAGCACAATCCACTCCTTACGATTTTACATCATCAGCAAACTTGCTGAGTCTACATTCTATCCCATCATCCAGACCATACAAGATGTTGAACAGGACTGAATATGGCGCTGCCTCTGGGATACAGACTGGCTAGGGGCCTCCAAGCAGACTTCATGCTGCAGATGCACTGTCTGTACCCATTCATTTAGCCAATTTTCAATCAATTTCACTGCATTTTCATCAAGTCCATACTCACCAGTTACTCAGCAAAAATTTTACAAGAGGTACTGTCAAAAGCCTTACTGAAGTCAAGGTAGACAATATCCATGTTTCTCAATCTAACAAACAATGAGAAACAATGTTTCTCATCGAACAAACTCTCGCTTCATCATAGGTTGTGAGACTGGTTAAGCAACATTTCCCTCCTGTGACTCCACCTTATGACTTCACCTTATGACTTTCTTGTCCCTTGTGTGCCCAGTAGTAGTTTAGTTTCCACATTTACTTGTTCCAGAACCTCTCCAAGGACAAATTTTAATCTACAGATAAGAAAGCTCCCTCTTAGTACATTTCTTAGTACATTTATTTAAATGTAGTAACAATGGAGACTTCAAATTAATAAAAAGAATGGTCACATGCTCCCTAAATGTTTAAATACCAGTAAGTGCATATGTGTAGATAGATTCTATGATTGAAGGTCACCCATTAGGAAAGCAAGAAAGAGGGAAAAAGAGTCATATCTTAAGAGTGAGAATGTCAAATAAAGAATTACAAATTTTAGTCTTGCTATTACAAAGCAATGCACTTTTTAACATACCATTTATCTTTAGTGTATATTTCAACCAAAAATAGCTTAAACTCCTATAATACTGCAAGTCTATGGGGTGATTCCTACACTAGCATTGAAAGGTTTGAGATCTGTTACTTTACAGAGTTTCTTTATGAAACCAAAATCACCAAGTCGTCTGGTTATAAGTCATATAAGAATTTTCAAAAGGTCACAGACATAAATAGGAATTTTGAACTAGCAGTAATGATTATCTGAAACTAAATCCTAGCTTGCATAATAACTGGGAATGGATCTTTACTTTGTTTTTTAAATAATTAAGTTTATACCTAAATATTCTTATTTTGTAACTCAAAATAAATTTCTCTTCCATCTCTTCACTACCCAGATTCATGATGTCTCTTGGTAATGTGGCTCTTCATTATAAAAACTAATATCTTTTAACTTAAAAAAAATAAAGGGGAAGGGGGGGCATAAAGGGCACAGGCTGTGCCCCTTGACTAGCAACTAGAGGCGGTCCATGTGCAGTCCTGATAACTGGAAAATTCTTTATACTAGGAACATTAGGATGACAAAATTACATTTAATATACTAAATAATTTATGTCACAGGAAATCAGAAAAAAAATTACAACACAGCTCAGTATCTTGATTTCATTTTGAGGACCTTTTCCTGAAGAACAATATTGTGATGGCATATAACTTTTGCAATGAGTTTTGTTTCAAGCAGTTACCTAGCTCTGCAAAATCTGTAATCTAGTCAGTGGCTACAAGAGTTTCCTTTCATTTTCAGTTGCAAGCACTACTGTCAAAAAAAGATTCTTCTATGAGGAAAAAAGCTAACAGAAACAAAATACATCAACAAGTACTTTCATCCGTTCTGTAACACTAAGAAATCCAGCCAGCGTATTCAGCAACATTTGAAAGTGGCTGAGAGAGACTGTCAGGGTAAAGAAGATTGGTAAAATCATTCTTGCACAAGGCAAGTAATCAAATGTTACAAATCTTTACCTCTCATAAGTGCAAAAACAATGATAAAGTGATTATTCAATTTATTTCTGTATCTCTGTATGTTTCAAAAATATATTCATCTGCAAAAACAACCACACTTTAAAGTCTGAATACAGAATTCTGTGCCATACATTTGCTTGTCACAACTGTGAAAGGCTTTTAGGTACCCTTTAATTCCTGCGCTTTTGATAAGAAGCTTAATAAACTACAATTGTTGATAGACTTGCACATTACTGTCTTTCCTTTAATATCTTCAAAGTTCAGGCAGACAATCAACAACAGTAAAGAGCTGCACAAGAAAACCCCATTTTTTTAGTATTTGTAAAGAAATTTTGCTTTTTAATGAAAATGGTTACTGCACATTACAGCTGATTATTAAGCAAAAGATATTAATAAAGCTTTTCTTCCATTTATTTTGACAGAGGCTAAGGCACCTCACTCAGTCCTATTAATTTCCTAGTCTCCTCCATTAATCACTCACTCTCATATATGACATAGAAACACTGGTTTTTTGAACTGAAAAAAGTTTCAACTTCAATAGAGGAACATTATATTCTTTATTTTAAAATTTTCTATTTGGTATTTTATTTTGTCAGGTAAGAGAGACAGTGTGTTCTACATTCTTGATAAAAGAAACAGAAACTGGGAAACTAATGGGAATGAAAAAGGGGGTTAAATTAAGCCCCTGAGCTGTTTTCTGTATCCAATTCTTCTATGAATTTTTGTACTATAAAAAATCATTTGGGTATTTTAATCATCTGTCAGTCTGATAAACAGATTCTTCAGTTTCTTCATATTTACCAACATTTCATCTTGTAGTCTCATTCTGCCCTCAGTAAGACAATAATGAAGTACAACCTAGATAGCAGAATTCACTTTCTGTAAAAAAAAGTGAAAGCTTTGGATAAAAGAAAAATGAAAACTATCTCTTTTATTTTTACTCTTACTAAATAAATTTAAGAACTTATTACTCACACAAAAACAGCACAGCATATAATCAAGCAGCGGATTTATGAAACACAGAGAAGATACATGATTTCAGTTAATTTATACATTCTACTTCTATGCAAGTTTTTTTTTCTTAAAAAGCACACAAAATAAAAATCCAAACTATTGTCTATATAATATACACACACAGCTATAGTCTCTAATATAGTCTCTGGCTGTTAGGAGAATCAAATTAGATAGTTTTTGTTTTTTTTTTTTTAATTGTCCATTTGTCTGATTTACAGTATGAAGAAAACACATACTTTATTATTACTACTATTCTTGTTTGACACAATACATTCCCTAGTCTAGTGCTAAAATATTTTATTTCTATATTAACATAATTTACCAAGTAATAGTTTCAAGCCAGTTCATTTACAGAACACTGCAGAAGAAACACTTCCTAACATTTCACAGTAAGCGTTTTTTGGTTGTTTTTTTTTTAACAAGCTAGCTTAGTAATATCATCAAGTCAGAGCCTACCCAGGCGAAAGTTTTATTCATTACAAGACTTGACAATTCTGAAGTGAAAGCCTCATGCTTGGCGCTACCAGTGAGCTCAGGATTTCTTCAATAGAAGAGCAACATTATGCTTTCAGTACCATGTCAGGAGTTGCTACCCTTTGAATATCAATTAGTTCAAGGAACAGAGCCACAGACCAAGACAGGCAAAGCAAAGCACTAACAAACTTTTCTTTCTCATTCAGCAATTGAAATATGCAATTTCAAACCTGAACGGGGTGAAGAAAGGATAGTGTTACCAACACATCAAACATGCAAAGTGTGGCTCCTGGGCGAGGGAATGGAATCCCTGGACAGCAAGTGATACTGGGGCCTGTTTTAACACAGTGCAAACTGTCTATGCTGATCTCAATAAATCATCTGAGTGAGTAGCATCCTACTTTTGGTATATTTACCTTTGTGGAAGAAAACTTAAAGAGCCATGTCCAGTCCATGTTCTCTTGTCCTCCAGAACCCTGGGAATTACTAGCAGAAGAAAAACTAAACTACTGCTGAGGTTATGCTGATTTTTGTCATGGCTATACAGCAGCACCAGGATCAGACAACACTTAGTCAAAGGCTATCTTAAACTAATTCAATATCAAGAGAAGAAATAAATCTACCATTGGAAAACAAGCAAGAGCCTAGCAACACACTCAGAATGCTGGCACTCAAGGACTGTAGTAGTTATGCTGTACACTTAATCAAACAGGCAACATCATAGCACAGCAAGCAAAATACTGTGCTAAAATCTATATTTCACAGTGTCAGCAACACAGAAAGAGCATGATGCCTGAGGTCAGCTGTTCAGCATGGCTCTGAATGGCAGCACAACCCACCTGTAATTTGTCCTTTTTGAAATTTGATAGCTATCTGAAATTTCATTCAGCTTTCCTGTAAACACAACTCATAGCCTGTACCTCTCTTCCCTAAGAGAGAAATCCACAGCTCTTATTACAGGATTTCCAAACTAGAGTACTACGTTTTTGATGGCCAGATCTACTTCCAGCAAACACAGATGGATTTGGTGAATTTGGTAAATTTTGAGTGTTCACTCCTAAACCAGGATTTAAAATGCTAACCAAACCTCCACAGAAGCTTCACAGATTCAAACAGTAAAACAAGACACAGCATGAACCTCATCAATGATAATTCTTGATAATTTTTAAGCCTTCACAATGGGAAGGTGGGGTAACAGCAGACCAGCAATCAAGAGAAATTTTTTATAATCTTGATACCATTCTTGGAACCTCTGAAATAATTTTTTGACAGCCTGCATACAAAACCAAAATGTAGCATATAACGTGGCATAAAAAAATGCATGTTTGCACAATCTTCAATAGTCAAACTAGGAACTTTTTCGAAAAGAGGATGCTTGTCCAAAGGATGAACAAGTGCTTTCTTTTAGGTAAATTAAAACTTGGCAATGACTGAAAGGCAGAAGGACAGAAGAAATGCTAAAGAAGGGGAAAAATCTGTCAATGTAGAACTGTATCGGCTCTGAATAAAATCAAAAGCACATAATAAAAAACACAAATGCAAGTAATTGACCACAAGGTGCTTTCATTCCAGATATCTCATTCAAAGTGGACTATGTTAAAACTAACCATATTTGATAGAACTATGTATAAATAAAGTTACTATATATCACCATTTATTAAATTGTATCACAGTTTATGCATAAAAACTAATCAAATGTTTCCAACAAAGACCCATAAGATTTGTTATAATTCAACAAAACCAATAGAAAACCAGTAACCTTAGTATTGTATTAAAAAATTCACTCTTAACTTAGCTCAGATCTAAGTTCCATCAGGCCACAAGTAAGGTGTTTTGTCTCTAAATGTGAAAAAAAAAAACAAGTCTAACCACATGCTAATTTTAAGAAGCAAGCAAGAAAGTCAGTTTGCAATTTTTATTTCCTGTTTATGGGATTTGGGAACTTACATCTACATTCTTTGGAAAAGCTTTGCTACTCAATGATGTTTCTCAATTAACAGAAATTGGAGCTAGATGTCAATTTGAGTAATTGCATGTATTTGCCGAATTAAAATTCTTTCTACAGCTTCAGTTTTTATTTTTATTAAATATGGTGTTTTTATTGAGGAGTGTGTTTATTGCATTCAGCTCCATACATAGCCTCAGTCTGTTTTGGGACTGAAACCCCGGAAGACAACATATACACACTATCGCAGTTCTGACTCCACAGCCAGTATAAAGAACAACATGGATTTAACAACAGGCATACCATAAAACACATATTGAAGATCTGACCCACAATGATGGGGTTTTTGTCGTCCCCAAAGCCTCAAAAACAATGTTTCTGGAAATCACTGTCATTTGATTTAATTTACCCAGGCTGTCTTATTGTGCATAGTTACAAGAGATCTATTAAGGCTTTTCTCTCCCAATTTCTTTAGGGTAAAGACAGCTTACATCAGTAACAATGCGCTTCAAGGCAGAATATAGTAATGGGCAAGTAATCTTATAATTCTTACTATTAAAAGAAACAACAACAAAGAAAAAAGTAGAAAAAACCCCAGACACACACACACACAAACCCAAACCCCAAACAAACCTCCACAATTCTGGTATAATTTTAGCAATAGCAACCACTGCTAAAAATAGAGGCTGTTTTCATTTCCCCCTCCCCAGCTTAAAGCTCCAAGTGCTGCAACTAATGGGGCTCTGTTCAATTTTTTCAGCTCATTTTTAAGCATTTATTTATAAACAAAATCACATTTAGTACATCCTCACTTCTTCACCCAAATTTAGTAAGAAGTTACAAATTATTCCCATATAAATAAGTGCAGTATGCTTTTAATTTTCAGAAAATTCCCTTCTGCAGCCGTATTCCAAAATGATACTACAGCTTTTTACAGAATAACCGGTGTAAGGATTTAAAATGTAATGGCATCGACAGAAACTAAGGAAAGTCAAAGGATGTCAATTCTAAAAAGTTAAGTTTATCTAGTTGTTCAAGACATAATTAACCTTTACTGTAATTTGTCTATAAAGGTAACTTAATAGTCTTCTTTCTGAAAATATAGCTAAAAAGATATAACTCTTTACTAGGTCACACATCTGAAAACAAATGCAATTATCATAACATGACCTAGTTCTGAAAAGCAATAAGCAGAATACATTTTAAATGAGATTATAGTATTAAACTTGGATAGAAAAAAGAACAAAATAGGAGATTGGAAATATTGTTCCCTAGCTACATAACATTCTGTAGTGGTAAATATTAATTTGAAAATTGTTTCCCCTCTTTAACTATCTCACAGCATCCTAGTTGTTGCTGGACAAGAAAAATACCATTATTATTTTCAACTTACAGATTAACTGAGTGACCAAATGCAAATACTATGTCCCTATATTTTGTAACAACTTGATATAAAATTAATATTCACTTCTGTTCATCAGGGCATGACACATCATATGTACTCAACCATCTATCTAACCTCCTGTACATATTTTTCTGATACTGTCTATCATTTCCATGTAAAGAATGGCATAATAAGACCCCATCTGGGGTAATGCATTCAGCTCTGGGGTCCTCATCATAGGAGGGACATTGACCTGCTGGTGTGAGTGAATTCTGGAATGAGCCCAGAGGAGGGACACCAAGTTGATCAGAGGGATGGAGCATCTCTCCGATGAAGGCTGAGAGAATTGGGATTGCTCAGCCTGGAAAAGAGAAGGCTTTGGAGTGACACAAATGCAGCCTTCCAGTACCTGAAGGGAGCCTAGAAGAAAGATAGAGAGGGACTTTTTACAAGAGTCTGTAGCAACAGGACAAGATGAACAGATTCAAACCGGAATAGAGCACGTTTTAAGAAAAACTCTTCTCTGTGAGGGTGGTGAGCTGCTGGAACAGGTTGCCCAGAGAAGCTGTGGATACTCCATCCCTGAAAGATTCAAGGCCAGGTGGGATGGAGCTCTGAGAGTGGTCTAGTGGAACTGACTGAGGCATGTAATTCACTGCAAGCCTTTAACATAACACTGAAAATTTGCTTACATATTCAGCAGTTAAATACTCTCACACGAACTTTAATGAAGATGAAAACAATCAAACATTTTTCTCAGGGATTTTTCAATCCTGAGGCAAAACAATGCATCAAACAACTGAACATTTTCAGTCATTCAGTGAAGAATGCCAAATCCAAATATTTCTTCAGACTTTAGAAATATTCTCACTTAAAAATTTGAAAATAATTGATTAAAAAAAACCTATTTACTAATTATAGGAAAAAGCTTGAAACCAGCTCATATTTAAATACTAATAGCAGCTTAAAGTATTTCCAGTAACTTCAAGCCAAGGAAGGCTTAAAAATTACTAGTTAATGATAAGCAAGCCTCCCAAAATTCTTACGAAGAGAATGAAAGGAACAACTTGTTGCCACTTGCTTGGCATTCCCAATAAAAGGACAAGTACTAGCATGACATATAATATCAGCTGCAGAAAATTAATGATCTGCTCATGTCATCTAGGTATTTTATAGATTTCACTTATTTAAACAGCCTTGAGTGTCTACTTCACTTCAAAGACATGACAGTCATTTCAGCACATAAGTATCTGCATGAATTACCTAATCAAAGTCTCATTCTTCAGCAGGTCATCATTACCTAAAAAAACCCCACTATCCATTCATAACATTCTGCCAAATCAAAATGTTACATCATTCTTTAGGAAATGCATCTAAATAAATTTTAGAAGTTAAATGTAGAAAATTAATTCCTTAAAACATGGAACACTTCACTTCTCTTTTCAACAGATCATATTGCCAATAACCTGTTGAAAAGTAATTATATTTAAACTGATCGGCAGAGATGTAGAAATATAATTATTTTTCGGTGAATTCCTAAACTAAAATGTACAGAGCAAATATTATCCTTAAGAATTGGCACAAGTTGATTAAAATACAAAACTATTAACAGGTTTTACTACACCAAAATATATTAAACAAAATTTTTAAAGACCTTAGTAGCTAAATTTGTATTAGTAGCTGATGTTTAACATATATTAGACTGTACTAATTATAGAAACCACAAGAATGCAACAGTAAAAATGGATTTCTAAAGTACTTTAAAGTCACTGAACAATCTGTCCTTTATGGAAACAGCAGGGCAAATCACCTCTATTTCAGCTGAGATTTAGCTTCTCTAGCATTCTTTCAAAAAGTCTAACTCAACTTGGAACATTTTAAAGGAATAAATGCACCATGATTCATATTTACCAATATACTCCATAATCCTTATGGATTCTTTCCAATTCAAGATCTGTGATGTGACACTACACAGTTAGGGATACTCTACCACTAACTATGCATCATTATGTCATTTTTCTAATCTAACATTCTCAGGTTAAAGTTACAATAACATTTTTCAAGGGAGAGGTTACTTACCCAATTCATTAATAGTTGCTCTTGCTCTTGAAACAAAAGAACTAACTTCACTTGAATGCATTTTTGCCCTTTCCTTAAGGTCAGCACCTGTAAGTGATATTTCATACATATTTAGCAAACTATAAACAGGATTGTGTATGCATTTTAAAAAGTAAAATATTTCTTCACTTATAAAAAAAATTAAGTCTACTTCTAAACAAGGAGTTTAAATTGGTCATATAATTTTTCCACAGATTTCAAGGAAAATATGAACTATTTATCAAGGAAAGACAAAAACAAAACCAAAAAGCCCAAAACAAACAAAAAAAAATTATCAAACAAACAAAAATTAAATTATTATAAAAATATTTTCAGAATGTACATTCTTCCCAGTGCCATTTCTTTTTCTTTTATTAAAATAGTTTATGAACAGTAGCATTTATGTTTATAGTTCATCTGTTATACTACTTATTTTCCCAACTATGTCTCAAAGTCTGATAAATACATGTTTTTCATATTGCACTCTTGTTATTCTCTTATTGGTAGATTATGCGGTACATAAATTGCATGGTTTTACATTAACAGACTATATATCTAAATAAAAATGCTATAGTGGACCAATTTTTCAGTTCACTTTCCACTCATTTACTTATATTTATTTTGGAATAAGTTACATACCATCATTTCTTGTCAAAAAAAAGCTGCATCTTGAAAATTTTTACCTATTTTTTCAGGAGTATATAAAAATCAAGTTTGTTTAATAAGCATAGATATGGACACAAATGTGTTTTTAAAATCCCACTTATAGAAAAAGCTGACATTTTCCCTCATGAGTGTGTAAAAAAAAAGAAAACTAACAGTAATAGTAATAATAATAGCTAAATACAAAAGTCTATCTTTCTTATAGATGAACAATATATTAAAAAGGCAAAACCTGCATAGACACATTTATTCTCTAAAAAAGTGAAACAGACACAAGGCAACTTAGTGTGCATTAGTTCCATTTGGTAAAAAATAACCTATTCAGCTGGCCTCTTTGCATGCCTGAAAAGGCTAAAAAAAGACAATTTAAAAAAAAAAGGTTTATGTTTCTCTACCCTGAGAATACTATCCATTTAGGAAAATGCACTGAACCCAGATTAAGTGAAGACTGGGGCTCAGAATTTTAAATTATGCAGTCATAGGTTTCATTTCACCTTCTAACTTTCTGGACTCAACTCATGAGAGGCCATCCTGACCCTCTTCATCAAACATAGTCTTAGACACACTTTTGTTGACAGCATTAGTTTTAATGCCAAAAACCTTAGGCGAGTTCTACGAAAATCAGTATCTCAATCTGACATTTTCTGATGGACATTCAGTTGTCACTTTAAAGTACCATGTCTAATAATGCAGCTCTACATCCTTCTTCTTCTGTCATAGCAAAGCTTCTCATTTAACTGTGACTTTTGCTCTCCTTCTACATATGTCAATATAAAAACAATGGAGCATCAGTCCTGGCTGCATTTGCATATTTCCTGCTAAGTAATGTTAAGCCTAATTTACAGTACCAGGCACTTTGTCAAAAACTTCCAAACAATGTTCTAGAATGTACCCCAAACGAGTCAGTAGGACAGGCCAGTTAACCAGACAGTACAAAACAGGAATTATTACAGTCAAGCCTGCACTGCAGAAAAATTGCACCTGCTAACTTAGTAATTCACAATCAATGCATACAGAAATCTTGCCAGGAAGCCAAAAAGCAAAATTTTCACCCACAAATCTGGAAAGAACTCCAAATCAAATAAAACTGCAAGCAACTTTCACAAATCCATTTACATATAGAGTTCTGGAGCTAAAAGAAATTTTTGAAATGTTGTGTTTAAGAAGCTAAGTGGTAAATTGCTTTAGAAGTCGCATCAGCAAGGATGCAAATGAAGAAGTATCATTTACTTGATATCAGTTAAAGTCTGGATCTAGCTTCTTCAACTTTCATCAAATCACTGCCTATGTAAGAAACTGTATGCTTTATGTACAAAAACCTCTTTGGCTGTGCAATCTGACTCAAAACTTCCATACACTGAACTCCTACTCACTGGGCATTCCCTTGAAAAATATATTAAAGAAAATATCTAGCATTACTGCAAAGAAAGTCTTCTGTCAATATATGATTAAAGCCATTTTTAGGGTTTGATTTATTCAGACTAGAATATATGCATAGAAAAATGGACTCAACCAAAAGAGACCAAATCTTCTAAAACAAAAAATACACTCTAGACTTCTTCCGCCAGTTAGAATATACATTTCCCTGAAAACATTTACATAAATTGATTAAATATTTAACAAAAAACTTGTTCAGGAATGGATTAAAATATAGCTGCTAATTTAAAATTAACAGTATGGACTACCGTAAAGAAATTTCAAGTACATATCTGATCTTAGTGCCTTAATCAACTTTTGTAAACTAACATTTCCTTTTTTTGTATGTTTCTCCCTCACAAATGTCAAGGAAATGGAAAGTGCCCTTTTGGTAGCCCTTTTTCTATTTTAGCTCTCCAAAGAATAGTAATAGCAACTGAAGCTTTTTCAGAGGGAAGAATTTTAGTCAGAAACCATTCACTGCACTCCAAAAGAACATATGCCTTGGCATCCTCTGGGTCACAGGAGATGGAACTGCCACCAACTTAACACTTTTGTTCCTGTTATAAGATTTGACTGCTCAAAGAATTATTGATGAATTCTGACCCACATAGCAAAGAACTGTTCACATATTTCTTCAAAATCTGTTTTTAAGTCAGTAGAAAGTGTTTTGTTTCTGAAGCTAGCCATGAAGGAGAACGCAAGTTGAACCAGAGAGTTCTTCTCTCTTAGCTACTAAAACCAAAGACCCTCTCTCACCCCAGGTTTTCTACTTCAAAGTAGCTGAAAATAGTCTTTGCTTAACTGCTGAGAGCAACAAAGTAGCTAAGGTTTTCAAACCACAAAAAGTCTGACACAACAAAACTGTGATTTTTCTAAGGGCCACAGCTGAAAGCTGTGGACAGTATGACCTATCCACTCCCCCACATCCACTCCCAACAGACTCCTGCAACTCTACTGTGGGTCCATTCCTTCCTGCCACACTGAACACAGAGCCCTCAAAGACCTCCTACCCGAGAAGGAAAAGAGCAAACCCAAGCTATCAGGGAGCGGAGGCATATAACTTGCAGTTTTGATGGTACACTGTAATTATGTCCCCACATCCATCCGGTTTGTACTGGAGCATGAATCATTGTTTTCCCCATATTAAGCTTCCTGGTATCTCGATGCTTTGTCCCACTAATTGATTTTCATCCACTCAGAACAATAACAGAAGCTGTGATTTTAGGAGTTATGCTCCCCAGTTCTCACCTCACTGCTCACAACATTTTATGAACTGCATTTTAAAGATTGTGAAATGCCATTTTCAAATTACAAGCTGCTATTGCAGGACAAAAGAGAAGTGCCACAGCGAAAGGCTACATTGACAGTACCATCAACCATTCCCTTCTACAGCTATATTAGCATTCGTTCAGGTACTTGCCACTTGTGAATAAACACTTGAATCAATTTAATTCACAGAAGTACCACTTCAAAATTTACACAGCAAACTGGACCTTTCTGATAACCTCCAATGTAAAGCTATGATTGAAAACTACCAGTACAAACAGCAGTTCTTTAGTGGTCAGCTGTGATTTGGTCTTTCCAGATCAATTCTTGAAACCGGTGTAAGGAAGATGCATACTGTTTTAAATACTACCTACACTTGTATTAAGGTTGGTCAATTCCAAAAGAAAATCTCTCTGGAATTTGATCCATCACTTTCTCACTTTCCTCCTCCTATATTGGAAGAAAATAGGAAGGTTAGTTTGTTTGCCTTTTTTACCTTACTTTCCCTAAATATGAAAACCCTGTCATAGCAACTCTCTTTTGCATAGTTTCAAATATTTGGCTATTCAATGGTTGGCTTGTATAATATACTGTCAGTTGAGAGAATTATTGCAGCATGTGCCTGACTTCCACTTCACAATGATGCCAGAGAAAATGTTTCTTTGAGAAAGCCAAGGGCAGTCCAACTAGATAGGGATATTGTTGTTGTTCACCAGAATTTTCCACGTACACATATGTATGACAAGGATGGCTTTTAACTCAGAAAACACACCAAAGGAAACCAACTTTTATAGTGATTACACTGACCCCATTCGTCCTGCCTTATATGGTTATTTTTACAAAGTTACTAATCAGAATTTATATACTGTTGAAAAGCTATATGTTATGTTTGTAAAATACATTCCAACTATAAGTCTCACTTTCCAAATACAAATGCCTAGAAATCTTCCTGTACAGACTATTCTATGCAACTTACAAAACACACCCCAAAATCTCTAAATGAAAATGGCATAAAATGTAATGGTTTATATGTGAAACTTACAGAATTTACCTTTATTCAATAAATAATTTGTATTAAAGTAGGTCTTTTAGAAAGCTGGCACACCAAAATTAAACAGTGAAGTTATTCTATCAAGTGTCTAAAGGTGCTTGAATTGTCTTTTGTCTGGGAAGAGGAAAGGAAGTGACACATACACAGGCATTTTTGGTAGAATAAAGCATTAAATTCTTAGCGCAGCAGTGTTATTGTGAGTTTGCCCTTTGATCTTAGTAAAGACAGATCGACTAGCTCTGTCAATACATCAAAATTTAAATAAGGAGGTGACACTGGGGAGTATCAAAAGATACCGTCTTGCATACTATAACCTATTATTCTGTATCTTGTCAGCAAGAGCTAAGAACACTGCAAACAGCAAAACACAAAGGCATCACAATCCACTCAAACAAGTTAAGGAATTTATGAAGGGAACTTACAATGCTTTCAGCTAGAAGTACAATACATGCACTACCTCACCAATTAAAATGCTGTGAATTCCTATGAACCCACATCTTATTCCCACACAATGTATTTAAGCAGACTGTGAATAAATATTCGTCCTTCTCCACACATACTGAACTAAATAAAATACTGAGGGCAAAGGGCCAACTTTGACATACATTATAGATTAACTTTAAACCACAAAAAACAAACCCATTAAGGTACATGGAAATATCTTTATTTAAAAGCAGATGTGTTCAACTTCCAGAGAAGCCATTCCAAGAAATCCAAGAAATCATTAGCAGAACACCAATAAATTTCTATGAGGTTAAAAACACCTCAAGAGGAAGCTCAAGAGGACAACATTATAGTCAACTTACATGCAAAGCCAGAAAGAATTATCCACATTTCTTTTTCTCCAAATTTCAAAGAACTTCAGAAATAAAGGTTTTAAGCCCTGAAGTCTATTTAGGACAACTTAGCTCCCAATTTTAAAACTACAGTACCTCATGAAATGTCACAGTTGAGACGGACACACAGCACAACACTCAAGGCTCACGCAACAACAGCCAACTTTTACTGAGCTCCCCTTATACAGTTTTTGTAAACGCGCACAGTTGCCCCTGATCGGCTGAATTTAGCTGCCACCTGGCTTATTGGCCAATAGCTGTCTGCATCCCCAATGGTCTAAACTGGCTCCCTAATGGGCTAGACTGGTCAAGTTATATAATTAGGGTTATCTGTAACTGTGAGACCTCCAGGCCAGCTGCTAGCACCACAGTTCCTCCTTTTTGTTTTTAAATACAAAGGCAGCACCTACCTTCCTCTGCAGGGCCCTTGCAGACTGGATGACAAATGTGGCACAATGTACAGAATAATGATGATGACACAAATGATAAGCCTAAGTCGAATGAAGATCTTTACCCAACACAACAAGTCTAACCTTACCAGCCACTGGTTTATGCCAGATACCTTCAAAGACTTTACAAGCATGTCCGGGAGCCATCAAGCACAGCTTTGCAGTGTAGTATGCCCCAGGCTATTTACATCTATGGCCTAATTACACACACTTAAGAAAGCTACAAATAAGTCAATTCAAACAACTGTCGGAGAAAATATTCAAAAAACTGTTAGGGGTAATGCACTGCTGTCTTGTTTCCGCCATAAAATACATATCCTTCTACAGAGTCCTGTCTTTTAAATGTCCGATTCTTGAAGTCATAGGAAGTTAAAGGCAAATTGTTGTATCAAGGTTATATATCCTTCTTCTTAGTCTTGTCCTTAAACAGTTTGACTTTTCAGGTTCGAGTGAAGCAATAGGCAAACTTTTCCACAATTGCTGACAACATCCTGCACCTGACAACAGTCAGTTTGTTAGGCCATGACTGAGAATTTTAAGAACATGCAAGGCTTTCATGGGAGTATATACCATCCCCACACATCCCCTTTTTTGTTTTTTAAACATGCATTTTGAACTGCCATGGGCATGCTCAACAATGTCTTCCTTTTAGCTACTACTGTAATTACATTTTCTTGTATTCTTTCCAGCAGCTCATACAAGAAATCACTACATGTTCTCATCCTACTCCATTTTTTATATAAACAATTCCACAGCTGCTGTTTAGTAAAGCCTGGTTTCTTTTAAACATGCATTGTGACATTGTTCAGCTGTCTAGCACTCATTTGTGGTACATAAATCTGGTTGGACTGAATTAAGTTCAGGTAAAAGACCCTATCTGTAGTGGTAAGACACATTAATTTACTGGCATATTTTTTCCAATAAAATTTGTAGCTCCCACAAAAAAAAAAAGGGGAGCTATATGTTAAAAACATTAGGGCAGACACTGAAATGAATTTAAATTCAGTGACAATTTTGTTACTTTCTCAATTACCTTTTGCAGATGCATTTAATAGATGCTCTGCAATTGCACATCTGATACATGCAGACCATTAGTGCATGTTCAAATTTAACCAGAATTATTATAATTTAATGGTTTTCAGTGAACCTCCTCTAACTGAGTTTGAGGAGCTGCCCACTGTAAACTTTGCTAATTAATTTATCTGACATTTTCTTACTGATCTGAACTTGCTGAGGCTGAGAGATTCACTGCTGATGGCAGGGATTTGATGGACAGTCTACCAAAGACAAGAAATAGTTAATGCTGTCCATTGCAATCAAGGAGAAAATAGTTCACATATCAGAACTCCACTGATGTTTTAGTTCTTTGACAATTCAGGCAATTACTGTAAAAATTCAGTTCAGCTTTAGCATTATAGGTAAGGAGATTCTCCTCGCAGGTAACAGTGTCAAGGCAGCTGTTTCATGCATGTTCAGCTGCACAGTCTGGTCCAGCTGAGTTAATGATAGCAGCTTACAATAAATAGTTTGGGCTACCAAGATTAATACCTGTGACTTTTGGGTAAAATTTTGTTAGTCAGCCTCACTGATAAAAAAATTAACTGGATTATGGTATATTTTGCCAATCCTTTAAGAAGTCTTAGACTTACATCCAGGACGAATGCTGGTTGCCAGGCTGGAGTACAATAGGTTTTTTAATAGAGTCATTTAGAAGGTGTCAATGCCCATGCAGGCCTTGACCTGGTGAGTACTATTTGTATATAGTGCCACTTAAATGCTTTCAGGTTATAAGTATCCACTTTTGTTCTCAGCCTTATTAATTTAATATTACTAATAATTATAATATAATGATTATAATATTGTTGATAATTATGTTATTAATAATAAATATTAATAATATCAACATAATTCAACCTATGAAATTCAGAAGGTTGTTCAGGACAATAGGCACCTATCCCATTATGAATCGTAAAACTAACCTTCAGCAAAATAATAAGCACCACTGAACAAAAATACCTACAACTGCCTAAATCCTTATCATCACCCAGGGTCTGCCATAGCTCAGGAGCCCCTTTTCCTAGCAAGGACTTAGAAAGCCCCTCCTGGGAAAGGTCTCCAAGCCTACCTTGAAAAAGTTTTTATAAGACCAAATTTACAATTCAAAATCATTTCATTTCATTTTTAGGACAGAAACTCCTGGGTTTGATGGCATACTTCCCCTGCCAGCCAGAGCCAAGACGTTGGCTGGGAGGTTTTCCCTAACATATCTTAAAACAAACCTCTATTAATATCTAGTGAAAAGTTTCTTAACATAAATAACTTATGAATAATCAAAGGAATGCATACAATTAATATTAAATAATATGCTCTGGCTGGATCCCTGTGTGTGGCAGGCATTGAGCTTAAAGCTTAATAAGAATACACACTTAAGAGACAAGGTGATAGATTTTAATTTCAATTTTGTCAGATGTTACTAAATTTTGCTAATGCATCATCAGTATAATTAACAACATCCATCTCTGGAATCTGTAGCTGATGTGTTCTCATAACAGTTCCAAAAAGGCACCCTTAAAAACCTTTAGCTTATTTCTAAGTGGGTAAATATTGAAACTAGTTAGTAGAATGAAACATCAGAATCTTCAAAAGTTATTCCCGTGCATAGTTAAATGCTGCAAGATAATTGCACATTTAATAAAGTATATTTTCATTAGAGTTTTGTAGGTCATAATCAAATCTAGGTAGTTTTTGTAATTCAAACTTTATACAAATATCAAAGAAGATTTGGCAAATGTCAATAGTATTTAACAACTCATAGGCAGGGTCCTTAAATTCCGTAATGGCAGGCATTTCAAAATTTAGCTAAGCAAGCTGTTGGTTGTTGCTGTGTGTTTCTAATGCTGGAAACTTCCTGGCTATGAATTTTCATGGTAATCACTTGCCTTGCCACATCCGATTATCAATTCTTTGGAAGACCTCACCAAATGAGCCTTCCTCAATGCATCCCAAATCGGTAAATAACTCCAGGCTCACCCTGCGCGTCAGGCACCTGCACCACCACAGGCGAGCAGGCCACTGCGGGCAGCAGAGCCCAGGAAGACACTGCCTGCAGCTCCCACAGCTTGGCTAGGCCCCACTCCCCCGTCCCAGCGCGGGGCTGGCTGCTTAAGCCGTCCCAGGATGGTGGCTCTCAGCACAGCCACGGTTGGTTCAGAGCTCTGTGTTGGGCTCCAGCTGTAGACAGTGTTTGCTAGGCAATCTGACTCATTGCCTGCTCAGGAGTGGCTCTTGGTGCCACATGGCTCCACTCCAGGGTGACTCTTGGTGGCATGCGGCTCCACTCTGTTGGTCCCTGGGGCTGCCTGCAGCCGGCAGCGTCCCCCAGCCCCTCGGGCACTGACAGCAGTGCTGACTGCCTCGGTGTTCTCCAGGCTTCCCGAGCCCCAACTGTGGACACAGCAGAATGTGGTGTTCCATGGTTCTGGGTGCCAGCAAGCTCCCGCTGGCACTTCAGTGTTTGGGCACATGTAGCTCCACGCCAGCACTTTCAGCACTTAGCATCACTTCATTTCCAGGTCCCACCTGCACGCCAAAGCTGCAGGTGGGTGCACCAAGCGGCGGCTGGGTGCCCAATCTGCGGCAGGCAGGGGCGTGCCGAGCAGATTGACAGTGACGTGGGGTGTAAAACAAGGCTCATGTGGCTCCAGCGGCCACATCACAGGTGAGCTTGGGCACTGTGCCTGCACACTTGATGCCAATGGCAGCAGTCGGGCAGTCACAGCATGGGCGAACCCGTGCCCAATGCAGACGTTGCTGATAGCAGCACTGGTGGGAGAGCTTCAGCGGCACACAAAGCAGAGCCATAGGCAGATGGAGCTTGGATAACAGTAGCTTCCCCCTCGGCTTCTGGCCCTTCCTCTCTGCCTGCACACCCAAGATGGCATTCACTCCTGCCGCCATTCCACCCCACCCTCCATCCCCACTGGATATTCTGGCAGGCAGTGCCCGCAGCACCTCCACTGTGGCTCTCATCTGTTTTAAGGTGTCCAGCACCAGCCAACAGGCCATTAAAAAGTCTTTATCAGTTGTGTCCACTCCATGGCGCATGACAGCAAGGCTAGTAGAGCCTGTTCATATACATACTTTATCCCCCGTCCACATAAAAAGAGGGTCCATACCTGTACAATAGCATTTTCTTCAGTAGAAACTTGTGTCCCCATGTCCCCAGCGGCTTTTTCTGTTTACACGGTCTGGACCTTTGCTGCTGCTGGCAGCTCTCCCCGGCTGCCCTCCTCCGCCGGGCTTCCCTCTCCACCGCCATCCCCACAGCCTGGCTATTATTGATCATGTCAGGATCACCACTTGGTGCAGCAGAGATGGACACATGACACAACACTCGAGGTTCAGGCGACAACTTTGATTGAGTGTAGTTCCCTTTATATATTTTTCAAAAGCTCACACAAGTTATCCCTGATTGGCTGAGTTTAGTTGCCACTCAGCTTACTGGCCAATAGCTGTCTGCATCCCCATCAGCCTAAAATGGCTCCTAACGGCCTAGACTGGTCAAGTTATATAATTAAGGTTATCTATAACTGTGAGGCCTCCAGGCCAGCTGCTAGCCACCACAATGAGACAAATATACTTATTTAAATATAGTGTCAAGTCCAACACAAGTTGAACTTTGTTAACACAGCAGTAAGTTACGACTATTATTCTGTTGATATATACTTCCAATTTACATCCTTAAAATCCTTTTAAAAACACATAAATACATAATTTAAAATTTATCATAATAATGTTGCCCTATAGATTAATGAATTTTACTTTGCTTTCAACTAACATTTTTCTACATGTAAAGCTACATGCTTGACAAATCACAGACAAAACAATGTCAGTTACTACTGAAATTTTTTGCCCACGTAAAAGTAAAACATTTTATGCTTTGCTGACAATATATGCAAGCATACCAGTAGTAATTCCACTGTACCTCCAGCTCAGCCAAACTCAGGATACTCAGACCATTAACCTTAAACTATTAGAGCTATTACAGACTGTAACCCTGAACACAAATGAGTTCAGGCTGCTCAATCAAGGACAGGCAGAATGTGTCATAACTGCTGACACTCTGGAACACATTCCACAAAATAACAAAAAAAATTCACCTATTTCACAGAATAATAAACAAGTCTTACCTGGAGAATTATTTTTATCTTCTCCCATAAAATCTCTAGAAGTGACCTGGCCTAAACTTCTATCAAATGCACAGCCCTAGACTAGGTTGTCCAGGGTCCTTCTAAGTCTTTAATACTCTTGGCAAGGGAGATTCCACCATTTTTCTGGGAAAGCTATTCATATGATTAACTCTTAATTAATCTTCTTACATAGATTTTTTTTCTTTTTTATTTGCACAGTATTCCCCTAGAGCAACCTTGCCCACTGCATTTTCTGTCATTGTATAAACCCTTGTAAATACAGTATTTTTCTCTGAATCTACCTGGCACAGGAAGACGGTTATCTCTCCCCTCTCAGCAACCTCCAAGCCTCTAATCATGTTATGCTAGCCTATGAATTGCTGAGTAGAATAAGCACATGCCTTGATCCACTGATGACTGGACTTCCTGATGCAGTCCATGACACTGTTTGCCTTCTTTATGCCATATTATACTACTAGCTCATATTAGGTTTGCTGTCCCCTAGAACCCACGAGTGCTTTGCAGCAGAGCTATACCTCAGCCAGTATGTTCCCAGCCTGTTCTGCTACTTAAGCCTATTTCTTTCCAGATGCAGTTCCTATTTATTTTTGTTAAAATTCATGCAATTCTTGTTGGTCCAATTTTTTGGCCTCTTAAGGTTTCTCAGAATGCATGGTTCCTCTTCCTTCCCAGACATCTCCTCTCCTTCCACTCTGAAGTCATCTGCAAACTCAGGGATGGTTCAATACTATCATTAAAGTATTTACAAATAGCACTATGAGACCCAGCATCAATTTTCAAGGAACTCCACTCCAAAGACCACTAACAGTTTGACTTTGAGCCACTAACATCACATTGCCCTTTGATCTCTAGAGATGAGACACCTTTCACAGTCCATATATCTAAATTGTATCTTACCAACTTGTCTATAGGAACAGAAGGGACAAACATGTCAAGTGCCTTTTTAAAGTCAAGGTACAGAGCATCTGTAACTCTTCTTTCATCCACAGAATAAGTGGTTTCATCACAGAAAGCATCATGTTGGTAAAGCACAATTCACCCTTGGTAAATCTGAGCCGGGTTTTCCCCACCATTTTCTTTCTTGTCTTTCAAATTCTTGGAAAAAACTTCCATAAACACTTGTTCTACAACTTCCCCCAAAAATGTAGTGAGACTGACAGCTCTGTATTTTCCCAAATTTTCATGTCTGTAGATGGGTATAATATTTCACTTTTCAGTCACTTAAGCCTTCAATGACCCCTCAAATAAGATAGATGGTGGACAAATTCAGTTGCATCCCACCAAATCCTGTTCATGTGAATGTGTCCGACTGCTACAGCTGGATCTTAACTCAGTCCTACTCAAACAGCGTTTTGCTGTTAACTTCATTGCTGCTTCTTCTTGGCATAGAAGCTTGGGACCTGAACTTTCCCATGCAGACCAAGGTAAAGAGAAAATGGAATTACTTCTACCTTTACTGTGCTGTCCATAATTAAGCAGACCTACGTTTTCCTTAACCTTATGTTTGTTACTAATATACCTACAGGAATTCTTTTTGTTACTCTTGCCACGTGTTAGTAACATAGCTACAGGAGTTTTTTTGGTTACTCTTTGAACCGGCAACTGAAATTCTTCCATCCTAAACATATTTCTGGACAACTGAGCGCTTTGGAAGTCTGTCCCATTTTCCAAGGGATAAACAACTTCTCCAAAAATATAAAAAGGATATTCAAGAGATTAAAAGACAGGATTTTTTTCCCATTAAAAATGAATAGTTAAGTCTAAATGTTTAAACGGTAAAGAATACACAAAATAAACTTAGAGTGTACCAAATATTCTATATTGTATTTCTAAATATTTTCAAGATTTTAGATTCAAACTGACTCTACCAATACTCCTAAATCATAATGAGAACATTATGAAATCAAACATCATTTCAGAGACAGATCTGAAAGTTAAGGACGAAAAGTGAAAAAATATACCAAAATATCTATTAAACAAAGAACTGCTAGCAACTTGCTTCTGATGATCAGCTTCTTTTAGGAGTGCTACTGAAAAGGAAGATCTTACAAAGTAGTAAAACTTACTCTACATTTTCTTTGCTCTGAGATTTTATATTTAGATTTGAAATCAAATGTGCATGTAACAGGTAAAATTTATATAGAAAGATCATTTCCTCATAGAACAATCTGTAAAAGAATAATGTATTGTTGTTAAGACCTGTCTTTGCACAACTTTTTGTTTGGTTTGGTTTGTTTTCTAATTCCTTAAGGATTGATAAAAAAATAAGATTCACATTAAGTTTGCCCATGCTGCAGAGTATCTTGAAACTTTGCAATGAGGAAAGAATCTCATAACATTTACTCTAAGTTTCTTCAAACTCTCACATGTTTTCATACTTAATTTTTGCTTTATATTTATTTCTTAATTTGAAGTTAAACAGACATGAACACCACTTCTATGTAGCAAACATGACTTGGATCTCTACATTTTAGTGCATTTTCATTGTGGTTTAACTCAAGTTAGCACCTAAGTATACCACACAGCCACTCACTCACTCCCCCTCCCTTGCCAGTGGGATGGGAATGAGAACCAGGAAGAGTTGAGATAAGGACAATTAAATAATGAGAATAAAATAAGAATAATTGTGTTTATAATGATAACAACAATAACAACGGATATAACTAAAAAGAGAGAGAAAAATGAAGGCCAAGGAGAAAAGCCACATGATGTACAATGCTCACCACTCGCCCCGCCTGTCTCCCAAGAGCAATCAGCAGCTCTCAGCCAACTGCCCCCCGTTTATAAACTGGGCATGATTTCCCATGGTAGGAAATATCCCTTTGGCCAGTTTGGGTCAGCTGTCCCGGCTGTGATTCCCCTCAGCTTCTTGTGCACCTGCAAAGCCTTTGGCTTAGGGTAAGCACTACTTAGCAACAACCAAAACATCAGTGGGTTGTCAACATTATTCTCATACTGAATCCAAACAACAGCACTGCAACAGCTACTAGGAAGAAAATTAACTCTGTCCCATCCAAAATAAAAACCACATAATGGTTTCAACAAAGGTAGGAAACAAAACATACAAAGGTAAAAAAAATCAATAATATACCACAAAATATTAAGCAAGTGCTTAAAATCTCATATAATATGGAATGGAGAACTTCAAAAGTTACATAAATATATGTGGAACTAAATTTTTCACATGCACAAAATTCTTAGAAAGTCAGCAACTTGCAAAGATCCAAAATTATTTGAAACTAATATAAGAGGGCACACATGTTCATGGGTATTAGGAAGATATTTGAGTATGCCACACATAAGGACCCAAAAAAGTAAAACCATAGTGCTAACATGAAATTCAGCTTTAACAGTGAATTAATATACTAAGATCAGGCTCTGAAGTGCCAAAGAGCTATAAACAAACAGTCACTGGCAGAAAACATAGACCTTGGCCCTATGCCTATCTAACTGGGTTATCTATCAGCCTTTGGTACTGTTACACACACATACTATGGAGATTATAACATATTTTTCATAACTGCCCGTTAAATATCACTTTTTCTAAGAAATTAGTTCACAATATATAATTAAAGCATCTTTCATAACTTAAAGAGTAACCATCCACTTTCAGTTGTAGCCATTTGCATTACTTAACAGCTACCACCAATCCTGTTGCACACTTGTACAGACACAAATCTTTGCAAACACCACTTGAAATGAGTACAGAGGAAAATGCGTTTACATATAATGATAATAAAAAGCAAGCTGTATACTAAATTTCAAAACAAAATGGGAAAGATGCTCACTGCAGTATCTTAGTGGATGGAAAAACAGTTTGGCAGGAAGGCTGCCATATATATTTCCTACATAAGAAAGTAATTTCAATTAATAAAGCCAATTTTTTCATATGTATTCCTGAAGTTATCTAAATGCAGATATATGATTTTTAAGCCAAAATGGATATTGATATTCTTCCATGTAAGATTGGCTATCATAATTTATTAGCATGATTTGATATCTGCAGGTTTTGCACATATGCCCTCTGTGTCACAGAAACATTCCTGAGAACCATTCAACTGTGAAAAACAAACAAAATGTCTGCAATTCCTATATACTTAAGCCTGTGGCAAGATGCCAGTCCTAAACATTCCCTGTGGTAAAATGGCAGCACTATAGCTCCTACTATGTAAGTTATCTTATATATCTTGCAATAATTTACATGCAGATCAGCATATTTAAAGCACTATCTGCTATATCAGTTCTCCTAAATAGGATATTTCAAAGGTACAACTTCAGGGATAGAGGGGGAGGGGTTGCCAAATTTTTTTTTCCCTTAAGCTTTTGAATTTTGAGATTTTCTGAAAGGCCCAGGTGCTATTTCACACAGGTTTCCACCTAAAATCCAGGAGTCCTTAATATAAACAACTAACTTCATATTTAAAGGGTTGACAATCTTCTTCCAACTATGAAAATTCAGACCAGCCTATAAAAATTCAGACCAGCCATAGATTAAAGTCAGATGTCTCTTTTTCCATCCTGTGTGTCCAGCTCTACATTTAGACACACAGCAATATTCCTTCTGCTAACCTCTTCAGCTGCAAAAATAAAAAACACAGTTTACACCTCACACGTGTTTCCTGAACTCATCTTCACTTGCAGAAGCAGGGGAAAAAAAAGAATCATTATAAAGATACAAACCTCATCTCTTAAAAATAAAGTCAATTTTTTCCCAAACACCAACTAGCTTTCTTTTGTGAAACTTCCAACATCCAGTCACTCCCCAGCCCCTATTCACTTACAGCTCCTTTTACAACAGGACTTCCTAAAGTTTCCTCCGTGAAACATGAAATAGACCACTTGCTGGTTTTGGCTGGGGTAGAGTTGATTTTTTTTTCTTTTCAGCTGGAATGGGGCTGTGTTTCAGATTTGTGCTGAGCACAGAGTTGATAATGTAGAGATTTTCTTGTTATTGCTGAGTAGGACTTACACAGACCCAAGGCCTTTTCTTACTGCTGGTGAGGAGACTGAGGGTGCATCAGGAATTGGGATGGGATACAGACAGGACAGGTGACTACAACTGACCAAGGTGATATTCCAGACCATATGACATAATGCTCAGGATATACGGTGTGGTGAAAGAAGGAGGAAAGGAAGAACATTTGCAGTGATGCCATTTTCTTTCCAAGTTACTGTCACACTTGATGTGGTCCTGTTCTCCAGTCGAAGGCTGAACACCTGCCTGTCCACGGGAAGTGGAGAATGAATGCCTTGTTTTAGTTTTCTTGTGTTTCTTTTGATTTCCCACTTAAACTGTCTTTATTTCAATCCATAGGTTTTCTAGCTTTTACCCTTCCAAATCACTCTTTAATTCCACTGGTGAGGACATGAGCAAGCAGTTGTGTGTGCTTAGCTCACAGCTGGGGTTAAACCACAACACCAGTCCTGGTGGAAAAGTACAATTATACGACAGTTACATGTGTTCAAATAGTAAATTAAGACATTCTTTTTGATTCTGTATTATGTCTCAGTTCTACTGATTTCTGTCAGGCTAACAAATCAGGACTACCAGAAGACCAGCACAAAGGCTGCATAATTTTTGACTTTCATATGGATACAGAATCAATGGAGAAGATCCACAAAGAGAAAATGGTGGTAGCAGCAGTGAACATCAGCTGTTAAGTTGCTAGGACCCCCAACCATGGACCTTTAAAAGAACCAAATCATGATAAGCTTGTGTGCTCCAAGCTTAGAGTAATATCTTATAAAATATCCCAGCTACAGGACAAGATCGCGAGTTTACAACTCACCTCATAGTAAAGATAAATATCAGCATTTAATAAAAAACAATGCATGTGGCAATCATTATTCAACACAGAGCTTTTTCTTAAAAAAAAAAAAAGTAAAGCTTTTTCCTGTAACATTTGTATTTCTATGTTATTCCCACAACAAGCATTACAGAAGTACTGAGTACTTCTTTAGTCATTGTGGTTGTATGAAAAATCAACTTTAACTTCCCCAAAAAACTTTTCATTTTCAAATTCAGTCTTTACTAGGTGAACTTCTACCTGAAACATAACTGAATTCTTATACAGAACAGCAAAGTTCAAGCTACACAACCACAACAGCTGTATTTTTACTCTAGTATTTACCTCCAAACTAATGATGCAATTACTACTCATGATTTTTATTAATACTACATCTTCTAAAACAAAATCCTCTGAAGAGATCAGCACCAAAGTTGTTTTCCTAAACAAAAAATTTGAACTAATTTACTTAATAGAATAATTATATATGGCTATTCTGACAACACTACCGCTGAAAAAAATAGCGTTAATGTAGTACCACATCTCATTTGTATAAATTGCAACAGCTTTGCAGTAAAGTCTGCTAACATCTAATCCCTATAATAACAACTGACACACAGTTTTCTATCTTCTGATTCACAAGAAAACAATTCGAAAACTTGCAAATGGTGCGACTCTTCATCTTTCTTTTTAGACCTTAAATGAATATTCAGACCAAATATTCTTAGTAAATACTACTGAGCCTTTCAACTCAAAAACAAAACTACGAACACACCAAAAATTCTCAGCAACCTGTTTGCTCCTTTTCAACTTTGATTTCTAGTAAATTCAGTAATCAACAAAAAGACATTTCATCTCACTATCACAGATGACTGACTCAAATATTTTGCATATACATCGGTACATCTGAGCATGGCAGATATGGGGTTTTAACATTAAAAGGAATTGATACCGATAGGTTTATCTTTTTTTGATTAGCCATACTTACAAATATAGTTTACTGACAGCACACCCAGTTTTATGAACTGTAAACAGAAAAGGAGGAAGTGTGCTGTGTGGAAGAGAAAGAATTTCTTCTAAAGAAGTCCTGAAGTCAGTATTCTAGCATAAATGCTGTTTAAGAAAGAAGGAATTTTTCCTGATAAAAACCATGGTTTGAACTGCCAGATCACTTGAATGCAGACAAAGACATGAGTTAAATTCTTTTTCTTCTTTTTCACTACTTTTCATTCCTTCCCTTGATTTCGCAGGCTTGACTCTGTATCTCTTCTTTTTTTTTTTCCCCGCAATGATCTGTATTAGTCACGATGGTATATTAGCTGTAAACTTCCCACAGGTCATGATTCAATGACAATGAATTCTGTGCTATGCAGCAAGTAATACTTTCAGTGGAACATTTAAAGAAGGTGGCAAATAATACATACAGTTTATGAAAATGCAGACACCTTCTAAAGAATATCTGCAACAATAATCACATTCTGTTGTCTCCAAACTGTTGTCCCCAAGTTACCAAGTAACTGTTCTCTGCATACATCAGACTGCAAACAAATTTGAAGACTGGAAGTAAAGGCCTTAGACTGCATGAGGTGAAAACTGAGTTTGACTAGAAATCTTTTCAAGTTAAACTAGGTAAGAAGAACACGGATTTTTGTGGGAAAACCCAAATGGGAGAAGAAGCATCTTCTGGGTTAAAGATAAAGAGCTCAGTTTTGCCACTCTAGGTCTATTCAGAAAACTAAAATATTGGACTTTAAAAAAAACTCCCAAAAAACATTAAAATAGCTGGCATTCCTACAGAAACATCTCTGGCTCAAATTAATACTGGGGCAGCACTTAAGGACAAAGTCTTCCCATTCTACATGGTAAAACGCGTTCTTCTGCGTGAAACTAAGGACAAGTAAGTATTTGAGCCATGAACAGGAACATCGCTTAATTATCCTTTGTTCGCACAAAACTCAGACATGAAAACAGCAGCTGCAATTCTATTTGTCAGTACACCAAGTTAAGCAGTTCATAATCAGTACTTCCCCTTACTCCCAGTGTCCCCAAAGGCTTTAAACTGACTCAGAAAAATAAATCAAAGAGCTTGCAAATAGCAAAATTTCCCATCCACTGAATATATTTTCAGCACCAATATTGCAAACTGAATTCTATTTTCTAAGGATTTGTTATTTTAAAGTACTTCAGAGATATTTGATCTCTTCTATTTATGAAAGACCATCCAATAGACTTGTGAGCAAATTACTTTAGAGAAAGAAAGGAAAAGAAAAGGAGATCCAACATGAGAGTATAACCTGCTATCTGAAGGGATTTAAGAAATTATACAGATGGGTGATATTTGCACCCAGAGCTCAATCACTTAAAAACTATGTCCACCCCTATGCATTCAGTAAGTTCCAGCTGGTGACAAGAACCCCACAAAGAAATCTTAAAATATAAAAAAAAAACCACTATTTTAGATCTAATTTTCTTATATCCTACAAAACCCTGATGCTTCACTATTAATATGAACTATGTACATTAGATTGGAAGATGCTGAGGGAAATTCTAGACTACTAATTATCTATCTGCTGACAGACAACAGAGAATAGACATTTTCAGTTCCTGGAAGTTGCAAAATAAAGATCAAAATTCTAACTAGGAAATTAGATAAAAGAATATAAAAGCAGACATACAGGATGCTAAACTAGTAGCTGAAACCCAGTGGATAAACAGATAATGAGGAATAAAGGTGGTTTTTGTGGCAAAATTATGTAACAAGAAACAACTGCACATGACCTAAGAGAAGTTCAAGGCAAAGTCATTACAACACTGGGGGCACCCAGTGACTACGAGGACCAGAGACCCCTATGGACGAGCCTCTAAGATCATAAAAGGACTTCCAGTAGGAGGCAGATGCATGCAAATTAGTTCTAGGAAAAGTGATGTTTATGTATTACCTAGGGAGGATGCTGTAATGAATATGTATGATCACGACGGAATAAATACCCTGTTGTAAAGTTTCATGACACACATTCAATTGGAGGAAAAATCTTCCGAATGTGTCCAGACCTGCAATAAAGAATGCCTGCTTTCTAATACCTCAAATTGTGTTAGAAGTCCATTCTTAGCCAACTTCAGTATCAATGCAGCTTTTTATCATTAAATGTATTTGGGGGAACTGCATTTTGTTACAACAGGCAGGATCTGACTAGAAGTCACAGCATTTCTCTTACTTGTCTTATAAATCTGGTGCAAGACAACAAACGAGTTGTCTGATCTGTATAAAGAGAAGCATCCATGTATTACTATTAATTAATCACACACATGGAATCAGTGCTTAACTAGGAAAAAAAGTAAAAATTTTAGAAGGAGAAAATCAAAATAGGAATTTCAGAATTTCTTCATTTTCATACTACCTGTACTACTTTTAAAAATAAATTTTTAATGTTTATTAAATTTCTAAATGTTCAAAACAAATGTCCACAGATTGTACATTAAAAAAAATCTACATACAAAATTCAAACAATTTTTAGTATGGACAGGTCTCTACATTTTCTTGCATCACTCCATGAACATATTATAATGGTGATGTTACACATGCATATATATATATATAAGCAACTCAATTTTCCATTTATGTAAATCCAGTTGCTTTTTTCTCCTTCAGCTTTCAAGAGCTACACATTCAATTAAGATGTTACAAAAAAAAAAAACTTTTACTGCAGTAAATATATAACAAAGGTATTTTTAAAATAAACAAGTGTCAGTTGCAGGCCAAGACAAGAGAGCAAAAAAATTTAATTATTGGAAGTTTTTCTTCATATTTGTGGCAATTAACAGACACATATATAGCTGCATTGTGTCCAATTCTATGTCATTTATAAAAGCAGATGTGAAACTGACTGTTGCAAACTGCCTTAAGATGAAAATGTTATAGATTCAGATATGTCTAAGTACTTCTGCTACATACCACTTTTATTCACTCTTTTCAAAAGAAAATGGAAAAGAATTCTTTATCATGTAATAACTATTTTTGCCATGTGTTGCGCACATGTGTTCTATTTCCAGCACACTACCGCCAAGCACATGAGATCAGATTATTTTTGCCAGCAGGTTTTCTCTGCCAAGGATATAAACGGCTCAGTTCCCTCGCCAGTGAAGAAATCAGGTGCCACAGGCACTTAGTACTCCAGAAAAAAGGCGTTACTTCACTCATACAATGCACTGTGACAATCTGCCTCAGAAAACTGTGAAGAAAACTAGCATCCTTTCCTCACAAATCAACATGACAAATACCCACAGATGTGCAATGAGCATTTCAGATGGAAGTGACTACTTGATTTGATTTAATATCTATGGAAGAGATTTGGACCTTAGACACTGCAGTGGAAAGTCAAATACTCAGAAGTACGTAATGGAAATAAAAAGCAGCTAAGTTCCTATGTAAGAACAAATGCATTTACCAGAACCTCGCCAAATCTGTCTTATCAATTTAGTATGATCAGGGCTAATTAATAATCTGTAACTTCCACTTAAAATAACCTTCACATGGTTTTAGTCCCTTTAAAACCACAAAGTTTAAAACCATTATATATGGATTACAGATGAGTGAGTTTAAGATCTGAAAAAAATTGGTCCATGAGCATATCATTGCTCACTTTTTAACTAAGATTTGAACAGTGAAAATTACATTAACTAAAGTAGCTAGCCTCCACCATAATCATGTCAAAATGGCTATTGTATCATGAAATCAGAGCATTGTTTAGGCTGAAAAAGACCTCCAAGATCATCGAGTCCAATCACTTACCTTGCCCATGTCCCTAAGTATCATATCTACACATCTTTTAAATATCTCTAGGGATCTTACTGGACTCAGCCAATCATTCAACAGCCCTACTAACCTGTTACAATCATCGTCAAACCATGAACAACATGCTACTACAGAAAGACAGAATTCTACCTAATACAGTCCTCTGTGTTTTCCAGGCAATTTTATAAAACTCTATTTCAAAATATACAAAGTTGCCTTGGAAATCTAAAAATGTATTTATTACAGAAAGTGCAAGTAATTAGAAAATATTAAGTTCCTGGATTGTCTTAATGCCAGTTATGATATTAACCCAGCTCTCTAGAGATCTGATTAAAAGGAAAAAAAAGTGAAAAATTAAATGCTTTGTATCTTAAATATAGACAACTTTTTCTCTGTTGCAAGATTTGAAATGAAGGGCTTTAGCAAAACCACATTGCTGATGAAAGTCTACAAAGAAAGACAGTCAAACAATATTTTGTGATTCAGGAATATATCTCAAATTCATAATCCAGTGTCTAATATTCTAAGGTGCTACAATTTCAGCCTCCAAGAAAAAAAATGCAGTATGTAAAGCAGTAAGAATAACAATACCCACAAATCATTTCTTAGAATTTCTCTAACTGCTAACCATGAAGGGCAAGAAGTACAGAAATAATCTTTTTCCAAAACCCGAGTTTCTACCAGAAGAGTGCTAATGGTACTTTTGGATTAAAAATAGCTAAAGAGCACCTCCCTAAATACTAAGTTCTTAATTAAGAATTCACCACTGTATTCTGAAAATAGAATGGGGAAAAAGAATAACCCTCTTGGGCTGTAACACCTGTCAGAACAGGCTTAAAGTGACTTCAAGCATCCCTCTAGCAAAACTAAAATGAGTACAGTAGCATGATAGCAATGTTGGTATTCATAACCATACACAACATTTTTGGAACGAACCCAGCTAAGGACTCCAGATTTCATTTTTCATGTCACACAAATCCATAATTTTGTACTGCTTGACTCTGGATAGCAGGTAAGCCCCCATTCAGTCGCTTTCCCATTACACAGCAGGATGGAGAAATGAAAAGAACCACAAAAGCAGTGGGGAGGGAGAGGGGCACCCACCTTGCAGGTTGAGATAAAGGCAATTTAATAAGCACAAGGAGAAAAAAGAAATAAACAAATTATGCAAAAGCAGCCATTGGCCATCAGCAGACCAATGTCTCTCCAGTCCTGAACAAGGTCTACTTTGTAAAAACAACTACTCAATTTTACTGCTGAGTATGATCTCCTCTGTTACGGACTATCCCTCTGCTCAATTCACATCATCTGTGCCAGCTGCGCCCCGCCCCAGCCTCCTGCTTACCCTCAGCTGACTGACTGGCACAGTGAGAAGCACAGGGGCCTTGATCTTGGGCAACAACTATTCAGTGACAACTATAAAACAGTGGCATCTTTTCAACACTGTTCTGGTCACCAATCTATACAACACAGCACCATATGGACTGCTGTATGGGAAGTGAACTCTAAACCAGACATGCCCAGTACAAGTTTTAAAGATAAGACCACTACCAATTAATGCATTTGTTAGTGCACACATCAACCAGAGGAAAAACTCATATACTTCAAAATAGCTACAGAGAGATACAGAAATCTGAAGGTTGATATATACAAGGATATCAGAGGACTCATCTGAACTGCCCTGTGACTTCAAAGATCTTAAAGATACCAACAATGGCTACACAGTTAGTCCTGTAGGTTTAGATATCAAATCAACAATATTTAATACACCTGCAGGACACCGACTATAGCTTAAAGATGACAAATTATACCATACTAAGAATTCTTCGGGACAGGAGAATCTCAAGAAGACTTTACTCACTTTCATGGAAACAAAACTGTTCAGATACAGTATCCTGCCCACTCATCTACTCTATCAAACCAAGGACTTCAGCAGCACTGAAGTCCACAGTCCTCTCTTTGATCCACACACAAACATCAGAAGCGGGTTCATGATAGTTATGCAGGTTTCCAGTTAAGTCCTTCTTTAAGATGGTCAAGTTCATCTACACATCTCCAACATATAAGCAATTACAGGAATTTTTTACATGGTGTCATGTATGCCAATAGTCTTCTAATTACATGCTTCAATGATACCGGATAAAAAAGGAGGGTAAAAAAAAAGTCATTATAGCATAATAAGCAAGATCTGTATGTGTGTTTCTCTGTTCTAGATAGTCAGGCAAGGTACTCCAGTGAGGCACCTTTCATTGCTTCATAATCATCAAGACCTCACTTTTATTTAAATTCTGGGATATGCTGAAGTTGCGTATCCCAGATATTCACCGTTCCTGCCTGTGTCAAGTTTGGACTCCAAGTCACTACAAATTTCTACTCTGGAAACTTCTTTATTATTTAGTAACAATCCAAAAGATCTAGAGCATTGCATCAATTTCAAGCATCTCCAGAAATTTTTTTAGTTCTCCAGCTGTTCAGGATGTTACCTGATATAACTATTTGTAAGCTATATGGTTTTACTTATTTTCATTCATTAAATGACTTTCAGTCATTTGGTTATAAAAGTCTTAGCTCTAAAGTTAGACCCAAATCCTCAATTTACTATTACAAAAAGCAAGCTACACCTCCAAAATTTTTACTCAACATAATATAAACAAGATGTAGGAAGGCAACCCAAAAATGGCCAACTGTTTCCTTCAGACATTTGTCTCCCTAGGTTTTCTGTACAGCTACCTAGAGGATATCCCAAGCATGATTCTGATTGCCATAGACAGAGTCCAAACAAAGAAACTTATCATCAGTACATTTATTTGTAACTACTTCTCCAGACATAACAAATTACTTTGTACCAAATATTTCATTTTAACAATTTTAGGCATTCAATTTGATCATTTTTTCCCATGCTTTTATAATTTTTCATAGCTTTAGGAAAATCATTCCCTTTCTTGTTACCCTCCTCTGGAAAAAGAACTAACCAAATACCACTACCTCAGTAATATATCTTTTACCTAGATCTTAATATTTTAAGGATTTTAGGTGGCTTCCACTGGAAAAAATATTTCCGTAAAATACACACATTAATTGTGTGCATTTGCTGTAATGGACTAAAAGCCCAAGGCAATTTGTTAAAATACTAAAACAGAAAATTTTTTAAAATATATTTTTTAATCAGCAGGTAAAACACCATGGACTCCAATAGCCAAAGATACACTTTAATCCTGCTTGTATACTTCCCAGAACACATAAGCCAGCTGAATGATACCAAATACAGTACAGCCTTCTGTTGCTCAAAATGAATTCTGAAGACAGATATCCATCACATAAAATAATCTCATATTTCCAGTGACTGAAGCAGGTGCTGTGTTTCCACATAACTATATTCCAGAGTCCAGCGTTTGGTAAATATTGTACCAGTAAAGCACTAACTTGATCAATCAAATTAGGTAACCCCACAAAATGTTGATTCGGTTTGGCAAAGCTCACCACACAACCAGAGAACCAACTCAGACAGATTTGGATCATTTTAGTCAATTTTAAGTAATAGCATGGATCTCAAGTTCAAGATGGCTTCAATCCTATTGACAAAGGAAAAAGAAGAATGCTTGTATCATTGGAATAAATAAACTTTTACAGTTCCATTATTTATCAGATGTCACAAGCCACAGAAGAGAAGGAATGGTCAGATGTTGTTTCACCATATTGAAAAAGCGAGTCTCAAAATTGCATCAATCAAGGAAAAATACTGCCAAAAAGATGACTCTCTAGCTGGAGCTCACAATTTATCTTTCACTAATGGCCTGATCTTAGATTTTTTTTTTATTGTATACACATATCATAGTAAGCTATGGTCCACAGCTCATTCAAGACCAAAAAAGGAAGAAAAATGGCATAGAAATATCCACAACTAGAATTAAAACTGAATATATCCAATTGCCAGAAGCTTTTTAAAAAAAAAAAAAGCTTTATGCTACGGTAATATTAGCTATGAATTAAGTTGTCTTTACTTTCATTAGACCCTTAGAAATCTTTGACAACAGGAGACAAGTACACATTGACTGAAAGTACTTTCAATTCAAACTGTCTGTATTCAGTGAAACAATGGAATCCCTTCTCAGACAGAAATACAACATTTTTATAAATTGCTCCTGATACTAAAGGAGTAACTACAGTGAAGTTGTCATTAGAAAACTTCTAAACTGGAAAAGGACACACAATATTTCATACACAAGTCTTAAGAGCACACAAGGTAGGAAGAGTGAGAAATCTAACAGAAGCCATACACAAGCCTTAAGAAAAAAAATCCCGCCCCTCAAGTAAGGGATAGAAAAAGAACCAAGTAGTTACAGATTTAGTCTTTCCTGCTGAAGATATTCCACTTTAACTCTTAGAGCATACTTATTACACAGCTCTGTTCACTACTCACTCAGCTGGAGAAAAATCTTCCTGACTACTTTTATTTTAGACTATTTTTTACACAAGTTCCTCTGAGACTTTATATAACTAATCCAACCTCAATTCATAGCTCTTCAAGAATAAAGGTCTTTCCTCAATCTTACCTTGAAAAATCCGGACAATAAAAAAAAAATCTGGAAAATAACTGGATATGTAGGTTAATTTAGGCTCTCTGCCAGTTCCCCTCCTCTGTAAGGTAGGGCAGAAAATACAATTAAAAACTAGTGGATCAAGGGAGATCACTCATTTGCTACCATCATGCCCAAAACAGATTGGACTTAGGAAAGATAAATTTAATTTAGTGGCAATAAAAGGTAGACAGTGAGAAACAAAAACAAAACCTTCTTCCCACCATTCTTTCTTCCTTTTTTCCCTGGCTTAACTTTGTTACTAACTCCCCCACCCCTCCCCACCGCTGTGCAGAACAAAAGGGAGGAGGAATGGGGCTTGCAATTCAACCATAACATTTCATCCCTGCCATCTCTACCACACAATACAGTCTTTCCCAGGACTTCCCATGGGAGACACAGTCCTTCAGGAACTGCTTCAGCATGGTCCTTTCCACAGGGCACAGTCCTTCTCCAGCATTGGTCCCCCATGGGCCACAACTGCCAGAGCATCTGGTCCTGTATAGGCTGCTGTCCCACAGGTCACAGCTCTGCCAGGACCCTGCTCCTGACTGGGCTCTTCATGGGCTGCAGCTTCCATTAGGGTGTGTCTACCTGCTTCAGCCTGGGGTTCCTCATGGCCTGCAGTGTGGGTATCTGCTCCACATTGGTCCTCCATGAGCTCCAGGATGACAACCTGTTTTGACGTGGTCTTGTCTTTGGGCTGCAAGGGAATCTCTCCTTTGGCACTTAAGCACCCCCTCCCCTTCCTTGCTTCTGATCTGAGGGTCTGCAGGGCTGCTCCTCTTCCAATTTTTTCTCACTCCTCTCTCATGGCTGCTGCACATGGCTCTTTACAATTTCTAATATCTATGTTATCATAGAGATGCCACCAGCATCTCTTAAAGATTCAGCATTGGGCAGTCACGGGTCTGTTTTGGAACTGGATGCAGCTTGCTCTGTCAAGTACCAGGACAGCTCCTGGTCTTTTCTCAGAGAGGCCCATGTGAACTAAATATATTAGTTTAAAAGCTCTATTCCCATCTGGAGAATAACTTTCAGAAAGCTTAACAAATGGTAACCAAATTCTATCACTTTCTCAATTAAGGCATTGCACCAACCAATGAGAAGACAGACAAGTGATTCTTAAAATAAAATTTCCTAGTCGATTAGATGCTAATTTGAAGACTGCATTGTTGAGTACAGTCTCACCCAATTTCCTGTCATATTCTTTGTGCCTGCTTCCTTGTCAGGAATGGTCAGTCTTCTGCAAATCAAAAAAATGAACCTTGTTAGATTTTCATATTCTTACTGAAAAACCTCCTGGAAAATTCCACTTTACATTTTTTAGCTCTGAAAAATCCACTGTCATTCTAATTACTTCTGAAATTTAGTATGTGTTGTGAGGTAGTAGAGGAGCATTTGGAGTTAGATAACTAACGTACTTCCAAAAGAAAGATACTTAAACCAGTTTTTCTTACTGGGATTTTTTCCTGTATATAGACTAGAGAATCAAACCTCAATCCTAACTGCACTCTCTATTGGCTCAGCTGTTCAACATGTGCTCTAGAATATAATGACGGGAATAAATCATCCAGAAACACAACATCAAAATTAAGAAGCAAAATCATCTACATCGGACAAAGCAAGCTGTAGAACCCAAATGTAACAGATGACTGTGAGCACTCACAAGACAGAGCTGCCACATGGCTGACCAACCTAACATATTTCATGTCACTGATGTTGATCTAGGAGAAATGCAACTGTTGGTTGAGTCGAATAATCTACAGCACTTGGCATCTGAACACTGGTGAAAGCTTGGAATGAGAAAGAGGAAAGAACCTAGCTACAGTCTACATCATAAGGCATTTATCTGGGGAAATGAAAGGTACATGCAGCAACAGAAATATTCAGAAGACACTAAAACATCTTCATGTGTGATCTGAATCTTAAGAGGGAAGAGTGGAGTAATACACAAAATCTTTTCTCAGTTCCTGGTGCAGGAGCTGAAATCTGGAGAACCAAATATGATCTGGGAAAGCATACACTTCTCCTTGCTTGCATAACAGAGACTGCAAGAAAAAAGGAGATTACACCCACAGTAATACCTCCCTACTACTCCTGCTAGTTCTATAAAAACAAGAGTAGGTCAAGTATTTGAGAGCTATTATGAAACTCCTCTACTCCTCCATATTAAAACCTCATAAATAAAGAAGTCTTCAAGGATCTGCGCTACTAGGCTTGTCTGCTTCATAAACTTCCGCCAGAAAAACTGCACCAGCTGGAAGTGGCAGCCGGGAATTAAACTCCATATAGCCAATTCAACTCTGACGGAAACAAAATTTTGATGCAGACAAATTATGCCAACAGGAAAAGCATTTGGGTTGGCTTTACTCATACCACAGACTCAAATGGTGATTTTTTTCTGGCACAGAGATTTCTTCTGCTTTTCCAAGAAGGGACTTCATTGGCCGAGCTGTAGTAACTTTTAGGTCAAAGTGGTTTAAAGAGCTCAAATACCAAAATTTTTCAAACTGTCTTGAAAGCCTGCTACAAAAACAGCAAAAAGTTAACTGTCTGTATTCTGATATCTCTTAAAGATTTTTGAAATAAGGTCTCCAAAGAACAGTAAAAATTTGCTCCAAAGCTTGCTCTCTTCGTATGCACACATATACAAAGCAAATAACCCATCAACCTCACCATATCTATCATACAGTCCAGCTCACTTTGAAAAAACAATCCTGAAGAGAGACAGTTCTAAACACTTACCCTCTAAACACAGTCACCACAAGTCTCAAGAAGTTACAAGTTACAACAGAAAGCTCTCCTAACTCTCCCAGGCAAATCAAAATCCAGAAGCAGTGTGTTCTTCTAGTCCTTTTCTCCTAAAGGAGATAGCTTTTTTTCTGCTTATCAACAGAGAACAGATGGATGCAGGGAAACTGAGAACAACTCACATGTGGATTTTTAAGAGAAATGATCTGTGACTGGGCTTGGACAGTAAGAGTTAAGCAACTGTCCTGGTTGCACCAGAGGTACTACTCTGAATGGTAAAACAGTAGCAAGGGGTTTTATTTATTAGCCTGAGCTGTAAATTGAACCAATGGACTATGGGCTAGTAAATTACTACCTGAAACAAATACATGAAGACTATGGTTTTTTATGCTTTTTTGACCAGACATGAAGAGGGATGGAGGAACATGACATAACCAAGAAAAACAACAATACAAGGAACAGCAACCAAAAAGGTAGAAGCAAAAGAATATAATCAGAATCTGTTTCTTTAATCACTATAACCATCAACACATAAAACTGTTTAAAAGGAAAGATTATTACTTGATCCCATCGTTTTCAATTGCAAAATATAGCATAATCCCTATTTCACGTCATCAAACATACTGACAAGAGTGGGTGAGATAGGAAAAAACAGAAGAAAGCAGGAGACCTAGAACCATGCAGCAGTCTTCAGCTTCAGCTAAAACATATCCAAATGTAAAATTCTATAGCAACTAGAAGTTTTATAAATATTATCTCAGCTTCTATTCAAAGCCTTAGAAAATTGAACAACAAAAGCTTTAAGATGCAATATTAGCTTGTTCAGTTCTTCAGACGAAAGCCATTCTCAAATACTCTCTGAAAACTGAAAAAACTGCTTTTAAGCAAGTGTTTTATTTGTACTTTTTTCTGACCTCATGTAGTTAAAATCAGAAGAAGCTCTAAGACTGTTTTCAGAATAACTCTGATTGAGTAGTGAGGTCGGACCAGATGACATCACTGAAGTCTCTTCCAACCTTATCCACTCTGCATACACACCAACACAAAATTACATTTTGAAACAACTTGTGGATACTGCTTCCTCTCTTCCTCATAGTACTGTATCATCCAACACCATTACGCAGACTTATCTCTACAAATATTTTGAAGATGAAGAAAGCCTAAAAATCTGCTCACAAAAAGCACCTCAGCAGTATCACTAATACACATATGTTAAAATTATATTAATAATGAAAAATCAAGCTATTCAAATTGCCTGTGAATGTAATTTGCCACCTTGTGTGAACACAGCACAGCCCATCATTACTCGATCACAGACATTTTACACATGGGACATCTGCCTTATTCCATCCATAAGCCTATGCCTTCCTCAAGAATGGAACACTGTCAGGAAATAAAAAGACTCCTTTACAGACCCACCTACAATGGCTGCAGAATGGTGCAAGTACACAGCCTCAGCTTACATAGGCCAGGACTGGTCATACATGTTCACTCCAGAAAGACCAATACTTAACTTATTTGATTTCAGATGTAGAAAGAAAGGAGCCAACAAGTGACTCCGTGCCAGAGCATTTCTAATGGAAGCACAAGAAGCCCTTACAGACATAATTACTCAAAGACAGCCTATGCATAATCACAGACACCCTTAACCCCAGACATGCAAGGCTTTGATTTCTGGGCATCCCTTTTGATCAGTGCTAGAGCATTAATGAGGAGTTTTCTACACCCATGGATGTACGAAGTACTAAAAAGGAGACACAAAGAAAAGAGTAGGTAAAGACTCACAGTGAATTTTTATGCAGAAATAAAAGGATATGATTTCTGGCACATCTCTACATTCTTTTATACAATTCCATTTTTGTCTCCCTCCTATTTCACTGTGTGAAAATATCATAATTTGAAATCATAACCAAATCTACATCAGTGATCAAAAGAGTTTAAATATTTTAATCATCCACACTGCTACTTTCAGAAAAATGGTTGGATGTCATGTTTTGTGGACTAGGCCTTAGAAGGATACAAGACACTTGGCTTGTGGCTTTCATAGATATGTGTTGATAGCTAAGGAATGGCAGGATTTAATGATCTTGGACTTCATTCCACACATAAAAGGGAACTACAATCTAGGACAAAGTTTCCCAATATGCAGTCTGTAAAACATCAGATGGTGGTCCAAAAAATAATCATAAAAGTATATTTTTAAAAACATACATTCCCACACATGTTAGCAAGAAAACATTAATGAGGAAATACAAAAAAATAAAAACATTCCAGGTTTAGCCTAACTAAATAGCACTATAAGGCACAAGAAAATGTGACATTTCACAAGATGATCCTTGCATTTTTTAAGGAAATTAAATGTTCTTGAAGTAACATATTCTCCTTTAACATTTAAGTTTGAAAACACTTTCTTCTGTTCTACTGAATTTCCTGAGTCCCCTCCAGAAACTGCCTTCTTACATCCAGTATGTTCCTCTCATCTTGCTTCCCCCTAAGCTGTTAACCTGTTTTTTCCAGATCTCACTATGCTTCCTTTATTATCATTCTCTTTAGAGATACCCGTTAAAGTCACCTACTGAAGCAATCCATCCATCCACTGCGCATTTTCATCTACTTTCATTAACAAACTCTGCTTCAGGTACTCTGTTTCATTCTAAATTTCAGTTACCACTGTTAGAACACCATTTCACTTGTTCAGCTACAGGAATCTCCTTTCTTAGGACACTTGTTTCAACCATCACTTTTTTAAAATTAGAGCCACCTAGTTCACACCCTGTCTCTACTCCCCGGGTTAACATCCCAATATAACTACCCAGCCTTTGTCTTTCACAATCTTCTTTTCAGGACCGATTTTCCTTCCTCATGTCCTGGTATGTTCTCTGTTATTATGTCTTAATACATACTCTGAATTGCTTGGCCTTCTAAGCCAGATAAAAAAGCAGCAATGAGCATGTTAAATCTTTATACCAAAACAGCTTGGAAAAGACAGCTAAAAAAGAATACTGGAAGCATACTTGGAGCTCATAAGTACAATAACAGAAGCATACCTGAGATACCCTCCCTTAAAATCAGTATTTCTGCCCTCCTATTTCCAGTACATCACTACTACAAAACTCAAGAATGTCAAATAAAAAACATTGTTAAAAACCCCCAACAGCCATCTTTTTATTTCAAGTACATAACATTTAACTTGAAACACCATTTGCATGTGTTGCTCTGATGCTTCTTTCTTCATTAGTTTAAAAACTAGAGGTTTTTTTCTGAGATGACTAAAACTTAAAACTTCTTGATTTAAAACAAGATGGAAACTTTAAATTAAATATGCTGATTAATACACACACATTTAACCTATTTATATGTATTACTAAGCACTGAATTGATTATTCCTTTTTTTCCAAGACAATTATTTTCACAAGTCTTGTAAGTAAAAACTGTATCAGCATGAGAATAGGCCTAAGAAAAGCCAGAAGAAGAATTTTAAATTCAACTAAAAGTGCTTAGGTACACTACATATTTAAAAACCGGAAAAACTATTTTGCATTTAAAACTAAACTAATTATGTTATTTGGGCCATAAAGAATAATTACTACAAAAATGATCAGAAAAATAAAATTTCAGAACTGATCTCCTCTTTCTTGACAGTTATATTAATGTATTAGAAAGAACAAACTTCTTCTAGTTCTGTTCTCTTGAACTGTTCTCTTGAACAGTTCTCTTGAAAGAACAAACTGTTCTTTTACTTCTGTTTTCTGTTTCAAATGGATGTAAATTAAATTTGAATAAAGTAAGATCTGGTTGAAACATTTTTAAATAAGAAGTCTATTCGCTTGATATTCATAAAATATACTGCTGTATGAATTGATCTTGACTTGTCAGCAAATTCTGCTTCCCAGCATCTGGTAGCTGAGAGCTCTTGCTTTTCTGAGCACTTTGGCAAGATTTATATACTGTTGGATTTGTGGGCTGGGATGTGTGCTTTTTGTTTTGATTTGTTTTTAATTTGAGAATACATTCAGCCTGCAGTAACATGCATATTCATCATGAAATTTTAAGTTTACATATGTTTCTTTAACTAAAATTTCAAGTTAATACATTTAAAAGAAAGGTTTGATACAGCTTTCTACAAAGCCTCTTTATATGACCGCAAATTATTTGCACCTCATTCTGAAACACTGGCAAGAGTTTCTAGATCAATTAAATGATTTTTCACTATCATGGTTAAACTATTATATATTTTGAAATACTTTATGACACAGAAGAAATAAACCAAATATTTGATTTGTCTTAGCAATCGAGGAAAATAATTTAAAAATGTTTTGTTTGTTACTGAGATTAATATATGAAAAAGACATGTTTCCTTGGAATCTGGGCCTTTTTTGGCTTTTTTAGTGCAATAAGAGAATACAGATTTCCAGCTTTTTAGGAAAATTAAGTTTGCATACCAGCACAGAATATCCCCGGGACTTCACTCCGGAATACAACAGTTCGCACTTTCTTATCAGATTTCAAAGCATCCACAGCTTTTGACATCTACAGAGAAAAGGAGGAAGGGGAATCACCAAACACTTTTTAACGTGCTTCATTCCAATACTTCACCTTTATAGTAAAAACTATTCTTTTCACTTACCATTTTTACAAGATTTTTACTAAGTGCATTCTTGGCATGAGATCTGTTTAATCCAAGCACCACAATTCCTGGAGAGGAAGAAAGATCACATCATTGTTACAATGGAGTGAAATATGTATCATCTATGTAAATTATTATTATTTTGAAATTATAGAAAAGGCATTGAGGATTAAAAAAAATGCTAGTGTAATCACTACTGAATTTCTGAAAGAAAATAAAATTATTTATTCTTTTCAATACTCAACAGAAATTACACTTATTTTAGTAACAAAAATAGGGCCATAACATCGTTATGTGGAAACAGTGCTTACAAAGGTTGAATGTAGAACTACACAACTGCATGCACAAATTTCATGTTTCTGCATGAAGTGCTGACACACCATCAGGAAAGATGCTTAATTGTAAAGCACATATTTCCATATTTAGAGAGACTATCTCCAGAGACTTTTTAAAGCATGAAGCACTATCAGAGCAAAGACCAGCAACTCTGCTACAGGTAAAAAGAAGTCATAAACATAGAAAGAATGCCACCAATGGGAAAAATTGGTATTTTTGTTTAAAAAGGAAAAAAATCAAACAAAAAATTCTCTCTGAAACACAAAAATCAAGCTCAGTGCTTGGTACATGGCTCCAAAGACACAGTCAAAGTTCCCTTAGTCCAGTTAAAAGATCAATTGTCTAACTGATTACCTGTGCGTTGGTTTGAATATTGCAGCAGAAACAAAAATTTTCTTTATTATGCCCCACTCACCTTAACAGGCATGAATATCAAAGAGGAAAATTCTGAAAAGTCTATTTTGGCAATGCCTAAGTTTATCACAATTACAGCAATCTTTTAGACAATTACTGCCTGAATTCACACAACTGCCTGAGTTCAAAACACCAGCACACAGTCCTGATCCTGCCCAGGTAACATTTTATCAGTCAGGATCTTTTATGCAGAAAATGCAAGGATAAGGGGGAAAATAGGACTGAATGAAAGGCAGAAAGGAAGCTCTGTCTCAAACAAAAATGCCCACAGTATTGCCACCAACCTATGATATGAAAAAACAGAATTCCAGAAACTCATTGTTTGCCCAGGTGATTACTACTTCACCACTCAGCTTTGAATGTACAATCTATACATAAATAAGCTCCTGTAGCCTTCCTTGTCATCTCAGTGCATACTGTTCCTTCTATTTCTGGAAGACCTGTCCTCCCTTAGGACTGACCCATTAGTGTCTGAGCTCCCTTCCTCTCCTTCCCCCTGCATGTACGTGGCACACACATGCACACAAGACAAGATTTAAAAGAGCTCCTGCTCCTTCTGCAGTCACCAATTTGAAGACAGTCTTCCATTTGTCAGCTACCACTGTCAAGATTCAAACAAAAAGAGTGTCAAATGCCATAATAAAGCACACATGCCTTTCTTGCTCTTAAGGTACAGTCAATTGTTAAGTATAGATACCTCCTAAAAGGGGAATGGAGCCAAGTCAACCCAAATGACCTTCGTTCCTTGTTCTACAAGCCTGAATTCCCACACTTACACATGTGGCTGGAGATACTCATACAGGACCACCCACAAAGGTCACTACTCAGCACTTGCATAGGAATCTGTTTACATGCTGTTAAGCAAAAAGGAATGGTAGTGTAGCACTTTTCTTCAGCTGTTACAACTTCTTCTCCAGGAGGAGGATCACTCCAAATTCAAATATTCCATATGTTCAACACGAGTAGATCAGGCAAAAGCATCATCCTACATTAAAGCAACAAAAAGACCCTTCATCCTGACTTCACTTTGATTTTCAGGCACTACAAATCCCATGCTTGAATAAACTAGAGATGCTATTACCCCAAACCATACTTCAGTCAGAAAATAGCATCCTTTTCACAAACATGTTATACTCAATGACAATAACACTTAATGACACTTGAATTTTTCTTCTTCCCACTGGAGCTGAAAGACTGCTACTCCACAACCAACAACAGTGTATTCAGAAGGAAGCTCCACTTAACACTAAAGCAATTTAAAGATTTTTTCCTACAAAGGAATTATCCTTGAAGACAAATCATACATCTCAATTTTTGCTTAGCAGTGTTGTATCAAGTCATAAAACTATCACTTCTGCTTTCTTCCACAGAAGTAAAAGATAAAGATGACACCCACCTAGTTGTTTTCATTTAAGTATGAAAAAAATATGAAGCAGAAGTGCAAGAGAAAAAGTATAAAAGGTTTGCAAGGGACACCTACATATTGCAGTGATATATATACAAAAGACATGCCTTACAGTCACATTTGAATCATCATTGTTCTGATATGCCATTACTACAAGATCAGAGCATCCTGAGGATGGAAAGGACCTTGAAGATCATTTAGTTCCAAGCCTCCTGCAGGGACACCTTGCACTAGACCAGGTTGTCCAGAGGCCCATCCAACACCGCCTTGAACATCTCCAGGGATGGGGTATCCACAGCTTCTTTGGGCAATCACTTTCAGTCCCTAAAAGTAAAGAATTTCTTCCTAATATGTAAACTAAACCTGCTCTCTTTCAGTTTTAAGTCCTTCTCTATCTTTCTTATAGGCTCCCTTCAGAAAATGGAATGTCACAGTAGGCCATCCTGAATGATGAACAGTTCCAATTCCCTCAGACTTTTTTTATAGGAAAAGTACTCCATCCCTCTAATCATATTCATGGCTCTTCTGGACCAACTCCAGCAGCTCCACGTCCTCCCTGTGCTGGGAGCCCAGAGCTGGATGCAGGTTCCAAGTGAGCTCTCCCCAGAGCAGAGCAGAGGGGCAGAATCCCCTCCCTCCCCTGCTGCCCACGCTGCTCTGGATGCAGCCCAGGACACGTTTGGCTCTCTGGGCTGGGAGTGCCCATGGCTGGCTCATGTCCAGCCTCTCACCCACCAGCACCCCCAAGCCCTTCTGGGCAGGGCTGCTCTCCCTCTGCTCATGTCCAGCCTGTGCTGATACCAGGGGTTACTCTGACCCAGGTGCCACACCTTGCACTTGGTCTTTTTAAATTTCACGAGATTCTCATGGACCCACTTCCCAAGTTTGTCCAGCTCCCTCTGGATAGCATCCCATCCTTAAGCTATGTCAACTGCACGACTCAGCTTGGTATCATCTAAAAATTTGCCGAAGGTGAACTCAATCCCCTCATCTATGTCATCAATGAACATACTAAATCACAGTGGTCCCAGTAGAGACCCCTGAGGCACACTGCTTGTCACTGACGTCCATCAGGACCCTGAGCCATTGACCACTACACTCTGGATGCCACCATCCAACCAACTTCTCATCCACTGAAAAGTCCATCCATCAAATCCATCTCTCTCCACTTTAGAAGCAAAGGTGTTGTGGGGAACTCTGCAAAAGGCTTTCGAGAAGTCCAGATAAATGAAATGTGTAGCTATTCCCTTGACCACTGATGGAATGAATTCCATCATTCCAGTTCAGTGGGTTGGTCAGGCAGGACGTGCCTTTGGTGAAGCCATGCTGGCTGTCTTGAATCACCTCCCTGTCCTCCACGTGTCTCAGCACAGCTTCTAGAAGGATCTGTTCTTCACAGAGGAAAGGCACAGAGGTGAGGCTCATGGGTCACTAGTTCCCAGACTTCAGCTTTCTGTCCCTTTTCAACATGGGTACAATGTTTCCCTTTTTCCAGTCATGGGGGACTTGACCTGAGGGCAGCAACTCTTCAATAATACCTGTTACATTGACATTAAAAGCAATTAATCATGGTTCATTTTTCCTAAAGCATACACATATATATGTGGTTTCTGAAATCGTTTAAAATAAACTGTTTGAAAACTCTACCTGTGAAAGAAAATATATTAAAAAGTAATCATTAATAAATAGAAGTAGAAATTAGTAGTAGTACTATAGTAGTAGTAGTAGTCTTTGCTTTGTTGGTGTATCTGTATGGTATCAAAAATGTGAGAGTTCTACTAAGAAGGAATAAGCATTCACATAATGCTAAACCAAATATTAATGTCATAGTTTTTCCTTGGAGTCATCCCCACATTATTTCTGGGACACACTTCAGCACATAATGTGCATCTATTAAAAATATATCTGCCTACTGAAAACTAACTTCATCTTAACTGGCTAGGCTCTCCAAGAGACAATGATTCCCAGTGCTGTCCATTATAAGCAGCAATATTCCTGTATACTACTTTCCTAGCCAACCATTAGAGGCAAAACATACATAAATGAACAATATATTTCTACTTACAAGTTGCCCCTGTCAAAAGAGAAAGCTGCTTGTGTATAATTATCAGCGCTCAAAAGAAAGAGGAAATGCAACTTATATTATAAAAGTTATATCATAAAAACAAAAGTTATATTATAAAATGAAAGCATAGTAAAAGTAAGAAATGTCTTCCACTGAAATAAGAATACATATGTATCTGGAAGATAGTTTTAAAATATTCATAGATTTCCAGAAACATTCTGGTTTCAAAGCATATACTACATTTAATACTTGAATAAAGTGAAGAGATTAGATCCTGGTTTAACTACTGTTTGTATCAGCACAGAGGAGATCTTACTTTTAATAATGTTTTTTATCTCTTTTATCTTGCACATTTTAGAGATCAAAAGATCATCCTCAGTGTTTGGTAGAAACACATTTAAATGGTTACTTAAAAATTAATCTTATCTCTAAACCAATATTAGACACTGTGCCAGAGTTTGAAATACTCACTACATCTGCATATAAAGTACTTGCAGAATTATTTTTATTTGTATTTATTTTATTATTTATTTGCATTAAATACACACACACAAGTAATTTTTCATAATTAAAAAAGTATTTTAAAAAGTCTGAATTGTGCTTTGAAAAGTGGAAGGGGGATCAAAGTAAGTTAGTTTTAAGCTTGTTTCACTTAACTACTCAGATACAGCAAGGCAAACAAGTAGACTTAGATGTTTATTATTCTGAAGTAGTTTCTTAAGCAAAACAGGAACATATGGTGAATATATAATGCACAATTCTGGTGGCTTTAATTAATTATCTTATCAAGAAGTATTTAAGTGAAAAATCACACAGATGTGTACAAACCAGCACTTTTTAAAGGCACCAAAACACTCTTCAAAATCTCCTATCTGAGCCTGTTTCACCTCTAAATTCTGACCTAACTCTTTTCTGCACTTCTTAAGTTAATAAATCTCACCTGCTCAGCCTTGCTTTAAACACGGCAAAGGGATGGGAAGTTCTTCCAATTTATCAGCTAGCTATCACACCAACCTCTGAGCAAACAACTTCAACCAAGACTGTATTTGTTTCTGCCCATTCCATGTATATTAGAATTCCAACTGATGAAGACCAAAAGCTGTCTAATTCTAAACTGAACCAAAACCAGCTGGGAAATTTGACCATAAGGAGTCATTCTAGTGTAAAATCTAAATTTTAAAAATATTTATATCACATTCCAGCAAGTGTCACCATCACACTGGAATCAAGACTAAAAAGATATTTCTCCCCATGGCACCTATAACTTAAAAATCCAAAGCACTAAGGTCATTTAAATTTGTAATGGGATCACTAATGTAATTTGGCTAATTTCTGGAATGTGAATAACTGTAATACATTTCAGCCCTAGTGATGATCAAATAGAATCTCAAATAAAGTAAAAGATATATGCCTAATTTTAAAAAAATTAATACACTGATAGTCATCTTTACTCACAGAAAACTGACACTAAGAGCTTCACAAGCTGCAACATGGGCAGAACATACAGGTATTTTTCAATCACATTCTTCAAAAACCCCCCACCTGTTGTATTCTAGTTCTGGTCAGATTTCAAATTTGGAAGCTGGAATGCCTTCAGTTAAAATTCCAATAACTAGCCTTTGCAAATATAGTCTCATTTTACTTCATGTTTAACAACCTCCCAAGACCTGGGGTATGCAAACCACATGTAAGTGATATGAAGCAGAACAGTTTGCTACTTTGCCTACAGGCAAAGATTTGTCTAGTGCTACAAGACATAGGTCTGTACATGAGGCAGGTACAGCCAGTCTTCCTTCCTCCCAAGTATCCACAGTCCTCTCTGAGCAACGTGGAAATGCTCGGCACGTGCAAGAGCACAACCACAGCATCAACAAGCATGAACGTGCCATAGGAGGCAGTCAGAGAGCAGGGTCTGAGCGTGCACACACCAAGTCAAGAAGTATGTAATGGGATGGTGTGATGAGGCCACAGGGGAACCAGAGTACCGTGTGGGGAAGCCAGGAACACGAAATGGTAGATCAAGTAATGGCAGGGTAGAGAACACCAAGAAAGACCAGAGGGGTGTTTACAGAGCTGGCGTCCTCATTAAGCAGAGATATTACACACCGTAAGTAGAGAAATACAGATAAGCTTGGTATACAAGGTGAGGAGGAGAGTGTGTGCTAGCACTACAGGGAGGAAGTAGAGCCACGTTACTTTTGTGGAAATGTTGCGTGCTCTTTGTGCTGCTGAAGAAGGCATATGAAGTTAATGTCTCCTTCTGGCCTACTTCTACATCCTTGTTCTTATCTTTTTCTAACAAACAGTGTTTGTTTCTGTGTCCTTCTGAAAGACAATACCAAAGAAAATTCCTTCCGCTTAAGAGAATTCATTAATTAAAAATCCTTCCTTATGATAGCAAGAGCTGCTTTTACATTACAAATACTATCTCCAAGTTTTGGGGCTTTAGGCTACATATTCAGTAGGAAACATCTTCAGAACATTATAAAAACAATGATTCCTAGCCAATTCAACAGCTGGAACACACTGCCTAATTCTATGTTTGTTGTGTAATAAAAATAAAAGTTGATTACTATGTAAGATCGTGATATTTTCTACCACTTCTTGGTAAAGCACAAAATAAACAAAGAAAAACACTCTTCTAACATTTTACAAACTCTTCTTTGCTCCTGTCTTGTCTCTTCCTTAACTTAAAATAATCCCAAAAAAAATCTGAATAGATGTTTGAAACTAATTCCAAGTTTCAGAGTCAGCTGGAAAAACAGAACTAAAGTAGTACATTTTAAAGGAAGTGGAAAGAGTTAGAAACAGAACTACAGAAGATAATTTCAGGACCAGATTATATCATCTTAAATCCTAAATACTATCAATCCTAAATAATGACAAAAACCTGCCCTCAGATGAAAGCACAACATCAGTTTTCCCTTGAAGATGAAAGAATAACCATCTAAGGTCATAGTAAAATTCAAAGTTTTAAAGTTACTTCTCTGTACATGTATACAAATCTATGTACAGGCATACTCAACTCATTGGCATTTGCTTAATTGCCAGCATGTGTGAAATAGCTGAGTTAAAGTGCTCACAGACATAAACTAAACTGTACATCTCAACACATGGTGGTTCCAAGATATATTCTCCATGTAAAGAGATTCACACGCTGCAGATACCAAAGCTCTATACTATGGCCCTGTCTGTAAAAGCAGGTACAACATCATGGCTAGAGAAATAAATCCTCAGGAACAGAGTTTGCACTTACTTCTCCTCCACCTTTCCTAGCCCTGCTGCATCCACAGGGGAACAAAGTGACAAACACCAAAGGAAGTGGAACACTTTCAAAATCCAAAGAGCATCACATCAGAAGAGGAAGTAAAAAGTGTCTGTACTGTGATGCACTGGCTGCACATCATTAAGGAGCACAGATTTTTTTTTTTTGACCAGGTGAGTTAAAATAAGACTCTTGGTATAGCTGAGTAGAAAAAAGTAAGTAGTAGTTGACAACACTAAAAGCAAGGAGGAGGATGAGATGATTACTAGGAGAGCGGCATGACATAAGAGAATACTGAAGCCATACCTTCCACCACAGAAAGCATGGATATCAGTTTTATGCCCTCTCTGCCCCCTGCACAAAAGCGCAAAACTGATGTCTGAAGCAGCATGATTCCAGACATTTGCTGCTAAACTTCATTTTCTCACAATTAGAGAGGCAAACAGATGCCAGTTCACAGAGGTGTACCTCACAAACATAGTACATATGCTGCAGCACTCTGGAAAAGAGGAGTGATGCTGTTGACACACCTCAAGGACAGGACATCCACAGCACTCTAGACAGGCTCATGAAGTGGGCCCATGGGAATCTCATGAGGTTTAACAAGACCAAGTGCAAGGTGATTCAGCTGGGTCAGGACAAACCCCAGTATCATCACTGACAGATGCAGAGCAGCCCTGGGGAGGAGGACATGGGGGTGCTGGTGGTGAGAGGCTGGACATGACCCAGCCATGGGCACTCCCAGCCCAGAGAGCCAAACGTGTCCTGGGCTGCATCCAGAGCAGCGTGGGCAGCAGGGGAGGGAGGGGATTCTGCCCCTCTGCTCTGCTCTGCTCTGGGGAGAGCCCACCTGGAACCTGCATCCAGCTCTGGGCTCCCAGCACAGGGAGGACGTGGAACCATTGGAGTTGGTCCAGAGGAGGCCACCAAGATGATAAGAATGGGACACCTCTCCTATAAAGAAAGGCTGACAGAATTGTAACTGTTCAGTGTAGAAATGAGAAGGCTTGGAAGTGACCTAGTCGCAGCCTTCCAGTACCTGAAGGGAACCTACATGAAAGACGAGGCAAGACTATTTATAAGGACATGTAGCAACAGGACAAGGTGGAATTGGTTCAAACTGGAAGAAAATAGGTCTAGATTAGTTAATAGGAGGAAAATCTTTCCTGTGAGGGTGATGAAGCACTGGAATAGGTTGCCCACCGAAGTTGTGGATGCCCCATTCCTGCAAGTGTTCAAGGCACGGCTGGATGGGGCTCTAAGCACATCTGGGTCCCTGCCCATGGCGGAGGAGTTAGAACCAGATACTATTCAACGCCCTTTCTAACCCGAGCCGTTCTACGTGAAGAGCCAAGAAGGACCAAGCTGACCCAGTTCTGCCACTGCCATATCGGCAGCTCCCAGCACTCTGCGACGCAGCCCTGGCCGCGGTGACAAGGAGGAGGAGCCTCCGCTCTCTTCCCGCCCCTCGCCGCCGGGCAGCTCCCCCAGGGCCGCCCTCTCTCTGCCCCGCAGGGGTCACCCCGGCCAGGCCGGGATGGCAGGTGCTCAGCCGCCTTTCCCTCGTTACCTTTGTGCTCATCATCCAGGTACCGGACGCGCAGCTCCTCCTCTTCCTTCGCCTGGGAGCCGTAGCTCCTCCCGGCCGAGGGGAGAGCGGCGGCGGCGACGCCTCCGCGCAGCGGGGGCGCGCGGTGGCCGGTTCGGCCGAGGGCGGCGAAGGTCGCGGCGGCTGCGGCTGCGAGCCTGAGCCGGGCGCGCAGGAGGCCGAGCCCGCCCAGCGCCGCCGCCGCCGCCGCCATCGCTGCTGCCGGCGCCGCCTCAGCCTCTCGCGGCCCCGGCCCCGGTCCCGCCGTCCACGTGACCGGCTGCGGCACGCACGGGGCGCCGCTCCCCCCCGCCTCCCCTCCCCTCCTCGCGCCGCCGCCGCGGTCCGGGGCCGCGGGGAGGGGGCGGCTCGGCGCGGCCGGGCCCGGCTCCTGCGCGGTGCTGTCCTGCCTGGGAAAAGGCTTGTCAGTCAGCGGAGATCTGAAACTTGACAGAAAACCAGCCCCATCCGGGGCCGCGTTAAAATCAGCGCGGGCAGCAGGGCGTTCTGCCTCTGCTCCGCCGTGGTGAGACCCCACCTGGTGCACTGCATCCAGCTCTGGGGTCCCCAGCAGAAGAAGGACAAGAAACTGATGAAGTACAGAGGAGGCCATGAAGGTGATGAGGGGTCTGGAACCCCTCCTCTACAAAGACAGGCGGAGGGAGCTGTGGCTGGTGAAGAGATGGGGAAGAGAAGCCTGTGTGGACACCCCACAGCAACCTTCCCGTATCTGAAGGGAAGTTCATCATGTTCTGTAGTGATAGGACCAGCAGTAAGGGTGCATGAAGAGAGGAAATTTAAGTGAGATTTTGGGAAGAAGTCCTTCACTGTGACAGTGAATGAGACGCTGGAATAGGTTGCCCAGAGAAGGTGTGGGTGCCGCAGTCCTCGCGGCATTGAAGTTGAATAAGGCTTTGAGCAACATGATCTAGTGGGAGATTTGTCTGCCTATGGCATGGGAAGGGGCTTGGGACAGGATGATCTTTAAAGTCCATTCCAACCTCTTGACATTCTGTGATTCTCACACAGACTTTGAAATATGCAGGTGCATAGACAAATTTCTCATCAGTAAAAACAGATGTTTAATTTCATCAGGGCTTCATGATACTGCTGGAAGTTGTGCAGCTTGTTTATTTGCAGTGAACATGCCACCTTAAAGGTAACATGCCCAGGCTTTGTTGTGCTGTGTGTGGTGGCACCAGAATGATCACTCATGAACTTTGCAGCACTTGCTTCTTCCCCCACATCAACCATGGCAAGGCCTGGTTGTGGCATCAGGACTGAACAAAGAAAGGAGCTATGGTTAATAACAGAAATCAGGTAGCACATGGTTCTGTATGCTGCAATAAAAGACTGCTTGAATTGGCCATCCTCCTGTTTAGGGGCTCTCAGAATTACCATTGTGTTGCAAAACTAAGGATCAAATTAATACGCCTTGGTGTTTAGAGTTGAGTTTAGGTCTCTAAGCAACGCTGCCATGGTGTCTGCTTTGCCCTCCATGCACACCAGCAGACATACCAGCATGAAACAAGTCAAACAATAAAAGCAGTAACAATGGAGGCTGGAAGTATTTGCTATGTTTTGTTGTAACTTCACATGATTCAAGACTGCTATGACCTGTTTCAAAATGGTTGAAATTTCAGCAATGCATATGTTAATAACATAACAATTTAGTTGAGCCAGAACATGCATTAGATATAAAAGAAGTTGACTTGTTTCCTTACACAGGACCTGGCAAAGGTTGTTGTAACTGTAGTTAATGCAGGTCAGTAATGAGGCTCTTAAAAGTTGTGAAGTTTGTCTTCTTCAAGTTTATTTCCTTCAAATTAGCCCTTGAGAAGTGAAAACATGCCTTTGAGCCACCCTGTGCCATTTTCATCATTCAGTGTTACTTAATCAGGGGAAGAAAGCTGCACTGCTTCAGAGCAGAGGCTCAGGTGAAGCCATTTTGGTGGTTGTTTTGGAGAACTAGCTACTGCATTCCTTCATGCGGTTGTTCAGCAGCTCCTCCATGCCTTCCTTCTGGAGAAGCGAAAGTCTAAAAATAATGTCCTATTTGTTCGTGTGGAGCACCATGAAGGGCAAATGTGCGTGTGGGGGGAGGAATAGGCAGGCTATCGCCTTGCATTTATTATGTTTTACTGTTTAAACAGGGTGATAGCTTGTGATTCACAGCCCTTTCCACTGTAGAGCCCGCAGTATGCCAAAGACTTCCAGTGTAAAGAAATAAAAAAAATTTGTTTGCAGTTGAAGAACATTTTAGTTTATGGGAAGGAATTTTGAAACATTATATCGAATTACATCAAGAGAGACAGCACCATTCTAAAAGATGCAGAAGATAAAAAGGCATTAAAAGCAGAACTAAATTCACTGCCACGTCGTAATGTTGTCTTGAAGCTGAAGGCAGACATTTAGTCATATGCAGTGGCTCCCAGACTGAAGAACTAGTGAACACATTTCTGAGCAAAGGTCAATAGGCACAGTCAAGCCAACAGATTCATCTCCATTGTAGAAACACACAGTCATTTTTAAAACAAAGTATTTTGGAAATGCAATTTTCTTTTACATGCTACTGTCTGATTTTGCTTCCTTTGTGTAAGAAGTGAAAAGAAAATTTAATTTCTGTTTATTTTTTCTCTATTATTGTGTAAAACTGCATTATGTGATATGCATATGTGTGGTTTATTGTAGTCATTTAATACTACACTGCATTTTGTAATACTGTGAATGCAATTCCTCCCATTCCCTGACATGCAAGCATAATTCAGGACTCAGAGTTTTCCATGTTCTCTTGTTCCCTGATTTTTTCACTGTAGTTTACTTCTAAAACACAGCTTTGGGGTCATAGCAGTACATGAAAGATAAATATGTTGACATGGAGATTATTATTTAAAGATATATCCTAATTTTTAAAAATGGAGCAGCTGGAAAACAATTGTAACTACTTAAATAACATATCCCACTTGGTAGCCTGATTGCTGCCGCTGCACACAGATATCCAAGTGTTGATACTTGGTGATGGGTGAAATAGACTGATTATAATAAATCTTGGTTCAGCCTCCCTTATGTCCACAGAAGCAGGGAATGAAAGTAGAACCAGTGTAGATGGAGACTAGCTCACCAAATTCTCTGTACTCAGCTCAGCTTCTAGTACGGTGCCTCAGTCATCATCTAATCCAAGGGGAAAACTTGAAGGTCCTTCACCCTAATTAATGTTACATTTGAAGCTGCCTTGAAAAGCTTATTTACATCAGGTTACAGGTTCTCACAGTGTACAGGACTGAAACTGGCAGGTGAAATGTGCAGCCCCTTTGGTAGCTTGATTATGGCCTTTGTTTGATAATGTAATCTGGAGGGGAGTGGTTGGGGCTTGGGGTCAGGACAGTACTGTTGCAATTTACACAGCATGAGGCAGAGGTACAGAAATTGGGAGACTGTTTATGTGGTTTGTGGAGAGGAGTTTCTTCATAATACTATTCTGCATGTTTTGGTGGATGGCACCTGCCATGGTTCATTTTCTAGAGGAACAATCTCACTCTTAATTAGGTGTGACAGAAGCACGTGATCTCTAAACTATATTAAATGCCTAAAACCAAAGAGTGTGAAACTACTTGTAGATGTTCAGTTAGGGATCTAGTGCTATTAAAAATGCTAATAAATAATTTAAAATGAGACAAATAATCGCATGTGTATTTATATAATATGCAGCTTTAACGTGAACAATTAAAGGGTTCAGACAGTATGTACAATGAAGCAGGAATATGGGAAAGGAGTCTCATCTAGTTCTACGTTGTTCTAATTTCCTTACATTGATGTATGTAGATGAGGTATAACAAATGCTTTCATTTTCTCTGGATGAGCATATCAGTGTCAATGGGTAAAGTAAAAAGGGAGCAATTTTTAGAGGAAAATGTAGGGCCCAATTTTGGCTTTTCAAACTAAGTCCTTTGTCTGTCTTGTGAATTGAAAAGTAATCATCTCTGTAAAAGGACTGTGATATTTGAGAGTGAGATCCGTCAGCTATCCGTCCTCTAAAGTTGGTTTGCAAAGGTTGTTTCAATTCCACACCACCCACCAGAAGCATTTGTCTCTTTTAGTTTTCACATATTTGGTTTTTATCAACAGCAGGATTTTTCTGATTATTGTGTTATGCAGTTAGTACACTTGCCTTTCCAATCTTGATTTTTAACTTTTTGTAAAACCTTTTTGATATTTTAAAACTGATAATGAGAAAGACATAACCCTTGTTATGTATGTATTATTAGTAAGTATAGCACACACAGCATGTTCCCTTTTTGGCACTAAGCCTATTCAATATGTTTTGCAGGCAGCTGTTTCCTTAGATTGTCTATTTTCTTTCTTCTCAGTGCAGCTTTAAGACTGTAATGCCAAGATGTAAGATGTTCTTACAACTTATTTTTTCTCTTCAGGAATTACTCCTGCTAAACTTAATCTGCTTGGGTATCCTTGCAAGCGTGCTTACTTGGAACTTGTTACCCAGCTCCAGCACATGTTATTAAGCTCTACCTATGTGTCGCTCATGTCTTGGAGCACAGAGCAGATTTTGGCTTTGAATAATGTCAGCCCCATTTATTTGTGCATATACTCCTTCATCTTGAAAACAGAGACAACTGCATTGGATTAATATAATGGAAAAGTGCATGGCATATGTGAGCCAATTACAGGGACTTCTTAAAATCCTACTTCCCAAAATTGTCGGGCCATTCTCTTCAGATCACAAACAAGACATAATGCTAAAACAATTACAGGAACACAAACATGCTGAGCAAGGCCTCTTCCATGAGTAAATTGGCACTAGCAGCCACAGGGCTACAGCTCTGTAATAGTGGAAGATCAGAGCCTAGGGAGGCCCTTAGGTACTTGAAACTGGAAATGAGCAGATATTTATTAAATAAAATTTATAGAATGCTTTACTTTGAGGCAGGGTGCACAATTTATCCTTAAAATACATTAAATTTTTTTATGAAGTTAGACATAAACACAGATACTGAAAACAGAGAATTTACAGACAATGAAGATTCTTTAAAAATTATATATTTATATGTAGGTCCAACTCTCAAATATGTACATGCTGATACATCTTCTTCCACCACATTTTTTAAAAAGCTTTCTCATGTTTTTAAAGTAGCTCAACACATCCAAAAATTTACTGAGCCAGCTAAATAACTACACGTTCAGGCAAACTGCAAACCAATCTAACATCATTTAGTACTTTTCTTACAGTGGATGTACCCCGTTCTATTAAGATTGTTAAAATAATTTCTTTTCTTCGTGATCAGGCAAACCTTTATCTGAAGCAATACTTCATTTTCTTATCTATATCCTTCTGAAGAACACCAGAGCCAACGGTGATGTTAACTGTGCTGAATCTTTGCTTTGGCATCAGGCAGGGCAAGCTCAACTGTAGTATAGATGGGTCAGTGGAAGCTGCACAAGAAGCACTGAAACCAGGGAGAACACGACTAATATAATCAGCATTTGATTTAAGGTATTTGACATGAAATTCTAGTAGAAAATGGTTTTCCTAATTTTATCAGCGTACTTTTATGTGTTGTGAAAGGCTGTCAGGGCTGCTGCTAAGGAGACAGTCATTATTGTCAAATCTCTGATGTCAAGAAGGATAAAATAGAACTAGGTGTTAGCCCACAGAAAGAACCATTTTGCAACAAACAAATATACTGTCTTCATCAAAACAGAACCATCAGCATTGCCTAAACACAGAGAGTGAGGTTTTCAACTACGCAAGCATTTGGTGAAGTAAAAGGGGAAATTAATCTGAATTATATTTTTAAACGCTTTTTAATTAAACTATTATGGGACATTCGAGTACAACTCTCAATGAAACAAATTAAAAATTTCTATCACATTTACAATGAGGAGATGAAAAATATTTTAATACTTCTGTCCTCATGTAATGTAACTTCTAGTGAAGAGAAGTTACCAAGAACCTCTGCTCTGTTTGAAAGCAATACATTTGTTGTGAAAGCCAGCTCATTATGAGGATCTAAGAGAAGCCTGGTCTTTTATGCTCAAGTAATGTAAAAAAAAGTAACAGAAAAATGAAAAACACTGCATAGCCTGTTTTTATTAGTTGTAATTCTTTATTACTCGCCATGAGCAGGCCAAGAATTAAGATGTATGCTACATCATGGTATTTCCTTACATCATATAATTTCTGCATATGATGTAAGTATAGCTTACATCCTAGTATTTCTGAATACCATAATTACATTTCCTTTCTGTTTAGCTAATTATTTTAAGGTTTTTTTGGGGGGGTGTCTAAAAACAAAACTCAGCTTACAGTCATTGTACTATAGATAATACATGAAGTTTAAGGTATTGTTCACTTTTTTTTGCTAAAAAACAGCAGCATTTTTAAAGAAAATAATTACATAGTTACTGCTTTAAAAATATTATGCATTATGCACAAATCACTCTAAAAAATGTGAGCTTACATTTTACGACAAAAAATGCATTTGTGTTCGTTACCTTTCCCTTTTATTTTTTTATGATTAACACTATGCTGTGCAGAGTTTTATTGAATACATTGCATTCTTTCTAAAGAATGCATCACATCGATTTTCACATTGTATGGAGAAAACATTGGAATCTTTTTTGATCTTCTCTTCATTTTCATTAGACTAAATTACGTTTTACACTCTACCTTTAACTATATTTTTCTGCATTCTTTATTCTTTACATACTGATACAATTAAGATACTCTGATAAACTGAATAAGCATTTTCAATGAAAGCAAATTCAGTCCCATATAGAATTCTTCTAATGTCACAAAGAATATGCATGACTTTATGACTCAAATTTCCAGGACAGAGCAAAGGTTAAATAACCACATTCTTCCCATCTCACATGGATTCAAGAATAGATGAGTTGGGAAACTATGTAAGCAAAGGACTCTGTCAAAATGGATTCATCATAACATTTCTTCTGTTTAATCACTGCATTGTAAATCACTTGTCTATGTAAGAAAGCAGGATCCTTAAGATCAAGAACAATGAACCTAGCACTTGGTATATGAAAAACAAAGCATATCGAAAACAAAGAAAACTATGCACTAGCTGGCTAGCATACACTTATGTGCCTGGTCACAGAATCAATGCAGAGTTATTTACCAACAGCCAGTGAGCTTCCAACACAGCATTTTTCAGATTTCTAATTTCTTAGCATTCTGTTCCATGTAGGTAAAGCCTTATAAGGGCTATATAAAATAAGAGCCTCGTTACCTTTGTAAAATCATGGCTGAGGCCTGTTACTTAGGCTAAGTGGAAGGGAGCTATGGGAGAGTGAGTAAGCTGGAGTAGGGATAGAGAGACGAGCTCCATGACTGCCCTGTGTCCACATCATAGTGGTGATAGGTTGTGCCTTAAAACTATGTAAACTGATAACCAGCTAACTGCTTTAAAAGGCCTGGTTTTTGCAATAAAGCAGTTCTCCTTTGCACCTGGCTGGTGCAAAGAATATGCATGTCACTTTGCTTCATACAGCATTCCATAAGGAATTTGTTTTTGTAGTTCTGTAAATAATAGGATCTCATATATTAATCAATTTTTGCATTTTTTTTAAACTAAACATCAATTAAAGAAAACATATTAAAAAAAAAAAACAAAAAACAAAAACCACACCACCTGTTTGCAAAGTCATAGCATTTTATTTCTAGATGACCTATCTTTTTGTGTATATTGTTTTATGTCTGGGAGGTGAAATTATAATCCTGTTCTTTTGTGCATGATGAAGTATGTTTTACCTGCTAAGCAGAACACAATATACCATATATAAGACTCAAAAAAATGTAAACCAAATTTTCTAGAGTAAGTCAGTATGTTAAACTAATATTGCCCACAGCCTTCTGCTTCAAAAATGGCCCCTAACATTCAGAAACTTTGCAGCATATGTGCTGTTTCAACAGTGTACCTGGAGAAAAAGTTAAGAATATGGTTTTCCTCTTCATTGAAGTCTTTCAGACATGACATTATCCTGTGGAAGATGCAGTCTACCAACAGGTGAAAGAAGTAGAAGTATGAACAAGAATGGGGCATTTCTATATTCTGAAACATTATTTTAAAACTACTTAGAGAAAAAAAGTTCCCAGGATGTTCAGAAGAGCTAGTAAACACTGAAAACTGAAATATATATTTGACACAATTGGATACATTGGGACAGTTCCACATATTATTCTTAATCCATGTATTAATCAGGCTGTAATCATGACAATATTGATATTTCATGCAGTGGAGGTATTGAATATCTCAGCATCTTTCTACTATCTCATCTGGGCACCTTCATGCCAGCGAAACTTAAAAGGAATATGTTATACTTCTCTGAATTCATGCATCTTGAGCAGAGCAAGACTACACAATCCTCCCAGTAGCCTCTGCACAGAAACTTAAAATTCACCACAGAATAAAACTTTTGTCGTTTTCTTTGTAGTTTTGATATCAGCACAGCTTTTGGTTCCTCAGTGTTACTGTGAGTCTTTTCAGTATAGTTTCAATTGTATGCACTGTAGGATCAGATTGGAGCAAGATGGAACCACTGAAGTCTGCTTTGACCCTGGAATGAGATTTTAATTAAATTTCTTATGTCACTTGTAGCTCTTTAGTCTGGAAAACAAAGAGTAGGTATTTGACCCAACAGAAATCTACATCCATGTTTTTATCTGCATTATACTCAAGGTCCTTCATAACAACAGAATTCAGCTACAGAGAGTGCCATTTACAGAAGACAGACCTTTTTTTTTCCTCATTATGTAAATTGGATTTTGCTGAACTAAAAAGATTTTTTTAAGTGTTTTTTTTGATTCATTATATTAAGCGTTTAGAATTTCTTAACAAAAACTTACTAAGGCAAATTAATCTACAGCCATATTTCTGAACAGTTGCCTGTGTTCCAGTTTTTCAAAGTTAAGCCTGAAATGTTCCCAGCATGATTTTTCAGAGATGGTGAGAGCCTACTACCTCTACTGAGCCTATGGAGGACTGTGGCAAGTCATGAAAACCACCGTGTTTTGAGTTAAGTACACATGAATAAGACTAATGAATATGTCTGAAATTTTTGGCAATGTCCAAGTTCCACAGAGGTTACATCAAATATGGTAAACATCTGAAATAAATAACCCCTGTATGGTCCATCGCACAGAATTTTAATGCTAAAAAGTGGAAGTGTACTCAGCATTTATATTCCTTTCTCCACTTTTTTAACAGTCTAATGAAATCTAATGAAATCTAGACTCTAATTAGTCTAATAAAATCTTGCTTGCTCATGATCTTTTTCCCTTTTACTCAATCCTGTGTTGGATTCATCATAATCCTGTGTTTGAAGCATCAGTCTGCTGTCATGGAAGTGATTAATGTTACAAATTCACTTAGAACTTCATAACGCAATCAAATATTTTTTTAAAAACTGACTGGAGAAGAAGAAAATCATTCAGATACTAAAGCTTGGATAACAACATGAAAGGAAAAATGCATAGGGATATACAGAGAGTAAGTGTTTTTATTACTGAAGTCTATTGGAGGAAATTTCTGTTTCAAATATAGTGTTGTTTTTAGAATTGTATGTAAAATACATGTACAAGTGTATCATATAACCAACATTGAACTATTACATATACCAAAACAAAAGTACACAAAATAGACACAGTAGTCAACAAGAAGTGAAGATTATAAGTGGTTTTTTTAATGTTAATGATTAGAAAATAAATACATTTTAATTAAGAGTTGGTACGTATACTCTTTATTCATTACTGGAAAAGTTAATTGAAGTACCATTTAAAGAGATATCCAAATTAATGTTGGTATGTTCACAAAATGACATTTCTCTAAGATCAGATTTTGCGTGTCTTTTTAGTTATTTTTACTGTATCCAAGTCTTCAATTACATGTGTTGGCTGAAACTTCTTGCTAGCTATATTATGTGGTCTGTCAGACTTGTCAGATACAGTATGTCTTCGAGTAAAAATGCACTTACAAGATGCTCAGTGGCACCAAGTGAGCTACATTCCCATTCCCACCATAGAATGTAACCAGCTGTTACACTTTTACTAATACAAAACTAACAACAAAGGTAATAAACAGATAATTGCAACAATTTGAAGACAGCAATTTTGGAAAAAAATTAAGGAGCTGCTGCAGCCTTCTGAATATATTTGTTCAAATCCCATCAAGTGGCAAAGCAATTTGTTTCTTCATAACAAGACTAAACAGCTTTGTGGATGGGATAAAGTATTTAAAATATATTTCGTCAGTATTTCCCTATTGTCTAGCTTAGTTTGTTGCCTGCTTACATTGCTTTTTTGGCTATCGCAGTTTTAAAATGCCCGCTTTTCCTCGTGGAGGTTCCAAAAACCTATGGAGCCCAGCAGTGCACCTAGGTGTCCTAAAAACTATGTGTTGAAATATTCTCTATCATGATGCCTCTATCATGTTTGTACAGAGTAACAAAGGCCAAAGTGCTTACATTAAAGATATGTCATACAGGCAGGCCTCACAAAGGGTGCAGGTGGACATGCAGAATGTAGACCCTTTTTGTTCTGTACCTTTTTTAAAAAAGGTACAAATGCCCAGATCTCGCCTAATCTTGGAGCCAGGAGATTGGTGGAATGTACAATTTGATCTGAAGAGATGGAGAGCCACCAGCTATGTATGACCTGGGAGATCTAAGAAAAAGGACTAGATGTCCTCTTGTTTCTGTTCTACCTCCAGGTTAGATTCTTGTACAAGATAAATTTATAAACCACTTCCGGTACCGGTTTTGTGTGGTATTTGAATACTTACCCTGTAATAGTAACAGCTGCACATCCAAGACACCAATCCGAACCTCATTGGAATCAGTGGACAAAAATACTGGCAATGTTTTAAAGTTGGGAGGTCAGAGGTTGCTGATAGCTAATATAATCCATCTTCATAATAACAAGGAGTTTATGCTGCCTGAACTTATCTTATTAGTATTTAATTGGAAGCCAGGCATAAACTTCTTTCAGTCAGCACTTCATTAAATTCACAAGCATTCCCACACACACTTGTGTGTGGGATGCAGAGTAGATAAGAGACATTTGACTACTTGGAGGCTGACTTTGGCACAGAGCTATTCATACAGACACACTGTTTCTTTTCCATATTTGAAGAGAAAAACCAGAAAACTCTTTCATGCTATACAACAATGCTGCCTATATTTGTCCCCCTGTACGCACTATGAAACAGTTTACTCTTGTAATAAATGTAGCCATTTAAACTAAGATTTGGTATGGTGAATACCTGCCACAGGCTTTGTCTAAGTTTAAACCCAAATGGCCCAGTAATTTCTGAGATTTTTGCAGGAAATTAATTATCTTGAAATATATGCCAGCTAGCCCTTTTATCATCTCCTTGTCTTGTTACAGAGTACTACACTCCATCAGTGACATCACTGGAGTGCCAAGGATGTGCCTTTTGCTGACTTTTCATCCTTCTGTCAAAAGTCATGCAAATGGGCTAAGTTGTAGTATTTCCATCTTGAAGGACCTAAAATTTAGAAAGCCATGTTAAAACATGGCAAGTGTGTCTTAAAGAAAAGTAGTGCCATATGGTAATATAAAGGCAGTATCATAGAGGTAATTAAATCCATGCAAATATCTGCTAAATATGTTTGAAAGCACTTTTAAAGCTACATTTTCTATATATTGACTATAAGGACCAAAACAAGGTACAGGCTATGCCCATTTACATTTTTTTTCCCTTTGGAGGAACAAAGATCTGCTCTAAGGTAAGAAGTTATTCATTCATGCAAGATTATCAAAATAATATGAATAACATTGTATGATCTATTCGCATCAGTTCAGGCCATGTTCTCACACAGAAAGGTTGCCTGATCATAGACATAAAAGGGGAAAAAACCTTTTGCTTCAAGGTGGCATAGACACCTGTATGAGAGGCATCAAGGATGGAGGAAAAATAGTTAGCAAACTCACCCTGACTCTCAATTTCTGTTGTCTAAACACACCTGTAAAAGTTTTCAAGCAAAATGGTGTAAGATCAATTAATTTTCTGGGGCACTGGGCTACTCAGTCATAAAGAACCTGTAAAATTTCTCAGGTAATTTTTAGATGACCTTTCTTTATTCTGCCTCTCTAAGAATATTTGTATGCAAGAATCACAGTAGCAAGGTTTCCATGAGGCCAAACGGAAAGTAAATGCAGTCTTGATCTCTACAGCTCCCAAAACTGCTGCAAGATGTTTGCTACAAAGGGAGAGGAAATTTCTCACCCTCTCACAGGAAAATGCCAAAACTGACTGTAAGACCTGCAGTTTTCCCTCCTAATAAGCACTAAAGATACAGGAACAACTCTTCATAAAACTGAACTTTCACCTCTGATGTATTTGTTTTTCTCTTCTTAATGACAAATTACACAAGCAAAATTATATACATTTTGCTAATGCTTTTTTACCCTAAATGGTTTCATAGAGTGCTCAGATTCAGTTCCCCAGTTATGCCCTAACATTGCAGGCTATAATTTTTGTTATGCTATAATGCTACTGAATTATTTTCTTTTACACATGTAGAAGTTTCCAAAGATTTCCAAAGAAAGTAATTCCTTTTACAAGACTTGGCAGACAAAAAAACAAAACATTGGAAGAGAAGGAAAAAAAAAATAAAAAAGAAAAAAAAAAGAGAGTGTTGTCTTTTAACTGATTAAACAGAAAGAATATATATTCAGTTTTTATATACATCAGAAAATTTTACTACAAAACACTGTAATTTTTTTTAATTTGGGGGTTTAAATTAAATCAGGCAACTGAAATTGGATTATTGTTGTGTAATTCATAAAAGGTAACATTTTTATTCATTCAGCTATCTGAAAAATAATTGTAGAAAAGCTCTGCAGTGTTTTCAGCTGAAATTAAAAGTATTTAATATGTTTCAAGTATTAACACAGTAAAAATCCTGGTACCACTGAACTGAATGGCTGTATCCGTTATGACTACATTAGGGACAAGATTTTACTTTATTTCATCCTGGAAAGTGTGAAATAAAGTTTTCTCAATTTTTTATATTTCATTTTAATCTGAATTATGAATATTTCTTCTGCAGCCCATGCCTTGAAGTTAATTTAGATGTGTTTTCTCATTAACTGTGTTACTAGAAAGGCATCATGCAATACCAATCACCTGCATTTGAAAGTGGCTATGGGTTTTAACTTCTTAATCTGAGTACATAAAAAGGTCTTAATTTTAGAAATTTTTAGTTCCTCACTCTGAGAAGCCCATGTTCCCTAAAAAATAAGTTGACTGAGAAGGAGTGACTCATAAAAGCAAGGAAGGATACTGAGTCTAGTTAGATCTGTGTTTAGTGGTACATGGTACAGTCAGACATAGAAAACTTGTATTTAAATTGTGCTAGGAGAAATTGGATTCATGCAATGAAGACAAGGGCATTTCTACAATATAAACAGTGCAATAATTTGACAATTTTTAGGTTATCCTAAAAATAGTGAAGGGTATGTCCTATTGCATTGGTGGTAAATGTGACTTTACTGGATTTTTCCAATGCTGGTGTCTGTGATTCATTATCTGAAATCAAAGTAAGGAAAAGTGTCAGAAATAAAAAATTAATGTCTTAACAATGGCATTTTCCAAAGTAATTCCTATGTATTTCTACTACTACAGCCTAACTAATGTTTCAAAAACACCTTCATTGGGCTGTACAGATTTTTCACATCATAAATATGAATTATCACAACTTTCTGTTTATCTGCATTTTTTAAGTAAATCAACTTCCTTCTTAGATTTGTAGGCAAATTTTCATCCAATGAGCTAAAGGTTTTTTAAAGAGATTGGGTTTTCTTACAAATATAATTCTTATTGTTATGCAATTTAAAAATAGCAATGATTTGACCTTTCAAACAGGAATTGATGAGGTGAGATAAGTGTTTCATTAGGTAGGAGTCAGATACAGTGTAATAACAAGTCTTAAAGATAATGAAAATAATTTATAAATCAAATATTCCTTTCAAAAAGTGTGATTATAAAAAACATGTATTTCGAATAGAGCCACAATTCAAAAAGCATTCAGAGAGCAGAGAGCTGAACTACTGTTTTGACATTTATACTAAATTTCACTCTGTAAGATTTTATTTATAACAGTAGTGATAAACTGAAAAAAAAAATTGATGAACAGGAGGTGGGGATAAAAGTAAAACACTAATACTTAGTGTAAGACAGTCAACAATGCAACCATCTTGCCCCTCTTTCTAAGGACTGGGAATCTTCCTTTTTCTACATACCACTGACTTCCATGGCATCTCCACTACTACATATAATTTGGTCATACATTTATTTGTATGTAATTCTATGTTGAACAGGGAGTTGGGATCCATGATCCTTATGTGTCTGTTCCAGCTTGAGATGTCCAGTGATTCTGTGATTCTATGACATTGCTGGCAGTGGTAAATCCAAGTACAGCTGAGCCTATTTTCTCAAGCAGGGTCACTCATAGTTTGTATAGCTGTAGATAACTGCATGAGTTCCTTGAAAATTATCTAAACATTGATTCTTTATTATACTTGTAAAACAGCAATCTGATTAGCACTGTTCCCAAGTATATTGCAAATACTTACTTTTGTACATTTATTCTGAGGCAGAGAAGGTTAGTTGAGATAAGCAACTAGGGCAAAGACAGATTACAGAACTGCACAAAGGTTGGACTAAAGGAGCTTCAAGAAACAGACTAATTATCCCCTCTTCCAAAAAACTAACATCCTGACAAATCCTTATCTAAGGTGCCTTTAAATATATCCAGCAAGAGAGACTTCACAAATAATCTGGTCCAGCACTTTCCAACACATTCCTAATGTGAGTTGTTCTTATTGAGCAGTTCTAACTTTTCTTGCTTTTGTTTTTGCCCATTGCTTCCCATCTTACTGCCATTGAATTGACACTGATTATCTTTATCTTTGCAGCAACATTTAAAGTACATTAAGGTTCTTGTCTGTATTACTCCTTAGTCTCTTTTTTTCTTCCAGGTTAAGTAACCTTAGTTTTCCCAGTTTTTTGTGTAGGCCCTGCATTTAGTGAGCTTTTCATGGCTCTGTTCTGGGTTCTCTGCTCTTTGGATTTTGCTTTGTATTCTTTTTGAAAGTATTGTCCAAACCTGAAAAAACCCAGAGTCATAATAATGCAGAATTTTTTTCCACATCTTTTAAACTGTTCCTTGTTCATGTGTCTCAATATGTTTTTCTTCCAACATCATGAATTAATAACTCATGATCAACTGGTAAGCTAGGTCACAGCCATGGAGGCTTGTTGTGAGGCAGTTTATGCTCATCACACAACTGTGCAACTGAACATACTCATTTGAATAAGTGTCTTGTGTTTACTGTTGAGTATCATCCATTCACTTGCATATCCTTTTTCCCATTTGGCAACTTAATTTTTAGTCTTAAATCTCTTTCACTTACACAGTCAGCATCAGATTGTCTCCAAATTTTATAAGCACATTATTACAATTTGAAATTTTACTGAAAATATTTGACCTAGGAAACTAGGTGCAGGCTGCTGAAAAATACCATATGCTCCAGGTTTTGTTTAGATTAAGAAACTGTTAACTCACCCTGAGTTTTCATGTACATGCTTTTTCCATCCCCATCTTAGCAGTTTCATCTTGAGCACACATACCTAGCCTAGTATACATCTGTCATGTGAGAAAAAAGACCTTTACACTAGTCAAGATATATACAATCTATTTATTCTTCCCTTCTCCATAGCCCCCAGGGGCTGTAGTAGAGTAAGAGGGATTCACGTGTTCATGATGAACTCCCGTGTATTGTCACCCATTTCCTCACTAACTTGGTAGTGTTGGCAAGTAGATTGATTCATAATTTTTCAGTGTGCCTCCCATTTTTAAAAGAAGCAATCTATTTTTTTTTTTCTCCCTAGGGTTTCACCCCATTACTCAAGAATAGCTACTACAAATTCTGAGATATCTTCAGATGATTGTTTGAGCAAGGATTTCATCAATCATTAGTTTGAAGTTGTATTAATGGGTTGTATTAACAGATGAAACAGGTGCCAATTTGGAAGTATCAAGCTCAGTGAATTATTCTCATGCTGTCCTGTACACATATTGTCTTGACCTCATGCTTATCATAATGTTGTTAGAGAACACTAATCAAAAAATATGAAACCCATGAATTTTGTGCATTATCTGTCATTATTTTCTCTTCCTTTTTCTTGCAACAGGGCAGCAATTCTTAGCCTTACAGTGCTGATGTTCTTGTTCCTGGTGATGTATTTCACTCATTTTCTACCTCAGATCTCCATATGTGTTTACGAACCTGAACTTACTTTCCACCTTTGGTGTGTTTTGCTCATGTTTGATGCCAGTGAAATCCATCATTAAGTAAATTGCTGCCTTCCTAAATTTCCCTACTTTCTGTTCTTAGTATCGCTGCTTAACCAGTTTTACTAAAACTTCTACTTCTTTGACTTGATGCCTTGATTTCTGCATTTTTTTCCAGTTTGCTGATTTCATGTTACATTGCACCATCTTTTTTAAAAGTAAATCAGCCCTCATGTCACAGACCATAGTTCCTTTACTTTGTACTCTCAACATTCTCAAACTCCTTGGTGAGAATGAAACTTTAAATGTCTTTCACTACTGCATACGTCACTCTCTGCACCAAAACATTATTTCTAATGCATTCCAAGAACTTGCTGAGCAGTCTGCATACTGTTCTGTAACTTCCCCAAAGTCACACTAAATTTCTGCAGAATTTAGCTGACGTTACCTCTGTTAACCACAGAACATCTTTGTTGTGTGAAAACCCAAATAAAGATAACCGTGCATTCCTTGATCTAATATGCACCACACACACCTACGTTGCCAGATCCACCCACCCCTCCCCACAATTTGGAGGGTTATAAGTAGAACCATTCTTCACATGTTTAGAATTATTTTTGCTTCTTCCATACTATCAACCTTCAAGATGAAAGGTAAGGGAATGTGAGTAAGAGAACTTTTGTCAAGCCCAGAAGGCACAGAGGTTGTTTGGGCTCACTTCCTTCCTGAGACATTTTGAATACAAAAAAGAGAGTACAATGCAAAGTTTAGAAAACAAAACCCTTAGCTCTACATCCATATCATATCTTTGGTAACAGCAATATGATACAGAATACAGTGTTCAGTGTACTTTCATAGGTTTGATCGACCTGTTATAAAGATGGCATAGAAAATTAGACCAGTTGGTTTTCCTTACAGCTGGAATGTGCCTTACTTTGTAATTTTCACAATGAAAATAATGAGATGATTGATCCTACAATTATTTTCTTAACTATACATCTCATTTTATCTCATTTTATTCAGTAAGACAAGACTTTAACCTGGGGTCTGAAAGATTATTAAGTGGGCAAAATCCTCTAGTTAAAATGTACTCTTATTTATAAAGTACTCTTAATGTTCCCTAATTCTTTAGCTGATGATTGAAATGTTTTTTGGATAATAATATATGCTATTTTATCTAGTTTAGGGTCTTTTTCTCTGTAAACATCTGTGAAACAGAAGGGATGAGTCTTCTCTTAAAAATTGTGGGAACACATAAAATATACAGTACACTTCCTGTTATAGAAGGCTATTTATTAGTCTAAATACTTGTGCAATATTTGGCAAATGATCAAAACCCGAGTTTCCCCTAGTGTGTTTACAATGTTCTAAATTAAAAGCAAAGCGCATGTTCAAGTGGCATTTGTCATAGAAACTGAAATGTTTCTCTCATGCTGCATGTCGTTGTACTTTCTACTTGACAGGATAAGCTCCAAATGTTGAGCACAGAAATTGCAGCAAAGTTTGTAAGAAAGTTCTTGAGAGAATTAGACTTGCCATCTAGCAATTCTTTTTATAAGAACCAAAGGAATCTTTTCCCCAGTGTAGGGTCTTTTTTTTTTCTCAGACTGTATGTTTACTTAACTTTCTGCCTGATGCTGTACTTAATCATCTATACTGAGGGAAATTCTTTTGATTTCATTGCAAATTCAGTTGCTCTTTATCCCATTTTAATGTTCTTTCCCATAACCTTTGAGTGGTAAAATGGTCACAGACAAGAACATCAGAGCTCCCATTTCTCTAGTGAATGCTTCAGAAATGTACTAAGACATAAATTTAGCAAAAGGTTTGAGTAGACACTGCTTCTGCATCGAACTCTGAAAAAACAGCTTGGAGAGCTACAGAAATGCACTTTCAGTGAAACAAAAATTACTCCCCGCCGTTCTCTTTTCAACTCAGGTTCAAAACCTGATGGAACAATAAACTGGTTAATTATAATTATTGTTATTAAAGGGGTTTTGACAAGTTTGAGAGAAAACTGGGTCAGTTCATCGTAGCAGCTTTTGAGTACATTTCACCATCACCAAAGTATTCAAAAGCCGTGCAACACTTAATAAAATGTTGCACAGGAAAAATGTGCTTGGGTCATGTTTCATGTTATAAATAGACAGATAGGCAAACACATAGACTGTACCATTTCCAAGAAAAACACCTCCAATTCCAGTAACCCGTCTCTCTTTTCATCTCTCAGATTTAGCAATCTTTTTACTGAATTGCAGACTGCACTTGGACTTTCAGTCATCCTTGAATTTAAATAAAAACTATTGGCATCTGTAGTTATATTTCTTTTTTCCTTTACCTAAGTACCTTAATAACCATGAATAGTCCTGACTGAAATTCCGATGAGACGCTCTACTGCACTTCAGGAAAACTACCATTTCCATATGCAGTCAACTGGTCTATGGATATTTTAAGACTGCAACTTCAGCTGAATAAGGGATACTTGAAAAGAGAATGAGTATACAAATATGTGTGTGTGCAGCCTTCTAAAAACAAATCTGCCTTTTGTCCAAACACTTGAATATCTTTCTAAGGAGTACCTGCCTCTCAAATGAGCATATTTTTCTTCATGATCTAAAGGATTCAATTGGATAAAAAAGGAAGATATAGATGTAGAGCATTCCATGTAACACACCATAATTCTCAGCTTGATATTGAGAAGTATAGTCTGTAGAACAGGAACAAACAAGGTCAGCTTTCTTTAGGATCAACTCTAAACTTTTTAATTTTTAAATTTAACTGGGATTATTCATTTATGCTTAGAGCCCATAAATGCTTTTTGAGGAGACGTTGATAAGGACCATAAAGATAGCTGAAGAAAGAAACATTTCAAACTGAGCAAGGATGCTGAAATCAAGACAATACGCTTTGGCTAAACTGAGATTTTAATCAGCAGTTGCTCATGGGACTGCACTAATGACTGTGATTTCCTTATTTCAGGAGATAGCTTCAGCAACCTGTAGAAAAATTGAGCATATAACTACCTGCAATGGATGGGAAAGTGAAACATCTTCGGGTAGTTCATTACTGCTACAGACAGAAACTCTGAGATCTGCCTGTGGGAATTGACAGGAGAGAAACATCTCTTAGTCAACAACTGTGGGACATGTGAGAAATTGTGGGAAATCACTCTGGAGTGGCAGCAGTGTGTCTAAGTGCATTGTTACCCAGATAGACTCCAATGCTCTTCTGAGAAAAAGGGCCACTTCCAGTCAATTTTGAAGACAAAATATGTACAACTGAAGAAGAGAGAGAAGACTGGTGTGTAGTCTCTGAAGAGTTTCTGTAATCTCTTAAGGCCACACTTGAACAAAAAGAGAATATTTTCCTTAAGAAACATTATCACATGGATTTAAGGTGAGTGGGATTATCAGAAGAAAAAATAACAAATGCATGAAGCGAGTGAGTGAAAACATCAGATTCACAAATGTCACATCAACAGATCGAAACAGATAGTGAGAGCATGGAACCAGGAGACTCTCAGGCTTTTGTCACTACTTGGATTCATTATGTGACATCATATTCATAATCTACTGAGACCAACCTGACTTTTTGTACGATCTGACGTGGTACTTAAATGTTTATTCACATCAAAAATAACACATGAAAGTGAGAAGTTTGTAGCGTTTTTAGCAAGGACATTTTCCTTCTCAACCTGCACTTGTTAAGAAGATGAGAGACATGAAAAAAACCAGAGTGGTTTCTAAAGAATTCAGACTGCAGAAGTGGTTTTCCTCCCTCTGAATGTCACCTACACGCCGCACTTTTGGTTTTTTTATATGTGGAGAAACTAGTGCAGAGATATTACATGAATCATATTCAAGTATAGATCATACCATAATCTCAGTATAGAAAGACAAAATTCCCTAGTGGACTCTGAGATACAAACTATTCTTTTTGATTTCCATGAATATATCTCTGTGTTGTTAGGACTTTCAGTAAAATTTATTATTGATATAGAAATTGTATCAGATTAATATATAAACCAAAAGACTGTACCTCCCTTCCATACCCTTTTTAACACTAGCACTGAGTTATTCTATAGGCAACTAAGAGTAATCTCTGGAGTGTTAGCCCTTGTTCTTGTGGGAGACTTCAAATTCACAGACATTTACTGCAAATACCATACTGATGTTACAAGCAAGTCTGGGCAATTCCTGGAGCTGCTTCAAGATAATTTCTTGCCACAAATCCTCCAACTAGAAAAGATGCCTTCCTATATATGTTATTTGTTTCTAGATAGGTACTCATGCATGTGATGATAGTTGTTTGTCTTGACTACAGTGACGTTGAAATAGTTTGAGATCAAAATTCTTAAAGTAATGAAAAAAAAGTGCAACATTGTTTCTACTGTGAATTTCAAGAGAGCAAATTCTCAGCTACCCAAGGGGCTACTTTGCAGTGTCCCCTAGGAATATGCTTGGAGGCCTCTATGGGTGCTGGTCAGCCTTAAAGAACCACTGTTGATAAGTGTGGCAGCAGGCCATCCTATTGTGTCACCGGTCAAGCAAGCAGGACAGAAGATCAGCTTGGCTTAACAGGGAACTCCTCTTGGAATTCAAGAAGAAAAAAAGATTGGATGATATCTAGAAGTAAGATCAGAACTTGCAGGAAGATCATATATGTTCACAAACACAGGAGATGACATGCAAGGCCAAAACTCAATAAAAATTGATATGGCCAGTGTTACACTCAACAACAAGAAAGAACTTGTAAAACATGTTAGTAGCAAGAGGAGGCTCAAAGAAAACAATGGACTAATTCTCATTGAAGATGGTCCTGTGACAAATAGAACTAAAGAAAAACTGAAGGTATTATGTATTTTTTTTTCTATGGCCCTTTATAAGATAAGACCTCAGAGTCAAAGGACCACAACTGCAGGAACAGTGACTCTCCATTTGTGCACAGAAATTGTAAGGGGCCAGCTATATCACCTGTTCATAACATTGTGGGACCTGGTGAGCTTCATCCCAGAGTACTGCAGGAGCTGTTGGATGTGACAGCAGGACCCCACTCAAAAGTCATGGGAGCCCAGAGAGGTCCCCACTGACTGGAAGTTGGCCAGTCATTGCAATTTAGAAAGGTGTGCTGGAAGACACGGGAAACTACAGATCTGTGAGTCTGACCTCAGCACCTGGAAAAATTGTGGAGAAGATACTGCTAGTCATGAAAGCCATTTCAAGGAAACGTAAGCATCAGGCATAGCACAGGTTCACAAAGAGAGGCCCTGTATGACTAATGTGAGACATTTCTACAATTAGGTCACCTGTCTAGTGGTAAAGAGTCAGAGGTGGATGTGGTTTTCCTGAATTTTCATAGTACTTTTGATACTGTCCCTTACAGCATCCTTTTGGGCAAGTTGTCCAGCTGTGAGATGAACAGGTGAACACTGTGCTGAGTGAAGAACTGGCCTGTTGACATTCAGAGGCATTTCCTTATTGAGAAGGTGGTTGCATACCAGAAAAGATGCCCTAAAAAGATGGTTGATGTCCCACATCTGGTGATGCTTTAAAAGGAGGCATTTGGACAGCACCCTCAACAACAGACTTTAACTGTTTGTCAGCTGTGATCAGGCAATGGGACTAGATGAGTCTGGTATGCCCCTGCCAACTGCAACTATTCTATTTTCTCCTAATTAAAAATTTGTGAAAGATGCTTAACCAAATGCAACTAGAAAGTTAAAAACTTCTCAAAGCTGTTACTCCTTTGCTGTGTTTCCTACTGTCAATGCTTTCTCTTCCAGGACTTCAGCCAGCATCCATTCACAGGCTTGTGACTGTTGTGCTCTGGGTTATGGCCACTCAGGATTTGAAGACCTGGGCAACTCACTTCAGTGCTTCATAATTCTTACAGCAATTTTGTTTTTATTCCTTTTTCCTTTGTTTTTATTCCAGTTTGAAACTCTCTAGTTTCAGTAGATGCCACCATCTCTCACCCTCCCATGAATCTGTTCCCACTCTTTTGATATGGGATGTCCCCATCCTTAGAAACACTGGGTTGAGCCATGAGATATCTCAACACCTTGTCTGCTCCATGTTGAACCAGCCGTGGCTTCACAGAGCATCCTTACTGTAAAGGATGGAGCCTATCTTATTTGTGGATCTGCCTCCAGGACCCTGAAGAGGACTCAGTGCCTGGATGAGGTCTGATGCATGCTGAGCAGAGGGAATCACCCTAGTTCCTTCCAGCTAGAGAACAAAGGTAGAAGAACAAATGCCAGAGCACGGCAAATGCTGCCTGTGACGCATCATGGGAGAAAGCAGGAGAGACCAAAGGGGTGGCCAGCACTGTGGGGTGTGTGGAGAGCCTGTGGGACTTTGTCCTGCAGCCTCCCAGGAGGGCACAAGTTGTTGCTGACTGAGCCCTCATGCTTCATGTGTCTGGAGATGTCTGTCATGGCCAGAGCAAACTGGGAGGACTCTGGGGAGACACAGCCAAGGCCTCAGTGTAACTGACTGTATTGCAACACCAGTGTGAGAATAAGGTGGGGAATGAAGTTGACATTGGTGTAGAGGTAATCCCAGATGCATGTTCTGAGACGGTGTACCATGGATGTTGATGGTACCATTGTGACATCACCTGGAGATGGATTGTGATGCCCTTGAAGGATGGATTGTGACCCACATCCCTCACTGCTTACAGCTGAGCACCAAGTTTCACCCAGCCAGCTCATGCCCAGACACATCTGAAGGACAGGATGCCATCCAGGGGGACCTAGAGAGGCTCATGGAGTGGGCCATGGGAAACTCATGAGGTTTAACAAGACCAAGTGCAAGGTGCTGCAACTGGGTCAGGACAAACCCCAGTATGAACACAGGCTGGGGATGAGCAGATGCAGAGCAGCCCTGTGAGAAGGGCTTGTGGGTGCTGGTGGGTGAGAGGCTGGACATGACCCAGCCATGGGCACTCCCAGCCCAGAGAGCCAAACGTGTCCTGGGCTGCATCCAGAGCAGCGTGGGCAGCAGGGGAGGGAGGGGATTCTGCCCCTCTGCTCTGCTCTGGGGAGAGCCCACCTGGAACCTGCATCCAGCCCTGGGCTCCCAGCACAGGGAGGACATGGAGCTGTTGGAGTCACTCCAGAGGAGGCCACCAGGATGATTTGAGGGATGGAGCACTTCACCTATGAGGAAAAGCTGAGGGAATTGGGATATATTAGCCTGGAAAAGAGGTGGCATTGGAGCGACTATCACAGCCTTTCAGTACCTGAAGGGAACCTACATCCTAGATGAGTTCAAAAGAGAGGAGGTTTAGATTAGATATTAGGAAGGAATTATTTACTGTGAGGGTAATGAGGCACTGGAACAGGTTGCCTAGGAAAGTTGTGAATTCTGTGGATATTGTCCCTGGAGCTGCTCAAGACCAGGTTGGAGGGGGCCCCGGGTAAGCTGTTCTAGTTGAAGGTGGCCCGACTATGGTAGGAGGGTTGGAACCATATGATCATGAAGGTCCCTGTCCAACCCAAATCATTCTATCAATCTGTGACTCCTCCTGAGCATTTGGCAAGGTTTGGAGTGCTGAGTGAGGTCTTTGATGTCATTGTGCAAGGAGAGTTGTTTGTTGCAGCTCTCTGTGTTCAACTCCAGAGCCATTGAAGGATTTTCTCCCTCCCTGCCAGGTTCAGGCATCTGAGACATCTGCACCCAGGAGGTGCACTTGCAGCAGCAGAGGTGAGCTGGGAGGTGAAACCTGCTGGGGAGCTGAGATGTTTTCCTTCCTGAGGACCAGGACATTTCTATCACTCTTTCTGGGTCCAGGCAATAGCCGTAGTTCTTCTTCCCCTTCTAGAGTAAAACTTGCTGATACGATGCTGGTGAAAGGGACAACTCATAACCCCAGCTCCCCTCAGGCCACTGCAGAGAAGAGCATGGCCACTGAGATGGACAGCTGCTGTCCCATCTGCCTGGACTCCTTGAAGGACATCAGCTACATATTTCCGTGCCTGCACCAGTTCTGTTACACCTGCATCCTGCAGTGGGCAGAGAACACACCCAAGTGCCCCCTCTGCAAGAGGAGAATTCTATCCATCCTGCACTCCATGGAGACAGAAAATAACTACATAGAGCATGTAATTACATTATCTGAGGCACCATCCATCATTGTCCACCAGGCGAGAGGAGACCCCAGATACCTTGACATCCATTTCTCTGGAGGATCCCAAACATGGTCTGCAGAAGGAGTGCCCAGGCATCCTGTGGGCAGCCTCCAGCCTGGGGAATGGATGGTACTTTTCCGGGACCACCCATGCCTCCTAGAAGCCCTAGTGCTCTGGGTCCGACCAAGGCTTAGGCAGATCTTCAGGAACAACTGGATGGAGGCAGACCTCGTGGAGGGCACTGTCCTGGACATCCTGACCAACCATGGAATTGACGAAGACCAGCTGGTCCAGATGCTGGGGGTCTCCCTCCAAAACCATGCGGCGACATTTGTGCAACAGCTTATCCGTGTGGCGGTGCGACAGTGCAGCAGGGAGGCCTGCCGTCTGCTCACCCACCAGCCCTACCTCCCTGCCCAGGTGCCAGCCCTTCTGACAGCCCTGCAGGATGCACCATGGATGAGGTGCCCAACACCGCCTCCTCTGCCATGGATGGGGGTTTCAGAAGCTACCCCTCTGTACCCATTACCATCACTGTTGGAGCAAGAAGAGCCTCAGGAGGAGCCAGAGGAGTCTGTTCCTGGGTCTCCACTTCCGGACAGGGCAGTGACCCCTCTCCTGAAGGGCCATGGTGACCTCTGAAGAGGCAGGCAAGCGGCTCTGGGGACTCTTCAGCCACCCCTGCATCTGTGACTTTGGAGGATGCCTCAGGGTTTAGCCACCAGCTGGGGCATGCACCAACCCTCTAGGGCTCCCGGTCCCCCATATCCAGCTATCCAAATAAAATCAATGCATGGAAACTCAAAAAAAGTCTCAACGTTACTAGCAGGACAGGTGCCATTTCTGTCCTTTTTATTCTCCTATCAGACATGTAATGAATGGCCAGCTGCAGGCCCATTGCTGTAGCCAGCCCCAGGGCAGATATTTCCAGCGCAGGGCTCTCCAGGTCCCGATTGTGCCCCACAGCCCATCACCCCAGGCCACTCATGAGCTCTCCAGTGCCAGCCCCTGCCCCCACATCCTGGTTCTCTGCTCTCCTGCCAGCCTGTGCTGCCCAGTGCAGCCTCGCTAGGGCCGTGACCAATTCCCTGCCCTGCCTGGTGCCTTGGTGCTGCTCTCTGTGTCACTCAGGGTCATACCCTGCCAAGGCAGGAGCCCCCGGAAGTTCATGAAGGGGAAGTGTAAAGCCCAGCCCCTGGGAAGAGACAATGCCAGACTGGCACATGCATCAGGCTGACAGCTGGTGAGCAGCCAGGACAAGGCACCCATACTGCCCTTCAGCACAGGTTTTCCCCTGCTGGTCCAGATCTAGCCTCAGTGCTGGTATTTCTGCTCTGCTTAGGGAGAGCCTGCCTGTGCCAGATGGATGCCAAGCAGCTGAAAGCTTTGTGTTTGTCTAGTTTGGAGAGAAAGAGCTGAGGGGTGAGAGAGCTGACTTCACTGCTCTCTACAGCTTCCTGAGGAGGGAGAGTGGAGAGGGTTTGCTAATCTCTTCTCCCTGGGATCCAGTGACAGGACATGTCGGAATACTTCAAAGCTACATCAGGAGAGGTTCAGACTGGACTTAAGAAAATATTTCTTCAGAGAGTGTGGTCAGACACTGAAACAAGCTCCCTGCCTGCCAGTGCCTTAAAAGGAGGCATTTGGACAATGCCCTACATGAAGGGCTTTAACTTCTGCTTAGCCCTGAAATGGTGAGGGAGTGGGACTAGATTATCATTGTAGGTCCCTGACAATCATCAAATAAGTGGTGTTTTCGCTCTTTGTTTATTTTCAGTGACATAAATATTCTTTAAAGAAAAAGCTAGAACTTATTGCTTAAGTAATCTCATTACAGAAAATGAGAAAATGTAACAATTCCTTCCAGTCGCATGCAATACTGATAGTTCATATATGTTGTCTGTTATTGTCACTTGTCCAATATAGTTTTGCTTACACAAATATGTTTGCTTGTTCACATTTTTAACCGTGAGGCTTTTATGGAACATATGTCACCAAGTCTTTTACTGAGCACATGTATTATCTATTCATTTCTATACTGTCAAGAACACAGAGAAAGGAAAACAGTGTTCTGCTACAATGAAGGTCATTGTATTTTACCATCTTTTCAGCTCTTAGGTGTGATATAATATTATACTTTGATATTTTCTGATTTTTATACAAAGCATTAATGTCTCAGCTTTCAGGGTTTCATAACAGAACTGCCATGAAAATGAATGCATTATCTTCTCAGTATATTTATATACCAAATTTAAGATAATTTTTGGAGGTCCAGATTGTTAGAAGCTCGTTTAGCACCATGCCTCAGAATGTACCATAACGGATACCAACGCTGGCACATACAGATAGCAGGGTAGCCTGATTGTTTTATATGTGTAAGTCATTAAGTGAGATGCCCACTTGCACATCTAAGAATCTGAATAACATGAGAAGGTCTAACAGCTGGCTAATGTTTTGAGTTGTGCATTGACTTGTCAGGGGAGTGAGGGATGGTGGAGGAAATACCGGCCTTGTTACCTGAATGCTGGTAGTATTAGATGGCCATTTAGCTTCCTCAGAATGTTTGGACTGATGCAGGCTTTTTCAGATAAGGTCTCTTTCAGATGTACTAGAAGCAGGGAGGATGCTTGCATGCAGGAGACAAACCCACATCAAATCATGGCAAAGTCCCATGCCCTGTGCTCTTCCCAGGCACTTCTGTTTGTAATCCTGTGGACCTCCATAGTGTTTCAGAGGGAATTACTATAACTAGTGACAGCATTGTGATCAGGGCATGGGTAGTAGCTGGTCAACTAATAAAAAGCATAGAAGCATTCCCATTATTTTTTGGAGTCCTGAAACCAAACGTCTTTTGACACTTACTCTTCCAAGCAAATAAATACTGTGCTTCTTCTCTGACCTTTTGCTCCGAATTCACCAAGACTTTCTAGAGCTGTCATTGAATAAATAATAGTTGAGTATCTGGGTACCTTCTGTTTTGTAGTGAGGAAATTCTCTACAGTTCCAGTGATATGTATAAAGTGACTTATATATCACTATTTTGTCATGAGAGGTAGCCTTACAGATAGAACAATCACTAGGAGTTTGTGCCAGGAGGGAACTGTAAAGTGTCTATCCGGGCAATGTTACTTCTCTTGAGTGAGTGCCTTATTGTACACAGAAAAAGTCTACTTCAAGGGAAGTAGAACTTAACACTGAGTTAAAAGCCCTAGGATTCTGCCTGGTGTTTTTAACTTTCGATTTGGCACTGAAATGGAACAATATGTTACTCATTCTTATGCAAGAAATACCAAAAATTCTTTTGTTGCATTCTTGTAGTTACCAGTCTTGTATTGTGCAATAAACTATCAAAGTATTTTTCAAACAATATGGTAATAATAAAGTCCATATTAATTGTATTCTCAGAGTTCCTTGCTAAATTCACTGTATACAATTTTCAACAGCATATTCATGTACTAGCAAGTAGAAAAGATTTTTAGCGGTTGTTTTAACCAAACTTCAGGAATGTGTTTATTGCACAATTTTGCATTTAAGTTCACAGATGTGGTTTAGGTCTCATAAACTACCCAAATAGACATTAGGGAGAAAATAACAAGAGAAGAATAATCAGGAATTGTCAGTTACCTGTCTCAGGTTCTTGAACAAGGGCATTTTGGGCTGTACAGAATATTAACAAAATTTAAATATATCCCATGCAATATGCAAGTTTCACTGAAGATAGAAATTTCAGAGTATTCAGAAAATCATAACATTTGGACTCAGTTTATGTATGGGCATATATTGGCATTGACAGAACATGGGGCTATATTACTGTGTTTATACCCAATTAAGTTAGGCAAACTTAATGAACAAGCTGTATTCACACTTTGCTTTGGTAATTAGCCACCAGTTGATATCACTATGATAAAGTTTACCTCGCTAATCAACAGTCACGTTTCGGACTTCTCTTACTTTCCATGAAGCCCTTCACACTAACAGTTATCATTACAGAGAATTTATACTGAGAAGTCTCAGAATTACCAGTTTCTGTATGTGGCCTTCCTTAACATTTGTAATTGAAGACACTAAAATGAGAAAGATTCCCCTTTTGCCATGTTTCATGTTTTGTCAATTGCTGAGTTTACAACAATTTTAGTAAGTTAGAGGATGTTTTGCCAGTTTATTCACACTTAGATAAAGTCCATTTTGTGCTCAAAACCAACCTTCTGATGTCCCATTGAGAGACTAGATGGCCAGCCAGGGATACTTTTTCCATGGAAGCTGATCATGTTTCCTGCAGTGCAAGGAAGGCCGTTGGAAGAGCACAGCTGTCAGGTACCCTTAGATAGCTGTGTACCAGCTGAGGGCTGGAGCAGGGCAGTCCCACTGCACTCTCTCCCTCCCCAGCCCCACAGGGCGACTGACACTCCATCTTTCCCATTTCACATCCCGAGGGGAAGCAGGCTAAAGTTGGGCAAGCAGGGTGAGGGCACTGCATGAGGAGGCCACCTACACCACAGTTACTGCAACTGAGCAGCTCAGAGGCAGCAGCTGTAGCCAATAATGGGGCCTTGCATGTACCACCCACACTCTTGCAGTTTGTACCTTTAATAGGTATGTGAAAGATATTCCAAGTATAAGATGGAAAAACAGCAACTTCAGCTCGGGAAGATCGGTCATCAACCAAAATTAATGCCCCTGTGTTGGACTATGATGATGAACATAATAGAAAAGCATGTGGTAGGTTAGATTTGGTTTTGAACAAAAGACAAATTATTTATTTCTTTCTTCAAATGAAGCATAACACTAAGGTATAAAGGGAGTATAAATAACATCTGATTGTGCTCCTAAGCTCCATGCTATAACTTTCTTGCAATGACATCCTTCAACAAATTAACTACATCATTACTGTTAAGTATTAATTGCACAAAACAGATACACAAAATATATAATGAGCTAGAAAGAGGACAACATTCTTCCATTATGACAAACAATTCTAACAAGAAATGGAAAAAAACCCAATAGATCTAGGCTTACACTGATGGCAACACTGAGAGTTTTAAGTCCTCTCCTTGAACACATTACATGTGATAAATAATATGCAAAATATTTAAAGAATTTTATTGTTGCTTACAGAAGATACTTAGCAAGCAAGGAGACAGTAGCCATAACTGCCTCGTGTTTCATATCCCCATCATTCAATGCAAATTTTTACATTTCATGCAATAATCCTGAGCTTATTTTCAGTAACATTGAAATGTCATCTATGTTAATTACCAAATACATACAGAGCCCAGCTATGGGGTCTATTGTATTATTAAGGCATGAAAAAAGAATAGCAGTTTATCAACTCTGAATGCCACAAATACAGCACAGCAGTTAGAAGGCTCAAAAAAGCTCAGAAAGTACCAGTGATTTCTGTGCGAAGGTCCTCCCAGAACACAACTGAATCATCAGTTCCTGAAAAGGCACAGAATCAAATCCTGTCCTCACTGACATCAGGGAGTTCTGCCATTGCCTTGACTGCTGGACCAAGCTTCAGAGCTATCAGGAGTGACTCAGACTCCTCTTCATATCCCCAAAAAATTGACAAACTTCCTCTCACTCAAGTCAAGTATTAATTTAAAAAAACAATACCTACATATTGTTTTGTTAATTAGTATTTTAAGCCTATGGAAAGGTTCAATTCATTATACAGTGTGGCAATTAATAAAAAGCCTTTTCAGAAAAAGCTTATTTGTTAGTCTGATTTATTAGTACGTTAAAAGAAGAGGGAAGTATCATGAAAAGAACCTCTGCCAAGTTTATGCACTGTTTATGAATTAATTTTAGTTTTAAAATGAAAGATTTTGGTAAGCCGAACCAAGGATATGTGATACAATTCTAGACTCCATGGTTCAATGGCTCTTCTGAAAGACAAAGAGCACCACAGCCCTGTCCAGTCATCAAGTGAAGAACTCATCATCCGTATAAGTTGTAAGGGGCTAGTAGTGTCTAGATTGCGCAGTTCTTCACACAGCCTCTATTTTACATCTCAGAAGCTCTTGCAAAATGCCCTTTAGCAAGCCAAGGTATTCCAGTTCAGTTAATTAAGCCATTGAAACCAGGGACAAATTGCTGGCAAGACTTACTTCATGCATAATTGCATTATGTCCCATTCTGGGAACGAAAATAGCAGATGATCTTTAACTCTGCAACTGCTATTGCCTAGCCTTTGTGTAAGTATTTACCTAGCTGAGCTCAGAGTTTACAAATCCAGTAGCCTTATACTTCATGTACAGGTGGCCCATGGTCTGCCAGGGACAGAATGCTGGTATGCAAGAGGGGTTGACTTTCCATGCCTGCACCCCTTGCAGATGCAAGCCACCCCTTGGCAGAGATGGTGCTGTCCAATTGTGTCACTGCAAGGCTCTGAAAACTTTGCAGATGCACAAATCTGATTTAACTCATTTCACTTAAAACACCAAGTTATAATATTGAAAAATTGTTTGTCACACTAAAACATTCAGGAAACTCATTACTGTCTCATTTGAGATTGAAGGAGAAAAAAAAAAGGTTGTTGATATTAGTTACTGGGTTAGAATTTGCAGGGCTTTTGGTTAATTTCTACTAAGAAATAAGTTAAAGAAGGCTAAGGCTATAAATTGGTACTGTTTCATTTATAAATATTCACTTTACTTCTCTTCTAAAAAACATGTTAAGGAAAAAGGTGGCCAGAAGGATTACACATGTTGTAAATTGTAATTTGGTTGTTAGGCTGCAAAAACCAAAAATGTAAGTGAAGCTGAGCACAGTGTAAGAAAAAACCCAGTTTTTTAATTAACAACTTATTTACAAGTTCATAAAATCAACTGAACTGGAGTAAATGTTCTATGTTTGTCACCAATATTTTATTGTAACTGGTAACTTGCACGCTTTGTAGTAGAACAAAAAGAAATTAAAGTCCACTATATACAGCCTTTGTACAGGCTACTTGACTATACTCAAGGCATAGTGATCATAGCACAACCTAGTCTTCATAATAATTTGTGCACAAAAAGACATCAATCAGACATTATGTGAACATTACAGTGAAATGACATCACAAGTCCAGTGAAAATTCAGCATCATACAAAACATATTGATCTACTGCAAATGACATCCTTTGAAACAATAAGCCTTTTTTCAGTAGTAAATTAACCAGAGTCTGATGCAGAGATTTGTGTAGTTATAAGTCTTTTAAGTGAAGCAACCTCTGCAGATAAGTTTGCTATGCCCTGCTTCAAATAGAGATTCTCTGACTCAGAGACATTGTAGATATTGTCTTTTATTTCAACAACTCCAGTTTTGCAACCACTCTGAATTTTAACGTTGAGTTCCTTCTGATGCCAGAGTTCTGGTTTAAGTGACCAGTCTTGGATATTAGTCACTTGAACCGAGAAAGGAGTGTGAGAAGAATGCACCAAGTTTTGCGCACCGTGTTTTTCAAGCTCAAAATGTCTTTTTGAGGACATGTCAATGGGTGACGACAACTTCTGCGTGGCATCATAGTCATTATCCATTGCTTCCACTTTAACTTGCATGGCTTTGGCTTTGATTCGAAGTTTGTGAGGCAAAGCTGAAGAATTCACTTCTGGAACTTTAACTGTTGCATGAACATTTTTATGTTCAACTGGGGAATGAATTGGACCCTTAGGAACCTGCTGTTCATCTTCTCCATCAGATGACTTTCCAACTACACCATCATCAGTTTCTGACGTTCTCGGGGAATTACTGGAGGACCTATTAACTTGCAAGAGAGGAGGAGAATGTGAGTACACATTAAAGGTAGCTCCCATGTAGTTTGGATATATGGATGCTTTATATGAACCTCTGTCATCTCTTGGTTCTCTCTCTAATTCCATGGGCTCCTGCTTTATAATCTGGAACTTATTTTCGGGACTTCTACAGTTGTTTTGTATACGATTTGGTTGGGTATGCTCTACAGTTGATGTTTCAGATACATCAGACATTGAACTTTGAGGAGAATGTTTAATGACAGAAATACAACTGCTACCAACTATAGATGGTTCATGTTCATCTACAAATGAGTTAATATTTGATTTGGAACTCTGATAATCTTGAAAATACACAGTTGTTGAGCTACTGAGTTTCTGTATCTCTTGGGCATAGGCCGCAGAACTAATTAAACCAAACTTTAACTTCAATGAAAGCAGCTCTGCCTTCAAAGTGGCATTCTCTTCTCCCAGTGCAATTAGTTTGTTCTCTAAGACAAGGTCATTCAGTCGTCGCTTTTCACGAGATCTTTTGGCAGCTTCATTATTTTTCCGCCTTTTCTCCCAATACATAGCATCTTTCTTTTCATCTGGAATGAATTCTCGCTTTCTCCGGCAAGCTGAAGATTTGCTCTTTCCACTACTTGCTTCAGTAAGTAGTATATCTTCATTTGTAGACAATTCTTCAGATACTTCTGCTAAGGTCGACTTAAGTACCATGATTTTGTCCACATTGCCACTTGTGTCAACAGGTCCGTGCTCCTTTTTAAGGGTCTGCATTTTTCTCAGCTGCATCAGAAACAATTTGTAGAAGATCTACAATAAGCAACAGAGCAAGCTATCTCCCCAGTACTTCTCACTCCACAACTTGATAAATAAAGAAATTTTAAATCCACACACATTCTTCCTTTTCTTTCATAATCTCAGACAAAAGTCTCTCTAGAACCAATTTTCTTAGCAGATTCAAAGGGAATCTTCTTAAAAGCCTGAAATAAATAGAGAATTTTATTACTATTTAGGAACTTCTGGATCAAAACACACAGAAATAGCTATTGACAAATATTTTATACAAGAATTTAGTTCATTAAACCTGCTGTGATATGAACACAGCTCAACACTGAAACTACAGATATTCTAAATTTCATGACACCTAGAGGTAGCAGATTTGTTTCCAAAACAAATATTATATGATCCAAGGAAGAATCAATTAAAAAACATTTGAATTTTGGCCCTACAGTAATGCTGTCACAGAATCTTCCATGACATCACTGGCCAAACTAAAACCTTACAACACTTTAAACTGCAGGACATGAAGCATGATGATGAGCAGCATTGCAAAGTATCCTGCTCCACATTAAAGCATCTCTTCTGAAAACAGCTGTGGTGTATGACTTAGAAATGCTATATATTTGGGTCCTTCAAGGATTAAAAATAATATAAGCTGATTTAGAGAAGAAGGATTGCTTTCTATTGTGTTAAAGTACCACCACTATCCATCATCCAATGCTTATCTATAATGCATTTAATTGCTGCTTTTGAATCCTATAAATATATACATATATTTATAAGTGTTTGTATCCATCATATTAATTCTAACTAGCAAGTTCACACTCATAATTTGGGAAAGTAATTAACTAAAAATATTTTTTAAATTATATAATTTTTTAGTATCTTACAAAGAAAATGTTAAAATCCATATTGAAAAATACATTTAATTAAAAATTTGCGTGTGACAAATAGTTGTAAAGTGTCAAAGTTAAGTTTAATACCATTGAGGCAGGCACACCTCCAGGAAACAGTATTCACATTGAAGTAAAAGTTTAGACCCAGAAGTGTTATTGTTAACAAATAAAAATTAGCTTAACCTTTAGCTTCAGACATTTTAATCATTAAATTTGAACTTAAGAGTTTATATTGGCCTTTGTCTTATTTAGTGCCTTTTAATGCAAAAATGCTAAGATCACTTGGTCTTGATCTTATACACAGCTTCTTAGTATATAATTTTCTACAGTCAATCATGTTCCTGGTGAAAAGAATGTAGTATGCCAAGTGCTTTTGTAAACTGGCTATCAAGTCAGCAATCATTCTTGTCTGTATGACCAGAAAACAAACAAAAATATTAAATACTCAGCCATTTCAGATTAATGTCTCTATTTACTGGGAATGTTTTTACAATGACTGATGAAACTAATTGTAACATTATCAGTCAAGAAAGTTATAAAAGAGTTAATTAATTTTATTCTGCCAGTTTTTCTTGTCTTTTACAGAAGGCAAAGTGGAATGAGTGATGCAGTAACAATTAAGCAGGGTCATAAAGACTAAGGTTTCAAGTTGGGTTCTGTTCCATCAAACCATTCCAATTCTTCTGTCATGAAAAAATTAACACATTTAATAGAACAACTAAGTAGAACTTCCTAAAATCCATGGTTAATTACTGACATGTAACTATTTGTCTTTGATAATACAGCCCTAATGAAAAAACGATTTAGACACCTACCACACCAAAGACATCATCTAATAATTTAATGCAAAAGCAGCACCACAAATTGTCATGTTTGAAAAGAAGAAATGTACCTCTAGTACACAAACAGTTACATAGCTAGACCCTGATCCAAAATTTCAATTGGAGTCAAAAGGGAGCTTTCTGTCAAGACTGAAGGAGCTGGATCAGGTTTAAAAATAAAAATGAACCCTACAGCAAAGCAACATCTGTTTCTCCAAATCTTCAGTACAGTTTGATTTGCTGAAGTAGGTGTATAGACATTTTGTCCACTTCACTGATTCAGGGAATCAATTATTTAATTAATATGTATATAATTTTAAACATAGTGTAACTCAACACTTCAAAAAATCATCGCTGAAACTTTAAAACAACAAAAAAAGAGAGAAGACAAGGCCACTTGACCTTTTGTCACGTTTGTAGAATATTCAGCCTCTGTAGCATCATTTTACACTAATAGAATACTGGGATTTAATTTCATTATCCTGTAGAACTGGGACTACTACAGTCTCCACTACTATCACTGTATTCACCTGTACCAGTAGCACACACATTCCACAGCATGCAGCAGGAAATTGTAGCATGTAATCAATACCTATGAAATCATTACTTGTCTCTTACTATATATTTCAGCCAACTCTCACCTAAGCAAAGAGTGCTCAAAGCAACTTTTGTGAAATTTCATGCCCTTATCAGGGCACATCTCTTACTGAATTTGACAATATCAGAGAGATACACTCAAATAAAAATATTTGTTCTCCCAGAAAACACACACTAATATGCATGTCATCATTATTATTACCACACACACACACTTACACACACACACATATATATATGTATATATATATATACGTGCCATAGAGCCTAAAACGTCTACACTTACTTGAAATAGTAGCATAAGCAAGGAAGTACTTATAGAATCACTGGATATTTTAGGAGAACAAAACCATACCTACACCGATTAAATACTTTTTTTCTTCACCTGTAATATTCCCATCTTTTATTTCCATGGGATATAAAAGCAATGTTTAGTCTTGAACAAGATTGTACCAGGGTAAGAATTTGGACCGTGTCTATCAGTATGGTCTCCAGCTCAAAGCTGTTCCACTTCAGTGTTTGTCCAACACTGTGGTCTAGGAAAAATACTAATAATGGTAATAATAATTAGCAAAAGAGTTTCTGGATTGTGGGTTGTTTTTTCCCTAAGTGAATGTAGACTAATGACATAGTTCATCAATATGACCATATTGACAGATAAAAACTCAACTGCATGTCCAAATATCCTCCTGCAAGCCTAAGACTGGCACTGAGCTGAACCTAGCCCAACCAGCTGCAGAGTTCACGTCCCTTGTTCCACAGGACATCTGCAGACTGTGCGCTGGAATGGCTCAATCTGCTCACTGTAGCACTGCTAACTCCTGTGTTGGCCAGTCTCCCTCCTGTACACATTGTTCCTGGCACAAACAGACAGAATGTAAGTAGCATGCAATCCACAGCAAATATTAAGCATGTATCAAAACAACCATGTTTTTGCATGCAATATTCAACTTTGCTCTCTGCCAGAGTCCATCAGTAAAGCTGTCAAGACAGACATGTAACCCACTGACACAGTCATACAGGTTTGCTATTTATGCGGTTGCACCTAATGCCATGACTTTTGTCAATAAACCAAACAATGAAAGATCTTTAACTTTCTGTATTTCTTGAGCACTTTTATTATGGTGACTGGAACTGTGGTTTTACAAACAGGAGTGAAAACCCTTGTTTAATAATACTTCTTCATGTGGATCGGCCCAATGCTGAAATCTGTAAACAAATTAAATTCCATCTGATGATAATGGCAACATGCCTTCCATGGAACCAGCCATTTCCCTTCACTTCACTTACATTTTATAATTCCATTGGAAAACATGAGTATTTAAACATAAATTAATGAACTGTAATGATTCCTCTGACTACATTTCAAATTCCAATATTTTCCCTTATGATTAATTTTTCAATTGCTTTATCACTCCCTCATAAAGTGTTATAAAACCAACATTTGGTTGGTTGATGTTAATGGCATTGAGTGCCAATTCTACGATGTAATAACACTCGACCCTATTAACTTAATTACAAAGCCAGTTTTGCTCCCCCAGCAATTTTGCCATTGACTTCAGCAGAAGCAGAATACAATCACAGCTCCAAGTATTAATGAGACTGTTTTATAGGACTCATGCTATTGAAGCAAAAAATTATGCACGCAGAAACCACAAATATTATGGGACTCCAAAAAATTCTGAAGTGACAACATGGCACATTCAAGATCTGATCCTGAGGATTTACATAATCACACTGTAATAATGGAAAGGTCTCAAAGTTTGGAGGACAAGGCCACAAGCTTGCTCTCGTACGTGCAATTTAGTTACATAAATAATTTCTGTTTTAGAGAATGTATGGGGGCCTCCTCATGTACCTAAGCTTCTCCATAGAGTAACTGCATGCTTTCAATTATATTTAGCAAAATAATTCAAGCTATTTCCAAGCATAATTTTTCAAACCTATCCTAGGATAAAATGACTGTTTACTTGTACAGCTCTAGCGTTTCGATAGCGATTCTATCACACTAAATGAAATCCCATTTCTAGCATTGGATGCTCAAACACAATTCAGTTTTGTATCATTGTGTCTACAAAAGGAATATATATCAGTCCTTAAAAATGGAAGAAAATAACAGTTATGTATAGCTTCTTTTGTTCTAGGAAAAAAACCATGCTTCTATCATCACCACCACTATATGGCACACTCTAGAAAAACAATTACGCTAGTCTTAATGTCCTTGCTTATTTTCAGTTGATGTTTTCCATGTTTTGCATAGGTATCTTTAATTATATTACTGCCATCCTTCTGCCCCAGTTTATCAATTTAGAAAATCTGGCTGCATACCAGGCAAACTACTACAGAAATTGTTCATAGATTCAAAAGTTACCAGTTTGCCATCCAAATTTTGGAAAATTGAAAGATATATCTTGCACTTTTTCTTCAAAGTATTCAAAAACCAGATGCTATCTATCTCAATACTTTTATGAGGTATAGAAAAAATATCATTTTCATCACACACATGGGACAGGAAGCTGAGTTTAAGCTCAGGTAGTGCATGCACAGTCTCCCTAAACACTGCTGAAAAATTTTGGAGATACTCTACCTCTACTGCTTTCCACGGACAAAAATTATGCCATGAAACTCTGCACCTGTCATAATCCAGAAATCCAGGGTCTTTCCAATCTCCACTGAACTCCTCCTTGCCCATTACCTGTAACAGTTTGTGAATTCATGTTCCTGTTGAAGAAAAGCTTTTATGCTGGATACACTGAAATAGTGATATCCCTGGGATAGATCTGTGGGCCAGAGGGTCTAGACAACGATGACCAAATGAAGTTAAAACTTTTTGAGAAAATCTAGGTGGCTGCATTTTATACTATGATGGACAGGTTATGTGCAGTCACAAAGGGGAAGAGCATTTACAATAGGAATATTGCCACCAATTTCTGCTGTTACTTAGTAATATGCATGGGGACCACGAATATGTGACAACAGCATGAAGAAATACAGAAGTATTGCTCCTGTATGCAGTTTCCTTCTCCTTTATGGACATCCTAAGTGCTTACTGTTTCAGGACCAGTGTGTAATTAGGTCAGTGGAACACTGATGATGATAACTTTGTACAAGATGACCCACTTTTGCTAAAATGTTGATCGTGTCATTGAAGGGAAAAAATGGAATATGCCCACAAAATATATTCCATCGGACACATCCAAAATCATTTATTATGGCACTGTTCAATCAAATTTAAAGAAAAAGTAAGTAAGATTATCATGGAACTTGAAATACTATTGCAAATTCATATTACCCAACTCCACGTTGTACGCAGAAAGCTGATGTCATATGTAATTTTCACAAAAGGCTTTCTTTGTTAGAAAAATTACTTAAGTTACAGTTTATCTTAATAACTACAAATTAACTCATTAAAGTATGGCCTGCTTACTGAAGGTAAATTACAGAAATAAAATTTCTACTTGGAGAGCACAAAACGTACATTAAGGGTAGCTGTTATTCAGAAAAGGCCAGTGAAGCTTAATAAATGCAAATTTGCCCCAAATTTTCTTTTATTTCCTTGTGAAGACAGTATGATTCTCCCAGATCTGTTCACGTTTCCCAAAACAAGCTATTTATTGCTCTGGTTCAAATGGTGAAAAACAAGATCTAAGAATATTACTGACAGCACCAGGTAAAAACTTAAAACTGAAGAGGAAATAAATATATCTTGGGTAAATATTTAATTCCATATATATAATATATATATAGTATACACATGTAAATATGCAATTTAATAATACCATATCACTTTCCAGTATTTTAATAAACCCTCAGTAGAAACAACTGTTACTGAAGTTACAATACTATGTCAGTATGTTTCTCATTTCAATAGCTACTTGACAGCAGGAAGAACTAGACTAAGAAAAGCTATAACTTAATAGCAACCATCTTCTAGAAATACAATCTCAGGTTTCCCTTAGTTACAAACCATTTAAAAAAAATCCCATAAAATCAAATATTAATTATTCTGACAACAAATAGCTTTCTATTATTGAGTTGTGTTCTTAAAATGCCAACCATGGACCAGACCTTCAGCTGACCTAAATTTATATGGCTGTATTTAAAGGCAGCAGAATTATGTCAATTAATCCCTGCTGATGCTCTAAACATGCATCTTGTTATATAACAACTGAAGTAAATATATAAAATAAATGCTAGCTGTAAATTGCTGTTATCTACCACTCACAGCAGACAGAGCAGAGAAATAGCAATCTTTAGAGCTCCAATTCTGTGAGATGGTCCAGACCACTGCCCATGCTGAGCATTATTTTCTTTGTTGGATTGCATTCCACTTGCAAAGAGAAGTCTTGCAGCACTGGCATCTATATTGTCAGCTATTGTGCAGACACCTCTATAGCAAAAACTGGTTAATTATTCAAATACTGCAGGACACACTGAAAATTACACCCAGGTGGAGCAACTCAAGAAAGGGGAAAAAGCCATATCTAAATAAGGCCTTTTTTCTAATAGAATATATATTTAATATATGTCAAAAAATTGAATCTCATAGTATGCTATTTTGGACAAGGATCAATTCAACAAGTGAATTAGGAAAAACCACAAGGTACGAAGATGGCTTTAGATTTATTTCAGATCTACTTTATAATACAATTTTTTAATAGCACAGCTTTTACCACATTTTTAGTCAAGACTAAGTATTCCCTTGTTTACACAATCTTGTTTTTGACAGTCATGCTTATCACGAGTATTAACAGTTACATTATCTTGTAGCTACCAAAAAAATGTTTTCAAATACTGTAAGGTAAGACTTTAATACTGTAAAATACTAACACGGAAATCAATTGTCATTTTCTTTTAGATTGGACTGCAGGATTGGCCATGTATTTGCATTTTTTTTCTATTACACAGCCTAAGCACATTTATATCTCATAAGTGGCTGTAATGATCATGGCAAGGTCACCTAGAAGAGTCAATTAAGCTGATGAGTCAGATACATTGCTTAACAGTGTGTAATAAGACTCAAACAGAGGATTTTATTGTTCATATTATTGCATCACAGTGATGTTATAACAGCAGTGAGATTGCCGTCTGGAAAAAAACTATTGCATAAGCCTAGTTTGCATAACTATTTGTAAAATAAGTCAATTTGAAATGAGTTAAAGGTTTATTTTATTTAAGAGTTTTATTCCAAGATAAAGGAGTGGAAAAAAGCAGCATGGTGCTGAGTTCTTTCTCAGACTCTCTTTTGACTCTATTGCAATAGACAGAATGTCTGTATGTTCTATACATTTCATCCAAAGCAAGGCAAATACTGTTCCTTCTTAAGGAAGGAGATAAGCTGTTTGGAGGTCATGTAAGTTCATACTGCCCATGGGAAGACTCTTAGCTTCTTGACACCTTCACATCAGTTTCTCAAAAACAAAAAACAAAAAATTCCCACCTCAAACCTCAAAACAAAAAGCAAAACAACGCCCACCAAAACAGCAGAAACTTGAGGCTTTGGATGCAAATTCAGGAAGCTGGATATTTTGAAAGCTAGTTAAGGGTCCTTTGGAGCACGATTTAAAAATATAAAGTAAATTAAAGTGGAAGCAGAATATTCTAAAGCTTATTAGCATTTTAACAGTCAAAGACATCTACAAAGTGAGAACTTTTGTAACAGCAACTGTTAGTGCCAGTGTTATTAACAATCCTTATTCAGTAGAACTTGAACTTGTCGGTTTAAATCAGGTTTTTGGGCCAAAACACCACATCCTTGTTCATTCGAGTTTCCCATCAAAGTCAACATTTTGATTGAATAAGGACCATAAAATCAATGCACATAGCAATATCTCAAGCAAGACTCTGGATTTAATTAATTACTGAAGAGGGCAAAGATAACTCAAAGTAGGTTACATACACACTGGAGCAAACATAACGAAACTAAGTGCAATCATTCAAGTTACAAGGACAAGAACAAAAAAAAAAAAAAAAAGGGGTTGTTTTTAACACCAACAGTAACTCCAAAAGAGCCTCACTGCCAAGGCTGTACTTGGCCTCGACAATCAAGTAGCAGAAAAGTTTATGCAGTTACCGAGAATATTACATTTTTACATACTTTGCTGCTACTTTATATAGCAGGTACAATGGACAGAAAGCCTGTGGCTGGGGTACTCATTTGGGAGGTTTTTGGTCAGAAGCACGGTGATGTTAGTTTCACGTATTGGAGAACCGTTTTAGTAATTAAAAATTAAAAAAAAAAATTAAAAATAAGTATCACCTCATCTTGAAAGGCAAGTTTTCGTCAGCAACTTTCAAGATATGCTCCTATCGAGGACACAGCACAAGCTGGCCCAGAGTACAAAACATACAGCCACTGCGACGCCAAACTGACTTGGGAAAAAAAAATACAGAATTGGGCAATGACGATTTTTTTTTCCCCCCTTTACGATGTTGTTATCGTTCGTTACGTAAGAAACGACAGAAAACGCTCAGCTCGTGCCTACCTGCGCGGGCCTTTGTCTGGCGATCCCCGCCTGCGGGCGGCGGTGGCACCGCGGGGTGATGGGCAGCGGGGTGGGGACGCTCCGCGGGGCGCGGTGCGGCCCGAGCTGCGCAGGCACGGCGCCCACAGCGGGCCCCGCACCGCGCCCGCCACAAAGGCTGGGCCCGCGGCCCCCTACGTGACCGGCGGCGCATGGCCCCGGCCCGCTCGGCCCCGCGCTGCCAGCCCGCCGCCCCCCCGCCGCCGCCGCCGCCCCAGCCCAGAACAAAGGGCTGAGGGGGAGCGCCAGCGCCCCCAGCCCTCGCTCGCCCGCCGCCGCCGCGCCCCGTCGGCCGCCGGGGAAGGGAGGCAGCGGCGACCCCCGCCAGCCTCAGGGAGGAGAGGGCGGAGGGACTCGTCGGGCTCCGCGCACCCGCTGCGCTCCACCGCCCATCGGGTCTGTCACACTGACCTACTAGCGGCGGCCGCCCCCGGAGCCCGGCTCCGCTGCTGCCCCGCGGGGGCCCGCGGCACCTGGCCCCCAGCCCGTCAAGGCACGGCCGGGACGGCTCTGCCTCTCCCCTCCAGCGCGGCTGAGATCTCCCGTAAACGCCTTTCTTCCTTAAATTAAGCCGTTCTTGTTTGGTTTGTTTTGGTCTGTTGTCTTGTTTGGTTCGTTTTTTAAAAATTATTTTTCCTTTTTTTTTTTTTTTCCCACTGAAAGCCCGTACCGGAGAGATGCCACGGCGTCTAGGCGAAACGCCTTCCCTCAAAAAAATAAATACAGCCTGATCTAAAACGCCTCCGAAGGCGTAGAGTTAAAAATCCGAGCAAATGCCTCGAACGTCTTACACACGCACGGCTCTGGAGAAAAGACCAGAAATAGCACATGAAGCCACAATTGCTAAAACGCGAAGGGGCTAAATATAGACCCAACACAAATCTCGTTTTAAGGCACCCGGCACGCAGCCGGCGAGCGCGCCTCGCCTCCCCACTTACCCAGTTGTCTACTTCCCTTAATAAACACACTTTAACAAAACCTGTTACAGTTACGGGTTTGGGGGGGGCTTTTTTTTTCGGGGCGAGATTGTCCTAGTTTCTTTGTAGGGAGATTATAAAATCGCATAATTAGCTCCCTCTTCCCAGCCCCGCTGCCAGCATATTTTGTGGTTACATAATGCAACATTTCCAGGAACTATTATGCGATCGGTCCCGCAGCGCCTAAAAAACAGCGACAAAAGTGACGGAAAGGGCTGGCTGAGACAAGCGCAGCCCCGGTCCCGGGCCGCTGCCATTGATCCCGACTGCCCGCAGGCAACATGCCGCTACGCCGCCCGAAGGAGGACCGGCTCTGGCCGACTGGCTCCGGCAGCAGCTCCCGGTGGTTTTGTGGCCGAGGCACGGCGGGCGCTGCCCGGGACCCAGCCCTCCGCCCCGCACGGCGTCCGCCGCGACAGCTCCGCTCCCCACCGGCACATTATGCAACGCGGGAGAACCGCTCCGGCGGCGCTGCCCGGGGCTCGCTGCGAGGACACGCCGGGGGCAGCGCGGCACGCCAGCAACGAGCACGCCCCGAGAGCGAGAGCCGTCGGCCGGCATCTCCCGGGCTGCCTCCCGCGCCACCACCCCTCCGCCGAGCCGCCCGTCGCCGCGCAGAACGGGGCTGCCGACGGACCCTTCCCCGCCCGGCGGCGGCCGGAGCCGGCTGGGCTCCCCATAAGCAGCAGCCGACCCCCGCCCGAAGCTAGAGAGAAGCACCGGGCGGGCACCCCAACTTTGTACGCGCGCCTTCCCTCCTACCTGCAGCGCACCGCGGAGCGCAGAGCATTCCTCGCCCCGCGCCGGTCCTCGGGTTAGGCGGGCGGGAGGGCGGCGGAGCGGAGCGGGCGCGGTGCGGTGCCGCGCCGTGCGGGCGGCGGCGGAGCGGCGGGCGGGAGCGCGCGGCGGCGGCGCGGAGGGATGTGTGTTAGTAGGTCAGGGCTGCGCGGCGCGGGGCTCATAGCCCGCATGCCGGCCGCGCCGCGCCGTGACTGGCGGCCGCGACCGGCCAATCGGCGCCGAGCGCCGCCGGGAGCGGACCAATGGGAGCGCTGGGGGGCGGGGCGGGGCGGTGCGCGGGGCGGCGCGCGGTACAGTAGGTCTGTGTGCTGCGATTGCATAACCGCCGGCGGGGGCGGGGGGGCGGCGCGGGGGGTGCCCGCGCTTACGTAACCGGCACGGCCGCAGCGCGCTGGGGGGCGCTCGCCCCGCGCAGCCTCCGCCCGCTGGGGCGCGGCGCCTCCGCTCGGCGCGGCGGGGCCCGAGCGCCGCCTCCCCGCCCCGCGCCGCCGCCGCCGCCTCGGCTCCCGCCGCCGCCTCGGTTCCCGCCGCGGTGCCGGGGTGCCCGGCGTTACGGGGGTGTGTCTGCGTGGCTTGCGGGAACCGAGCCCTCGCACCCGTCGTCCCCGCGCCATCGAACAAGGACGCGGGAGCCACGCTCCCGAGGCGCGTACCCGCCGCCTCGACACGCGCACGGGCGGTCCGGCGGCGGGTCGCGCTACCGCTGCTGACACTCGCGGAAAGCAGGGGTGATAATCGTAAAAGGACGAGGAGGAGAGAAATGGCAAGGGGGAAGGAACCCGTGGCGGCCTTGCCGGGGCACCGCCTGGCCCGGGCTCCGCGGGCGCCGAGGTTTGTCCGCCGGCCTCCGTGGCCGTCAAGGCTGAAGGATTTCGGTGGCGTTGCTTCATCTCCGCCCTCGCCTCCGAGCCGGCAGCGCCGAGGCGGGGACGCACTTGGGAGAAGCTGGGTGCCGTGTCCCTGCCGCGGCGATCCCCGGCAGCAGCCCCCGTCCCCGCAGCCCGAGCCTTGCCTCACGGTGAGCGGAGAGGCCGTGCCGAGCCTGCTGCTGCTTTGCCCCCTGTAACCTCCGTTTTAGAAAGTGACACATTGCCAGCAAGAAATCCAGTTCTTATCCCACAATGGGTTTGAAACCACACGTTTGATTGGGTGTGAGATATGTATCTTCTTCCTTTTTTGTCCTCACAGAAGGTTTGTATATCCATCTCTTTTATTTTTTTCTTTCCGAAGTAAAATTTATGGAGACAACAGAAAATTTTCTTTATTAAATCCTAGTTCCAGAACGTGAATGATTCCTGATTTCATTCTGTTAAAGACTTACTGAAATAGTATAGTCCTCATATTATCCTTGTACATTACTCTCTCATCCTGTATTTATATGTCAACAGAGATAGCCCTCTGGAGTAAAGCAAACCTAACAGAAAGCAAATTTAGTCTATTTTTTGTTTATCTTAGCCCTCAGTGTTTTAACCCATAATATCCCTCCACAATAAGATCTAAGTGCCTTGAATCCATTTCTGGATTATTTCATGGGTTATTTAATGTGAAAGGTCTAATACCCTTTGCTCACATTGGTTTACCCTTCTTCCTTTCCTATTTCTAATGTCTAGCATATGCAGCCTTGTTAAAGGTAACAGACTATGGAGCCCACTGTAACAGAAATGGGGACTCAAAAGCAGCTGGAGTCCGAGATCAACCACTGCCTCCACCTGGAGGCTGCACGATCAGGGTTTTTTCCCATGCTTCCACTTGCCAGTGGATAACAGATATGCAGAGACAGTTGGCATGCTACTGGAAATGTCAGACATGAGATCCAGCAATAAGCTTGAAGACCTGCTTGCTCATAAATGTTGGTGGCTTACTTAAGGTCTTAGGCACACTGAAGAACCTATGTGAGGAGTCTTGTGCAGCACACATTATGTCCCTCACATACTGTACCTGTCCAGTGCCCTGAGTTCTCAGGACTGTCAGAAGCCAAAGTAAATCCTGACACTTCAGGCAGCTTTTTAAATTAAATGGTACATATTGTTTTCACTGTGATAAGTGGTTTCTTATGAATCCCGGGCATACACTTTTAACAACTTTAACTCTCATATCTAGAAGGGGAAAAAAAACCCAAAACAGTAGTTCAGATTTGCCTTCATGACTCAGGTTGTTGAAATTCTAGAATTCTAGAAAGAAGTCTCCAAGGCGAATAATATCCTTCCTATGTGGGTGGACAGTCTTGGAAATAATATTCCAGATGGAGTTTGGTCACCTATTTGCTTATATGTTTGTCACTAATTATAATCAGCCATAAAAACAGACCTGATCTTTGTCCCAGATTAGTAGCAAAGATATATTCTATATTTTACATTACCCCTATTTGGTAAAGGAAAGCATTAACCTTTTACAGCAAAATCTGGTCTTACTCTTCAAATCTTACAGTGGGCACTTGACAGACTCAGGGATAAGGTGGGATGCTGGGCTGAATGCTTATGTGGTTAAAGGAACATATTCACCACTTTTCCACCTCTCCTGAGATACAGAAAAAAATAGCATGGATGAAAGACATAGCTTTGTGTATTCTGCACAAAAGGAGTCTAAGGCTTTTGGGAAAACTAAAAAAGAGAATCATTCTATGATTATCCACCTCTGCTGATTCTCCTATTGGAGGGATGAAGTAGGTCATGAAGATCTTCAGCTAAATTCTCAGCTGACTCTAGCATGGTATGATTTATACTTGCTTTTGGACAGCACAATATTAACTTCAACTCCTTTAGAATTCATTGGTATTTATTGCTACATGACAAACTCTCTTAACACTACCTCTGATTTTGGCTTAACGAGAATTTCTAAGGCTACACTGAGTCATAGTACTACATGCAAGTCTAGAAAGACATTTGAGAAGCAACTAACAAAAATATAACAGAAGTAATGCCTGTCATCTCAAACATTGGTTAACACCTCGGCATTCAGTTGTGTCCACGCCTCTTGGGCTTTCCATAATATCAGCTTTGAATATGACCCAACTTGAAACTTAGAATCAGATGAAAATAAAAGTTCCAATGTGTCCAAAGAAAAAAGGCTTTCATTCCTCGCTTTTATTATAGTCCACGTACAGTACAATGTAGTAATTGAAATAAATATGGAGCAAAATAAGAATAAAATATTTCTTAAGATTATGCTCTACTAAACACATTTTAATGATTTATTTATATGTGTAGACACATACACATACTCTCTGAAATTAACTGAAGACATGGTGACTTCTGCTGTTACCCTTGGTTCTCTTGTATTGCTTTCTTTATGTCTGTAGGAGGTTTATTACATAGCAATGCATTTACAGAAAACTATATTCATCAATCTTTTTATATATTTAATGTGATCAGTGCTCAAAAATGTTTGAAACTAACTGACTCCTCCAGGGCTTTCTGCTCAAGAAGAGCAGTAGTGAAAATTCCATAAAATAGATGAGATTGTGATTTTAAAAAGATCAAAGACAGGAATAAAATGCACTAAAGAAAAAGGCAAGTCATTTGACTACAGTTGAAAGTATTAATCAAAATATTTCCATGCATCTGGGAACATTTGTGGAAACTGTTCTGGAAAAATATTTGTGCTGTAATGTACTCTTGCTAAAAGCAAACCCGAGAGAAATAGATGTTCACATTGTAACTTAGGCAGACATAAGTGAGGCAATGTTTACTGGAACTGTTAAGTGTGAAGAAACACCAAAAATTTCACAATAAGAGCATGGACTAATAAAGAAAATTTACATTATACTTTTGCACTGCAACAGCCTACTTAAGGCTTCATGGCTATTCGTATGACAAACTAAGAAGGTTATGGGGTTCAAGCATTTTAGATAACTCTAAGAGTAAACAAAAATATCCTGTTTCTTATGTCACAAATGCCAGTTCTGCCCATATAGAGCATGTTACCCACTTAGATTGTGAGACAATATCAGGAACAGCAATATCTCCAGGACTGATGGAAGTATCTGATTTCACCTAAATACTTTAAACACAAAAATAAGTATTTTCAAATGTTCTTTTCATTAATGACCACATATACTACTAATGTGTACAGCACTGTCCTTACTGAGGCTCTCAAGATAATGCTGCCAGTGTTGTGGAAAGTAGAAACATGTAACACCATTCATTTTCAATATTGGACTGTAAAAAAAATCACTGGAAAGCCCTCAAGAATGTGAAAATGTGCTGTTTTATGAAGTGTATAGTATGCATCTAGAAAGTGGGAAATGCTAAGAATATCACTGAAGAGAAAAAATTAAAAAAAAAAAAATGAGTTCTAGCTTCCCTCTTCCCATGACTGAGCAGGAGATATGATCAGTAGGAAATCTGGAGTGCACCACATAAAAACACAGGAGAAGGAAAGCCAGTAGGCACTCTGAGTGACAGAGATGGCAAGGCACACCTTACACCCACACTGATTTGAAGGGAAGGTGGAGATGACACACAGATAGGAAGATCAGCAATTTCTTATGGCCAACAGCACAGGAAGGAGACAAGTGACAGGTCATTGACAGTGGGAACTGCTTCAGGATGGAGAAACAAGCTCTCCACACTAGGTTCTACTTTGTGGCACCTTGCTCAGAAATTGCCAAGGACCAGCGGGGTTTCACATGTGTACTTACTCAGAGCTGTTGACTTTTGAATCACTCTGATTAAATGAGACAAGCCAATAATTTGGAGGATTTTGCTGTGAAATGAGGATTTCTTGAGAAGTAAGATCAGTTCTACTAGAAGGGACCAAAGATCCTTTATGTCCAGAGGCTCTCCTGGTCTGCAGCAACTGAAGCAACGGCTGGTAGGATCTTGTCTAAAGCCCCAGCAGATGAAATTTTGTGACAGAAGCAGGCAAACTACTCCCTCCAACACCTTTTCACGCTCTCCCTTTAAACAGTTTTCTGTCCATGTGGATATGAGCAATCTTACCTCCAAAACAAAATAAAAGTGTCTTGCGTAAAAGTTTCCCAAATGACAGAATTAACACAAACCTCATTCAGTTAGTCATCTAAATGCGATTACTCAAAAAATGATAATAAAAGTCACAAAATTCACTGCCTGGTCTCCAGCAGAGCCAAGACAAGGGAAAGTCAAAATTCTTAGTCAGAATCTTTTCAATATGACCTAACACTATTCACTGCTACTTTTCTAGTCATCTATTTTTCTGCTTCATTTGTCATACTCCAAGGTGAGAAATGTGTAAAGAAACCAGTGGGATGGGGGTTTTTGGCAGTCATTTCTTAAACACAGTTGCGACTTGGTCTTGCCATTTAATCTTTGTTCACATTAGTCATCCCACTGACTTTGATGATTTACATTTGTGATTAATCCTGACTTCAATTACAGCACTAAATCTTTAAGAAATATACCTCGCTTAGTTTACCAAGATGTTTGGAAATCAGTGTGCCTGACCACTGCAGGCAGAAAGACACCGGAGACAGATATTTTTCTATGATGTTGTGTTTTGAGATAGGATGCTGAGAGAAAACATCTCACTATGGGTTTTTACAGCCACCATAACAACTAAGAATAGTAAAATGCATATTAACATAATGAGCAGTTGGCTCTCCTATCACAGTAATTATCAGTGAATCATTTGGTGAAACCGCTACACTTTGCAAAATAATTGGAAATGTGCTCTACTGAATAAAAATTTCAATAGTAAACTTAAAGACAAGAACAACTATAAAAAGTTTGTCACACAGCTATGATTATCAGAAGGACAAGAAGAAGCCTTTGTTCTGTGCAGGGAATGATTCTACTACTGTTTTATGATTATTGTACACTAAAGCTGTGCAGGCACTGAACAGGTTAATTACAGCCTTATTGAGAGAATGAAGTGTAATTCTTAGTCCTAGACCCTTTCTCTCAAGAACTGTAAAGAGTCTGCAAAACACCCTCAACAGAGATTACTGAGAAGCATCTCTTGGCTGTTCAACAGCTTTTATTGCATGGTCTTTACCATTTTAAGGTTAGCAGATATCTTAATTCAAAGGTTTGTTCCTGAAATTCTCTGCTCTGCTGCTTGGTAACATAGGAGAATGAGGCATTACATTGCTGTAATTCCTTTTCATCCTCAACATGCTCAGGTGAATAAAGTTTTTCCTTCTACGAATGCAGAAGGGAAGTATCTTTCTTGCCAATGAGTCCAACTGGGACCTAGAGGTATGACAAACTGGGACTGCTACAACTCAAGTCCAGAGCAGGGCTTTGTCTGACGGACATTTGGAGAAGCATCTACCAACCACTGCTGGTATAAACCTCTTTTGCACCAGTGACTTCCTACCTTTTGAGCTGCAGAGCTGTAGATCTGGCATCCAGAAGGGTGGGTAGAAAGTGGCCTAATATGCAAAAAAAGACAAAAAGAGCAAAAGTGATCTTGCCTTTTGTGGCATAGCCATCAAGACACTCACCATAGGAGAAGGGTGTCAGCGTTTATTACTTACAGGACAGTTTATGCGTTGAGCTGGATGGATGCTAACCTGAAGAATGTCCTGTGTTAATAAATGTACCTGTGGTAATAAACAGTCAGTCATCATGGATCTTGAACCAGATTGTTGTATGGATTCATACAACAGTATGTGGGTAACCCTGGATGGATGCCAGGCACTCACTGAAGCCCCCTCTGCCTCTATCACTCCCCTCTACAAATGGGCATGGGAAAGAAAGTATAGCAAAGGATTCTTGGGGTTAGATAAGGATCAGGTGAGATCACCATCATGCACAAAACTCAAAAACTCCACTCCTCCTCATTCCCAGCTCTATCTCCTCCCTCCCAGTGAGAGAAAGGACAGAGAGGTGGGAAAGAGGAGTTACCATCAGTACATCACATACTGTTCTTACTGCTGTTCAGGGAGAAGAGTCTTCCTCCTGCTCTTGTGGGAGATCCCTTCCACAGGAGACAGTCTTCCATCAGCATCTCCTCTGTGAGTCCATCCCAAGGAAACAGTTCTCCACAAACTGCTCCAACCTGGGTCACTGCTCCACAGGGTGCAGTCCTTCCAGCACAGCCTGCTCCAGCATGGGTCCCCCACAGGGTCACAGTTCCTGCCAGGAGATCTGTTCCAGCCTGGGCTCTGTCCATGGCCTTCAGGCCCCTGTCGGGAGCCTGGTCCAGCACAGGCCTCCCAAGGGCTCACAGCCCTCTCAGGCATCCGCCTGCTCCAGCCTGGGGCTCCTGCATGGGCTGTGGGTGGATCTCAGCATCCCCATGGACCTGCATGGGCTGCAGGGGCACAGCTGCCTCACCATGGCTGCACCAGGGGCTGCAGGGGAATGTCAGCTCCAGCACCTGGAACACCCCCTGCCCTCATTTTCCACTGACCTCAATGTCTGCAAAGTTGTTCCTTGCATGTATTCTTTGGCACCAATTACAATCTGCCCATTAAGGGGTTTTTTTTACATCTTACATATGTTATCACAGAGGCCTTACCATCACTCCTGACTGGCTTGGCCCTGAGCAGCAGCTGGTCTGTCTTGGCTGGCACTGGTTCTATCTGACATGGGGGAAGCTTCTGGCAGCTTCTCACAGCAACCACCACTGAAGCCCCAAAACCTGGCCACACAAACCCAACACAAATCGAAGGGGCCTTAAGGATCATCTACATCCAACCCTCAAACATTTGTTCAAACATGTCCTGAACCACCCTTATTCCTTCATAAAGCACCACATGGGAAAACCTACTTACTAGCAGGCTGAAAATTAGTTCTCAAAAAATAAGTATGATAGAGACTTACATAATAATGTATACACAGTTTTCTTCATTGTATTTCATGCAAGAAACAAATGTCAAATGCAAAAAATAGTTAAATGTGGTAAGAGAGCAGGGTTGGAGAATATGTGGTCCAATGAAGCCATTCAGGCTCAGAAGTCTTTAAACAAAGCTATTTCAGGGGTACCTTATGTCTCAATGCCTATGTATACCTTTAGATATGAAATGGAAATATACTTTGTTTATCTGTTTCGACAATCATACTCTAATTCTTCATGCTTAAGCACCAGTACATCAAGAATATTCAGTAGACATCTCTTATGTTAGAACAGATAGACATGGATAAAATTTATTACAAAATTAAACTGGAACTATAGAAAAGGAAATCCTGATTTAGTGTTGCAAATACCTATGTGGCTACAAACTTCAAAGCTAAAAGTATCTTCTCTACAGAAAAAATTAATTCATTTATGACTTCAGACCTGCTGCTAACAAGAGTAATATGTGAAAGAAAACACACAAGAAAACATTAAAATTGACTGTAATCTTGCTTTTACATTGAGCTGTCATCTACACAGGACAAAGGCTGGAAATAGTACACTAATTTGAGTAATGGTTCAAAATGTCCATAGTGTTAGTGGCAAGCTAGGCTCACCTAGTATTGTTAGTGAAGTATTTTTATGGTAATCAATTAGAAAAGGCCTTTGAATTAGCTCTAAAAGCTGAGCTGTGGCACACCAAGAAGGAATGAGGCAACAAACGGAAGGGATGGAGGTTTTTTTCCCTGCTATCCCATTATTGTTGCCTGCACATGGCACACACCCTTGCAATCCACCCAACCTCCCCTCAGAACTTGGCAGAATTTATTCCTTATTTCTGCTAGTGATGACACATCCTGGAGGAAAATTTTCTTGAGATTTGTTAAGTTAGCTTCTGAGGTGCCTTTCCTCATGTTCAAACAGAGGAGAAACCAGAAGGGGAGAGTGACAGAGCTGGGAAGTGTTGATGTTTGTCCAGGGGCAAAAGCAGTTGTAGCCACATTGGTTTGAGCTGAAGTGTGAAATACTATCTGTGAACTTCTTACTGAGCAGCGAGAGAGCCATGGTCCAGAATTAAGTCAAGGGAACCAGACTTCACTGCTAGTGGTGATGAGTATAAAAAGATCCATAAACTAAATATTCTCTCAAATATCCCCAGAAAACAGTCTATGGAAAATAAGGGATCAGCAAAGCAAGACTTCCTGAAAATATTTAACAGTCAGCAAACATGGAAAGAGTAAGAGATTATTCCTTTATCTAGGCCAAGTCTCAAGTACTGTCCATGCAATTTGTGTAAATAAGCATAGAATTTGCCTCCATAGTCTACAAGTTCTATGGACAATGATTCTACTGGTGTTTGGTTCAAAACATATTTAAGAAGTAAAATGTTATTACCTTGATATTAATAGTCTTCTTAAATATGAGGCTTTTCTCTTTTAAAAAGAGTATATTTCTAGAAGGAACAACACAAACCACCTTAATCTGTGGGAGCTTAGAAACACAGTTTCATTACAAACGTCAACTAAATTGTAGTTGATGCAGCTGTACTCCTGCCCTATGTACCTGAGCTAAATTCTACTTGGGCTAATTAGCTGTGAAAGAACATCGTCAAGTCTCAGAAGAATAAACATGGACAATTCCTTCCAGACTGACATATTATTCTCTAACACAAAGCTGTTTTAGTTTTCTGTCAACAATTCTCATGGAGATGAATTGGTGTTAGTTAAGCCCAGTGCCCAGTAACAGCAATGCAATAAAATGGTCAAGAACACTTGTCATCCAAAGCCTCAATTTGCTATTTTGTTTACTGTTCCTCAGCTATTATTCTTAGAATAGAATATATTGCCTCATAAACAGAAGGAAAACAATAACACCTACTAGAAAGGATCACTTAAAGAAGTGTTTAGCAAGATCATTTTCTCAGCCGCAGAGTGTCAGCCTTCATTCCTATCCCAGGCTATAGGTAACATGCTTACACAGTTGTGAACTGGTTTGCTACAGAAAACTTGAGATCAAGCAAGCAGCAGATGATGGGGAAATGTGTAGTTTGAGACCTGACAGAAGTGCACTGATACTCACCAGCCTTTGTAGAGGTCCTTCACTCTCTTTTCCATTACAGGACAAGAGCACATCCTTTAAAGGATGAAGAGAACAGTGAGACACTCCAAAGCTGCCAGTAAAGATGGACTACTGCTATGATTACCACTATCAGAATACCTTACCAAATGTATTTCCTATTTCCTTTTGCATTTCTGAGTTCTTACTGAGAAAAAAGAATACAGAAAAAAACAAAACAAAACAAAACACAATATAAAAAAAAAAAAAAAAAAACAAAACAAACTCTGAAGAACAAAAAAACCAAGCAAGCAAAAGAAAACAACCTACCCCAAACCACTTCAACAGCAATCACAGATCTGTGAACATGGTGAATTCTCTGTGTTGGAAAGAACTTGGTCTACCATCCAGAAGTATGAAGTCACTCTGCAGTAAACATCAGTAAGCTGGGCTTGGTACAAGAATACAATATGACAAAAAAAGGACTCTGGTGCTCCATCCACCCCAACAAAAGAAAGAGTTAAACTGAACCTAGAGAGAAAAAAAGGTCAAAACACTTCTTTACATGCACAGACAGTTTAATTGATGGGGGGTCTTCTAGTAATGGAGCTAATTGATTGCTCACCTTCTCAGTGGATGCTGGATCCAGAACAGAAACTCCCCTAAAATAGGGTCAGTTGCAGGCCTGATCACTAATTAGAGCAGAAGGAAGTGGGTGTTTCACTGTCCTTCATGCAGCCTGACTCCTCCTCACCCTCCATTTACTTCTACCATTACAGAACTCCTAGTCAAACATCTTTCTTCCCTTCCCGAGGCAGGCAGCTCTGGTCTTGCCTGCCTTTAAGGCTGGTGACAATTCTAGCTTTGTGATGAACAGCCTGCAAGCCCAGGGTCACCCAATACTGAGGTACTTAATTCGATGGCCTGCCCTAGCACTGGAAAATCTGAAGGCCTGGCATTTTTTCTCCCCAGCAGACTGCAGGGCAGACTGCTAAGGAGCTGGGTTGGCAAGCTGGCATGAAACTGGGCAGGCTTTTGACTGAAACCTGCCTGGCAGGCGAGTTTGGAAATGTGCCTGTGTTTTGTCAGAAGATTTGTTAAAACAGACACATTCCCACAGAATGTTCTGATTTTGATTAATCAGCATTTCAGGGTGAGTAAAGTGTTCCCCTGGAAGATTTCTGACTATCTTTGTCTACAATAAGCTGCACATTTGCAGCATTCCCAATTGCAATGATCCTTCAGTGTCTTCCACTCAAAATGCTCATGCTGATGATAGTGTAAGTGCTTCCCTCCAGGAATGCTAAGCTCCACCATGTCTGTCATGAGCAAGGGCAGAGTGCAACACAGGCAACGACTCCAGGCCTGGGCTGTTTGGTATTAGAGCAATATTTTGCAGGCAAACAGAAACAAAATGTCCTTCGCATAACTAAAGTACCTCACAAATATTCATACATATGAATTGCATTTCTCAGGTTAGTTCATCTCACACATACCTGCTCACAGTTTACAGTTTAATATTATGAATTACAGGCACTAGAACTGCTGAATTACAAAAACAAAGCAAGCATACAGGTTAAAGAAAAGAAACTCATACCATTCTCTGCTCTTCTTTCTGTGTTCTTGCTTCACATTACCACTCTGCCTTCCCACCCACCCCCTGCCTCCCTCACCCTCAGTGTGCCTGGTAAACATTTTAAAAGCCAATGTTATTTGTTTTCATCCCTGTCTTTTTGAGAATAACAACAAGGTTCTGCTTGCTCTGACAAACTGAACTTATTCTCAGGCCCTTCATTTCAAAGTGGGATTTGACACGCAGGAAACCCAGAGGAGGATAAGCCTGTCACACTTGTTTTTTGTTTTGGTTTAACTGATTAATTCATTTTAAGATATTATAGAGCATGTAATGATTGTACTGCCCTTTTGTGCATCTGTGAGTCATGAGATAGACTGGGTTTAAGAGAGGGACAAGTCACAAAGTTCACATGCAGATTTTGTTTTACTGGAATCTGAGGAATTTCAGATTTGAGTGTTTGGGTTTGGACCATCTGAGGAACATTCAAGGATTCAAGGATTCCTATCCGATTAGCTGTGGAACATTGATGTTTCCTTTCTCTTCCATTCCTCCCACTTTGGATTTTACTTCAGTGGTTGTGTTTGCCATGATTGGAAAAATTAACAAAAAGTCATCACTATTACATTATCCTTCTGCTGGGATTAGAAGGAAGAAGGAACAGAAGTGTCCCACTGAATGATAATAATATTTCCCACATTTGCAGTTGCCTATGGCTAACTAGGTGTCAGTAATATCTGAATTACTCAGAGGTAATATCAATAGCAGTGACAAACTCTCTACTGGATTTTATGACCAAGGATTTTCAAGCTCTTATTTTTGAGGTCAAATATCTCTTTCTCAGGAAAGCGAGGAAGCTATTAGTTTGACAATTAAAATATATATCTGAAAGAAAACATTTATGTTATAAAGACTTTCTCAAGGTAGAGAGTTTCTCCTGTTTCTGAAGACTCAGGGCTTTCTCATCTTCTCTACTGATATTAATTAACAGATGATATTTTGTCCCTTGTCCATCAGTGCTTATCTTGTACTTCAAATTCATCAAAGACCAATTTTTTGATGAAGGGATAATTTTTCTCTGGTTGTCTCTCATTTTTGTTTTCTTCAGCTCTTGCTAATCTCTTGTTGCAGAATCCAAATTTACTCTACAATGTGAAAGTGTTGCTAGCTCTTTGACCTTTCTATTTCATTTCAAGTGTGTTGCTATGTAATACTCTCTGCAGTCCTTTCTCTTAAAAATCACACATTTGCATGCATACTTTTAAAATATGGAATGAACATCTTCAGGTGCAAAACCTTCTTCATTTTTTCTTTCACAGGTTGGTGGAAAATACATTTTCAAGCAACATAAGCCTTGCCCCTACTACATAAGAAGGAAAATGGTGGTAAATGGAAGTTTAAGGGAGAAGAAGTGGAACTGTGTGGAATAACATTTTGAAAGACACTTGGATGTTAAAATCAAGAGAATAGTTGATTCTGATAACTCAAAAGAAATTAGTTTACCTAAGGGCTAAAGAACATGTTATGCTTGATATTTAGCAGTAATAGAAAAATACAAACTTGCTTTTTTGACTAATGGTAGCAGCATAAGGTTGCTAGATACATGAGAAACTGCAAGTGTAAATTTTGATGTGTCTAGTAAATGCATGTATCAATGTGCAGATTGTGACTCTAATAGAAACATTCTTTCAAATAAACAATCGTACTATGGACTAATATGATCAGGGAGTTGATGGCCTACATCAAGAACCTAATGGGAAAAGGAGTCAGGAAATCCTGCACATTGATGACACAGCCAAGAAGTAATCTTACAAAAATAAAAATAAAAATAAAAATATAAGAAATAAAAGTGAAAATAAAGTTAAAATTAAAATAATAAAATTATAAATTACAGGAAGTAGAAAAGTGATTGTAGTAAAACAAGGAAGGAGGCACAGCAGGAGAATGAGTAAACAGAGGTTAGGACGGTCAGTAAAGGTGTCAGAAGCAAACTGGATGCACAGAGTAATGGGGCTGGACTGAATGACATTGACCAATGCCACTGTTTTGGGTAAGCTTCAGAAGACAGAATCTGACTGTGAGAACCAGTCCAGTCTTCACAGGGCAGAAGGCATAAAAATATCAAAGACATGGTACAGAAGAACCATATGCCACCAAACAATGGCCAAGCATGAACTGCAGGTGTTTTTTGTTAACACCTAACCTCAGATAATGGGACATAATAGTCTAGTTTTCAGTCAAAGCTTCTTAGTATGGAACTGATATATTCTTTACATGTTCTCTCTTCACAGATATGTTTCATGACTTAAATTGACCCAGTTTATTCCAATCATAAATGCTGCCTAAATATCCTTCTCTAATTTGAAAAGAATTAGGCACAGTCATTCTGAAAAAAATAAAAACCCCAAACTTTAGTAATAAACCACATCACTGGATGTAGAAATACCATTTGTTATATTATTATTTTATTTCAACTTGAAGAATAATAGAAGCATAAAATCACTTTCTCTGCCATTCTGTTCAACCTTCTTCCTTCTTTCTCTATTTACAAATAGAAATATTTATTTCTATTTATGAGTAAGAATAAATCTATTTTCATCAAGAAGCCCCAGATGTTTCTCACACAACAGTTTTCTGCAACAAACCAAAAAAACTACCAGTGTTGATGCTTCTGCCCTCACTGACTCTAGCAACCAAGCGAATATTTAACTGACTGTTCCTATGGAGCCTTTTTTCTGAACCTTATTCTACACAGGATGCAGCAGCAAGAGAGAAAGAAATGTCTTACGCTTCTCTTTGCAGAACCTGATGGCTCAGAGGTACACATTAGAGAAATCTTCCTTTTTGCAGAAGAGACAAATCTTTCTGACAAGGGTATGCCCAGGTACCCCAGTGACTGATTTGTCGTCTGTTTCCAGGAACATGCTCTGCTAGTCTTCAGTTCACCATCACCCTTTCTGAGTGCAGAAGAGCACCTCTCATGCTTGTCAGTAGTTTTTCTTTGATTCCTGGCCTCTACAGAGCAACAACCTCACCTTCTCAGTGGAAGAAATGAGGGCAGGCTCCCCTATACAACAGCATATTTAAAGGTTTAACTCCAAGAACACCTCACACCTAAAAAGTCAAAATGTGGGGTTTTTTTGAGATTTGCACACTTCTTGGCAGATAATGGTGAAATAAAGCCCATGAAAGCTAACTTTATGTGAATTGGATGGGGCTTTAACTGCACTCGACATGCCTACCTTCAGACACATTTTGTCCGTGTAACACTGCCAGTTTTCATGCTTTTACTGCTAAAGGGGATTTATGCAGCGGCCGCTGCACCAGTACAGAGTGTATTCTACTCCCCCAAACTTGGCTAAAAGCAAGCAGTAGTGCTCCATGTTACTGCTTGAAATGGCTACACTCTGCACACAGGATCATGTCTCTCCCAGCCAAAAATTATGTGTGTTCACTGCTGGCTATGTGCTGAGCAGGTAGGTGTTTAACAGCAGAGCAGAGTGAGCTCAAATTTCCCATTGTGAAGCACCAAGGCTTTTATATTACAGGCTCACTAGAGCAAATGCTTTGTGGGTTGCACGGCCATAAAATAGTTCTTGATTAGCGTTACTTCACTGCTAGTAAGCTGTTGGTGTTTTTACTGCAGCTGGACTTTGGAACAGAGCCAATTTGGTGTTAGTACTTTCTTTTTTGGAAACAAGTTTTCTCACTTCTGTGTTTTTCTATCTGATACCACTTATCCTAAATACCATGTCTACTTATCTTTTTGATGAGTAGCAGGTGATCTATCTATGGTAATAGTCATAGCTCAACAGCAGGGTTTTCAGGGAAAGGGACCATCAAGATGAAGCTTGTCCAGTCTTCATATAAATATCTGTATACTACTCCAAATTTAAGAGAGCTACAGGTATCCAGCTTCCTATCAGGCTCACATCAAACTTTGCAGTGTCTGGAAATCCAGTCCTTGGTTTGAGGAGTGAAGCAGATTAGCCTCTGACTTGCAGGTAGAAAAACCTCCTAGCACCTAGGGCCAGGAACATGTGTTCCCTGGCACATTCTTTGTCTGCCATACTTCTATATCCTGTCTCATCATAGAGTACATGCATGGTTTTGAATAACATGGGTTTAAGACCATTTTATTTGCACTCTAGAGCAGTATCAGGTGCGTATTTCCATTTCCAGGCTCTGTTTAAGTATCTGATCATCACCTATGCACAGATGCCAACAGTTTCTATTTCCTTTTGCAAGATGCTTAAACAAATCAGGTCATTACCAGCCGTCTGTGTTTGCTGCTGAAGCTGCACTAACATGGATGAACATTACCAGCAAAAAAATCTCCAAGAAAAAGGTTTATCTTTGTCAAGGACTGACACATGTTTCTTAAAATCATACAGGATTCACTTTCAAAGCATTTTGCTGCTGTTACTGAGCAGGATCGGAGTTGTTACTGCACTGACAAAGCTCAACATTGTGCCGGGCTCAATTTTGTGAGGATGTTTACACTGGCAGGTGCAAGGAGAGCTAGCCAAAAGACTTTTATTTCCTGAACCCCAAGGTGCATGCAGAGCCTGAGTGGTGTGCAGGGCTGGGGTCAAATATCTTCCTGCCCAGTGCCACACTGTGGGTAGGATGTGGCACCTCAGGCACCCAGCAAGATGGGATGTTGCAAGCAGCTGCCTCAGTACGAATCTGTATTTTAATAAGGCTCATTCCAGGCAGTATTAGGCACTGCAAGGAGATGCCCAGCAAAGAAAAGCCAGTCTGTGGTCTTCACCACTGAGGTGGAGTTACTGAATCCTGAAGGGTCACTTAGGCCACTCTCTCCAGTTTGCCTCTTCATCAGTTTGCTCAGCTTCTTCACTCTTCCAGTTATATTTTGTCCTTGACCTTCAGCAAAGTGTTTGAAGAATAAGGATTATTGCACTGGTTTTACATTATAAACTTTATTTTACATTGCAAAAATTGTGTGTTTGATATAAGTTTAAATAAAAGGTCTAATTAAATTGTTGAAAAAACTGAAAAGCAATGGCGTGATGGAGAGAAAAATAAGGAAAGAGGTGGAGTCAAAAACAACTGTGAGGGTGTAAAGAGATCGCTACATCTGGTTGCACAGGTGACACACCCTGCCCAAACCAAGCCTTTCTTAGGCCAAGCATGCATACATAAACTTCACTGGTTCTGTTTGGCCTACTACAAACCTGCAAAGTAATTGATGTCTGTACAGAGGAGCTCCAAGCGTATGCAGCCTGTTGCAGCTGAGTGTGCTTTCTACAAACCTAACCTGGCTGGTGAGTAGTATCCTAGAGCCAGTTTCAGTGGGAGGACACTGGTGTAAGGGTGTGCATGTTTCAGAAACGCCCTGCAATGACAAACTGCCATTTTTACACACTGCTGTTCAACTGTAGTGAGGAAAGCACCATGAGATGACAGAGGTTAGGTTTGAAACTTGAAAAATATTTGTATAAAGTTGTGTTTTGTGGTAGCCCAATATCACAACATACCAGACACAGTGTGTTCTCCTGCCTCCGTAACAAGGGGTCTGCTAGTAGCTTTGACCTTCACACCACAAGCAGTTTAATATTTCTAGATGTCTGTCTCTCAAATGTAGCCATATTGCTGATGGTGATTTTTGTGGACCAAGTGGTATTACTGTTAGTTCTGAGGCTAGATTAGATGCAGAGCTGTTGAAGCGGCTTAAGATAGTGACAGCTGAGCAAGTAACTCCTACTCTTCTCTTTAGACCAAACAAAAGCCTCAAGTAGTCTTGCAAGTTCTCTAGTTTTAAGTACATATAAAGTGCAGCCCTCAGAAATTACTTCAAAAGAGAAGTAAATTTAAGGAAATAAATTGGATTTTCTTTTACCATTTTCTGTGTTCATAAAAATAAAATTGCCATAATATGAACAGCAGGGGGAAAATAAGCAGTGAAAGAACATCACCATTAAAGCACTCATCGTGAAGCTGACAAATGTATTTTCATAGTATTATTTGAGTTCCAAAGATAGCTCTGGAAAAGGAGGTCAGCCTGGAATTGGGGCATTAAAAAAATGTTGGCTAAAGACGGGAAAGGTCATGACTGTTTGCACAGTGCTCTACTTTCTCCAGTAAAAAAAAAACCACCAACAATAAAAAACAGTTAAGGAGAGATGATGATTCAGTGCTGGAGGAAAAAAAAAAGCAGTGTGTGTGATTGGTGAGCACACTCGCCCCATCTATGAAATCATCTACATGCGTGGCTAGATGAACATCTGCTGCATAAAGTCAGCACTGGTTTCAGTATGCCACAAAACAATTTGGCTTTTGCTTATTTTCTGAGGAATGGTACAGGAAGAATATATACTATACCCGAGTAGCTAATAATGTAGCATTTAATAATGACATCAGTGAGCAAGCAATGCTAATAAAATTCAGCATCTTTGTCTCAAATGTGTTGTTAATCCAACATGATTCAGAAATGGATGAACGGGGGTGGGAAAGTAATCAAGCATACTTGTTTATGTTATTTCCTCTATTCTTTATCAAGAAAACTAAATGCCAGCATATGATCAGCTCCGATTCCAGCACACAGTCGTTTGCAATGAGTGTTTTAATGGACTGCTCGAACTGACGGCAGAAATGAGAAAGATCATGCCACAGATTCAGCATATACATAACAATATAAATCTGGCCTGTATTTATCAGTGATTAAGTATGACAGGGAGTAGTAGCTTATCCAGGAAATTCCATATGCTATGTGGGCCAGATCCTCAGCTGGTACAAACCAGTTTAGCACCAGTGAAGTACTAGCAGTACAGTAGGGATGATTGTAGCTGCCAAGTTTGATGCTGCACCATGTGTGATATTCTATGCCAATTATTTAACAAGCTTATTAGGTATTTGCATGTAATTTGCATATAACCAACTTCCTTTTTTGAAAGCCTGCACTCTAGTACTGTGGGGGTGGAAAGCAGCCTTGCTGCACAAAACCCTCAGCTTAACTATTGAGCATGTAAAAATTGGTTGAGGTTTTTATAGACACTCATGTTCTGTAGTTCCTTACATATGACTGACAAACTTATATGGCATCTTCTAGTAACTAAAACTGGTGGCAAGAAACTTGTTTCTAGGAATGCCACTGAGAGTCTTGGCCTCTCAAATCCTGCCCCAAAATCCTGCCCCTTAGAGCAGCCACAAAACATCAATTACATATGAGCACATTTAATTCTACAGATCCAGCTGAGATTTGTGCTGGTAAATTTCAGTCAAAAGATTATAATCCACCATGCTTCCAGGTACTTCTAATACAATGCTAGTAACTTTCACTAGACAATTACTAGGGGATGCTTGGGAAGTTCCCTCTGTGAAAATGGTGGCTGAGATTTGGTAGCCACCAGTAGGCAGGCACACATTATTTCATTTGCTCCACCCCACCCAGTTCCTAAAAAGTCAGCTGTCATCAACTCAGTGTTAGTAGACTTCACACGCAAATTCACTTCTCTAATGCAGTATTTACATCAGAGGAGTGTATGTCATGATGCTGACATTTACACTTTTTTCTTTGACGTGGCTTTGGAACAGTAAACTAAGAAGGCGTTGCACAGTCCTCTTGTATTCTTTCTGCAGAGGAAAGGGTGGAGAAAGTCATGCCACTGTCTGGTAGAGAATGGCCTTCTAAGTGCAACAGTGTTTAGGAGTGCAAAACTTGGACTTCAGGATTTTCTGGGTTCTTCCATTAGTCCCAGAGTACATTGTAAGGAGTTAAGAGTCAGAGATTCTTTGAGGTTTGGGTTGACTGTAAGAAACTAAATTCAGGACAATTCTCTTCAATCCATAGATTTAATCGCTTGGAAAGATCATGCACATTAAAATAGAGCCTTACAAAAGGCTGTGTATCATATAACCTGCTCAAGGATGAAGTCACATGCTGCACCATGAGCTTGGTTCCTTACTCTGAGAGGCAGCATGACAAAGCAGGGCAGAATGAAGCCTAGAATGCTTGAAAAGTAACTTTTAAAGCCCCTCTGTAATCTAACTGTAAAATAGATGAATAGCTGCTCGTTTTCTGTTTTGGAGCAGGATCTACTGATTGGCAAGATCATTAAGTGTCCAGGAACACAAGAAGCTCCTTAAAAAGCTGCAGTTTCCTGACTTGTGTTTCATTACACTTTCTCCCTTAAGTTAGAGAAAGGACAGAAAAGTACAGGTCAGCTGAAGTGAGTGGCTGAGCACCTGTTGCAGATGAGCTAAGGTACACTAGTAAAATGGGAATGTCATATTGGGCTACCAACTGCTAGCAGGTTTGATAAGGGACCAGGCTCTGATACACTCCTCAGCGAGCAAAGGCATCACACTCTGACCTAGATGGGAGGCTTGTTTGAGAGGATACCAGAGTGACAATAACACCCCAGTACAAATTATTACTGACAGCATGAAATGAATGTCTTACAACACATTCTCTAGAATAATGAAATAAAGTAAGATGAATGCAGCGCAGATTTTCTTCAACTAGTGCAGAGACTGTCTGCTACTTCAGTTGCTCCCCTTGGTACTCTCTAGAACATCCCACAAAGCCTAGGTCTCAGGCAAGGTTCTTTCTCTTCATCTTAATACTTTTTCCCTTGCAGCAATAATTTTCACTGTTCCTTCTTCTGGCTCTTCATTAATTTGAAAGGCCAATATCAACACGTTTTGGCACTTGCTGTGCAAATACATACCCAAGGTGTGCTCAGTGTGGTATTAACAATTCCAGCTCCAGTGCTGCCATTAGTTCTCTCAGTGCAGACATCAAACAACAATATATTATCTTAATGCAAAGCTGTCAACTGCTTACTGCATTATACCTACTGTATAGTATTCCCAAGCCAAGACTATATTAACAGCACAGTTAGGACAGAGAGCATAGATTAAAAATATGGAGAAAATAACCATTGCAAGAATACTGCAATTATCCCCCAAACAAACATTAAAACCCCTTACAATTCAAAGTTCAATTTATACTAATAGAAATTCACAGTAAGGTCATCAAAACTACCTCAACCGTGACAAGAAGTGACAGCCTGCAATAAACAAGCATATTAGTCTTACAATACCAACAGTTGCAGTGGCACCAAATATTTCTACAGTTTAAAAGTAATTCTTTCTTATTCAAATGCTGTCTTTTCAGTGAACCCATATATGGACAGCAAATACATGCCTTTTTTTGTAGCATGTGGAATGGCCTTCTTCTAGAATAGAGTGGAAAATACAGGAAAAATGGATTTATGTTGGACATAGAAACAGCTGTTATCAAAACCCATGTGTCTTAATGCTCCAGAGTCTCCAGAAAGAGTCGTAGCTCTAATGTAAATTGGATCACCTGCTTTTATAATGTATATTTTGACTTGCATCCACAGAGTTCATGACAGCAAAATAGCACACATCCTTAGCATGTAATTACATGTTCAACTGCCTACAGTGTAAATCGTATGCCCTTTAAAAAAAGTTACTGGCATATAACTAATTAATGAAATTATTCAGGGTTATTGCCCACATCCCAGCAATATTCGTTAGAGAAAGTTTACATTCAGGTTTAACCAGTTTGCAGCCCTGCTGGCTTACCACATTATTTTCCATGATAATGGTTTTATCTGGCTTATAAAAACCACATTTTAGGGGAAAAAAGCTGTGGTATAAAATAAGGCTGGAAATAAACAGCATTGAGGGCAGTGGCATCATGCAGCAGCACACAGCTGCAAGGGAAGAGCCTATAGCCCATCAGACTCCGGCAGAAAGGGTGAGAGCAGCAATTTAGGGAGAAGGAGGCCTGGAGGTCACTTATGCTTGGCAGCATGTTTTGAGAAGTTGTGTATGATCATCCTTCTGGCTCCTGCTGGGAAAGGAAACATCAGCTGAAAGGAACCAGGAGCTTCCCCCATAATCTGGCACTTGAGGGGCAACTTTGGCTTGAAAAGGGGCCCCATTCCTCATTGTGTGTGTTGCTCTGACCTTTCTTTCTTGTTTGGAGTCTAGCCTGTCAAATTTTGTCCCTTAACACCCCAGCCCCAGCAATGTGAGTTAAAGTTATGCCGCTGGCCCTAGAACTGTATATCCTTTGTTTGCAGCTGTTTAAGCAAATTCCTCTTTATCACTTAATGTAATTTATACATATAATTGTGGGACACATGAGTATAAAGAGGTAGGCATGGCACCAGAAATGTTCATGGAACCGCCTTTGCTTACACCAAGGGCTGAATTTGGTCCAGTATTTTTGCACAGAAAGACAATGTGTAATGTTACTGAAACACATTTGCTCTGGCACTGTCTCGCTGCTGCTGGCACAGGCACAACTCTTTGATATTGAGTAGGTAAATTATTTTCCTTGCCAGCTTTCTATCTGTAACTTTGACTACCAGTAATATTTGCTAGCTACCATCAGCATGGCAGCTTTTAAGTTTCAGTTGTAGCTCAGACATTAAAACAAAGCTAGAGGCGATGCCTGTCCTAACAAGTCACGATATTCTGTGATGATGCACTTCTGCGTCATCTCAAAATGACAGTATGTTCCATGAAATAGAAAAGGAAGGGGGTGTAGGCTTATGTCTGCATTTATCAGAAAGCATAAAAACACATTTCTGTCTTCATTCCTGTGAACAAAATTCATCCACAGCTCTCCATCAAAGAACAGACTGCAACATTGTAAAACAGTCAGTAAAACCTGGGTGAGGTTGGGTTTTGGGATGGGAAGGAAAAAGGTGAACAGCTATACTAATACCAGATTTCAACTCCTAAATCTTAAGATTTTAAGATGTTAACGTAGGATAGTTTCTTACCAACAGCTACCCAGAAATAACAGGGACCAACTTGTACTTTAATGATACTGTAATTTGTATTTTAAATTTATATCAAAATACCAACAAATGGGATTCAACCTATAGGGCTGACTGGACAAATCCTACATAATTTATTGCTTCCTTTCTTCCATGCTGGCGTATTAGTCTACTAAAAGAACGGCACTGCATAAACAATGCCTTTTTGAGTGTGTAATAACAGAAATAACAATCTCAAACAATTAGAAATAATATTCTAATCAAAATATGGGACCTAGATTAGAAAGGTGCAGTGCTCCTACCTATAGATAAGAGTATGCCTCACAAACAGGAAGGGATTTGTGCAGGAGAAACAGGGAGGATATTTGGCTCCACATGCTTTGCTCAATGTGCAGTTTCACACCGCAGCCTGCTGAATGCAATGGGGAGATTACTTCAAATGATCGCCTACTTCTTGTCCTCTCTCCAGCATTTTTCACTTGCTCCTGCGCATAACCGATTTTGCTCTCAGGAGCCGCAGGGCTGGCCAGTGAGCAGCTCAGACAGATGGTGGATTAGCCCCTGTGCTGGTTCAGTGAGCTGATCCAATGCTTCCTTCGGCAGAAAGATCACTGGATCCGCTATACTGATGCCAGTGTTTGCACCAGAGTTGGTAGCCATCTCTGGCTGCATCTCAGAACCAGCATATGAAGCACCTCATAATCCTGTGACTTGAATCTGTGGGGCTGACAATCAATCAGCTATTCCCAGTCTCTGCTAAATGAAGTTAAACAATGACAACTAATTTTGTAATTTAAAGTGACGGTACACCCAGTGCATATTTCTTTGAATGCTGCCCATCAGACTGTCCTACTTTCTGAAGGTTGTGAGGGTGCTGTAATGAAAGGGATGCAAATGTTTCATAATACCAGCAGAACTTCATAAAGACACTGTTTCTGAAAATTACCAGTCATCAGCTGGGGCCTGTTATTGCTAGCAGCACTTGGGGCTCACAGCCTGCGGAACACCACTGCTGCCTCTGCTCCTTTGCATGACTTGTTTGTCCCGTATCCTCCACTGACAGGTCAGATTGTAATCTTAGGTGAATTGTAAGCGGCACCATGTATCTGGAAATGTCTGCTGAGATACATGTTTATGTATGCTGTGTGCCCAAGATTAGTGCTTGGCCCAGCACCAGGAGTTAGGAAACCAGACCCTACCCAGGAGTTAAGAAACTTGCTTACATTTGTTGTGTACTATTTAAAACATAAGAACAAAGAGGAAAACACTCTGCACTGATCCTTGCTGATGTGGAAAGTCAGACTAAGACACCTATTTAAGTTTCACAACATTGAGGAATATCTATTACTTCAGGATGACAGTCGTGCTGAGCTTGTTGTGCAATAGGGATTTACAAGAACTTCTGCAAACTTACCCTCTTAGGTACCAAACGAACTTAAGCCTCCCCGTGTTTGCTACATGTTTGCTACACAAAGTTCATTTTAGTGCTGAAATAGTTCATGGCACTCTCTGTCCCATACTTGCTTCACACCCTTCAGCAAGCAGCATGTCATGCAGACCTGGAGGCTGATCCCTGCTGACATGCAGGGAATGGTCTTGCAGTCAAGAACAGGGTCCTTTTCTGCAGAATTTTTCCACAATTTTTTTTTTTTTTTCTAAAGGGAACAGAATAAAGCCAGTAAAGACTTTGAATTTCCAGGACTAATCTTTAAATGAGGCAGACCTGTAAAGGGTCCCCTGTCTCATGTCAGAGGTTCAGTGGGGCTCTGGAACTGAAATCTGGTGGTCCCTGGTCTCTCAGAGGCAGTCAGTGAGGTTTAGGGAGCTCTCACTGCAGCCTGGATGAGCCACTGCCTCCAAACCACAGCGAGCAGATGCAAACCCACAGCCCCAGATTGCACACCTCCCTGAGACAGGTTCAAAAGGCAGAAGAGGCGAACCCCAGCCTTCCGGAGGGGCTTTGCTGGTAATTAAACAGCAGATAGGGCTCCACTCAGGCCAGCAGAGAGTGCAAGGCAGATTCCCAATTTTGAAAGGTGTCCAGGCAAAGCAACATTGAGCCCTTGTAAAACTAGGTGCTGAAGTTGGGTTCTTACCACAACAATTAGTAGCTTACATAAGTGACCTGATTTTTTAAATGTGCTGAACATCCAACAGTTCCCATGGACTCCAATTAGGGCTGCTGGCTGCTCAGCAGTTTTGGAAATCAGACCATTTCTTTGGATGCCTTAATATGGGCTTGGGGATGCTGGCTCTAGCCACGCCGACTTACAAATTCTGGTCATGCTATTTCTGCAACACAGGCAACCCCAATTAAGCAGAGCAGAGCTAGAAGTCATTCTAGAAAAGGAACATGACAGCACTTGGAAAATCTTTCTGGTCTGCTGACATGAAGAAATGATGCTGAGAATCCTGTGTTATTTATTGATAATCATCTGTAAGATAAAAGAAGGATGCACATGTCCTTCATACTTCAATATTTGCCATTTTGCTTGCACTTTGAGAGAAGTTGCAAAACACCAGGAAGTGATTTTGGAAAACTGTTAATTTAGTAGACATTCCACTTGCCCATCCCAAAACAAAATGTACTTTACCACAGGGAAAGACTTGGACTTCTTTTCATAACAAAGAAAAGAAAACAGCAATAAATAAAAGAACTAAGAGGCAACGGTCAGTGTTGAAACTTGTTCTCAGGTTGTTCTGCAAGACTTCCTTCAGTCTACCCCCTGCTTCTAACCCTCCACAGGGAGAAATGCTTGGGGTGACAGATAGCAACGAGCTTCAGAAACATTCTGATAATAATGAAAATTTTTCATTCCCCTTTGAATTCCATCTAATTGAATTGGAAGCTCTTGTTAGCCTTTGATAGCATTTAACAGTTGTTCAGCAGTCAGAAGTGATAGTTCAATAGTCAGCAGTGAAAGTGTACAGCACCACCTGAGTTTGCTCAGGTTCCTTGTAGCACTGGTATGAATGAGACAAGCTCTGTTAGAGATATTCATAACTCTGTACCTTAAGCAAGCTCTTTCTAAATGCCTCCTGACATCCCAGTCACTCTGCAATCTCTTTCACCACCGTCTGTTTAATGTGCCCCCATGCTAATCTGGAAATGTGAAAACAATGTTGAGAGCCAGCACAGGTTGTCTGAGCAGTGACGAAAAGGTGCTTTTGTTAGGTATTCAGCTTAAGCTTCTGTATTTGGCTCCCCAAAATAGGCATGCTTGGCAAATCTGATGTTAAATGAATTACTAATACTGGCTTTCAGCAAATTTTCTGTAAGTTTACACTGATTTATTCTCCTGGCAAGCATTTTCTAAGTTCTGAAAATGTATTTAGATATTATCACTAACTTATGTAACACTTACAGAAAGCATGGCAAGTAGTATGGAAAGAGAGCTAATTTTCATTTGTATAGCTGATAGAATCATGTAATTATATGTTTGCCTGTGGCCTGTTTGCATGCTGATTCCTGTCCCCATAATGTTAATGTAATTATGTAATGTCTTCACCATGAGTCACATAAGAAACTTCAAAGACAATGAAGTTCATTCATTTGTACACTATGTATTTCCCAAATTTAAACAGGAAAGTTATCATCACAGCATTCCCCAAGGGGTCAGTCCAAGTGATAAGAGTTCCCTTCCCTTTCCCTTGTAAGTATTGCTCAGAGTATTAAGTAACTTTCCCATGGACATTCCAGAAAGGGTAATGTGTAATCTATGACTTCACATAAGACAAAGAAACCCTTCTCATCTCCTATAATGGATCTCCACTGAATAAAGACAATTCATTCTTAAACATATTTACTTTGATGTAACAGGGGCATTTCATAGCCTGTGATAGCTGTTTCATAAAACTGTCCGTTTACGCAGGAGAGCTTTGGCTGCTGCTCCAAGTACTGGAGGTAATGATGCTTGTAACACCATTTCTCTTTCTCTTCTGTCTTCACTCCACCCTAAGTGCCTAAACACTGATTGCCCATCTTCTGGAAGGTGTTTCTTCTAAATAAATAAAAGAAGGAATATTAGTCTAGGGTTGGCTGGCATAAGACTGTGTCCTTAGAGAAAAATCCATTTTTAAGATACAGTAGTTGAAGGCACCTGTACATACCATAGAAAAACTATCCATATAGGCTGTCCAGGAGCTCCATTGCTAGAGTTTCAAATCAATCTCTGCCTGAACACTTTGAAAAAAAAGGGAAGAGTTTTGTTACTGTGCTGAGTGAATCTTACTATTCAGAACAAGAGAATTCATGTATTTTTTTCTTTCTGTCACATCAGAGCACTACAGAGTTGTATTTAGGATTTGATTTGTCATTCCTCATTAGTGACAGGAAGGGAAGTTTTCATTTGTTAGTCATAAGAAGAATAGACAATGCTGGACTTCACAAGGTATCAAAAAATTTGGTTGCAAATCCAGAGGGTTCTATCAATGCTACACAAATACTCATAAGTTATCAGTGATGTGATTTTCTCAGATGGGTGTCAAACTTTAGAGACTGAGACACTGGTTCTTGAATTTAAAAGGCACCTCCACTTCCTGGACTACCCTTTCTGCCTCTTTCTCATCTGTATGCCTCAATCCTGAATTCCACTGCAGTTTTGTAGGTTCAAAGCAAGCCACGGCTGGTGAGAATTTTCAGCAAGCAGGTCATAGACAGTCATTCTAGCTAGGTAAGGACTATGTTTGTGTATAAGAAAGATCTTACTTGATTGGGGACCTGGAAAACACATCAATTAAAAATTATTGTTCTCCAACTCCTGAATAGATCAATGTACTTTACTTCAATAAGCATACTAATGAAATGTAATTCTAGTTACTATTCAGAAATAACAAGGTCAACTAAACTCATCCCAATAAAATATTTCGGTCAAACATTTGCTATGTATTTTCTCTATGGATTATATATCTGATATATTAAAGCCCACTTAATGCCGTTCTTCTAAAAGACAACAATGTTAAGCATTTGAGATTTAGGAAATCCTGGCAATTAAGGCTCCCTGTGCAACCTTAATTCAACCTCTGTGGCACATATGTATTGTCATCATGTATAGTGAGACAGTCACATAGTGGTTTCTTCTTACAAGACCTCTGCCTCTTTCAATTACTTAGGAAGGACAGTGCCCTGTAGGTTTTTAATATTTAATTCTTTCTTCATGCAGTACACTGTTGCCTAATGCGTTATTTATTTAACACTATTCAAGCCTACTCTGAAAAAAAACACCTAAAATTTCCTCAAGGGCTTTTCTGTGGTGCTTACCATAACAATGTTGCACACAATGATACACAAATGTTAATGAATCATTTCACAGGTTAAGAAGTAAGGCAGAGACATTAAAACCTGGTAAGCAATTTCAAATGTCTGCAAGCTTTCCAATGATTATTTAGTATTGTATTTTCGAAGCGCATCTTCTACTAAATGCAGCTGCAGCTGTGAGCATTCAGCATTTCTGCAGCACAGTCTTACAGCCTTCAAGTCAGAAGATCAAGAAATATGAGGGAAAAAAATAATGGCCAGGCCTGGGAAGTCACTTAGATGTTGCCTAGGTAGGGCTTCCTTCTGGAACAATCCAAGTTTACAAAACTGGTCTGAACCAACCATAAATTGAATTTCTAATTGCAAAGCTTCCAGTCTGGACTTCAGAAAAGTTATGTCAAAACTGGAATGTGTCCATGAGTGTCTTTGTTTTTATAGACTGGAGTTTAGTGACAAAAACTTTGTGTAGAAAAATTCCCAAACAGCTCCCTTTGCAGTAAGGACACATCAAGAAACCAAATTAAGGTTGTTCCAACATTCATTTTCTGGTATTTCTTAGCTTTTTAAGTGCTTTAGAGTGTATCCATAATAATAATAATATAAATCATTTACCAGTGTGTGTGGGCACTCTGGATCCATATCAGTGAATGCAGACGTTCATACTGACAACTGCGCGTAGACACAGATGTGCTGGGATGTTGGACTGCATTAACTGTCACCATTCTTACTTTCATTTGTGTACTGCAATTAAGCAAGATAGAAACAGTATACAAACCAAAGATAATCCGCGGCTTCTGACATTTTTTATAAGCAAAGGCAGACGTGTCACTTAGGAATATGATTTAGTGGTGGACTTGGCTGTGCTGGGTTAATAATTGCACTCAATGATCTGAAAGGTCTTTCCCAACTGAAATAATTCTATGTTTCCATGAACGTGACTGAAGCATTAGCTTACACTGTAGAATCAGGTTGTTAGCAATTTTCACAGCTATGAACAACTATACACAGAAAATAAATAGATTTTCAAAATATTGCTGTATTCATTGTTGTTGTATTATTTGCTTCTCTAGACAGGTTTCTAATTCATTCAGGAAGGATATTAAGGGAAGGGTTAGGAGATGGGGAGGACTTTGTAATGGGAATAGGCTATACTTTTATGCTAGATGTTATACAGAAAGAATTTTAATAAAACCACCAATTGTATTACATCAGTGCGTCCTCTTAAATCCCGTTGAGATTTTCCTAAAGAGAGCTAAGCCATTTGCTTCAAACGTCTTATCTATTTCTGTCACTACACAAATCCCCTAAATATTTCAGTCACTGCAAGGCCACTGAAATGGTAAATTACCTCGTATACTAAAGGGAAAAGTGTTGAATAGCACTAGGTTTGGATCCTGCTGAAAATGAGGCTGCTGGGATTGAAGACAACTGCAGGAAAATCAGAATTGTAAGCAGTATCATCCCTGTCCAACTATTGCACTAGTGCCTATTGGTAGCATTCCTTTATACTTCTCCTTGCTTTTATTTTGTCTGATGAGACATTGCTATTTTTCTAAGTGCATGTTGAAAGAGAACGGACAAAGGATGGCCTCACCTATTATTCTTTGCAGTGGAACTGTTTGCAGACAGGTCATCAGAGGCTATTGCAGCTTTGGAAAAGCTGACGATAATAAAATGAAAGCATTTCTGAAACCTAAGGCTGCCTCTGCTGTACTTTTCCTTCTTTATTTTACAGTGTCAAATGCTTTTCTTAGTGCCCTTTAGCTAATTTTAGAAGCAGGGACTTTTATTAGATGGATGGTTTTAACCTGGGAATAAAGCTAGCAACACCAGGGCACAAACCCAAGTGACTCAGATAAGGTTCAAATTCACTTGCAAACTTATTCATAAAATTCTACAATGAAGGACAAATCCAAAGAACAATTAGCTTCTGCCACTACATGAATTATCTTTCTAACAAAACCACCAGAGCGTTAACTGTAATCCCAGGAACTGACAATTCATAATGATGACATCAGCCTACAAAGGGAAAGCAGAAAGAAATGCATGGAAAGTATTATTATCCTCCCTTATTCTCTAGGATTATTATTTGTGGTTTGCGGTACCATCTCACATGGGATGCAGCCTTTCAATTGTAAGCTTTGACATTGGATTTTTTTTAAGATGTCCTTATCAGGAAAAGACATAAGGATTCTATTTTCAGCAAAGATCCTGAGTTTTGAGGCTTTTCCACACCCTTTATAAATGATTCTGAAGTTTAAAGGCAAGTCAGGAAGTAAATGACATCTGTGCTAATGGGGAGCAAACTCCAGAACACATGCTTTTAGTTCTCATGTACTATTAAAGCACCTATAGTTGGATATTATTAAATAGATCAGGGATAATTGAGCCACATAATTTTAATTGATCCTTCAAAATTTGACCTTATTTATACTGGTAAACAACTTGAGGGCAACTCTAGTTTAAAATGAGCTCTGGTCTCAAATCATGGAGGAGACCTTAAGGAAGGGGCTGGTCAAACAATTTGCCATATGCCAGCAGATATACTTCATCAGTACAATCCCATCCCAAGGCCATGGAGGAGATCCCAATGTTTTGGACTCTGCCTCAATACCATACTATTTCTGGCATGGACATCTTTTGTCCCTGACCACCTTTCAAGACAACAGCAAGTCACAGTGGCACATTAGACACATCGGTGTGAAGATGGATCTCCACAGCAACACACTGTTTTGCCTTAAAGAATTCCTGCTCTCCTTCTCGTTTCTCTAGCCTGCTCTTTGCCCCACTAGTGCTGGACTCTGAATTGGCTTGCTCCTCTGTAACTTAGGAAATTTGGCATCTTCAGATAGATGCCAGAGGCATCTCCTCCTGTCCTGATCAGCCCCCTTCACCCGAGTTGCTGCACTGTCCCTCCAGGAAACAAATGCAGGATTTAGAGCTGTTCTGCTTGGTCTTGTAACAAAACGGCTCACTGTTTGCCAGGGACTGGCCTTCAGATCTTGGAGTGTTGCCATCCTGCTGTCAATCCCACCCCCCTGTCCCCACCACCACCCCTGTCTTTATTTTCACTAATGTCTAGTAGTTTAAAGCATTAAGTCTGCCTGGGTATGTATCAGATGTCAAGTGGGATGACAATGTGGCAAAGTTGTTACAAAGGAAAATTACCAGCATATTTCTATTTTGGTAGAAACCAGTTCTCATGTGGGACTGGAATCTCATTGAGTTGTGGCTTGTGCCATTTGTACCTTAAGAGCAAGCAGCACAGACAAGATGTTCCTGGTGGAACACTCATGTCTGCTTAGTATCTAGATTTTAAAATACAGCTATGGATGCATTAGAAGAGATACATGTTTTCCTGCAAACTAACTATGGTGTTTGGATTCAGAAAATTCCCTGCTGTGCTTTTTAAAATAGGCTGTCATATTTACATGCCTCCAAGAAGAAACTTCAAAAAATTAAAAATAGTTCTTTCCTGTATGATGATGACACAATAATACCAGCTTTCTTTTCCTGTTCTGAATTGAAACTCATGTTTACAGGGAAGTGGAAGGGAATCTTCAACTGTCTTTTTTCAAAATTTTCTTAAAGACTGAGACCAAAATGTATTTATATGGGTTGGGCACATTTTTTCCTTGAAAGAGGTCAGAGGGGTGAAATCCCAGTTTCCTCTGACTTCACTGTAGAAAGAGGCCACAGCATATTTCTGCTGAATGTTTATACTTTTCTTGGGAAATTTCTTTCGTTTTCCTCTTTAAACAATTTATGACATTTTCTGGGAATCAAGGGCCACAGCAGCATGTTCAGACCAACTTAAAAAGCCAGCAGATTCACACAGAAGTTGGGACAAAAGCTTTCCAGTTCATTATTTTGAGACAAAATCAAAGAGAGGTCTAATGCCACGCAGTGGCAGCCTCACCTGAAGTGGAGCTTGACTAGAAAATGAGGATGAGGAAAGATTGTAATTTCCATATGATCTCTGCACCTGCATGCATGCATGCACAAGCCGTGTTTACAGATGCGTGGCTTCAACTGCAGTGCCCCAGGCAGAGCACCCAAGGACTGTTCCTGATCTGTGCAGGTCAAGAGAAGTGAAGAAGAAGGTTTGGTGCTGCAGTGAGCACACACTCTCCCAGCTAATGAGGGTTGCCTAGTGAACTCCATTCTCCTTCTGGCACAGCTGGAATATTCAGCCTTCCTAAATGCGGTAGTCCAGCCACAAACCTGGTAAGCAATGCTAGAACTATTATAAAAAGCAAAAGTGTTTTTTGCAGTTACAGCTCAAAGCCAATTCAATCCACTATTGAAAACACTGGTTTTTGAAAGAAAAAGCTCACTGTACCTGTATGTAAGGAGATAACTGAAGTCAGCCATAAAAGAAAGATTAGCTGACCTGTGAAGCATTTACATAATTCTCCCAGCTACAGTATACTGTTTTCTTCCATTTAATACCTTAATTGCATCCACAATTCTTTGGACACAAAACGTTAATGCAAGAATGCCATATCCCCTGGTGTCAGGCTGTTAGTTCCATCTCTTCATCTAACCTTCCAAGTACAAATCAGTTCTTAATATGGAAGAAATGAAGAAAGATCTGATTAATGCTTGAAGCTGTTCTCTAGTTTCTGTTCTCTTGGCAGAGGCCGCAGCAGCAATGTTCAGATCAGTGCCAGTCTTCCTGCATCACACTTTGCACAATCAAAATCCCCAAAGATTTGGTGTAATCTGCAGAAATCCTGGAAGACTGTATTTAAATCACTGATTTCTGATGTTGCCTTTCACCTTTAAAACTTCAGTATTTGGGTTTATTTTCCATAAGATCACTGCAAGCTAATACAACTGTTCTCTCAGTATACAATGTGCAAACGTTGGAACCAAAACTCTTCCTGAATAGTTTTAATTCTAGTGCCACCTTCTAGTGAAAGATTTCAACCACTTTGCTAAGCACTAATGAAATAGCCAAGACTCACAGCACTCCTTGGAGCTTAGTAGGATTCACTCTTACCTTCTCTGATCCTTCCTTTCCTCATGAAGCAGATGAGACGCCGTAGTTACAAGCAATTTGGCCAGCTTTTGCAGCCCAGAACAGTGGAATGTTGTCTATGAAGAAACATCGCCCAAAATGGCAATAGAGACCTATGCTCCAGGTATCATAGCTAACACTGACTTGTCCATGAATTAGTTTTAACTTAGTCCTGATAGTTACCACTTGCATGCAGATTGTAAACTAGACTTATAAAACTGACATGACTCTATTTCAGTTTATCCATGCTTCGTTTCTCTCCACTTCTAAATAAAGCCTGTGATGTTATTTTTAGACACCAAGCAATGTGTTTCAAGTATTCCATCACAGTCATCACTTAAAATGGCTGTTTACTATTTGATGTGACTAATTAATCTAAAAAAAAGAGAGCAAAACTGATCAGCAACATCAAAAAGTATTGAAAGCAAGCCTCTCATTCTATTCACATGGAGACATTTGTTAGGACATTTCTTAGCACCTTAGGAGAAGTAATAAAGCAGATTTGACAGTTTAGAAATAATTGCAGTTAAGAACTTTAAAATGAAACTTAAGCAAAAGTCCAGCACAAGAAAAAATTGGGCTAATGTTCAGGCCATCTGACTAAACTTACACCTTGTACAAAGACTACATTTTTTTCCCACTAGTATAAATACCTGTCTGGATCACTCCTGATGGGAGAATCCCATCCAAGTTAGATGTAGCAGCTTAGACAGGAGACAGAAATTCCGCATCAGGAAATTGGCCAGTTAATTAAGTATTTGTCAACAGGAAAAAACCTACAGGCACAGGTGGATTCCCAACTGAGATTTTTAAGCTTTTGGAAGTAATATTATCTTCTAAACTGTTTAGAATCTTTAATGATGTTTTTGAAGTCAAGGGCAGTTAAAACTGAATGAATCTGATGGAATTCTGTCGCCTTTAATGAAGATAAACCAGTGAGCCTGTTGCCATTTGCCAAGATATTTCAATACAAAAAAAACCTACAGATGATTCGGCAAACAGATTGGAAAACTGCATAAAGCACTTGATTGGCAGAGATCAGCTTAGTTTAAGTTCTGGCAGGTGGATAACATCTGGCAGATTATGGATTGAGTTGTTAAAGGAATGAAAGTGACACAATTAAATGCTGTAAAAGTTTTTGTTACAGTCTATGAGGATAATTACTATAAGCATGACAGATAATGGAGAAAGAGCTGATCTGAACAGCTGGACGGCAGTAAGATGAGGCTAACCATTTTGGATGAAGGAAGAATTGTACACTTTGGACAGAACGTGTAAGCAACATAGTCCTCTCCTTTGCAACTCTGATTTTCAATCTATTAGAAAAGAGCAAGTGCAGCAGATCCAGAGAGCGAGAAATAAGGAAATAATAATTAGCAATAATTAGCCAAACCAGATTAATGGATTACTGCACCAATGCAGGCATAACAGGTATGTCGTATTGATGTTTTGAAAAATCTACAGACAAATATCTACTGATAGCTGACTGATAGCTGGTTAACACTGAAGAATAAGCAAGCTGCCTTTTTTAGAGTACTGGCAAAGGACACAAGTGTGTCCATAACCATAACACCTGACATGGCTGAACTGCTCCATATTGTTTTAGGCTGGTGATATCCAAGACACAAAAGTGCGCTAGTGACTAACTTATCTACTATCTGGCAAGTACATCTTGGCTGCATGCAGCCAGTGTTGTCTCCATGATCATATCTTTCTCATATTCCCAAGTACTGTTAAGCAGCAAAAATAAGTGCAGAATTGGGCAACGAAAATGCTGAAGACTTGCTAAGAAACTAAGGAGTTTTTGATTACCTCGCTTAAAGAAACAAGAGAATCCACCCTATGGCATTTTCAAGATGTCCCCAGAATCTGTTAGAGGGGGAGAGATGGGTTGAGATACCAATTGGACTCATACCAGACTAAATACAAATAATGTAGCTCTGCTACTCTGGTAGAGAAATTCCTTAAATATTTCATACAGGATAAACAGTATTAACTGGCATTTTCAGAGGAACCAAATGAACTAAAGTGTCTAGATACCATTAAATTTTCTGCCTAACTCCATTAGGCTCTAAAATTCCATCATTTTGTACAGAGAGATAAAAGTTACTCTGTTTTCCCAATTTCATTTAAAATCATGTTGCACTTCAATTAAAATTCTCCTCAAAGTTAAGAACTTTGTTGAAAGTCATGCATTAAGAATTAAATTTTCACCAAGATTTAAAGTTAAAACACAAACATATTAGTTACCCTTTAGTCCTTCATTAAAGAAAAGTGCTAGCACTGATATAATGAAGATATCCAGAATTTTTTACTTGAGAAATGGGAATAAACACCTTAGAGTAAAATACTTTACCTTATTTTTTTAATGTTATAGTTGGAGGGATTGTTTTTGTGTTGTTCTTCATATTAAAAAAACAAAACAAAACATAAAAACCACAGACAAACAAAAAATGCACACAAAAAACTCAACCAAATATTTTAGGACCAAGAATAATGAGACAAATACAGAATCCAAATTGTAATAAAAATTCTTCCTTTTTACTTTAGCCACAGGGTCCAGCAACCTTTTGAACAACTCCCAGGTCCCAAACAACTTTACACCTTCTCTTTTTTCATAAGTGGGAAAAATCAGTACTCCAAAGCACAAGAGAATTAACTAAGGGAAGGTTGGATTTTGAGATATCATGAAAGCATTTATATAAAATTAGTTTTTAAATGCTGTTATTTCAAACCTCGGAGAAAGGGTAGAGTTTGCAGACCACATGCAGAGGCAAAGAGGTGATAATTAATTCTGTGAAAGGACCACAGACATAATTTCAAAACACAGCAGTGAACCTAATAAGCCTGATACAGGAGATGAAAGTTAATTATAGGAGTAAGTAGGGAAAAGACTTCTCATAAGAAAATTCCCATTGTGTTTTGGACCCCTAAAGTGAAGGAGGTTGGCTTTCTCTACAAGATTTTTTTCTAGCAGTGTAAGAAAATAATTAAAATTTATTAATTTAGAAGCACCAAAAATTTTTCTTCTTTCAAGATAATTCACAAAGATGTGTATCACTGGCTATCAGAGAGAGTGTGGGCTGAAAGGCAGGTAAATTTTATGCAGATTCTAACAGGCCATATGGACTTTAATTGGATGACAAAATGATGTAGTATTGGATAAAAGGTAAAATTATCACTTCCTGAACTTAATGCTATAATAAGACTCATGAGTATATGCCATAAAAAGAAATGCCTTTAGCAACAAAATGTGAGTAATAAGCCAAATTTTATTAATTCTGGACATTTAGCATGCATGTTGAAAACCTGGATACATAGATGGCAATTCAAAGCTCTCTTCTAGAGAAGGAAAAATATCAGAGCAATGCAGACCTCCTCCGGTATTTTGATAAGATGGTAGCAAGAGGGGTTTTGTTGTGGGTATGTGGAATCATTTTGCGTTAACAGAAGAAATATGTGAGTACACCAAGAACTGATTTACCCTGCAGTGCACGTAAACACATGCGATATCATGATGACATCCACACTACGCAAAACCTAAGCAAGTATTGAGACACAGATTGAGCTGACTCAGAGGAGAGCAAAGCTAGTAAATCAGGGCTATGTTGAAATATCCTAAATTCAATTAAAAATGGGCTGCCAAGAAGATACCAAACACAGAAGCAAAATCTTAGAATTTGGTGCATGCTACAAATAAAAAATATTATTAATGTCACAAGCAGTACTATTTTGTTATTTTGCTTCTATCTTTCTATCTTATTATTTTATTAATGAAAATTGAAATGTGCAGGGAAAAGAATAAAAAGAAGTTAAACATGGAACAGAGACCTTACAAGATAGTTACTGTTTTTTCCTCTGTGGTTCACACCTTTGTCTTCCAAATAAGATTATTGGTGTTTCACTTCTTAGAGCCAATTTGGAGCGCACTCAAAGAACTCCAGTGCATTCACCAAGCATGTCTACATCTTGTACTTTCTCCACTGAAATATTTTGAAGTGCTCATACCCTTGGCGTTATTCCATGTTTTCATCCTCCTAAGCTCACTAAATATTTTTAAATGTTGTAGAAGACAGCACAAAAAGAAGAAGCAGAATTTTTCTGACAAAGTCACTCTGTCATTTGTACAGCCTAGTACTTTCCCATGAAGTGCAAGCTTCCATTTGTACAAATCACACTTGAGAGTGATATGCCAGATACCTTTTGCAGATTTTTTTCTTGCTCTTTGCACTCTCATTTAGAAAGAGTGGATTGGAAGGACAGGAGCATACAGGCAGCAAGCACTTTGGGCAGGCAGGTTTGCTCTCAGTACACTAGGAAGGCTCACAACCAGTAATCAACTTTACAAACCACAATACAAAATGCACCGATGCCTCTTTTCAACTTTTTTTATAAGCATTGTAGGCCTTGTAGCACAAGAAGAGGCTCTGGAATTATTACTAAGCATTATCTTAATCAACCCCTCTCCTTAAATTTTCCCTTTACTGAGCTTGCGCTGCTCAGCTTGTAGCAATAAATATCCCGTATCATGCTGTTCAGTGCTGCCTTGCACCTGCCTGACCCCTAGTCCCAGCCCTCTGTACACACCTACAGGCCCTGGCTGCTGTTGGTACTTCTGGTTCAGTTTCATTGGGTGATTTCCCGTGGTTAGAGTGACTCCAGATTGTGGCTGATTCCACAGACTGAGACTACTTAGCCCATTATTTTGTCTGCCTTGCTACTAGTGTGTCTAAGCTTCAGCTAATGAAGACACACTTGATAATGGTCTTGTCTTATCAACAAGTCTAGCACACAAAGTTATTTTTCTTCAGCTGATAAACACTGCTTACAGATTAGCAATTTATTCAAAGAAGCCAGTCCATTCCTTTTTTTTTTTTTGTTTCTCTCCTCTTCTTTCCTCTGCCTCTCCTTTTTGTAGTGGATTCCGTTTTGCTGGGTACTTCCTTCTGATTTTCAGATGTCCAGAGGAAACATGTGAAACAATGTTTTTGTATTTCAAGGTTAAATTGTTCCTCCTCTTTCTTGAAGCACAGCCTGAGAAGTAAGTCTCTAAATAGCAGAAATGAAGCTGTTTGTTCTGGAGGGAAGTGAAGGCAGAGCTGATCTGTCCTCTAGGGTTCTTCTTGTCTCTTCCCAAGCAGCTGAAATTCATAACAAGCACAGGCAGCAAGATTATTTTTTTCCAGACCAGAAATATCCCAAGAAAATATCTGAATTGTGGAGGGAGCTTTCTTAGCGGGTGATTTGTGTTCTGCCGTTTCTTTCCACGATGATAAATGCCAGAAAAACCTTGGGTCATTTGCTGGAGGTCAAGACAACTTTCCTCCTCCTTTTCAACACATGAAGGACATTAGCAGTCTGCAAGACTGTGTGATTGCTATTTCCACCCTCAATTCCTGAACTTGAATAGGAGCTGAGCAGGAAGGACATACATGCTCACATCAACAGTGAAATTCCCATAGCCCCTAGTCCACATTTCACTCCTTTATCAAAAAGAGAGCCTCACACATGAAAAATGAAGGTGTGTCCACAAAAACAAGCAAGGGCCCTAAGTAAAAAATTTGTTGCTCATAATATTTATATTCTTTAACTTCTATTTCTTTGGAGTCTCCTGCACATGGTATCTGCTTTGTAAACAAGCTTGAGACATTGTAAAATGCCTTCACTATCCAGGCTGTAAAGGAATTCAGTGGGGTAACAGACAGTAGCTAACCTTGAGGAGAAATTCTTTCAAGCCTCTGTGCTATTCACCACCTTTCATATTTGCTTGTAATACCCCAGAATCTGTCACAAGTTGTCATAGCTACCAAGGGGGTAGATTTTCAAAGTTAAGTGTGTGCCAACATCCATCTAACAGAAAGACATAGTACATTTTAAATCTGCAGTTCTTTTCACCAGAAGTTAATGATGCAGCCAATTTGAGTATCACAAGGCACACAGACATTAAAAATTTAATGATTTAAAGAAAATAAGTTATGACAAGGCAATTTTAAAAATGTACTTACAATCACCGATCCAACCCAAAGTAAACAAAACCAATCATTTCACAAAACTGAAGCATGCACCGCAAGTATGTTCTGCTGGCTGGTGTTTTCAAAAGAGTTCTATTGTTCAAAGTATTGTTCAAAGTATGGCAGTATTGTTCAAACTGCCAAAAGATACAATAATTTTATTACATTTTCTTAGTGAACAGTAAACTTCTCTGTGTACTACAAAATGGAGGAAGAGCTGCAGGGTTTTGAAAGGAAGAAAAATCTGCATACTTAAACATCACTGCTCCGGGCCCCTGCCATGAAACTGTTCAAAGAAAATACAAAATACATAAATAAATTACCCAAATTTTACTAAAGGATCGACATCTAGCTGTTTGTTTCTCTTAATAATTTCCTATAGACAGCTATAAGACCAGAAGTTTATACGTCTGTGCTTAAGGTAATTACAAAAAGCATGTAAATTTAGACAGCTAGTCAGTAGAAAAAAAGGAAGACGTGATTAATCAACAGGATTAGGCAGAAAATTTCTTTGCATATAAATGTAAGGAGCAACTGTGCTTTAATTGTAGCATTGAGAGAATATGTCTTTCAAATGTTAAATTATTCATCGTATTACATACTTGAATGATCTTTTCTTAAATGTTCATGTAGGAGGTAAAAATTCTACAGACAATACTTTAAGGAAGATACTGTAGGAAAATTTATATAAAAATCTTAGGAGTCGCTTAACTGCCTAGACTGATAAATAGTAAATATGAAAAGATAAAAATAATCAAAAAGAACTTTGAGAGACATCGTTTGAGAAGTCTGTTTCTTAGAACAACAAATAGTGAGTCATCACAATAGAGAAAGAATTAGTCATTCTTTGCAATGCTACAGTACATCCTCTGCATGAGTTATACAGAAGACATGCAGAATATGGACTAGACTCTAAATCAGGACATAAATGGCTGATTTTTAACAATGGTCCGTAAAACAATCAGCCGAAGGATAAAATCCTGTGCTTTATAGTGTTCTGAAGCTGCAGCATCAAGCCAACAATAGAATATAAACTGGATTCAGGCAGGCAGCTTGGAGATGCAGTTAATAGCAGAATCTAATCCTGACATGTCACACAGGTAAAGCTACCCTGGGGTTATGCCAAGAGATCTTTTCAGAATGAGGATGACATGAACAGAATTAGGCATGCCTTGCAGAAACCAGTGTACCAGCAGATAGATGTAATCTGTCAGGATTACACTAGCAATTTGGCTTCCTGACACCATTTCATAGGCAAATGGGGCAAAATTGAGCCAATCTATCAATTTTTTTTTCTTTTTAATGTGAGAACCAGTCTAGATTAAAATGTGTAAACCAGAATATTTTATTCCACCCTAAAATATCGTCCCACATAAAGTCAGAACAAGCGCCACCAAAACATCATGGAGGGTATTAGTTATTGTTGACTGACAGGCATGCAAGTGGCCATTTTTTACCTGGATAACCTCTCTAGAGCAGTTTGGTGCCTACAGAACACAGGTGAGCTGGCATTTGGGATGTCATAAAGAGGATAGCAAGCCTGCTAAAAGATGAGGACTACCACCCACTCCTACTCTTTCATGTAGGATCAAATGATGCCATGACAAAGAGATTCCAAAATATCAAAAGGTACTTCATGTATTTCAGAAAGATGCTGAAATAATCTGGAGCACAGACATTATTACCTTCCATCTTCTCAGATGGGGGGCTGGGACCCAGGCAGTTAGACAAGTGGATAGGGTGAATGACAAGACTGGTGCCTGTTCAGGGTTCTTGATCTGGGACATGTCTTCAGGAGACCAAAGATATTAGTAGATGGGGAACACCTGAACAGTGGGGCATGAGTGTTCTGGGGAGCAAGCTGGCAGGACTCATTAATGGGGCCTTAAACTAGATTTAGCAGGAAAAGGGTGGGTGTCTGTGAGGAACCAGAAAACAAATGTTAGGGAATAGCAGGAAAAAACTTGCAGATCAACCCAAAGGAATTAGAAAGGGCTCCTCCCAAAAGATGAAGAGGTTGCCATCCCAGAAGAAATGCCTTATCACCAATGAGCATGGGTCACAAGCAGGAGGAACTGGAAACTGTGGTACAATTAGAAAATTTTGACCTAATTGCTGTCACAGAAACATGGTGGAAAGAGTTACAGGACTGGAGCACTGCAATTGAGCGTTACAAACTTTTCAGAAGAGGTAGGCTAGGAAAGAGATGCAGGGCCATTGCGCTCTAAGTTTAAGGGATAAATTGTGAAGAGCTGCCTCTACAAACCAGATAGGAACAGATTCAGAGCCTGCAGATGGCAACCAAGGACAAGACCAAAAATGGACATCTTGTTGTGGGGATCTACTACAGGCTGCCTGACCAGGGGGAGCCTGCTGAAGAGATCTTTTGCTTCGGATACAAGAGCCATTGCGTTCCCACGCTTTCATCCCAATTTCAAGTGGGATTTCAATCGCCCAAACATCTGCTAAGAAAGAAATACAGCTGGCTGCAAGTGATTTAGGAGACTCTTGGAGGAAAATTTCCTGGTCTAGGTATTAGCGAAACCAACAAAATGTGAGGTGATATTGGACCTGCTGCTTGTCAGTGGGGATGAGCTCATTAAAGGAGTTGAGGTTGAAGGCAGCCTAGGCTGTAGTGACTTGTATACTTGCCTTGGTGGGTTTGCAGCAGTGTGATGTAACCAGTTTGCCAGACTGCCCCATATCTGTGTTTCAGCCACCTGTACCCACTGTACCAGAGAGGCCTTACCTGCCTGGCCTGCTCCATCACAGTGCATGTTTCACAGTTATGGTAACGGAGAGGCAAGGTCCATGGCCAGGTCTGCCCCTTGGTCACAAGCCCACATGGATGTTGTGTTTCTTCTCCGATAACCCGAGGCATCTTGAGCCCACTGAGCCAGAATAATTGGCTCTTACATTGCCAGTGCAGATTAACCCAAGCCGCTTTAATCTTGGTGGCCTAATCCATCTCTCCATTGCTGCGATGCTCTTCAGCAGCCTCACTCCTGGGCACATGTGCATCTCATGGTGTTCTTCTACAGCCAGCTTCTCTAACAGGGCAGCGATTTCTTGCCAGTATTCATCAGCCCAGGTGGGCTTCCCTCTGCACTGCCAATTGGCCTTTTTCTGTCAGTCCTGCCACCCCAGCACAGCATTTGCCACCATCCACGAGTCAGTGTAGAGGTAGATTGCTGGCTGTTTCTCTTGTTCAGTGGTACCTAAAGCCAAATGTATGGCTTTCAGCTCTGCAACCTGATTTGATCCAGCTTCTCCTTCAATAACTTCTGTGACTTGTTATACAGAATTTGTCCTTGTGATGCAAAAGGAACTGTCATTTAACAGAGTGTATCACTTTTAATTTTCAGGTAACTGATTTTATGGTGAGGCCTCCTGAGCATGTGTCACCTTCTCCACCTTCTCCTCTGATGATGATGGTAGTCTGAAATTTTCCCCTTCAGGCCAGTTAGTGATGACTTCTAAGATCCCTGGACAATTGGGGTCTCTTGCTGTGCCATCAGCACAATCCACTACCTCCAGGTAGCATCAGTGGCATGATGTGTAGAAAGGACTTTACTTTTGAATATCCAGCCTGGCACTGGCAGTTGGGGCACCAGGCAGAGTGCTTCAATCAGCAGGAGGACTGTGCTTCAGTCACAATCACTTCTGAGGCAGCTTGAATCCCCTTATAAGCTGCCAGTATCTCTTTTTCAGTTGGCATGTGGCACACTTCAGATCCTTTGTATCCCTGACTCCAGAACCCCTGGGGTCATCTTCGAGTATTACCTGGGTCATCCTCCCTGGCTATATTTTGCCAGAGATTCCAAGAAGGACCATTCTTTGTGGCTGCAGGGTACAGTGCATTTGGCGTAACCTGTGCTAAAGATGTGCAGGGCCTCTGGGCCAGTCCCAGTGGGGTGTTTTTGCCATTCATTTCCAGTCATGCTCTCTCCACCTTCCAGTGCAGGCAGCTGTTGGGATCCCCTTGGCACCCCAGAGAGAGATGGATTCTGTCCCCACGTATCTTGGTGGCATCTGAGTACATCATGTGCCGGTGTGAGCTAAAGCCTTACACTCTTGGGTGTCTGATGTGCCAGAGCACTGGATCCACACAGTCCAGTAGATCTGATTGGCCCTTTCTTTTGAAACCTGGCTGGAGTTAGGGCCCCTCTAATCCTGGTCATGGCACTCATTGCTCACTCCTTGTAAATACAAACTCAGGTCCCTTCAAGCGGACTGCAAGCAAAATCAGCCCTCCTATTCTGTCTGAGGACTTGCCCACTGGAAACTGGAGTGGCATTTATCCAGAACTTCCCATGGTGGCTTTCAACTCTTCCTTTCAACTCACATACCCATGTTGCAAGAGCAGAGATGGGTTTTCCATTGCATTTCCTCATGTCCTGTCTGGGGTCATGCAGGTAAACCACAGGTTATCTGGTGTCATGGACCCTCTTTCTCAAGCACGGGATGCTTACTTCCATTGGAAGAGACTCTACTCCATGTTGGTGGGGCATGGGATATTTTCTCTCAAATTTGCTTGACACTTTCAGATCTGTCTGAGGCATTGGACAGTCTGTCCACAGTTAAGGAGCACACCATTAGGGAGGAGAAAAGATGATCATATTCCTGGAGGAGGGTAGTAATTTGAAATACTGTTGGTTCTCCTTTCATTGACATCAATGCCAATGAGCTGGTGTGCAAAAATTGTGCACTCCTTATAAAGTTCTGCCACATGGATGTGTACACTGGACCTCATCTGGATCTACAAGGGACTCCTCATTATTTGAATTCTTATAGATTACCTCCAGCACAGCTCATTCTCTCAGGTACTGGGTACTTTTCTCCATTGTGCTCCAATGCCTTGGTGCACTATTAGACCACCCTTGAGAGAATACCTTTCTCTCATGCTTGACAGGAGTCACCTCCAAAGGCTGAGTCTCTTTCCTCTTCCCAATCCCCTTCTCAATGTCCACATCCCAGGACAGATGTCCCAGCTGCTTGGCTTCACTACGATCTAGTTTCATATAATAGGCCATGATACTCCAGCATCAGGGTGGCCAGATCACTCAGGGCTCATTCAACTGGCAGCTAAAATCTATTTGTATCTCTTGGTGATCACTCAGGGATAGAGATAGGGTGGTTACCTCTGGTCTTGCCTCTTCCTCCTGTTCTGAGGGCTCTGCTTCCTCTTCATCCCTCACCATGCAATCTGTTCTTGAATTTCTTCTTCTGTCTAGGGGCAGCTGCTACCAGCGCAGGTTGTTCCTCTGGCCATGTTTGAGTGGCCATGGTACCTGTTGGTCTCCTTCCTTCTGCCAATGAGGGTACTGTCTAGTGCTCAGCAGTGTTCAATATACAGTAATCAGGGCACAGTATGTTGCATAACTTTGCCCCTGTCTGGAGCTACCACAGCATTTTTCTTTCCCATTTTTTATCAGTCCAACAGGATGCAAGGCCCCAAATGACTCACTGAAAAAGTGTTTATACTGCTGCTTTTACTCTGGGTTAAACACACAGGAGAAATATTGACTTGGTGTTCTCAAGAGAAGTGTACTTACAAACTGTAGAAAAGTCAGGGAACTTTGTCAAAAGGTTTACTGCAACATCCAATCAACATAAAGCATTTCTCACAGCATTAATTTGCCCCATTCAATTAGCAAACTTTAAAACTGTTTAATCTTAAGGTACTCAAAATGTTTCATGAAGAGGGAATTAGAAGAAGAGAAAGACACAAAGATATGGGAAAGCACACATATAGCTACCAATGTGCAGGTGCCAGCAGTGCTCAGAGAAAAACTCCAAGAGGAAGGTTCAAGGTGCCCTTGAATATTGAATACCCCTGGGACTTTATGGGCCCTCCCTCCAGGTGGGACTTGAGTCATTCGGCCCCTCAGGAGCTGGGTTGGGGAGGAGTGGAGCCCCGACTCCAGAGGGCCAGAGATTGGCAGCTCTGCTGGGCTGGGATACAGGCTCTGGGATGTGGAGATGTGGGGTGCGGGGCAGTTCACTATCTAACCAGAGAAAGGCCTGACCTACCCTGTCGCCCCAACACAGGCATCCCAAAATATATAGAGACATCCGTCCCTCCAGGCTCTGACACAGGATCCTGAAGATTTTCAGGGGTGAACTCCAAACCACTGGAGGAGTCTTCCAAATACTGATCCATGTCTTCTCACATTTCATACCACTCAGGACTACCAGTCCTCAAGGCAGATCTCTGAAAGGCTTCCCTAAAAATCTCTTCTGTAACTCTAAACATGGTGTGGACAGCACTAAGGAGACCTGGCAGACCTAGCAACAAGAACATGCTTTCCTTAATATCCAAGGGAAATGAAAAGTTCTCAACAGGGGCTGTAACAGGCCTGAGGGAGAAAAAGGGGTGAAAAGCTGGGGAAAATAATCCTCCCCCGTTGCCCCTACACACTGAGTATTTGCAAAGGTAACACCTGAGGTAAAGGTACAGAGAAGAACACTGAATACACATCCCAAATAACCCTCATTGCCCTTCATATTATCATGTTATAAGGTGATATCACACACAGTACAGCAACAAAGCAATCCCGATCCCTCTCCCTGCTCTGAAAAAGAACAGCACAAGAGGCATGAACAGGAATATATACAGCTTTGGGTAGAGCTGCCGGATGAACAGACCAAGCAACATTGTGACCAGTGGCACCCTACCTAACACAGAAAATGCTTAGCTCAAAGCCACCAGATGTATTGTTATCTTAACCCTTCATGCCACACATTGTGTGACAAATAAGCTTGTAGCAGTTTAGGAATGGTATTCAATTTTGGTATTCAATGTAGCAGTTTAGGAATGGTATTCAATTTAGTGCACATTACTTGCTGCACCCTCTGCTTCACCTGCAGCACCCTGGAGAGGGGAATTGGAAGCAAAGACAAATTGGGAACAGGAAGGCAAAGACATAATGAATAGATAAGAACAATTTACTGGAAACAGCAATGAGATAAGAAAATGAACAGTAACAGAAACAATACCAATGACAGAGGGTACAAGAAAAGGAACAATTCACAGGAATCTTCTGACAACAGAAGAAGGATGGATGGCTCCATCCACCACTTTTACTTGCCCAGACCAGAACCCCTTCTCCCCTTCTCCTTGACCCCCAGCAAAGACATGGAATGGTATGGAATAACCTCCAGGTCATAGACATGACCCTCCTGGCAAAAACTTAACCCTGTAAGCAGGACAGATGAGTATGATAGAGACACAGAAAAGTTTCAAGGCAATATATTGACCCACTATTGTATCCCTTAACTTCCATATGCTGCCTACATTGATTCAGTAAATAAGGGCATTTATGTTAAGCCCTTTGTAACAACAGTATCAGAAAAGCATGATAACAAAATACAGGATTAAAAAAACCCAACATAAAACCAACAACACCCCCTACCCCCCCAAAAAAAACCAAAAAACCCCACCCAAAACATACTTAAAGAAGAAGTGATTCACTGCCCTGTTAGTGAACAAAACCAGGTGTGACTGGCTGTGGAACACAGGTTACATCTTGCACTGCAGACATGAACTCAGTAAAACACCATTAAAGTGAATCTATAATAGACAAAGGACACCCCAGAGCCCCCAGTCTTTTCCATGGAAGAGGTACACTTTTCTTTTAGGAATGTGTTGGAAGATTCTTGCTTTACTTTAACTGCCACTTGAAAGACACAGGTTATTCCTTCTTGTCGCTGTGTTAGCATGCCAATGTCTACTGCTTGTTTTCACTAGAACTAACACAGTCAACATACTAAAAGGCTGCTGACTCAGTCTGACATGGGGTGCCTTTCATTACACTTATATTTATGACATGCTCACATTTATGTTGTGCTCAGTATCTGTTCCAAAATATTTCAGGTCTTAAAGAGCCAAGTTTGCCAAAAGAACAGTTTCCCTACACAAAGAAATGATACCTGGAAATCCTGCCAAGTGAGAAAAAGGCCATCCATTTAAGCAAAGAGTGAAGGTGACAAGTAGCCCCCCCTTGCACAGGCCTGTTCAGATCTATCATGTGTGAACTGTTCATCTGAAGAGACACAAGCTAGCATTACCCTTGACTTGTGTAACATGACCACTTCACACCTGACTTTTTGTTTTTAATGGGGGCTCATTGTAGACTGGGTTTTTTTTTCTTGTTTCCAAGGCATTTTATATTCTAACTCAACTTTTTCTACACACAGAATGGTTTGAATACAAGGGAGATGAAGTGCCCTTTCTTTAAAATACATCTTCACTTGAATGACTTCATAATCAAACAACTTTTCAAAAGCTAGACTACTGGAGAACAGCCTCAGGATTTAGACAGAGCATCCAAGATGCCAGAGTTTGGGGCTCCAGCTCTGAACCCCTCAAGGCAGGCATCAGCAAAGCCTGGAGCTGCCTAGTGCATTCTCTGATTCCCACATTTCCAGGTACCTACAGCAGTAACACTGTGGATGGCCAAAACCACCCATGATTTTGGTGCCAAATTTAGCTGCTGACCAAAGTAATAGGAAACCAAGAATAAGCTCTGCTTCTGCCCAAGCCTTCTGTGAGATGTACATTACAGTAGGCATTCCTGGAGCTCACCTAACCTTTGGCAACAAGTCACATTACAGTATCCTCTTACAGTGTTTCTCTTGTTCCTAATGCTTCTTGTATTTCTTGTTTTGCAGGAGAAAAGCTTACACAGGAAGGGTGGGGATTGCCTCTAGCCAACTTCAGGACTAGTCTGGTACTGACAGCACTTTCATAGAAAAGAGGTAGGAGATAAGGTTTTTGGCAGCCTCAGGCTGAGTAGGGTAAGTACATACACTCTCCTGTTTCCTAAGAGAACATTCCAACCATTTGACTGCTACATTTAAGGCAAGCCCAGCTACCATCTTCCTTCTTCTCCATCCAAGTTTCAGGTCCTTCTAAACAGCCACTTTTCTCTGAAGAGAGCCTAACCTGTGAATCTGAGGGGAACGGATGAAGTAGGTGCTTAAACAGCATGCCATTGTTCCGTGCCTGGTTAGGATTTCCAGCATCTTGCTTTCTGTGAACATTTCTGGTAGTTTTAGGAGGCAAGTCGCTCAATGGGAAGGCTACAATTTTCCCCAGGTATTTCTTCCAAATGCCTGTTGCTCAGCATGAAGACCTTAGAGAGCTTATATGCATTATGTAAAGTCCTGGGTGGTTTTTCCTAGGCCAGAGAAGCTTTACTGCCAGGTGGATGAGCAGATCACCATCCCATGTCTCTTCCATCTCCACCCATTTGACTGGCTGCCATTGTGCATTTTTCCACACCAAGCCATGCAGTTACAGCTGTGCATCCTTCTCCGTTAGAACTGCAGCTGTGTCAGTCTCTACATTGCTCAGCTAAAATGAGAGGTTTATCCTCAAGGCATTTGTGAATTTCATTATTAGGAAAGTTCAAAATACATTCTTGAGTTCAAAGCTAAAAATGACACACAGAAAAATCCTTAACAAATTAAAATTCTCCTCAGAATGAGTTTGATATATCATACAATTAAAACCACCACCCCTAAAATAGTGATTAGACCAAATTGCAGTGATTTGATAGATTTCAGTGGACTTAAAACTGGTAAATACTAGTTCAGGTTTTACCCTAGAAAGCATAAAATATTAGACAGACCACTGTGTTGAAAGCAGCTAAACTCTGTGTGTTTGTGTGCGCGTGCATGTGTGTGTGTGTGAGAAATAGGAAACATTAATAAGAGTTTGATAATAAGAGAATTGTATTAAATTAAATCCCTCATTGAAATGTTAGTGCCCACTAAGGTCAGGGTTGTATTTCAGATTAATTATCAAATTTAGTACTTTGTACTGACTCCCAAAAGAGGATGGCTGATAACTGAAATCAAAATAATAATAAAGGAGCTATTTACTTGTGGTCTGATTGGGACTTGAAATTCTCATCAAATCAGGGGCAAATACAAAAAGTGAATTTGATCACTTCTATTTTAGGAGTTTTTTTGATTTGTATTCAACAAGCAGATATGGAAAGATGTTGTTTTCTTTTTCAAAAACATGACTCGATTTTGTTGATTGTTGAAAATTAGCTTCATGAATATTTCAGTATGGAAAAAGCATTTCATCAAGTATTCACTGACTTCACAGAGCTAATACACAATTGACTTAAAATAACTTCTGTTTACAAGGCTGTATTACATGGAAAATGTGCAATCTGCTTGGTCTAAGATGGGTACTATTCAACTGAGATATCAAATCAAAAGATCTCGGACCATTTTGTGGCCAGTCAGTACGAAAAATACTACAAAGGGTGTTCCTTACCATCCTAGATATTTTTAAGAATATTGTATTTCAGACAGTCCCAGAACTTCTGAACTGAGTTTCTCTGTTTTGACTTCTGAATGCATTTCAGTATTTCAGTGAAAGAACTATACAAACTCAGGTAAAAAGCTGAGAATTTTTAAATATTTAATTTTAAACATTTAATATTAAAAATAAAAATCACATCTTTCTAATGATTCATAGACTGTAGCAAGATTTCCTTGGGAAGTCACAAATTTGTGACAGAGAACCAGAATAAATTTGGCTAAAAGGGATGACAAGTAAGTAAGTAAACATTGATGTATGGCAAACTGTCTGGAAGCCCATTTACTAAAAGCTCCTACCATCTTTATGTTGATTTACTAAACACGAGTTTACAAAAATTCACTGTGTGGAATTGAATTCATACATTAAAGGCACAGAGATTCCAAATACAAAGTGCTTGGGTCATGTACTTACCTTTATTTTGAAGACACATATAATAGTATTCATCTGTATCATGTTTCCTAGTTTTCTTTATAAAAGGAAGCCATCATCAACTGTACTACTGTAATGGGATTGTTCTGAGTCTAGTTATAAAAGAATAATTTAATAGCATATCTGACATTTCCCTTTTATACCTTACATTTTGTCAGTGCATATAAACAGCAAAGTTGCAATGAACAACAGTGATTTTAACTGCTTACTTTAACAATTTTCACTTGTTACCTCTTACATTTCATAAAAAGAAGGATGTGCAAGGAACATTTTGTGTGTATACAATGCATTATGGAAGACCAGGGCAGATTCCAGAGTTGTAATTGACTAGTGCAGAAGTAGCATTAGACTTGGGCTTTTGGATTTATGCTGCTGAAACCAAATGCAAATATACATAATTTCATTTTTATAATGTAGGTCATATTACCCAAAGTGTGGCAATCTCATAAAACCAGTTGATCTTACAAATTTTCTTATCTTTTAAAAAAATATCTGTCTAGAAAGATATCCCACTGTAGATAAGTAAAAGAATTATTTTGGTACTCACCAGAATCTGCTCTAGCTTAAGTGAATAGCAGAAAAAAAAAATCTTCCATTGCACAAAAAAATCCAACTCTCTGGATAAAAAAAAATCAGATTAAACCCAAGAATTATTTTAATTTGAAGGCACTTCTTCTAGGACAGCCTTAAGGTTCAGAAAAATGTCAGTTCTTATCAAAGGAAAGGTTGCATTGATAACTACAGTATATGGCATATTTGTGTGATACTACTAGGGGCCTCTCTAAACTGAAGGCAAACATGTCAATTACTAGTTTTCATCCAGTGTAGCCATAAGTGCTAAGTTTGTCTAATGGAGTCTTTCTTTTTTTTTTTTTTTATGAAGTGCATGCCACACTGACATTTATACAAACTTCCAAGTAAACATGTTATCCAGCGGATTTTATCTGCTGAAGTTTTAGATGATTTCCACATCAAAGCCCTGCAAAAGCTTACTGATTGATTATCATTGGTGTGCTTGACTATTGCTATATATAAATTCTTGTATTTCTGAAATTATGCTGTGCCAAATTTTTAAAATTTTTGTCTTTGATTAAAACACTAATTTTTTTTCTAATTGAATTTGAGAAAGATTTTGGAGAAATATCATTATTTTCAGTGCATACTGGCAGAATGATAAAGAAAAACAATACCATGTCCATGTATACTTCACAAATAGCACTCGGTTGTGTGACATGGGCTCAGCTGGGCTCAGACACAGAGACAAGTGGTTATCTCCTTTCTTCCCTCACTGCTCCTCAAAAACAAGGGACAGTTGATGCAATCAGCAGTGACAGCATACTACAGAGTTCCAGGTCTTTATGTATGCTACCTGAAAAAATCACACCACTGCTATGTGGGAGCATAGGTTTGCTATGCATGCAAACATGAAGGTTTTTTGAACGAAAAGAAGGCTATTAAACACTAAAACGGTGCTGATTTGCAATACCATTGAATAGTTTGTGTCACAGAAATCTTTAATGAAAATCAGTTTCTTTCACAGTGAGCCCTAAATGTTATCAATCAAAATCCAGTTTCCTATGGATGTGGACACCCTTTGAAATAATATGCTATCAGGATAAATAAAGACAATTCCATTTCTCAGCATCAATGGAAAAGTGCTCAAAGCTTTTGGCTGTCTGTTTATGAATTTTAATGAGGCCTGGATTTGTCTCAGAAGGAGGCAGCCCTAATTTTCAAAGTGATTCAGACAAGTCAGTACAATATTAGAAAACAGTACAAAAAAGCATGAGCGATAATATAATAAAGCACTTTGATGAAGCTATGTTGAGGAGGGGAAGGCGGCTTATATAAAAATCACCCCCGCTGTTTCTCCTCCTAAACTACAAAATTACCAACTTTAGATCGCAGTTTCCAATGTCATTTTCACCCCTTTTTTTGCTAAATAGTCTGTGGTATGAAATGAACAGTAAAAATAGAGGCTCATTGTTATATTTTAGTCTCAGACAGAGGATGATTTGACATTTCTCAGCCATCAATTACAGGACAGACACAAGTTAATTTTGGTTTTAGAAAATGTTTGCCTATTTGAATTAATTTACCAGGATATTTATGTGCAGAAATTGATTAATCCTTAGCAGAAGCTACTCCATTATTAGCAAGGCCTTCAAAGTTCCTAGTCTAAACTCTACGCATACATCTCCCAGACACGTGCTCACATCCATGTACCACAGCAGCCTGGCCTGCCCTGTGGCCACATATGAAGGGAAAAGCTGCCCTGGCAGGGCCCAGGATCCTATTCCAACCTCCCTCTTCACTGTATTTCTTACATTTCCTATGTGTCTTAGCTGTGGGCAGGCGCATACATGGTTTTCTTACCTGCAGAATGGAGAGCATCACTGCCCAATGCTGCAAAACCAGCAGGAGGCTCATTGATGCAGCATCCTTGATCTCTTCAATAAACCAGCTTTCAGGGCTCTGTGACAACACTGTACTCTGGTTGTGTGGGCTTACAAAGAAGAAATAGGTGAGAAGAGTCAATATTTGCCACATGGAAAAGACCTGCTCATAAGTTTTCCATATCCTGGTGGGTCATGTGGAGTGAGAAAGGCCACTCAACTCATTACAAACTGGATTTAGGTGGATGCTGTGGTGGCTAAAAAAGATCAGCATTTAGAGCAAAGAGCCAGCTCCTAGGTGATCGCTCCCTAAGGCATGGATGAGTTACCAAAGAGCAGGGAGATGGAGGAAGGAAGGGTATGTTTCATGTTCGTGTAAGAAAGAGGCATCCCAGGACTTTCATGAGTTGGAAGAACAAACTGATTTCTTACACTCCCCCAGCTCAATCACCTCAACTTTCAGTACAAGCAACATTGTCCTATTGCTTCTGCTGGAAAAATGTGGGATGGAAGTGTTCCTCATTCAGGCACCCTTCTGCAGTTCTTCCTGCTGGATAAATGGCACTTCAGTAAGACAGAGCAAGAGAGCAGAAATGAAATAACCTAGCAATTTGGATCAATGATAAGGACTAGAGCATGGAGTTATTCAAAGTTTCTCAGGGAAGACTTTCCTTTGCTCTCTCATCTGAGCTACTTAGAATTTGCTGTACTTATCTTCACTTAGCATTTTGAAGTCAGACCCTTAAATGCAGCAGCAAATGGAAATCCCAGGTTGTTGGGAGTCTATGTGAGTTTTCACAAGTCCAGATAAAATTGTCTTGGTTCTTCTGTTGACCTTACTGCCATGAACTTTTAAAAACATTTAACGTCTATAGAAAGGAATTAATTCACACTAACTCAATGCTGTTGTTTTTCTCATCTTTTTTTTTATTTTCCCCTATGTTGTTGTGCTCATTTTCTTCCATTTCCCTGTTTTATTCTCATCCTTACCTATTGGATTGCTTTGTTTTCTGACTTTATTCCATTTTATCAAAGTCTTTGGGTTTTTTTCTTATGTAGCTCTTCAAAGTGGTATCTATTCTTCTAATATCTATTACCTTTCATTTCCATTCTGCTCCCATTTACTTCAAATTGTTTGCTTATACTGAGGCCTAGCTTTCAAATTCTTTTTAATTCCCCAACACCTATGTTTAGCGCCAGTCCCTCAGTTTATCTATTCCATCTTATTGCATTTTCTTCCTCTCTCCCATATTTCATATAATTGTTGAGAAAGATTCTATTGTTGGAATGGCAAATACATAAACGGAACAACTGCACATTTGCAAACAACCGTGGTCCTTTTAGCCAGAAATGGCAGACTCTAAGTCAGGTATTGTCATAATAGCCTTCAAAAAAAGGTGAGAAGTAGGTGGGGAAAATTTGATTTACTCCTAACTTAAGCACTGGTTCCTACTGCATAAGACCACATGGTATGTTATATTCATCACATTCAGGTAACGAGATCAGTTAATGGTAAAAACAACATTTAGGAAGTGTGCATTTACACAATGTATAAAATGCTTTATTTTGGCATTGAAACACTACCGCACCTAGAAAAAAAGGCTTTCTTCTTTTCTGCCTTGCAATACACTAACTATCAACCCTATACCAGAGTAGCTGTTTTCTGACTTTGTTTACTAAATGGGCAGGTAATAACCACACCTATCGATCATGAGAATCCTTTAGATTTTCCTGGAAGGACCATAAAGTAGTTTGGATTTCTGAAACTTTTACCTTTTGCTTTTTTACTTTTACCTAGGAATTTGTTACAGGCACATAGCATACTTTCAGATCACTAGCAAAAAACCTGTGATCTCCAAATTCCTTCTACCATTTGTACATGGAAAATAGATTAAGCACTGGCCTCAGAACCACAGAATAAGTTGTGCAAGTGCAAAGCATCATAACCAGTAATTGGTCAGACAATACCAAGTAAAGGACACTTTTGTATCTAATTTAGTAGTGGGTCGATTTTATCCTCCTTCTGTTTCTGTAGCCATTGGCATTTCTTGACCTATGTTTGGATTCTGCCAGACAAACTATTTTATAGTCTTTTAACTTAGTTTTTCTTAGAGCAGTTATAGGGTAAATAGCAAATGTGAAGGTCTTAGTAAGCTTTGCAACAGTAAGTGAAACACACAGCAGTGTTTCAGTTTTTCCAACAGATCACAAACCTGGGATATTGCTACAGGACATCTGAAGTGTAAGGCTGAATTTCTTGAATTTGTGGTGTTCAGACTGTAGCTAATAGTCATGTCCCTTTCATGTTTTTTAATTCCCATTATTCTTTGCATTGTCCTAGGAGTCACAGTCATGGACTTTTGTTACCTATGTGCTGGCTTGGGAAACACCCTGCAAGACAATGAGTCATTGACTCTGAAATGTGAGTATAAGGAAACGTTTTCTGCCCCCAGCCTCCCAGTGATACTTTTTGTTGTCTAGGAATGTATACCACAAAGCCTCATCTGCCAAGAGAAATGTGTGTGTGTATATATGTATATCTATATCTATATATATATATATGCACATATACATACATAAGATCAGAAAGTTCCCTCACTAAGTAGGTGAGCTTTCATGTAACTAAGCCACATGAAAAGGCTGCACACTGGTCCAGGGGACAATAAAGAGAATTTCTATTTATGTGAGAGTCTTTTGCTCAGGATTACTAATCTACTAATAAAACAGCTGCTTAAGAATGCAGTAAAGATTACAAAATCAGATAAGAATGCACAAAGATTTCAAGCAAGGTTATAAAGATAGAAATATATTAAAAGACACATTCTCATGCATCTCTGAGCAACCCATCCAAGGAAAACAAACAAAATATTCAACAAGTATGTGAATTTGAAGCTCAGAGGTCTGATGCTATCTCAATATAAAAGTGACATTTATTGTCCAGCAGATGAAAAAAACATTTTACATCCAAAAATGGCAAATCAGATCATCAAAATGCTCATGAGATGCAACACCTATTTTACTAAGAAGGAGACTGTGGGGGTAGAATTTATACAATAACATGACATTTCAAGCCTAATCCATGGATAACATTGATTGTACCTGCGATTATACATTAGGCATTCTTGGTTCCAAGTCCTACAACAGCATTTGGAAACTTGTGTCCATACACTGAAGAGTAAGCAGTAACCATAAGCTTTGCCAGAAAGTTCTTGAATATCAAAACGACTGTCAAGCTCTAACCTCATCATGTGGGAATGAAGTTCAAAACAAGAAAGTATTTAAGAACTACAAGCCTAAAGCCACGTTCTCTGTCTTGAGATACATATTATGAACCACAGAAATCCTGTGTCATCAAATCTAAAATCATGTCAGGCATGCGGGAATAAAGAGATTATCAAAACTGAGATGAACTAAACCCATGACGTACAGCCCTGCAAACGATCTGCTATACAACAGGTGCCAGTGTGGAGCTTTCAACACTGGCAACAGAGGTTTGAAATACTTAATGGGAGCAAGAAGCCCTGCCTCTGCATGTTGAACCTGCTCCTGAAGCATCCACAAGTGCTTGGCCAGACAACTTCATCAGCAGTTTAATTTTCCATTCCCAGAATTATGACTTCCTACACAAGACTTCCCACTAGATCTAGGTGGAATGTTCTGGCTTTATGCTTTTGAATAAGCAAGTCTCTAGCAGCTGCATGAAATTTGACTGTTTTTCATATATACAAAAACAGCAACTCTAAGTATTGCAGCTAAAAGCAAACATGAAAATTTGTTACAGGGTATGTGTATTCACAGAGTAGTGACTACCTATAAATTTAGTCTTATAGTATATTCGGAGAAAATACTGTGTTTAGTCAAGTGATCTATATCTTAATAAAAATACACTGGTACATATTTCTAGCACTACAAACAAATAATCTTAAATATAGCCTCTTAGGTATTGGGGAATGGTGCTCTTTTCATCATCCCATTTTACTGATCAAAATATCAAGACAGCAGCTTCCTACAGGAGGAACTTGTCATAATTTACATCTAGGAGAAAACTCTTTCCAGCTCTAACTTGAATTACCTTTGTTCCTGTTTTGGGTGTGCATGATTCTTTCAGGACCTTGAAATGGGAACAGGATTATTTGACTAAGGCTGAAATGATCACCTAGCATAAATAAGCATACTTTCCTCCGTTTGACTGGACCAATGAAAATATATGCAACCATAAGATCCTACTCTTTTATTTTATGTGAATCTGAAAGTATTAAAAACTTCTGATTTGCCTTTCTAAATCATTATCATTAGGAGAACTTCTTTAAATGAATAACAGTATCAAAACAGTAAACTTTATTGGCCTATACAGCCTGTCTTTGCTGCCAACAGGTTTTTCTTTGCCATATCCATTGCTGGGATTTTTAAGGATTAATTTTTCTAGATAACGTCCTGTCCTGAGGTTTTCTTCTTTGCCCCATAAGTTCTGCCCCTATAGATTTTTCATCTTTACTTGGAAAGGAAAATTTAAAAGGCTTAATTTGATCTCAAAATTAAATACAAAATAGGAAGTGGAGAGAACATACAGGTACTGCCCTTCTCTCTACATTGTATCTTGAACTATCTGTATAGCTGCCTTGTGGACACTTTAATTTATCATACGGATGCTTATACCATAGCATTCTTGTACCAGAATAGAGAAATCAGGAAAATATTTCCATTTTCAAAAGATTTTTTCTTTGAACTTGTAAGGCCAGGCTTCCCATCAAAGGAATCTTTGGTCACCTTTTCCCCATCATGATAAGTACTAAATTAAAAGGATTCATTATAAAAGGAAAATGAACAGGTTGATATTCTCCATATCTGTATACTGAGCTTCTCTTACAGAAAGCCTTTAACAGTGTTTAGAAAGAGAGGACACCATTAATTCTTTTTGGAGCTTGTCTCCCACAGAAAAAGGATGTTTGAAAAGCATTGGATTTTTCCTACTGAACTTTCTATGACCTGCCTATTTTAAAATGTCACCAAAACTACAAACTGCCTTGGATATTCACAGAAAAGTCCAAAAATCCTTCCTCTGGATATTTGAATAGAGGTGCCTAGGGATCTTGAAATTTATATAGAGACATTAATGTCTGCACAATGAAAATAATTTTTCAAGCTTCCAAATGTTTTTCTAGCTTCTCACATTTCTCCAGACCTGTGATTCCAGACTTCACTCATTCTTTCCTCACCTCTTAAGAACTACCATATTAGACTGCATCACATACTTTATTCTTTATTACAGGAAAAAAATACAATTGCTCCTGCTTGAAATATTCTTTTTCCCAGTAAGCCACTCCTCCTCCCTGTCCAACACTGAATTTAGATCTGATAAACATGGTGAAGAATAATACATTTTGTGGGATCCCAAGTCATTAGGGAATCAGCAAGTACTCTTCTTGTATTTTGCAGCAGTGCTAACAAAATACATAATTGCTAGAGTTATTTTTTTCTTCTTTGTAATCAAAGGCAATTAAACATTATTTACTGTGTGGTCAGTATGAGCCTGAATAATATGAATTATAATCACAAAAGAGCTTTTAGGTGAGTGGAAAATAGCAGCCATGATTTTTTTTTCTCCCTTTAAAAAAAACTAACAAGCAAACTCAGGAACACAACAAACACAATGCCATTTTAGAGCATTTCTGGGAATACTTAATTAGAACTACACTGCACAAGTCAATATTAAAGCTCCATAACAAATTTATACCTTTTAAAAATTTGCTGGGTTTCAAATCCAAACAAAAGCTGCTAAGTGACAGAGAAATAATAGAATTACAGCTGTATGCTAGGATACTGGCTGTAACAAAGAATTATGCCATTCCCTGTTGCCAGTTCCACAGAGGTTCCAGTAGAACTGATTCCTCTTGTGCTCCAGAAGAGAAAAACCAAAATACAAATATTTTCAAACCTGTTCCAGCTGTACAGGTGTTACATACTTTCTAAATGAAGTGCTAGTCACACAGTTTGGGAGAAGCAGATCCTATACTGACAAATATCAATACTTTCAACTAGTTTTTCTTTTTAAAAATATAGGAGGATCTCATATGGCGTAAAATGGCAAGTACCTTGTTGAAGTATACATATAAACTGTTAAAAGGCAAAAATTTTAAGACTGATTTGAGCTTTTTCCCATCACAGCTTCATCAGCAGCAACACCTCTTCTACAGACATCTTCATTTTCATAATACTTGTTCCATTTTGTTTCAATATATTCAACATATTCAAATTCAGTGAGCTTCATGTGGAGACAACCTAACATTTGTATTACAAAGTGAAATGACCAGCAAGAAATCTGGTTCTAGTTAATCATATCTACAGTTTGGCTTCAGTTTTTTCACATGATATTTTTATTACATAGAAACGTTTTTCTCATACCTATTCAGTCTTAAAAATTATGTCTGGCCTATTTTTTACAGCTCAGCCACTGACAGGTCTTTCTCGTGGCCTTTGACAAATGCTGCAACACATGGTCCCTGTGCATTCACAGCTGCTCCTTCTGACCTGCCTATTTTTCTCACTGACTGTGCTTCACACCTGCTGCAACTTCTCTTCTTCCCACATGTCCACCTAAGATGAGCTCCCTGGCTTACCTACAGTCCATCCTCTCCTCCTCCCTCCCTGTGTCTGACTCCTGCCTACACACAGCCAGCAACACCAGGCGTTACTTTTCCAGCCAGTGCCATCCTGCTTTTCCAGGTTCTCCTCCAATAGATAGAAGGAGTGCACAGGGAAGGGGCAGCGGCCACATCCTTTGTGAGGATGCTTGGCAAAAGGCTTGTCATGCTTGTCAGCATTGTCTCATCAGTGTTTCTTCTCCAGATACTGCTGACTTGCAAGAGAGACATAGTGTTTGATGTTGCAAGACCCTGCCAAGTGACCTCTGTGTTGCCCAGCCAGGCGATTTTTGGCTGGTGGTTGTCCCCCAGCCCCATGGGACCGATGATGTTAGTTGGCATTTCTTTATTAACAAAGAACCCAGAGCAAGGGTAGCAGCAACCCAAAGAATTCAGACCTGGTTTATTTTTTTTTTTTAATTCCACACAATTTTTTTATTTCCTTTGGTCTTATTAACTTTACAGCATAAAATAAAGCTGGTTTTTAAACCTGATGATATTACAGGGCTGTGAGACAGAACTTGTGAAAGTCAGTATTGGCTTGCTACAGAGTGCACCAAGTACTTTAAGCATGATGTTTGCACAATTCTTCCACAGTGGCTGGTTAAGAGAAGACATGACAAAAGCTATGTTTTTTAAATGTCACGTAACCAAAAATCTTGCTCAAGGAGTTAGATGGCAGAAGCATTAAACAGTTTTCACATAAAACAAAGAAACCCTGACTTTGATTAGTACTTAGAAGTGAAATCTATCCCTAGGCCACTTCTTTGAAACACAGGCATCAGGAGAGCAGAACAGCATCTTGTTAGAGACAGACTAGGCAAAAAAGGTGCTAAATGACAAAGACCTTTACAGACCCTTAGTGCCCAGCACTTACTAGAAACCCAGTAAATGTCTCAATCAGCATACCTCCATGGAGAAAAAGAATTTCATAGTCCAGTGTTAACTATCCCTTCTTTTCTATTAAATTCTACATCAGTGACCTTGCTGGTTTTCAAAGGAAATGTGAATAAGAAAAGGTTTTGCATTCTTGCTAGCATTCACATTTCATACACGCCCTGAAGTCTGAGCATGTTTTTAAAAATTCAAGTATAACCAAGATGTGGCAAAAGCAGATCATACATATTAAAGTGCACTGTGGATTGCATATACTGAAGTCGATGTATCTATCTAGGTACATAGCTGGAAACCAGCCTCTTGTCAGAGATGCTTTGACTAAGCACATGATATTTAAACATTCTGTGGTGTAGATTTTCACCCTTTAGGTTTTGGTGTGTGAATTTAATTTTCAAAATAAATGTTTGTGGATTAGCTTTGGTTTGCAGACTACAATTTAGCACATGGATGAAAATGAGACAGACTAAATTCTAATTCACACTATAAAATGCAGCTGGATGTACTGAAGTACAGCTGGGATGCATAGGCATGGAGTTTTTTGGTGGTAACAAATATTGTGAAGTATATAAGCATTTCCAAAAGCAGTGAATATAACACTATGAAATCACATTTTATATTTTCAGCATTCTGTGTCAAAGAATGAAAGGTGGAAATGCAGTGTGTTTTGTCTTTCCCAGCAAAATATTTCTCCCTTTTTCTATACAATTTATGTTGAAAAGAAATGATCAACCTGATTTAATTTACTTTTTTATACACATCATATATCAACGCAATCCTGAGCTGAATTTTATGTTCCATAATCCTGTCCAGTAATGTTTTTATCACGACAAAATAACTCCCTTCTTGAAATTCAAATCTATAACACATCATTGAGATATTAACTCTAGAACTGTAAGAGGATGTGTGGAACTATTTTCAGCTGCTATCAATTGTACATGACTGTGCTTCTGAGGCACTTAGAACTTAGGGATTGCTGAAACATTTTGTGAAGGGGATAGGTTTTATAAAATTATTATTTCCATAAAGAGACACATTGAATGTTTTTGCCTTCACTTTCTGCAATGCAAACAGCAATGCCTGTGAAAGTTAAACACATTTAAAGAAGGCAGACCATACCAAAAAAAAAAAATTGAAACTGCATTTTAAACCTATTTTACACTGGCAGTGACATTGCTTTGTATATCAAGAACACAGGATGGGCAAATATTTTCTCCACTGGCTCCTGAGCTGAAGATGACATGACTGGAAAAAAATTGCTTATACAAGTAAAATTTCATCTGAATAGTTGTGTGTGTGATTCATGCCAAAAGTATAATTTTAGACTCCTTTCACTTGCCCTTGAAAAGCTTTTCAGGAAAACCTTAAGTCTGAAAGGGAAGGAAAAGACAGGATGTAGAAAAATATCATCATCTTTGTTCCCTCTGTATTTAAAGATGCACCAAAAGAGTTTATTGTGATTATAGGCCATATCTGGTAAGAGATGAACTATACAGTAATTTAGCCAAAGATTAGCTGTATAAATAGTAATCCCAAGAGACTTTCCAGTCCAACTCCATTATGTCTTCAATTAAACACTCTAATGTTTCATGTGCAAAGCATCAGGCTTGTCTTGTGAGCCGTGGTGCAGGATGTGTCCTGTCCACAGCAGCAGGGGAGATGCTGAGGGTAGCACCAGGCTTGGCTGCTCTTTCACATAGCATCAATCCACACTCCAAGAAAAGTACTAGTGTCGGTGTTTGGATGGAATATCTTTTTAAATAGATCTTTTCCTAGCAAAATGAGGTTTTATATCTATTGCTCTGCAGATTAAATATTAGATTTCATATATATTTCATATTTCATATATATTCAGCATATTGCTGCAGATCAATTTAGTGAACTTACTTTGCTGAACAGCTGAAATTTTTGTGATGTGGGTTGATGATTACAAAATACACACCTTTGACTTTGTAAAAGTAGTTATGAATTCTGTAGAATGGGCACATTCAGTATGTGGAACCCAAACTTTTTCATTATCTTCATTAAAACAAATTTTTCTCTTGCGATGCTCCACCAGAATTCTCCTACAGGTTTCCCTGCTGATGCAGGTGGGTTTTCTTGTTGTTTGGTTTTTGTTGTTGGGATTTTTCTAACACCTCTTCTTTCCATGTCTCACAACGACCTCTATAATATTGCCTTTAGGCCCGCAAAGTTGTTAATCAATAGAGGGAATAACATCCAGCTTGCCAAGACCAGCCAAAACTTTGAACCTGTTACAAACTCTTGTTCCACACTGCTCTCCTTCACCTCTTCTAAGAGGCCACTGACAGGGCATATTGCAGCTCCTCAGGGGGAGCTGAGTGTGTGCTCATGGTGCCAGTCCACCTACATGTGCACCTGGATTGGCTGTGCACTTCTGCCAAATACCTTGTGTCCTTGTAGGGAAAACTCACCTACTACAGGGACTCGAGTCTCTTCCCACCTTCCTCCTATGTTGCTTCAGATACTAATTTCAACAGACATCAAAGGAAAAGTCCTTTGATATGTCTATTCCAAAGTTTATAAAAATTGGTCAACAGATTCAACTTTCTTAAGCAAAAAAGAAAGACAGACAAATAGACATTGCATAATGATAATTTCATCAGGAAAATATGTTAAAAACAAGTTCCTGAGTCCTTAGATGTACTAATTACAGTTATTACTACATAACACACATTTCTATAAGCATTAACTCACTAAATACAAATAACTTTTGGAATTTTCAGGGGATCACACCCCTTTTAGGTTACTCAAGAAAGAACTAAATTTGAGGCAATTGCAAAATCACTAAACACGGACATCCAGTTTCCAAATCTGAATGCAGAAGTTAGCAAATTTTCTGTACTAATGTCTTTAACCAATGTGCTGGATGGTACTTGTCACATACCCAGGTATTCTGCCAGAAATTTCAAATTCCAGATATGCTCTCGGTCTCCTTCATTCACCCAAAGATATTTGTATAGCAAAGATATATCAAATCTGTGTTGGTTATACTGATTCCTACACCGATTCTCAATTTAAGGGTCTTATGTTTGTCCAGGTATTAAAAACAATACTGCCTGCTTATGATAAAGCATGTAACAGATAGGGCACATCATAATTTTATATGTTCACAAGCAGTGGAAATGTACTGAATAATTTCCTGTTTAAAAACTGGTGAACTTCATATGAAGTTAGTAGGTGGCAATTTCAAAGCAAACAGGAGAAAATGCTGCTTCATCCAACATGTATGAATTCTGTGGTTGAAGTTCTTCTCTCTGGAGATGATCAAAAGTGCTATCAGACAAACTGACAATACTACTAATAGTCTGCAAGCCACAAATTATTCTGGAAAAGTATCTACTTCTCAGGCATTTGCTGCTGACCAGCATTTCCTCTGTTTCCTTGTTTTGTGAAGAAACAAGATTTTATTCAGTATCCGTGCAGTTGAATGTATCTGTCAAGAATCCCAGACCCCAGACACAGCAGCAGCATCCTCTCTGCTCCCATGCCCTGTGATCAGTTCCACACCCTGTAGCTCCTTGTCACTGCAGCATGGGAAATATCCAGCCCATCTCGGCTATCCAGGTGTCAGCTTTTAGCAAGCAAGCAGAACTGGGGTGAAAGACACCAAAACAAGCTTTGAAACAGTTCTCAGATTTTTGTGAGCTGAGTTTTCAGTCTATTGATAGAGAGGCCCCAGTCCTCATGCCACACTGGGACCTGGTGCATACTGATAGCAAACCACAGTATACTTTAACATCACTTTTAATTAGCTATTTTATATTAAAGGAGTATTTTATCTCATTATTAATATTCATGCTAATTGTTTTCATATAATTTCCGTTCTTCAGAAGTCTTACTTCATAAGGTATTACGCATGTTTTCTTACCAAAGTTAGCACTTCTGTAACTGCTGAAAAGCAGTCAGAAGGCATCAAAAGTATTTTTTCATCAGAACATATTTAATTCTTTAAATAAGGCTTCGCATAGCCCTTTCACACTAATCCTTTGTAAATTAGTCATCATGAAAGGATGCCAAGTATGTTATATATTTTCTTGGTAAAGGGGAAATGCAAAAGGCCAGTCTTCTATTTGCTCTAAAAAAGAGGCCTCCTGGTTGTCTTGTTGCCTACTTAATAGGAAATATTCTGTTTGTATTTTCGAGAAATTTCCCATGCTATTCCTATGTTGCAAAAATTAGACAAAATTTCTGAATTAAATGGACTTAGGTTGTCCTTGTCTTGAAGCATGCTTGCTAACTGTGCATCTATGAATACAAAGAATATCCCATGCACATAGTTTGTTTGCACAAAGCAAACTGTCTTTGGGCAAATAAATGTAGAGTAATACAGTGCACTTCACAGGAAGAAACCGGAAATGTTTTTCAGATTTTTTTTGAAAAATGCCATTTCATATTGATGATAACTATGCAAATGACCTCCAGCATAAGAAATACCAAATACCAAAGGTATTTTGAATCTTTTTAAATGAATGCAACATTTAATTGTTTTATCTGGAGAAAAAAATAACTTTTCTAATTTCAATTACATTTTTAAAAAGTTATTCTCAAAAAGAATATTTCAGTTTAATAAGAATCAATGTTATTACCTTGTCCAGATATAAAATTGAGTCAATAATGATCTGTAGAATTTGGCTTATAGGCAAAGTTGAAAGGAGCCATTTGCATACAACTACATAGAACCGACTTCATCACAACCTGAATATTACCAAGATAAACTTCTAAGGCCACACCTATGCTAAAATACTCAGAATTTACTTCTGTAAAAGCCTAAATCTTATCTAATGTTCATTGATTTACTTAAAAGTGAATGGTATCCTAGACAATGTACTTATACTTGTCAAAAAATGTATGCAACTTCATTATTTTCTCAGATCTCTCTAATTTAAGTGATTTATAAGTGCATGAAACCCAGAGCATATGAAATAATTTTAAACTTTACTTAATACAGATTACTCTCAATTTTACATCAGATAAAACAATTCATTTCTTGCATGTCCATATTCAGAAAGGTAGCTTTTATGTATTGCAAAATTAAAATTATATAAGAGAATATCAGAATTGTGTGGAGATCCTATAAATTAAAACACAAAACCTTTAAGCTCACTAAATTTCCTTTCTCGAGTAAGAAACAAGATCTGTTTTCCACCAAGGTTTTAAGAACCAAATGCAGAGCCGGGCAGTTCCCCTAGTACTATTGGGATGGTGAGAAATTTTTCTTCCAATAAAGAGAGAACATCTTACTCAGTTTATCCAACTAATTCAGACCAATGCACAATACTACTGATACTCTGAACAAGACACTAAGAAAAAAAGCAACACCACAATCTATAACTTTTTCAGTTTAAACAAAAACAGTCTATTGAACCTTAGATCTTCTGGTAGGAGGACTTGGTGATGAGAACAATTGTTTCATTTTCATTTCTGTACATACCACTTAATTGCTTGACTAGATACATTAATTTAGTGTCTAAATAATAATTAAACTTTAGAAAATGCTTTACATAACCAATACATTTATGATAGTGTTATTACTTAATAGAAATACTTTTTTAAACACCATTTGTGTTCAAGTGAATTCCTACTCTATTCAGAAGCAATTTGGCATCAGCCATAAAAAAGAATAATCACGGAGTAACTTAGAAATGCATAATTGATTATTTTTAACAAAATTATCTACAAACTGTTTAATAAATATGCACAGGTGCATAATTAGGTTTTTGTTAGCCTTATATATAAATCGCAAAACTAAATTCATTAATTTGATAATCAAAATGTTTAGGTTCTTACCAAACAATAACAATTTAATATTCTTGAAGAAATCAATATTACTATTAAAAAAAAAACAAACAAAAGCAAAAAAACCCCAGACCCACAAGACAAAAAACCACCCCAAAACCCACAAAAAAACTGCCAAAACCAAAAACACTAAAAGCACTTTCATCAAGTGTGCTTGCTTATTGATCTAAATTAATCTATCTGCAAAAAAAATTGGTTTGTACTGCTTTAATGTCTTGTGAGCTGATCCCTTTCTTTCTGCAAAGGAAGACATTAATTTTCAGAGAAGCCACAACAATGCAGATTTGTTGTTCTGTAGGTATAACAAAATGGTGTTGACTCTCCTGTGTTTTAAAATGGGACTATTATTTGGAATGCTTTCTGATGACTGAATCTTTACAGATCATCATAACATGTTGTCGGAATTGAAAATTACATCAACGACTCTGCACCATGCATTGTACATGACCTGCATACTGAGGGAGAAGAGTAAAAGCAGGAAGGAATGCTTTTTGCACTTGCTGAAACTCACCTCATCTCACAACATCCACTGTGTTCAGTCTAAGTCATTTTGAAGACAGATGTAAAATCCACATTCTACATGCTGTTCCTGCTTAAGTTCTCAAGAAATGCTGAAGTAATGATGAGATAACCTGAAATATACTGCTGAAAAACTCAGAAAAAATACTCTGACACAGATTCAGATTTGTATAAATGCTCTCAAGATATTTAAGATTCAAGCTAAAGTTTCAGATGTGAAAAAATGCAAGTGAATTACTTAAGCAAAATTGGCATGATTTTCAGAGACACTCAGCAGTTTCAGCTCCCATTTAGTTCACCTGTAAAATTACATAAAACAATCTATTTGTGTAATATACGGCCTTGGAAAAAAGGTCTCCTGTGATCTTTCATAAAAGATTCTTGGCAGATAAATGTGAGTAACAGAAGAGACATTGTCTCTTTCCTGAAAGTGAGTGCTGAAAGTCCAATAGCTTTTCCAAACACATTGTTATAAGCATTTTATTCAAAGAGGATGAAACTATAACACTTTTAATGTTCTTTTTTGCCTCAAAGTGTGTTTCTGTTTGGTGGCTTTCCTCCAAGTTTTCCAAGTTGTGTTGTGATGAGGAATGCTTGATGGAAATAGGAATAGCAAATACTACATAGAAAAGAGAGCAATGACTCTGAAGTGATTGATAAAAGAAGTCAAATTTGTTCCAAAATAGAATTATGTTTTCTTTCTAGTTAAAAAGAGCAATGTTCTGCTTCAGAATGTTTTGTCTAAAAGGGACGTACTATATCTTCTGGGTGACCAATTGGCCAGCTTGAAACACACACTATACCAGTGTGTATTTATATGTATACATGTTAACAGACATAAACACATGTATGTATCATGTATCAGTGTATATTTAACTGCTTCCCACTGAATGCATGAACAGTTGTTTAGCACTTCACAATTTTTTATTTTCACTTTTACTTCTACATTTTCATTTAAGAAACAGAAGCCATGGTCTTTGAGCACAGAGTACACTGCAGACTCTGAAACTCAAGAATATGTTTCCGCTTGCCATCATTAAATGACCTGTCATTAATTAAAGGACTAGGAAATTATGACATTGCCTACTAGCTACATAGACCCTGGGTATCAGTGCGCTTCCTCACTTTCAAATGCTCTTCCCTTGGAACATTTCTGTAAAGGGGAACAGCACATTAGAATGGAAGTGCACATACCTCACCGAGGGAAGACCTCATGGCAGTACAACAGGCAAGCCCTGTTGTACATCCTCCCAGGGCATTGCAACATTTTGCAGGGCTCAAGAGCAGCAAAAGCGCTTGGACAATGCTCAGGGTGCCAAAGTTGTATCGTGGGTGCCAGAGATCATGAGCTAATGTGCTTGTAAAATCTCTTCCCACACAATGCCCAGGGCTATGGGTTTACCTCGGTCTTGTGATGTGACATAGAGATTACAAACAAGCAGTGCTGGAGAGTCACCTGGGCAGTAACCAGGTCAGACCACAGCTTGTCATCACTACAATTATGGTCCCCTTTTCATAGGATGGGCCAACACTCCCACCAAAGCTGTTACCAAAGATCTAATCTTCATTCTGCCAGCTGATAAAATTAAGTGTAAAGAAATTTGCCTAACAGATCTTAAATGTGTTTTAACACAAAGTGCCCAAGAACATTTAACTATTGATTGGTACCCTTCCCGCAGCATCTGGAGAAAAAAATCACTTCAGAGTAGACTTCAGGTGAGAGCTCCCCACTGGGCTGTGGGAGATGAAGGTCAGTCTATAGATCACAACAAGCAGGGGAGCAACTTGATCCTAGGTGGAGCAGGTCTCGTTATTCCTGTCCTTTATAGTGAAAAGGGAAGGAGCACAAAAGAATTCAGTTTTGTCATAATGCAGAGGGGAAAGGCCAGAGAAGGGCAAACCCTGGCTTCCTTTCACCCTGCTAAGGTCATTCACATCAGTGCATGCACTAACACACAGCTCTTCCTTCCTGCCAGTTCTGCTCTCAGACTTTAGAATGTAACACAACTAACCAATTTCATATTAATCTGTATTGGAGCATAGTAGGATGTTAGTCTCATTTACTTTTTATAAACTTTTAAAAAGGGCATATAGGAAGACTGGATGAAAGGTTAATGCTCACAACTGCCCTGAGCCAGGATATTCTGTGCCCAGCCTGAACAACAGCCAGCTTGCATGATCTACACCTTTGAAATACAGATGGAATTAACAAAGCTTGTATGTTCTTATTCATATAGTCACTTCAAAAGAAAATACTTTTAATGGAATGAATCCCAAGTACAAGATAAGATTTCCCCAATGACTACCTTCTATCTTTGTTTACAACATCACCAAAAAAAAAAACTCAAAAACATATGACTCAATTATTTATCTACCCATTATTTATTCATTCTCCTAGTAGTATCTCAGTAAACTAGCATGTGGTTTGGCTGCTCAGTTATCCCCTAAGGATTCTGGCCAAACACTCCTGCACAAAGGAAAACCAGAGAGTATTTTCATTTGAAAACACAAAGAACACAGACATGTCTTTTCTAATCTCTTTCACTAAAGCTTTAAGGTCGTGGACATATTCCAGACAGTCTAGTTCAATCTTGGGTAAAGTCTTCAAATATTTGGAGACTTCTGAAGTACCCTTGTGCTCTATTGTGTCCCTGAAAGCAGGTCCTAGAAAAGACCCTTATCTCGGGAACACACTGAAAAGGTATATTTGGTTACACATTCCAAATACAAAGAGGAAGAAATGAATGTGGGTTTATACACACACACACACACACACGCACACACACACAGACCCTTGTTCATGTAAGCCAAACTGGTTAATTTGAGGATATTTTTATTCTCAGAAAGTGTAACTTACCACTCCAGTGGGCTTGCTCTGTCTCACTTTGAGTTCCTCTTTTTTGATTTTTGCCTGACAAACATAGCTCCTACCCTAACTATGCAAAACCTGCTGCTTTCACTTCACATCATTTCCTCAAAATTCATTTCTCTCTCTATCTTATTTCTCTTTAGTGAAGAGGAAAAAAAGATCTGTCACAATAAACGGAGTGTCAGGTTTTGTGTCTCATCATTGTCAAAAATTGGCAAAATCTGTGGGGAAGGAAGGATTTGGATAAAATTTGGTCAGGTTCCAGCAAAGAAAAATGTCCCGAGATGTGGTGAAATCCTTCCATAAGCCTGGGCCAGTCTTCACCATTAAAGGATCTCATCTCTATAGTCTAACTACATTCCTTCGTAAACAAACCCCTTATAAGTAGAGTTCAGCATGAATGCACCCAAGCTCAGCCGCCACAGCAACTCCCTATTAGAGTGAACAAAGAGGGGAAAAAACACCCCACCACCACCCCCCCTGCCCCAGACATCTTCAAACTGAAAGGAGTCAGAAGCTGGTGGCTGGAGAAAGCCAGCTTTCAGTGTAATAAAGGTAGTGGGGAAGGTCTGAGGGGCTGTGACATGCCCTCCATACTAAAGAATAGAGTTGGTAAAAGGCAGAAAAATCTAAACAACCTGAGAAAGCATAGCAAAAAGCAATTTGGTGAAAGAATGAGACCTGGGGTGGGCCTGACCTGTAGTCAACCACTTAAGCAGTCTGTATAACTTAAGCAGTCTGTATTTTTAAACACAATTGGCATGTTCTGAGAACTATGGTTCACTAAGACCATATTATTTGGGTGTCTAGAGGCTCTGAAGTATTAGAAAATTCTGTCAGTCACTTAAGTATGCAATAAACATGATCTGTTTAATAGGTTATAAAAATCCTGATGAAAAAAAAGTTATAAATTGTACTTAGAAATTAAAATCTTCACAGCACTGGAAGGAAGAGTAACACAGCTAACTATGAATCTGTAGAGAATGGCTAAAAAAAAAAGGTATTTTTCAAGTCATCACCTTCACAGGAGGAGACAGCAAATATTATGGGAAGGCACACAGAGATGTTTTCATTTATAGCAAGACAAATGAATCCATCTACATTCATTGTGACTCTTGACACTTCACTTCTCAACCCCAAGGTTTAATTATAAAGTTCTTTGAGATCCCAGGAGATAGGGTAAGGCACCCAAGTCCAAAGAACTACAATAGTATAAAACTGCAGTGAAAATAAATTTCACCACAATGATAATTTAAAACAAATTTAAGCACTGAACGCCATTCTTGTGGCAAGATGGTTTTGTCTTGGTTTTTTGTCCAGTGCTGATATTTACTTACTGTAAATTTATCACAACAAAAAGACTATGTCTAAAGAACTGAAAGAATTTCAGGATTTGTAATAAAACAAAACTTCTCTAATGACTCTGCAATTAATGTAATGTAATTCAGGAATTCAAAAGATCTAGAGATTTTAATAAACTGAAACACTTCACTGCATTTGCTTTTGTTCAGGCATGTCCTGCATTTACTTTCTCATAAATCCTCTTTAGACTGGCAATTTACCTAAAACTAGCATAATTGAGCATATTTGTTATAATACACATGGTAATGCTTCTCACTAGGAGACTAAAGCCTAAATTTTCTTATTTCAAAACAGGAATAGTAAGTGAATTATTGCACTTCAGAGGATGAAGCTTTTAAATTTTACTCATGCACCTCAAAATATGACACCATAGTGCCAGATATAAGCCATGAAAAAATTAATTTCTAGAGAGATATGCATTTTTAGTGCGCACTGGAATGGCATGGGCAGCCCATTCAGACTCTGTAAACAGACCAGCAAGACCAGGAGGACTGGAAAAGAATAAAATAGCTTGCTCCTGGATCACAGAACAAAAGGGAGGTAGATTTGTTCGCTTGCCAATATGACTTTTATTTTTTTTTAGTTAGAACAGTTACAAAAAAATTTTGGTGCTCTAGTGTTTCCTGTAAAAAAAAAAAAAAGTCCTTTCACAACCTGGAATATATGCAGAGGTGAAAACCAGCCTGCAAGGCAGCAAATAGCCCAGTGATTATCTGTCTCTGAAGAGAAAGGCTCAGACTGTCCACTTCAGAAAGATTGGACAAAGCTTGACCACAACTCACTGTGATTTCTCATAGTTGTCATTTAGGCCATGCTTGCAGTTTGTCAGTTGTAAATTGTACTCTTACCATATTCTTTATTACTCCTTTGAACCTTATCTGACAATGAAAACCAAGAAATTTCATCGTAGCCAGCCAAGAAAGTATCTTTCAGTGGAACTTACAAAGAATTTGGATTGAAACCAGTACTACCTATGCCTTAATTTTTTTATTCTCTCATAAATTCATGATGTATAAACTTATTATGTTTAATATTTCAGAGACTCCACTAGGGATTTATTAGAAATTTTAGTGTCTCAGCCACATGAAGAGGGATTGGTTTGAGAGCGTTTTTTTAGATGTCATTTTCTAATTGACCATTAAGTGCCCATTGTAGCACTAAGTCCCTCATGGTGTAACAGATGCCTTTGTGTTTTAATTCATGTAAGTTCCATGAATATTTATGTATATTAGTTAAAAACAATTCAGCTACAGCAATACTATTCTGTGTTCTCTCATCAACAAATAAGAAGTGCTCCCCTTACCACATGCTTATCTCTCAGTTATTAATGTACAATAACAAATTCCAAGCTCTCAGCTGGGAACATTATATTGTAATTGCTTGGTAGGCTATTAGGGCACATCTGTCTGTCAGAATCAAAATACAGGAATAAACTCTCCTAGTATGGGTAGAGAAATATTGATTTCTTCCGCCATCTCGTGGAAATGTTATTAATTGCAAGACAATCTTAAATACTTCACACAGTTCTGTATATGAAGAAACCTGAGGAATGTGGCTCAAGGCAGTTTTCTTTCCTACACGAAAAAGTCCTGCTGCTTATGAAATAGTAATCTGGTTCGGTAATGTCTTATAGTCAAATATTTTAAATTAGTCGATCTAAACTCAGTGGCCGCTCTTTCTGTATGCTGTGTGGACTGTACATAAAAATCTAGATCTAAAATAGATCTAAAACTATTTTTAGACCTTCCTTCATGCTCACATTTATACACAAAGATACTGTGCTTCTTTTAAAATTCATTGCACAACAGAAGCATTTATTTTCACCTGGACTGCTGGCTGGAATCTGATTTTTTCCCCAGTAATTTTTTGAAAATCACTAAATGATTGTTCTGAAAATAAATATTCACTGATTGCTTAATTAAACTTATTAAAATGCAAATTAAAATCCCAAACTAATGGCAATAATTAAAAAAGAACACATTACCACAATGATGAAAGATCAGATTTAACTTTTTCCATTATCCAATACAATGTCAATTAAGTATAATTGGAAAATGAGAAAGCACAAAAGAAATCTGAAAACAGCTTTTGCCACAGAAACTTTACCAGGAATGAGTCACCTCATACATAGCTCAGAAGAAGCTGATAGGCTGTTATTCTGCAAGGGGGTTTGGATACTTTTGGGTTCTAAGTCCACTTGCAGTCCATGAGAGTTTGAAACACAGGCTGAATCTTCTTTCTGTCCTCTTCCCTCCAGCTATAATATTTTGGCTGTAGGAAACTGAAACAGTTTTCTAGATTCCATATCTTTGATCTATAACCACTTGCTAAACTACATTCACAGAAGAATACAGGTGATAAGCTCCAGGAAACCCCAGTGTGTGTGTGTGTGGTGGAATTACAGTAATACTTGAGGATTTAACCATGCAGCTCTTTTTAGCATTAATGTGAGTCAATAAAGTAAATCTCTATATTCCACTTTGAAAATATGTGTGCAAGGGTTTGAATGATTTCCCTTTTTTTACGGTTATCCTTTGATATCATTCAGCATGTGAATGCTAGCAAACAAGTGGAGGTCAGCACCATTTACTCATTGCAAAAGAAATGAAATAGAATTGCCTGGGGGCAATCTAATCAAGCAAACATTTCAGTAACTGCTCCATCCCACTCTCAGAAGCAACAGGCAATTTTGCTACATTTCTGATTCTTTCTAGAGTAGATATTGCTCTCTTACACTTCTGCATTATATTTCAATTGGTCGAGAATCCTCTACAGACAATGTCAAGACCAACGAATTGAGTGTTTATCTAAATAAAAGCCACTTGACGTGCAAGCTACTGCTAAGATATTGCTGCACAGACCTCCTTCAAACTGTACTATTTAAATTCCTCTGGCCTCTTAAATGCTGTTTTGGGCTTTGATGCTGCTGCAATACCTGTGCTATAAAGCACAGTGGACTCTTCAGTGGGATTTTGGAAGAGTACTTGTGGAAGAGAGCAGTTTTTCTGATTGTGTTAAGCTCTAATTTAACGTAGGTCAGTCACAATAGGAATAAACACAGAAGCATCACCAGTTAACCCACTGCTGGGAGTGTCTCAGACAAGAAACAAGGTGGTGTCTCAGCCCCTGTTGTCCTGGTCTCAGGCGTGTGGTGCATTAGGAGACTGTACAGCCCTAAGCTCCTACCCAAGTGCTCTCACCACCTTTATTGCATCCTGCTGTTTCCAGAGTTTGTGACCTCAATCACAAGGTTGCAAACAACAAAGTGTTGAATTACAAACTGTCTGTACAGGCCTAGTCCAAGTCACAATAATTCAAGAGCTGACACGGGGCAGTTTTACTCTGACACAAATCATTTGCTTCTTAACACGGGTCACAGCTTACATACTGTTCTCCATACCATAAGCCTATGGGAATATTTGCTCCAGTACCATCTTTCATGTCAATATCAAAATTAGACCTGTTGTAGGCGGTTATTGTTGACTTCTTTCCTAATAGGAGAAGTGAAGTCTTATTCCAGTCACATAAAAATTAATGACACTATAAAATTAAGTGCTGACAAAGTACAAAAGATTACGCTCTCTTCCTTTCAGAATGTGTCACGTATGTTCCTTTGTAGCAAGGGTTCACACAAGCATGCTTTCGTATTTGTATATTTTGCTGCTACTGTACATCCATTGCAAATAGCATCATTTTCTGGTCAAAATCACTCACCCATTATTCGATTACTACAGTAAAACCTGCTGTCAAAACGTTATTCCTGATATCTCCTGAATAAACTTTTCTGCCCTGCCTCAGACGTGGCCCCAGATCCATCCATGCTGAGGATTCCTACAACACTCAGCATAATTTCTAGACATTGGATCCATCTCTTGACAACATGGACTCAGATGACATGGATTGGGTAAGAGAACTGGCTACCTGGAGTTTCTTGTGTTGACAGCCCTAAGCATACAGAAACACTAACCACTGAAAACAGGAGCTGAAAAAATGAAGTTGATTCAGGGGAACTTTCTTGGGTCTGAGTTTGAAAATCCTGTTAAATCTTGTCTTCCAAGCTGTCTTTGAAGGATTAAGTACCTTTTCTTCAGGTACAGTTTCTTTTCTTCAGGTTTCAGAATTCTGCCAGATATTATGTGTGAGACTTGTTAAAAATCGTAGCTCCCACAGCCCATTATAAATTAAATCTAAGTACCCTTAACACAGTGAAATCAATGAAGATTTCTGAGGTCAGCTTGAGTCAAAGGACAATTTGGTAGCTATGTTAATGGACCCATATTCAAGGAACTCAAGTACATAATCAGCAGTAATAACAATTCTGCAAGACAAATTAGATGGTTAATAACATGTAAATAGAATCATGGTATTCAGATTACGTCATTAGTAGTGGCTGTGCAACTGCAATGTCGTCAGAGGGAGCACACACACAGACCTAGATGGAAATTGCCAAATTGTTTTGTTGATAGGGAAGAAAGGGAGGAGAGCTGGATTCCACCCTCCCAGCTTACAGTAAAATATTTTAAATTAGTGTGTCGGTTGTATAAGGTTAACAGAGCAGAAAGTACTACAAATTTAATTTTGCCTTGGAAAGCCTGCCAATTTTCCATATTCGCACTTCTTTTATAGACAATGCCTCACTCTTCCTCACTATTCTCTTACTTGCTGTTAGGCATTTCCTTTTCAATTTATTATTGCACTTCTTCTTGACATGCTTTGTTTCTTCTATTTAATCTCTTTGTAAATAAGGCTACGGTGGCATGCAAAATGTCATCACTTGCCACAGAGAGGACATGGAGGTGACATATAGCTCCTCTATAGCTCCTTCCACAAGGAGTCACAACTCACTTTGGTGTCTAACCTGTGTGAGTAAAGAAGAGGATATGACCACCTATGTTCCCATGGATATGACATTGGCCACAATGCCTTATCTGTTGCAGTGGAAATGGTGTCAGCTTCAAAGTTAAACATTCTTGTTATTATAAGCCTATGCAATGATAGGACAGTAATGCATATTTACTCAGTGTTTTGGTGATCCTTTCTCAGACAGTTATAAATTATTTCTTAGATGAGAGCTTTTTATACTTGATGAATAGCAGATGATTGTCACTACTTTACTGTTTAATTTTAAAATTAATTTGAAGTAGAATTCTCCAACTATAAAGTGCTCTGAGACTACTAAGAACTTAATCACATTAAATGAACTTCATTATAAATCATCATCCTTATATGACTCTCAAAATCAGGCACTGGAAGAAATTAATGCATCAAAGCAGGATTCATTTAAACAGAAAATGCATTTTAGAATTGAGAAAACAATAGGTATGTATTAAAATTGTGGAATTGTGTGGAACTCTTCTATCAAAGTTATGTAAAACACAAGTTTATACATAGTGAGAGCATACAAGTTTGTAACACCTCTAAAATTTAAACTTATGCATTAATCTGATATTATAAAAAAAGTTTTTAAAGCATTATAGATCTGTGCAGTGACCTACAGTCTCAGTCTTATACCACTGTAAAACTTCCAGTAATTATGTTTAAGAAGACAAAAAGCCAGTCATGCATGAATAAAAGCAAATATGGCGCACTTTCTATAAAAACCAAGACATCTTCATATTGAAAAGAAAAACACCAAATACAGAAAATATAGTTATTAAACTTCTAAAAAACATACAAAATGTTTAAAGAGACCTTCAAAGATAAAATATGAAACACATATCACAAGTTACAGTTTGTAACTATACTTTGCTTTTCTGATAAAATCCAATCATTTGAAATGAGAAAGAAAAAGGAATAAACTACTTCTGAATATGAGACTGCTGATTTTTATAACCATATAGACATTTGGAAGTCTTAATTGCAATGTCAAAAAGCAAAGGCAACAGGCTAAATATCCAAGCTATTCATCTGGGCAGCCATGCAAAATATTCAAACTGAAACAGGAAATTGCGAATTGTGAAAACATAACTTTCTTTTTTCAAGTACAGTTTTAAATTACTTTTAAGCGAAGTTCAGAGGATTTGAACTTGAGTAGGAGGCTTCTTGTGTTAGTCTTTCTGCTAAATGCTCAACTACCTGGAGGTACTCTCCAGTGGCCTACACTAAACTCTGGAGACCACTATTATGATTAGTTTAGGAACTTGCCTCTGCTCAGCACATCTATTTTTTCTAGCACCTGCTAGGCTGTTTTTTTCTATTTTACCACACAGAATATGAAAGAAAAATATAAGCCTGAAAAGCTAAGTTTGTAAAAATTTTGTAAAATTTTGTCAGAACAACAAACAATTGCTGAGAATGAAATGTTACAGTGAAATGTTGGAATATAATGCAAATTAAATTTCAGATACTTCTCAGCTCTTCAGAATTATTTTAAAGAAACTGATATATAGTACACAGATTCAAACCTGCAACCGCAAATTTTAGCTTTTTTTTTGCATGGAGCTTCAGTGTCTTAATTGTAAAAGATATGCTAAGGCTAACCAAAGGGGATCTATTGAACATATAGAAAACAGAATGCAAAACAAAAATTATCTAGATCCACACAAACTAGATTTAAATTTAATATGCAAGATAATTCTTAGACTTCAATAAGGTTTTAGACTCCATAGAGTTAAAATTTTTATCCAGCTTGTTTTTGAAATTTCAAAGTTTTGGGAAGTTGTGGAATTACTGACGGACTTTCCACGAAAAGCCAAAAAGTTTCCTCAGTCTGAGTGAACTCCCTGAAGTATTCTCATTTTAAAAAGTCTTGGGGAGAGTGGAGGTAATTCTTCTGCACTCTTATTTTTCTACACAGGAGCAGACATTTCATGGTCAAGAGATGAAAGCACAAAATACTAATGCAGAGGGTCCAGACAGCATACTCTTAAAAGGTTTGTTTTTCTTAGCTGGTTCATGCCTACTTGATGAGGCAAAGGTCTACAAAATGAGTATTTTACAACCCCAGAACAAAAACCAAAAGGCAACTTTGCTGCCCCTGGATATGAAAAATAGAAGTAAAAAAGAAAAAAAAAAGTGTGGTAGAGGGGCTGCCTTCATTTTGCTCCAAAATAAACATTTACTTGCTTTTTAAAGGAGGGAGGAGGGAAGGAAAACATTGACTTAATGGAGCATAAAAGAAAACAAAGTTTGTTAAGTTCTTTTGTCCCTCTCTAGAGAATTACCTCATTTAAATGCAAGACCCATTTATGGATAATGGGAAAAATAAAAGCTTTGTGAATGTAGGCATGAAAAATTCTTATACTTGCAGAAAACATTGATGAGTCAATATCTGTTTATTTGGAAGATTTATTTAGTGTAACAGATAAGTACTTTAATTAAAGCTTCCATCTGTGGAAGCTGACAAACACTTCACCTTTGCTATTTCTGACCGTGATAATCCTGAAGGGGAATGTTTCTGTGCAATAGTGTCACCAAGGTCATTATATGGTATTTAATGACTATGTTGAAAAAACGGAGCATCGCACACTTATCTCTGATGTGAATGTAAATGTGACCTTTTCTAAAACTAAAAAGGACATGAATATAAAGAAGAAGCAACATATTCCATTTATTTCACAGCATTTCAGCAAGAAGGCAGATCTAAACCAAGAGTTACAAGTGAATATGATGCTGCTGCAAGTGTAATTCAATTTATAAAAAATAAAAACCACAGATACCAGCTGTTTAGGTATATGGGTATTGATATCTCTATGTATTGTTTTGGATTATATTTTAGTTATTTAGTTGAATTTAGTTTAGCAATTTAGTTATATATGCTATGGGTACTGAAACTGCTTAATAGAATGTTCCTTTGTCACCTGAGAAAGTGTATCATCAAGATGCAGAAACACAACTTCTTTAATTAAACAGAAGTAAATGGTAAAAAAATGCTTTATTAGTAAACCTAATTGAGATACAAGGAAAACTGCAGAAGAAACATCAGGTATAATAGATTATATGTAAATTGTAAAATGCGTACATAGGATGGTAATGAAATTTATGGGACTAGCAATAGAGGTGAACATATACCAAAGTGTCATCTGCAATAACACACCACTGCCACTAGCATGAGAGACAAGGTGCAGAGGTGGAAGACTGGAAGACTGGTGTACAGGTAAATCAGAATTACTGCTCAAGCAACTGTATTACCCAAGAAAAGAGCTTCATTACAGAGGAGACAAACCAGGCAGTAAACGATCAACACAATTACCTAGTTTTCCATAAGGTTGTCATACAATTGTCAACACAAGATGTTTTGTTACATAACAAAGGATTCCAAATAAACTCATAGTTACAGTGCCATCATGGGTAACACATCTTAATACTCCGCTGTTGGCAATGCTATGCTCATACAACACTTTAACCAAATCAATAAAAATCATTGAGAAAGTGTGAAATGAAACATATGGGCAAATCTGTCTTACTATCACAACTCTGGGATATTCCAAAAAGCATCTGCCTTGTTCAGTGCCCTTCATTTTATTAAATCCTAGAGGTTCCAAGTGTTCTTTTTTATAAAGACTGTGAAATCAATTGACAACGTATAAACATTTATTTAATTGTTTTTACCAGCAGTGTCTACTTTCAAGATTACTGATAATAGGCTTAAGCCTCTGAGAAAACTGCATGAACTTTGGTCTGTTAGAAAATTTACCAAGAATTTGCTGGTGGATCAAGGCATAATGATGCACAATTGTATAAGTGGTTTTATTATGGAACATGGTATTTTAAGTTCTCAATTATATGGAAGTATCTGTGCCAACTGAATTTCAAAAGTACAACCATGAAACATCTCACAATGTATCTTGCTTATCGTATCTCACACTTGCAAAAAGAGCTGGTATATTTCTTAGAAGAGTTTCTGTGATTTATGATTTCGAGAATCACATCTTCTTCATTGCTTCTACAGTTACCCAAACAGTCCTTTTGCAACCACACTTGCAAAAGTCTGCCCCTGCAGACATATAACAATGTTCAAAACCTATCTGTATTTCCATGAAAAATAGTTTCAGTGAAACTTTTGTTGCTTGTTGCTACAACTGCATATTCATGTTTCAAAAGCAATTACTTAGAGACACCCACATTCCTACTTCATTTGATAAGCAAAAAATGCTTATCCTCTCCAGCCAAAAAAATCACAGGTCAAAGTTGCACTAATGATTGCAATCACATCCTCGAGTGATGCCAGCAGAAAAATAAAATGTTGCTACAAAGACTGTTACTGTCGCTAGCTGCACATCTTTTACCCTCTGCTTGTTTATGTGACCAATGGCCCATGCTGCCACCTGTGACACGGTAAACAGGAAGGCCAAGAAAACATGGCCATTACCTTTAGTGAGATGCAATTTCTGCACTGGCAGCAATATTCAGTAATGCTCAGTAACATTCCAAGGTAATGGAGAAAATTAATTTTTTAAACAGCACGCTTAGGACATTATCCCCTCTCATTTCATCACAGGTCTCAATTTTGAAGACTCTGTTTAGAATTTGTGGCAAGAATTGGTTCCAATATCTAATGTTAAACATATACTTACAAGTCTTACCAAATGCAGGCTCATATGGAAAAGAATAGCAAAGAGTAAATGTCAAAAAAACCCAAGGAATCTCCTTCATCCTAATCCATTTTCTTGGAAAATGAGACCTACACATGGTTTTGGTGGAGCACCAAGGTTAAGTCTTTGAAGAGTCTTTTATCACATCTTTTAGTGTTACTTTAGGTCTGATATGCCAATTTATTTTCTGTTTAGCATAAACTGAAAATCTCACTTCTCTTACTTAACAAGACCTTTATAGGACCTGGACACCTGTAGGGTTGAAATGTATGATGTCTTAACAACTGTGGGCCTTTACAAAAGATGTATTTTGAAGTACTGCTGAAGCCAAGACAAGGAAGGGCACAAGGTCAGAGTCCAAGACCAAACCAAGTTTTACACTGATTTTCCTTTACTTGATTTTCACTGCCAGCTAGAAATTGAACTGCAATAAAATTAACCAGCATAGCTTCTTTCTACTGTTTTCTTATAAAGGAAATTCAGCTGTCAGAATTGGAAGATTTTCAAATGATATCTAATTGACCAGAAATGCCAAACCTCGTGACAGTCACGATTCACTCTAAAGAACTGGTGGTAGAGCATCTCTCCCTGAATTCAACAAAACCAGAACAGTTCTGGCAAAGTTTATCAGCGCAGTTCACTGCTGCTTCTCACATGCTTTGTCTAATGTGACTGGCATCTCCTTGCAGGGATGAGACCATGTCATAAGCAAAACAATGCAATACAAAAGAAAATAATTCTTGAGGCTGGTTCCTAAATCATTCTGGAAGTTGGTTCCTAAATATGATTTTTTTATCTTCTACTCAATATCAGTGCAGAAAACTACACTGAAAAGAGAGGTTAGGATATATAAAAGCAAAAGGCCAAGTTAAAAGTTTACAATTTCCATAATTCATATGAATTTATAATGGCAGGTAAAATGTCAATATACTGCTTGAAACACAAGAAATTCTTTGCCAATAGCTCACTGGATTTCTTTCTTGAAACTTACAGCTCACTCTTTTCCTTACAACTTTTCCAGGGACATTGTTTAATTTTTATATAAATTTTAAAAGCATTTGTTTTAGAATCTCTTTTAAAAAGTGCTGAAAGTACACACTTTACCAAAACAGAATTGTATTGGACTGCATTTTGTGAGAATTACATTCAGTTTTTTAATACAGCTTCTAAAACAGTTAAAAATATTGGCTAGTTTTGCAAGTATGCATTCATTCAATAATCTGCTCAGCCCTGTGAGACTACACAGTTATATGCATGCATATGTGTAAGGCAGGAATCTAAATAAGTAAGAATTTAATGGGCAATTCTTTTCAAGGTCATGCTTAAAATTATCCTGGCTTTAGCAACACTTTGGTGAAAAAATATTGAAGAGGTTTAGCATTTCCTCAAAGGCTTACCAGAAATATAAAATCTTGACTTGCAACTCAGTATTGACAGCAAAACCAGTCTAGAAGAAACACTAAGTGAATGTGCGCCCACACGTTGGTTACAGTGTCTTGGAAAACTGTAAGTCAAGGATAATAACCTAGGCACATGTAAGGTCTACATTAAGCACTAGCCTAAGAACCTTGTGTATTAAACCCACAAAAAGATCATATAAACAGATTTTTATTTAAAAAATCATCAATTCATCCAAACCCTGCACTTTACTTGCACAAAATGTCTTCTGGGAATCCAGAAAGTGTCTCCCCCCCCTCACTGTGGCATTTTCCCTGCTTTCAGGAGCCTTCCAGAAGCAGAAGTGCAGGAGCAGCAGGAGTGGGTTTGCAGGGCTGTGCTTCTGTCCTGGAGAGAGGAAGCACCAAAAACCCTGCCTGAAGCTTGCTGGCAGAGCAGAGCCCTGACAGGATGAAGACAAATATCTCCTTACTGTGGGTTCACTTTCTGGAGCGGGCTGGGTGAAATGTCAGGAGCCTCAGAGATGGGGCCTGTATCCCCACCCAGCAGGACGCCTTGCTGCAATGCTGGGCAGCGTCAGCGTCCCCCACCGCCTTCCCTGGAGCCACACAAACATGGTGCCCTCGCAGGGCCCAACTCTCAGTGCCAGGGGATCAGGCATCAGGCCCTTGGAAGGAAGGTATAAAGGCTCCAGAGACTCCCACCTCCAGCAGGAGATACTTGGGTGCGTGGGTGGGATGTGGCCACTGTTTTATCCCTCAGGCTCCCTGGCCCACAGACTCTCCTGTGATGCTGTCTGTTTTCAGTAAATGCTGCCATGGGACAAAGCAAAACCTTACTATCTCCATTGCTCGGGCATAATCTGTCAGAGCTGCACCTCAGACTGGAGGTGGACTTCTTCCAAAGAGGCAGAATTCCAACTCTCCCTCCCATTCTCCAAAAGACCCTCTTATGTTAGCACATTTTAATATGCATGAACAAAGCAAGTATATTAACTCCCACTTATTAAAATCAGATAATTGCAAATATGTATGTGGGTTTGTGGGTTTCCAAGCAAAGTCAGAAAAAAAAGAGGTTTTCATGAATGTTATTTTGGCAAATATTTTCCCCATGGGCATGGGCTAGTGAACAAAATGATTACAAGAAATTACAGTACGTACCATGAGTACTTTTTGGTATGCACAGAACAATTTAAGGCATTATAATGTCACACTGCCACATGAAAAAAAACCAAAAAAAACCAAAAAACCCCCCCCCCAAACCCTGGACTTCTTAATTTATTCAGAAAATTATACTCTCTTTACCACCTGATATAGAAGCTTCAAAAGCAAAATAACATTTTTAAAAGCATGTTTTAAGCACAATGTCAATTACAAGTTGGAGAGTGTTTATTTAAAAAAAACAAAGTGAAAATTTCTTATGGCTTTAATCCAAATCCTTTTGAAGATGCAGAGTTTTTCCCAATGACTTCAACTGGCTTTGGTTCAGGCCTCAAAACCATTTGTCATTATAAGATGCAACCACACATTTCAGACCAGCCCACCCCAGAGGAAGTGCTACACCTAAACACGATGCACCCACAGCCAGGCAGCCTGCACCAAGCCCAGGGATGCCAGCAGCCTCTTAATCCACTGATCTCCTGGGGAGCAGAGGATGCATTTCATAATGCCTTTGTGCCATGTCTTGCATGAAGGCTCACCCACCATCAGGGTGCTGATCTTGCCTGCAGTAAGAATTCCCTTGTATCCCATGTGTTCCCCTTCACAATGCCTGTAGAAGCACCCACAATTTTTCTGTTTACAGGAGAAACAACAGAAACCTAAACAACTTACATGGGGTCCCACACAGTGCCAAGTGACAGATGTGGGCATTCAGTCCAGAATTAACCCCATCCCTCAAACAAAAATTATTAGGAAAAATACGCAGCCCCAGCCCCCTGCCCTCATGCAGCACTGTCTCAGTGTCTCAGCACCTCCAACACAGTCAGTCACAACGACTGGTTTGAGGCTGAGGAGAGTAAGGAGTATTCACACCATTCCCTGCTGTGGCTTTTGCTGGATGTCCCAGAGCTGGAGGAGCCCTGATATCAAAGCATTCCATCTGTTTTGGAGATTAATTCGTCATTGGTTTTGTTGGATTGGCCTCTTTTAAACCGGGGAAGCTGTCTCCACAAAAGTAGCAGACACCAGCAGCAGAGGACTGCTACAGCAGATACCTGGATAAAAGAACAGGTAAAAAAAAATCACAAAAATAGTCACTAATTATAAGGAAAGACATGAAAAAACATCTATGAACATCCAGCACTTACATTTAATAGGATGCAAAATTGCAGGCCACAGCAAAGTCAGGAGCAAACTTGTGCTGAAAACCACAGATCCACACACTCATTCAATTGGGAATGTTTGAGTCCACAAGTTAGTGAACAACAAAATTCTTACTCCACTGGCTTTTCAAAATGTCAGGACTGAGTCCATTCACAAGCATATCTATTTATAAATATATAAATTTTGTCTTTTAGTCTGCCTTAAGAAAACAGTATTTCTAAGTAGAGGAGATGTAATAGTGAATAGTGCTGTGGTTGTTCTCTGAGAAATATCTAAGAGAGGACAAGGGAGAGGGATATAATAAAGGCATAAGGAACAGAGGAAGCAAAGACATATGTTTCCCTTCATAAAGAAACAAATATCTTCAAACACATACCTTCCCTTCACAAAGAAATTTTTTATTCCTAGTGCTCTCACTACAGTGTTAGCAGTAAACAATTTGAAAGGTTTCCTCAGTATTTTGTTGTAAAATTATCAGCTGAGCTGGGAAGAGAAGAATTCACTGAGGAGACATGCATTTGGTGTGGACACAAGATGATGGAACAAAAATGGACCACAGCATCCCTTCCTTGGTAAGAAAAGCACATGGCTGCTAGCAGTTTGCAAGACATTTCTCCCACCACTTCAGGTTAACTCTCATAAAAATATTGAAATCTGATATGAAAGTAATTAAAAGGAAAACCACATCAAGTTATGAAAATGTATCTGTAGGATTAACAACAGAGCAAGGCAATGATCTTTATCATAACTGTAAAGTCTCAGACTACATTTGAGAATAATCAGCCTCAGCTGAAGTAATATTATATCTAAATTAAATTATTGTACCTTAAATGTTTCTGGTTTAAGTTACTTAGATATTCACTTCTTTCGTTTGCTGTTTTCCTATCCACCACCCTGTCTGTTAATTATTTTTTCATTCTGGAATGAATTTCTTTTGTTTCATAGTGCTGGTGGTTATCAAATAGCTACTTCAAAAGCAGACTAAGAATTAAACTTCTTGATGAGATTTTAAAAACTGATTGTTATGAATCAAAACTACAACAGCACCAAACATCTCCAGTGACTAGTTTATTAGTTTGAAAAGAAATATGCAAGAAGTCTATGTGGAGGGTGGTTCCTACAAAAACATTATTCTTCAGTAACTGATATAAAATACGGAGCAACAAGAACACTTTCTGTAATTCTACATGATGGTTTTTTATTACTTGTTGTATGGAATAAGCATTCAATTAAATTAAGGTAGTAATTTTAATTTAAATTCCCCCCTCTAATTCCACTGCTTTTAAAGTTAACAACCTACTGAACAGAGGGATTATTTCAGTTTTAGACAGAGGTTTTAAAAAGGACAGTTAAACCATCAGGTACACTGTAATCGAGATAAAGTAAAGTTCCTCTTTTAGATCAATAGAAATGAGAAGTAGCTACATGGGATTCTGTGCTCCCTCAGTATTTTATTATTTTAAATTCCGACTCTCCTGGAGATTTACAGCCCTCAGAACCCCATACTATTTCCAGCTCCTGCCATAACCTCTGTTACATTACTTCCCCCTGCTTGTGCAATCTTGAGGTATTCAACTAAGATTTAGAACCATTTTCTTTTTTAATTTTAATCAAAAATGGGGCCTGGATAGGACAAGAGGGACACAGTGACAGTGGAAACCCTCTCGGCAGTTCTCCACGGAGGCAGTGCTCCATGGGTGCTGCTACAGGATTCCCCACTAGAGTTTGTCCCGCTCTCGCCACAGCCTCAAGGAGTGTGACTGAGTGGAGAAACTGGATTTGGATTCAGAGCTGCACATGATCTCACACAGCCCTGGGACAACAGCACACCACGTGCAAATATGTTTGTTCATTTCATTTGATGCTGAACACAGAGTTATGACCTTATATTCCAGATATTTTTTCTTGCAAGATCGGGCATGTGTGCACACAAACACATCCAGGGGTTGCCTTTTATTTGAGGTCACAAAACAAACCAGGTGGCCAGACTTCTGCAGTGGCAACCTAGTGATAGGAACTCCCACTGTGTGGGGGTTTAAGAAGGAGAAATTGTTAGAGTGCAGACACTACAACTTTATAACATCAATCATAGCACAAGCCAGGAACAGTACGTGAAAAAGGTTTTTACAGCATTTTTCTGGAAAGGAAATCCTGCTGAACCAATTTTTCGTATTTTATTACAGCGGACACAGTACATTTTGGTCTAGAGAAAGATCTGACGGACCCAGATAATACAATCTTGGTTTATCTTGCCAAGTGAACATGTTTAGTATTTCTTAACAGTCTTTAAGATTGTTTAGAATTCATATTGGTGATTGAAGGAGCCCATACTTGTCATATCATGCAAAACGAAGACTATACAAGGTCCCTTTTGAAAAGCTAGAAACAAAATTCAGTTTTCTGGTAAGGTGGAACTAAAACTCATACACTGAGTCATGCCATTGCTTGTGCCATATGCTACTACTATTTGTATGTTACTATTCAGTTTTCCATTGTTTGAGCTAATCCCCAAATTTTATTATAGTCATGGATTCCACTAATATTTATAGATTTATTCATAGAAAAGGAACATATATTGCTGTTCCCTATGATATGAATTTAGTCTCTTTCCTCAAAAAGAAGATGGTTTTAACAGTTGATTTTTTCTTCATATGTTGGGTAACTGAAATGCTGGTTTGGAGTACAGCTTGCAGCAGCATTTGCCTGACTAGAAACAGAATTACTTTCTACCCATGGTGAAACTACGACTTAGGGTTTATTTGAAGATACTACTCTTCATGCAGCTGGATGTTTCTCTCCTTCCATCTGTTTTGTCAAATATCTCAAGGTCTGACATCTTTTGAGATTGTCCAACTCAGGAAGTATTCTTGACCTCTCTTCCAGAAAGTGTCAGACCTTTTCCCTTTACTCCCGCATAAGTGAAGTGAAAATGATTCCTCTGAACACAAACCCAGTGAGTGACATCTGATGAACTCCTTAGATAGTGAGGAAAAAAAAATCAAATTAATCTCTCTCATAGAAGTTTGAGGTACTGTTGCCATGAAGAAAATTCCCTATGACTCACTGTGATGTTCATAGCCATGAAAAATACAAAAGCAAAGGATTAGTATGTCAGCAGGGAGCTTGTTCCTCTGTATGAGTCTTTAGGGAAATCACTGGATGAAACCAAGAGTAGTGACGTTTAGATGAAGGAATGAACCTGCCTATCAAAGTTTGTAGTAATGTCTGTTTGTAGTTAGAATTGTGGGTGAACCCTCAGATTTCATACAGCTACCTATACTGCACTCTTTATAGCTTTGTCTTCCCTATAGTCTCAATGGGTAAAACAGAAGAAAACCCTGCGATAGTGTAGATCTTGGACAGTATCAGAACAGAAGTCAAACTGGAGCTAGTGACACATCTATAGTCAGTTTCCCCACTCAGACTAGGAACCATTACTCAGTTTTCCTGCCCTGTGATTGCAAATCCATTCTCCATCGGCCCTGTATGTTTTTCCAAACAGAGACCTTCCTGCCTCACCAGTGGACTGCTGTGCACAGTATCAACACCCAATCCACTTTTTCTAACGTCAGAATCAGTCTTCTAATGAAAATCATATAGACAGAGTCGGGTACTAGAAGCAAGAGAAAACTTCTGAACCAACCTCACAGTCTTCTCAAAAACACCTTGCCCTTTACTCATCCTCCAGACATGTATTTGCTGCTAGAAAAACCATTCTGCCCTCAAGAAAAATTCCAGCTTTGCTAGACCTGCGAGGAAGTACCTTTGCAAGTCCAAGCGGGCAGTATTGTGCTGGTTTTCTTGGACCCAGCCCCAACCCTTTCCTCACTTATTGCCACCTTACCAACTTGTCCCATCCACATACCTCCTCATCTCTTCTCTGATCTCCCTTGGCCTTGCTTCCAAGTCTTGGGGAGGAAAGGCAGACTCTGACACTGGCTGGGACTGTGCAGCAGATACCACAGGCAAGACTAGGCTGGGAAGCTGCAGAACAAGAAGTGAGTGCCAATCCATATGACTTAGGAGTAGCCACTAACACGCTGGTGGCGGGCGCTTGTGCAGAGGCGCCCACCTGAAGGGCACAGAAGGCGTTTGTGTGCCATCACGGCTCTGATCCTGGCGGCTCAGATGACCCCACCCACATCACCAGAGGGGGAGTATCCCTCTCCAGTACTGTGTGCATTGCCAAGGCTGGCCTAGGAAATTATGTATTGCTCCTCGACCATCTCTTTGAGAGCACAACCACATTAAGAGGGATGGGAAAATCAGTATAGAAATCTGACCTTTTTTTCTGCCTGTAGTGAATTTATGAGGCTTAAAGAAGAGAATTAGGAGTTTCCCAAACAATATTAAAATCACACAAAGTCATAATGCTGACTACTAGAAATAGGCTGAACCTCAGACAGCGGTCTACAGAAGCTTCCAGTGACTGCTACTCATTTGCTTACTTATCTTTTCTCTCACTGACAAATCTGTGGTATAACTGAACCCTTTTCTCTCCATTTACCCTGAAGTAAGTTAGCAAAGGAACAAAGAAAGACAGTGTAGTTGATTAATCAAGTTCATTTATCTGAGATAAGGAAATCTAGAAAAAAACAAAGAACGTCATGTAAATAAAGGTCACCTTTTTTTCTTTTTTATTTGTCCTTTATTTAGTAAAAGCACCCAAAGCTGCATTATATTAACACAAGTAATAAAGCTTTCATATTTTATTCCTACCAGTGCATTTCCAAGTCCAGGTGAAATGCCGGAAATAAGTAATGCTGCCATACCTTGAACACAGGGTGTAGATCACAATGATACATGACTTACAAGTGAATCCCAATGTCATAAAACAAAAACTTGCAGTTTAAAGTGTGAAGCCTGTAACTTAAGCAATTGGGGCCATTTCTATTTCCACAAAGTACCATAACAAAAACAGTGCCTGTAGGATAACATACTTCATCATACCTTTTGCATCACTTTATTGAATACTCCATGTCGGATGTAGAACTTACAGCTATAGTGTGTGTTGGCTACAATGCTACAATGAGAATGTGTACCGCTTGTATTACAGAAAGGGGTCGTGAAATGAACGGACCTGTCTGCATGTTTAACAAAATGGAACAGCAATACCATAAAACTGCACCACATGTGAATATTCGTGAATGGTTAAGTTATACAGTCATTCATTCAAAAAGTCCAAATATTTCAATGAAAAAAATGTATATAAAATGTAGTAGAACATAAATTACATTTAAAGGTCTGTACACAATTCATCCTGCAAATAGAAGCACAAAAACAGCACCTTGTATATTACTGCTTATTTTGGTCTTCTAAAGTTCAAAGATCATTTTTACTAAAAAGTCGGGAAAAAACATGGTATCACATGCAATCCAGCAGTAACTGTGGTAAATCAAGTAAGTCTGTAACCCCGCACAAAACCCAACACTTTTACAATGTAGGAACACACATGTGGAGCCCTTTTCTATACTTGATAACCAATTAAAGTTGGATTTATTAAGTTAGTGCACACCTATAATATCCCCTACAATATCCCCATTTTTGGTTAACAGTGTATTAAGGCTGTTTGCTGTTGAAAATACACAGCAGAGAAGGAATACTTTCATCCACAAATGCAGTCAGATGATCTCATTTGGAAGATTCTGTCAGTCATTCACCCAAACTGATGAAAGAAAACCATTCTTTCTCTTCTCATGTTACTCCACAAGCTGTTGTGGATACTCTAGCTCTATGTGAGTTCAAAATCATTTGGATAAATTCACGGTAGAAAATTCCATCAAAGGCTATTTAACAAAAAAAAAATTCCACTTCTGTCTTGGGAAGGCCCTTAGCCACGAATTGCTGGAGGCTGGGGCAATACCCTGGGAAATTTCTGCGAGTGAAATTGCCCTTGCAGTCTATCCCTTGGCAAGCATTATCAATGATCTTTCAAGACATGCTACTGGGCTGGACCCGTGGTCTTACTCACCACAGGCAATTTTATGTTCAGTTTCCTCCTTTCCTTCTTATTGTAATACAAACACAGATCATTATTCTCAACTTAGATCTTCAGACTCAAAAAGCAAACAACAATCTTGTGTTCATTATGTTGAAAAGATAAATACTACAAACTAAGCTGTCCATCACATCCAGGGCACTTCTTTATGCTTAGAGAAATTCTGCAACCATAGCTGGATTCCTTTTTGTGTTATTGGCTTAAGCATAATTCACTAACATTACACTCATATATCATGATATACATGATGTGCAATGCTACTCTGCAACATGTTGCACAGCAACAGTACATATTTAAAAAGCAGCTCCTCTCAAGAACTCTAGGACAGTAAAAAAGATTAAACCCAGCAAGTCTATACCACCATATTTGAAAAATCTGCTGGTGGCAATGGTCACTGGACCTGGTATGTCATTACTGCTGCACTTTTAAATGGATGTTGCTTTTTTTTTAGTTTTGTTTCTTTGAGTCAGACCAAAATCACTCTACTAAGCCTAAGGATATACTGTCTCCATGCATGGAAGCGATGTGGAATCCTTAGCAGTAGGCCAGATTCCTTAGGCTTCTGATTGAATTTCTGCTTCATCCATCTGAAGTGTGTCATTATCACCCAGCAATTCTGTTTCAGGCACCGAGCCCTCTTCCTCCTCCTCCTCCTGGACAGGGTTCTGGGCAATATCTTCTGTTCCATTGTGTGTGTCATCTGTGCCTTCCGACAGCAGAGCAGCCCTGTCGGCCACCGACGCATTGGAAGGTGCTGTTGTTACATAGCCTGTGCTGGTGGATCCGCTCCCGCTGTGGTGGGAGCCTGGCTTGGGAATGATCTGGGGAGGTATCTGCTGAGGAGCCATTTGCATTGGAATTTGGACAGGATAAAAATTTGGCAAGTAAGCACCATAGGCAGGCATTGGCTGGTAACCATTGACTGGAATGTAGAGCTGAGGAGGTGGGACCATTGGTCTCATCTGGCCTTTCATTTGTATGAACTGAGGTTGAGGGAAGGCTGGAGCTTTCTGCTTTGGTCCAATGTATCTAGCATTGCTGACATTGCTAACAGGGCTGGTGCTGAGAGAACTTGTTTGTGTGGTGTTGCTTGCCCCAGAAGTTTGCGCTGAGCTGTTGTAATTAGAAAGGTTCCCCCATGTTCTTAGTCTGTTATGTATATCTTTAAATCTTGGTCTTCTGTTGGGAAATTCATTCCAACACTCCAACATCAAAGTGTATATCCATGTGGGGCAGTCATCGGGACATGGCAAAACTTGTCGGCTCCTGATCATCTCAATGACGTCCTGGTTGGAATAACCACAGTAAGGCTGCAGGCCATAGCTGAAAACTTCCCACAACACAACTCCGTATGACCATATATCCGAATCAATAGAAAACTTGCCATACATAATAGCCTCAGGGGACATCCACCGGATAGGAAGAAGGGAATTTCCCATCAGTTTGTAGTAATCAGCAGCATAAACTTCCCTGAAAAGGCCCAAATCAGATATTTTCACATTCAGTTTATCGAACACCAGTATATTTCTAGTCGCCAAGTCCTTGTGGACAACATGGTGGCTAGACAGATATTCCATTCCTGCAGCTATCTGAGTCACAATGTGAAAAAAGTCTGCCGGTTCCAGAGTGGATTTTACTGTCTTGTCATCATCAGTGCTGCCAACATCCGAGTGGGGAGATCTCATCACCAGGAACTCATGGAGATCACTGTGGGAACAATAACTAAATATCATACTTACAGGTTGTTCCTTTGTCACTATTCCCAGCAAACAAACTATGTTCGGGTGCTGTAATCGTGATCTCATCATTGCCTCATGTTTAAATTCTTCCCGAAGAGCCAGTTCTGCTTTGTCTTTAAGTGTCTTAATGGCAACGGCTTGTGTCTGTTCACCTGGTGCTGTACCAAAGAGATGCCCCTTGTAGACTTTTCCAAATCTCTCCTCTCCTAGTTCCTCCATAAATCTCACAGTGGACAGATTAATTTCTTTAAGCTTAGCCTGAAATGAAGAAAAGATAGTCAGTAAAAAATACCACAACTTTTTCTGAACATCAGGATCTCTTATTAAAGATCCCCAGTTTAGATCTCCAAATGGAACAAAAACTGGACCAAAAGAAGTTTTCTGGTTTTTTGTGTATTCACATCAGTATATTGACTTCACAATTAACCTTGAAATGAGTTACACTGTTATCAGAAGTATAAATTGCATTATACTGAAGGATAATGGATAGAATTCTTTTTATAAAGGAGTGGCCACACTTCCTTAAAGCTAAATGAATATTGGGTTCAGAGTAAATCTGGCAAGCAATGACATCTATTAACTGCAGCTGTACTTTGCCTGCAGACCAGCCCTGAGCTGCCCAGGGGATGTCTGTCAGAAAAGCAAGGAGGCTGAGGAGGTGGCAGTCTCAGAGTGAACTGAAACATCCTTTCCAGCAGAAGAAGGAACAAAATCTCTCTCTTTCAGTTCTGCAGTACCAGATAATGCCCTTTCTTTCTTTGTTTCACTATGGGAATGGCCCCTGCCCATGGGCAGCAGTGTACAGTACCACTGCTGAGGAACCTTGAGTAAGCTTCGATAAAGATGGGGGTGGAATTGGAGAAGAAAGGAGAAAGAATTTCTCTTTGGTACTTGGAGTAAAAGGTTGCAAATCTAAGAGTGGGAAATCCCCAGAGCCCTCCCTCTGCAGCTGGAAGGGAAAGCAAGGCAGTTTGTGATGGTGATGTAATGTGTCTGTCCTGATCAGCATGGGATGGAGGAGTCCCTGACCAAATGAGGTGCAGTTGGCACAGCTTCACATACAGGGCACCACAGCATGAGGGAGCAGGGCAGGCTGGGAAGATGTTTTAGCAGGTGATTTGGGGACAACTTCTGATTTTAGTGTCCAACAGCCTATAGATTGGGCTGGAAAATTTCCTTCAAATGTTCAGATTAACTCACAAAATCATCGCAATTAGTTACAATTGGTAATATTCATCAAATACTCTACAGTTTCCTGAACAGATGTTGCCAACTTCCAAAGTAAGCATTGTTTTTTAGAGTTTCCATCTTGTAAATGCTGTGATTAAAAATTCAACATTAGCTCTGAACAGGATTTTAGTTCAGAGATCAATTAGCTGACCTAGAAAATCCTATGCAGGAGCTGACATACGTAGTGTCACTTCGAAGCCATTTTCCTTTCACCATCCTTTGTGATTTCACAGCCTTGGAAACATGTTGCATGCCATCTCAGCTCTCAACTCACTTATGGATAAGAACACCAGTCTTGGGCTGAAGGATTAGAACAAGAAACCCTAGGGTGCCTCATGCTTTAAACAGGCAAACAGGCCACGTCATTACCAGGAGCAAAAATGAGCTGCAGGCTGAAGACTGGATCAGAAATGACCACTTTTCCAGTCACTTAGACAACAGGCAGAATGGCAATTGATGGGCAAGGACAAGTGCCATTAAATACTGTGTACTGAAAGTTGTTGTCCAAGATCAGGATTTCTAGAGAAACCTACAAAGTGCAAGACCTGGTTTTCCCTGAAGTAGATGGCCTCAACACTATGAAAATTAGGTCCCCAACAACATGGCTCAATTTGAACACAGACAACATGAGATGCTGAAAATCACTACACTTTGAAAATACCTGGGCCTGAGCAAACTGTGTAAGAAATACCTGTTTATGTTGATTAATGAGTGGCATTTCCATGTCTTGGCTGGGAGATGCCATCAGCTGGCGGCGCTGTGGTGTAGCAGCAGATGCCTTCTGCTTGTTTCTGCACATGCAGACCAGGAAGAAAAGGCAGGCTATCACCAGAGGGATGGCTATGCTGGGAACAAGGATGTAGAGGATTCCCATTTTGCTGTTGTCACGTGGACCTGTCAAGCACAGAAATGTATACAGTAAGTATTTTTAAGCTATTTGATAGTAACAAAAATTATTATTAATACTATATTTTAAATCAAAAGTAAACTATGCCCTGAAAACAGAAGTCACATTACCTTCTCCCCTTTCTTCATAATTTTCCATTATATATTTCAAAAAAGCTTGAATGGACATAGCAATTGGCAGTTTGAAGATAAACTAGGAGCCCCATAATGTGTGGGCCATAACAGTATGTGATTAATTTTACTTTATTTTTGAGGTTTCCAGTTGAGAAAACCATAGAATACAGACCAGGTATCACTGCATTATCCTGCTCAGGGCATAAACAACAAGTGAACAATCTCTATCACAATATATAAACCAGTGAGTTCAATGTGACCCAGAAAACAACACAGTCTGACCCATTCTCATAGATTCAGTCATTTCATCAACACTTGGCCCATTCTTTACCTCTATTGGTGCTACTTCTGCCCAGAATAAAATAAGTTGCACTTCTCATTGGTAGAGATATGATTTGTTCTGTACTTAATAGAATTGCAGAGCTTTTATGTTAGAGTGAGAAAGACATGAAACAGCCACCAATACATTTAGGTCCGGAACCTTCCTAAAAGATTTTTTCACTTAATACTTAGAGACTTTAGGAAAGCCTAGTGATGTCAAAAATGTTCACTGGAACTGCCTGGGATGTTTTCTGTAACCTGTGGTTTTGCTATTTGTGGCAACTGCTTTCACCACAACTACATCCCAGTGTTATCTTTACCCTATGGTACATGCAATGTAGAAATTTATTATAAATGTCAAATCACATTACTGAAAAAAAGTGAAGTAACTAAAAAATTTTGTATTAGTTCTGAGCAGTTATAGAGATCCATGTAATCCACTTTTATGGCTTCCATGACAGATCTGTATCTTGCTGCAGGAAGCATGCTTTTCTTCCTAATGACTTACAGTATTAGCTGTTATATCCGAAGACACTGTCATATCCAAACACAATTACCAATGTGTGAAGTCCACTATGTGTGTACACCAACACTGGGAAAATGAGCAGAACAATCTATGAGAGCAGTACTTTTTATTTTTGCTAACAGTTGTGCTGTACAGAGCCACTAGCAGCTAGTGTAGGACTTCCGGATAAGATCATCTGCTTTATGCACTTCAAATGGCGTTGTTTCTGCACTTGAAACGGTTTCTTTCCAACCAGGCATGGTGCTATATCTCCCTCTATAGGATTTGAAAATCTTTGCTGCCTGCAAGATGTCAATACAGAGCAAGAGAAAGTACCCTCGGAGCAGTGTGAGCAAACCAAGCACATACGGGTGATTTGCATGTGCAATCTGTCATTTGACAAGTCAAAATAAAAACTGCAGCATCAAACTGAGGCTTAGTTCAGACAAGCCTCCAGTATATAATAAAAAATGGTCAGAATATCTTACAAACTCGTTCTCCAGAAAACATTAAACAATTACAACACAAAACAAAGTTGCTGCAGGTTAAACATAAAGAAGTATAACCCTCCTAAATGAATTGTACTTATAATAACCAGGAACATTCAAAATTACACAGGATTCAGAACAGTAGTAGGAGAAAAAAGAAAGAGAATACATACTACAAGAAGGTATGTCACACAGTTCCATGCGTACGTTTTTATTCTTTGTAAAACACCACGGACCATCCATTTGACCTCCAGGATTTCGACAATACGCATGTCCTCCACCTAGCTCTGGAAACTGTGTGCTTGTCAGATCATGGTTGTGGGGACTCTGTGAGTCCCAGAGTTGGCAAGTGTGGCCTGACTTGGTAACACTGACAGTCCCTCTGTAGTCAGCTCCAGAGCCATTGTAGCACTGATGATCTAAAATACAGGGTTTGGGAAAATGTTAGAAAAATCAAAACAATCAAGGGACACCATGACAAAAACAGGTGAAGTCTACAGAACATGTATGCAAACAAGTATTTAAATTTAGATACCTTGAGATTTCATTAAATCTGTTCACTTTGAAATTTCAGTTCTGTATGTATCTGTACTTTTACACCCAGGTATTTCTGGATTATGTCCTGAAATGTCTCAGCTCTATGGTACACACATGAGTACTCTCAATTCTGAATTCAAATGGAGACTAAGAAGCATGTATGGACGTTTAGATACAGAACATGATAAGTTAAAGTAAATCAGAGATATGAGTTTCCCTTCAGTAAAAGTCTCCAGATATCAAAAATGAAAACTTTTGCTTCTCATAATCTTCCCATTTTCTTCACACTGATCACTTGCTATAGAAATCAGTTAAAGCCTCTTGCCTCTGTTTCCTTATTTTCATCTTTAGAAAGAAATGATTCAGGATCTTCCTCTTTTTAGAAGCATCACTTTCATATTTGTTGGAACCACACCTTTATTCTTTGTTTTGCTGCTATCCTCTCTTCATACTTTCATACTTGTCTTCTATATGCATCATCCGAGCTGAATCATACATTTTGCAATATTATCTCCTCCATTTTTCTGTTCTCCCCTCTCCAACACTCAGGAATCCATCTCTCTCAAACCCCACAAATACTCAAGTGCAGATGTTCCATCAGTGGTAGCACCACTGGCTCTGAGAATCACGGACAACTTTCACCAGATGTTTTACTGATTTTGTTCTCATGCCTTTTGCTTGATATCTCTTCCCTGTCTGATTTGTCTCTGTCATTGTATTCTCAGTTACTTCTGTTTCTCAACTACACTACATTATTTATATAAAAGCACAGAACTAGTATTTTATGTCCACCATTACGCCATGGCTCCTGCTCCTAACTGTGGATACAGACAGAATCCACAGATAGTCAGAATAATCTTATTGTACATTGTACTTTAAACATCTTTGGTCTGAGTTTTCTTATTGAACAATGTAGGGGGTTGTGATTAATTGCTATGAAATGGAGCAGTCAGGAAGACTGCATACAATTAGTGACAACAGAACAGCCCTTCTACTTTTGGATGTAAATACAAATTCAAGATCAATGTTTTCACCCATCCCATTTGGGTAAAGGAAGATAATTGCACCCCATGTTCAAGTTACAGGATTAATATTCCTGTGAGTTCCCATACAGAAAGAATGAACACTAGGTGGTTAGTTCCCTGACAGATCTTCCAGTGATGCTTCAACAAACTATATGAAGTTAATCAATAGGTAAACAAAACTCTTAAATAGATCTATGGGGAGGCTCACCCAAAAAGGCAAGGACTGAGCCGGGTGGGAGGCAACACTCTGAAAATCTGCATCAAATCAGCCAGGTGAACAGGAAGTTTTATAGCCCTAGCTGGTTGATATAACACATTCTGCTGTACAAGCAGCATCCTTTAGGCTTCCTTGCCATCCTAACGCTGCTTTACAACACTGCAAGATTATGGTCAGTATTAACAAGGTAAAAATGAGTACTTCAGCACTTTCTTTACAAAAAGAATGGCTTATAAAATATTGTCTCTCAGACACAATGAAAAGAAACATCAAGCTGTACTTTTTCCCAGTGATGAAACACATGGACTTACATCGGCTCAGTCTCTCCACAGGGATCCCAATTCTTATGCAGTTGGCCGCTTCCAAGGTGTCTGGTCGCGGGAGGTCCTCACACTTAGGCAACTGCAGCTGCATCAGAATGAGGGGGTTTGACCTGGCAATGTTGTACTCCTGCCTGCAGAGATCATTCTCCAGAACTTCACATTCATCCCGGCACAGCTCCCGTGGCTTAGGGGTGCGGGAACGCTCATCACACAGGGGAAACACGAAGTGGCAGAAGGAAGGTATGGCGAACTGCGAGCACTGGTCAGACAAATGCGTTGAAGTGCCAATCATGGTAAACGCAGCTGCAGGACAACAAAAATACAGATGAGTATTGATTCCTAGCATGAGAAAAAACTTCATTTTCACGTCATTTACCTTGAACATTCTTAATCTTTCCTTAAGGGTCTGAAAGCCTACTGGTAAATGAGGTGATTTCAGCTGTAAAGGAGGGTTGACAAATGCAGGAAGAAAACCCAACATCCCAGTGTTCCTCTGACATCTGCACAGAGCTTGTAGGCCTCAGCTTCCAGAAATTAACCCACATGATTACCATTGCTCAGACTACTGGCTAATTTTAACTTATAAGGATCAAAAGCAAAGAAAGGCAAGATACACCTGCCAGGATACTGGTATGTAACTTTCCAAAGTTCCTAATTACATAAAATCTCAACAAGGATTCTTCCTAACTTCTTCTTCCTGTAGACATTTTGATAAATAAGTAAGTGTTTTTCAAAGCTTGTCAGGCAAAAAGTGTATCATTGATATTTGGGAAGACATGGCTTTAAATTGACATGAGAAGCCTAACAGGCAGCTTTGTGGAAAATTAACGTAATCAGTCTCAGCATGCTGATCACATTAAGACGAACATCATAATGAGTTAGGAATGTAATTCTTCCCTTCAGCTCTCAGCACCTACATGCTAACATTTAGCTCAAAATTTTCTTGCACATTGCAAAGGAAAGACATATATCTGTGTGCATCATGTATCTGGTGCTGAATCAACCTTTAAATGTAGGAACATTCACTCCCCCAGTAAAGCATCATTCATGAGTGAGAGTTGCTAGACTGCATGTTCCACCAACTCACACTGTAAAAAGAGAGGAAGTGCTATTCAGCAGTCTATTTACAACCTACAAATAAAGTCTTTCTCTCTTGTCCAGCTCTCTCCTTTCAATCATCTATTTCCTGTGGACACATGGTACCACAGAATCTCTTCCTGAACACCAAACATGCAACAAGCAGCTGCAAATCTAGCTTTTTAGACTGTTTACACCTTTGCTTATTTTAATTCAAAACTAGTAATGCAGGAACACAACCACTTATCAGTCATACTGGGAACACTGCATGCACGCAGACCACCAGGCCTCAAAGGACAGTTGTAACATATGCTTGTCGCAAAGACTAAAATGGAAAAAATAAAACTGAAGGACTGAAGTAGTCACTGTCAGTTGTTTGAAACTCCACACTAAGTTTTGTGAAGGCATTGCATTACAGAATTTAGATCATCGTGAGAGAAAAGTGCACAATTTACAATTATATTTTTATTTTGATGGAAGGTGCAAAAGTCAGCAGTACCGTGTGGTAGCATCTAAGGGGTTTACATTTTATTTATTAAACAGATGTTAAACAGCACAGCTGAGACCTCAGCAGCCAAACACATATACACAGGTCAGACATAAGTTCTGTGTGCTATTCATTGTTGGCCTTCCAGTCTTTCAAGCCACATCTAAAGATTTTCTCCAGAAATGTAATCATTTTTTTAACCAAAGGTTGCTACTCTCACCCAATCACATGGCCAGGACCAAAAAGCACAAGGGGCCATGGAGACAAAGAATATATATTTCTCACAAGAGTACAGCAGGGAAATGAAACTCCAGAATGAAAATTCCCCACAGATGTAACCTGGCTAAATGCTCCTTGAGTTGGACAGTAGGTGTCCCCACTTCCCATGCACATTGCAACACACCATCAAAAACGGCAGTTAGAAGGTATGAGCAAAACTATCAGCAAAATCTCAGCAGCAACTATTCAGCTTTTTTCAACTATTTCCTTTACCTGACAAGTTACTGCAATTTCAAAAGTACCCTGTCATATGGGTATAGAACACCCAGTCTCACAATATCTGCTTGACATATAATATGGCTTACAAGAACCAATAATGCTATGAAATCCTCAGGGTACTTTTGCATAAGATGTCTAGTACAACCTTCAAAAGCATACAGTTTGAAAATGCTATATTATTATTAAATGCAATAATAACAATAGTAATAATAGTAATAGTAATAGTAATTGTAGTAGTAGTAGTAGAAATAATAATAATAATGAATGCTACATTATTAATTATTAAAATGCTATATTACAACATTTTATTATTAATAATAAAATGCTATATTATTAAAGACTGTCATAACTGCCTAGCTAGGCACTGGGCAGCTCTATATGGTGTTCTCAGCATCTTCCTGAAAGAGAACATCAAGAATTCCATCAGGAATTCTCCTCAACTGCAAAACAGAGAGTTCCAACACCCTAGCTTTGGAAATCTAACAGATAATTGGTAATATTAGGAAACCAGCAGCCAGTTCATCAGTGCCCATGTTCCATATCCCAGAAACAAGTACAGCTCAATCAATAACCATTTTCTGGGTAATATCACAGTTTTTTGTTGTTAAATTTGGTTTTGGTTTTTGAAGAGAACATTATGAACCTAATTCACAGAATTACAGATTTAGTAATTCCAGATAGTTAAACACTTCCATATTGCTGAAAAACATCCAAGCAGGACAGAGATTATGTAGCTGGTGAAAAAAGAAAAAAAGTATCAGTATGTATTAATTAATAGCATAATGTTTAAAGAGGCTGGAGTTGCAATGCAGTTCAGGAGAAGGGCGGGAGTAGAATGTGTTGTAATAGTGTAAGTAAAGGTCAGCACCTGGATTTTGCCAGTCCCGGAACCTGGTCACCATTTCAAGAACAGAAAAAAAAAAAAGGACTTGGATTCCTGGATAAACAATGTCTTTAGGGAGTTAGAGCTGACAAGTGAAGGTAAACTCTTTTTGGCAACTAGTTATGTTGAAGTTGGAGAGTCCATTAGTGAGCTGTGTCTGGCCGGATGCAAATCAGCTCCTGCTGGACTGACCTAATTTGCTACACACTATGACAAACAGTTTGCTCTGTTCCATGGGCTCATTTTGCTTGCTCTACTTTGTGTACATCAGAGTCACAGCTGCTAAAATCAGCTAGCTGATATCCAGTGAAGAAAACCCATGTTGACGTACAGCCCATTAAAAATCATTAAGGTTTTGGATGCATGTTTGCCTCCAACTCTGTACAAAAAGTATGTTCAGAGAAAGATTAAACATAGGCAGAGCACAGGAAGGTGAACTCTTGTTTTATATAAATCAACGTGAAATCCAGACTCTGACAGAATTATGCAAAAAGGAAAGAAGCCCAAGGGAAAGGCCACCATACGCTTTTGCAAGAAAATAAAAGATCAGTGCTTTTTCACTCTATCACAAATCCATTTAAAAAATCAAAATCTTCTTTTTGAATCCATCATGCAAAAAGCTCCAGTATAAACTAGAAGCTGTTAAAAATTCAGTATTCTGACATTTCACTTAAGGACATGGAATAAGCTTTACATATTACCACAGATACTCATCTTCCTTGCTCCAAATTTTACTAGCTGCTCAAGTGGGAAACAGGCTCACCCCCTCAAAACCTTAATATAAAGATGTCTTCATCATTGGCTGACAAAACGAAAAGGATGATAGCACTGTTTTTACCTGAACTGGATACTTTTATGAATGTTTCTTTCTCCCTGCTAAACAGATGTGTAAGCTTACCAGTAATTCGGTTTTCAATTTCCCCTTGCATCTGGAGGGAGTCCACATAAATGGTTCTGTTTCCAATGATCCGTGCACACGCAATTCCCCTATATGGCTGACAGAAGCCATCTTCATGGTAATCTCTGCAAAAGACATGTTAGGATTTCATATGCAGATGTCTCTCTGCTGCCAATGGATTTTTACAAAACATATTCTTATAAAAGTGGAAAAAACTCAAAATACTGTAAACCTGAAACTGTCCCATTCCTAAGGTGCAGCTTTTTCCTCCAATTCTCTCTTACCTTGGAAGTCTTAATGAGGGATCCTGTATACAGCTCATTACAGAAAGAAAAAAACAAACCCCAACATTAATTTGAAAATAATAAACTAATAATGGAATTTGACAGATGGATCTCTTAAAAAGCCTTTAGAATGAGACAGCAACATAGATCTAGTTACATGTCCCCATGCATTTTTGGCATCCAGCTGTACTCCATAAAATTAGGCAGTTTGTGCTCTTCTCCCACTTCTCTCTCCCGCTCTTCATTTCCTGTAGTGGATAGCAGAAGAGTTCTTGCCAAGCTTGAATTAAAACATGGAATAAGAGTAATCAAGGCTATAACCTCTTTTCCTCTTCTCTCTAGTGAAAGTCAGTGCCAAATTTCTCTTTCAACATGTATTTCAATATAGTTTTCAATTCAATGAAGCTTTGGGCCTTTCACTCCCTTATATCAACATAAATATTTTGGCACAAAAGCCCTAGCCTAAAGGCTCAGTGGTTCAACACTTCATCCCCAAAACCCCTGTAAATAATACAGAGCCAATCTGCAGATCATAACTGTCAGAGCACTGAAAGGGGACTTAAGAGAGAGAGCACTCTCTTAAGAATAAATATCCAGTATGTCATGTGTTTCCTCCAGCATGGCATTGCCTCTGTGCCAGGATTCACTAACCCGATGGTTATTTACATCATGCCATATACTGCATGATGGACCAGAAATAGATTAAAAAAAATTAAAAAAAAAAAAGTGTGTCTAGAGTAGGGCATCTAAAAACTTAATTAGCTTTTGTAAATAAACGGTTCAAAAGTCTGAGATACCTCTCCAATACCAACATTGAAGTATTACTTCAATGCTCCTCTGCACTTTTTACTTTATTATCTTTGGATATTAACACCTGTTTTGGTCATGTGGGTTCCCCATTCCCTTACAAATACTTCCACCCTTTCTTTGGATATCTCATGAGCAGGAAAAAACTGTCAGTGACTACACGTAAAATTTCATAACTTTAGCTGTGAGAAATCAGCATGAAAACCCTCTCTGTGACAACAGCTAGCCAACATTGCCTGTGCCTACTTCGGCCCCTCACACTGATACCTTACTCTATCTTAGGAATCTTCTCATTTTTCCTATGCTGTGTGTCCCTGATAAAGCCGACCACTTCAGGGGAATGGTACCAAAATTTCTTACTCTTTGGCCATGGAAAGTTGGGCAGGACTGTCTGTACAAGTAGCCAAAAGGTGGAACTAGCAATCACCACTTGAGCTGCATTTCCTCTTTGCCTCCCAAAACCACAATGATTTACCAGGACTCTTGAGAAGTCATGGATATAAAGCATATAATGCAGTTGTTATCCAGATATGGCCTTTATTTCCTATCACACTATTATTTTTAAATATTTATAAAGCACATTTTTTTCTACAAACCCTGACACAAGTTCTACTTCCTCAAAGATGTGTAAGTTTTTGATTAGGGTGGATGAAGTAAAGGACGAGTCATAGGATCAACTACTCCCTGCAGTGACATTCCTTCATTCTTACAACAAAACCTGTAATTTTGCAACAATTGCATCATGCCTGAAGAGACAAAAATATCAAAGCATTTTGTCTGTGCCTGTTTTATGATCCTTGACCACCTCAGTAGGAAGTCAGCAATTCCCAAAAGGAGCTGAATGAATATGAAACCTCTTTTTGACCTCTTTCTAAAGAGTAAATTCATACCCCTATCCTGCAGAAGAAAGTCTGCAATGTATCTTACTGAAACTGTATCTCACACTTCAGGTCTCAGTTCAGGGCTCTCTTGCCAATACCGAAAAAGAAAAAAAAAAAACACACTCCAAACAGCATGGGTTTGGGGACAAAAGCAGTGTGACCTCTTACTTAGCTCTGTTTATTTATTTTTGTCAAGAACTTTAAAACACAGCTTAGATATTATAAATACACACATATGGTCCCCTCTCCCATGTTACAGTCAACTGCTGATTGTACTAAACTAGATATGACCATTACCATGGACACAAGCAAAAGTAAACAGTAACCTGATGTCAGTTAACTCTGACAGAAGTGTGGCTGTTATTCTACATGCATCTTTGTCAGGTCAGAAAACTCAGTGAATGCTGTTTGACTAGTAGTGGTACTGAGAGAACAAAATTTGATTAGTCTTCTTAGGAAAAAAACTAATTTCAGCTGCCGAAGTGGCAGCAGTGAGAGTCCCCTGACAGATTATTCTGTCCTTCACCTATATGTACCCTTGGGACATGGCAAAAAATCTGCAACAAAAAGTAACCTGGGGAGAGTCTGACAGAACAACATAGGAGTGGTATAATGCGCAGTTTAAACGGGAGCCCTTGGAACCATGTGTGGCTTTGAATCATGCTCCGAACAACATGCCAGCAATTTAGTTGCTGATCAGAGCATTAATTAAAAGCTGCTGAAAACAGACAGAAATACTGACTCTTCAATTTCCTGCTGCTTGAACTATAACGTCTGCTCTGACCAAGAACCCTGGTGAAAGAGAAATCTGACTCCACAAAAGGAACCCAGAATAGTTCAACTTGTTCCACTTGCAGAAATCTTACAAGCTATCCACCACAGGTACTTTTTTACCTTTGTTCTTTAGTTTGCACATATTTCAAGGTAGCATTAACTTTTCTCTCCAGTGATTTTCTTCCATTTTTAAAGATTTTTTTTGTTTTTTCTTACAAAACAGAGTCAGACACATGCTACGTGTTGGTCTTTTTTGCACCTTTGCTGGAAGGCTGAATCAACTACATTGCACCTGGAAACTGAATTTTCTCAGCACTCAGAATGGAGGTAAGGTATTCTCTTACTGAGTGAACTCTCCTCCCAATTACACAACAGATGTTTGACCAGAGTTTGGATTTAAAAATAAAATTGTAAAGAATATGACTAAACAGACCTTTATTCATAAAACCCCAATTTCCATACTTCAGATTCAGTGTTATCAGTTTTTCAGACTCAAAAGGTAACCTTCTGCCAGAACAATTCCATTAAGAACTAGGGTTTCTAATCAAAATCAAAAGTAGAAGAACCTACTACTTCAGTCACTCAAAAATAAAACCAAAATATTGACACTATTTTTATGTACAACCTGGAAATTGTACAAGGTCTGAAAACACCTTGACAAACCAAGCACTGATAAACATTTACAAGTTCCTCATCACACATGCACTGCAACACCTCATAAAATACAGCTTGCCTTCAGGTTTGTGGGTAGAAGTCCATATGAAATGGAGAATTAACCAAGCAAGAAGTGTAGAAGAAAGATGCAGATTCAATCATACAGTGCTACTCCTCCCATTGTTAGAAATCACAACTTCCAGGAACATCTGGGTCTATAAAGGAAGAACTGGATGAATCAGTGCCTCTGAAGAGGAATAAAACCTAGCATGATGAAGAGAAAACTCTCTAGATGGAGGTTATGCAACTCTTCCATAAGATAGCTATCTGCTCTAGAAATACATAAAGGGATTTTTAGATGTCCTTGAAAAAAAACATAGGGGACATCACTACCCCACCCTCTCATTAAGCATTACTTTAATTTTGCATATGACACAGAAAGCACACCAAACAAAATACTACAGAAGGAAACGCACTGGCAACAAAGATGCTTTTCTTCATGGAAAATTTGAAATGTGGAAAGAGTATGTCTGGGCACAATACACTATATGCTATCAAAGGCAACCATGGAAACTCTGTTCAGTACTAAAATCACCTTCTGAAGCACCTGAATTTGAGGCGCATTTTCAGTATGTATGTAGTGCCCCCAAAAACACAGTAAATGCAGACTTGTGGTTTTCCTTAGAAATAGAGAAAACACATGAAGCTCTATTTTTAGCAAGGATTCACAAAGTGAATTATGAAAGCAGAACGGAGAGGTACCAGATATTAATTTGCTAGTGAGACACCTTTATTCTGATTGCATACCACAAGTTTTAGTTACAAAGACAGCAGAAACTTATAAGTCAAAACTATTTTCCTGAAAATAGAAAAGACAAAACACCATGCACCAGCCATAGGAAGAAACTCAGAAGTTCTCAAGAAAATTCAAAAAGAGTAAGTTTTTCAATTTAATACATTGTAAAAAATCTCATTTAATAACACCCCACCAACCTACCATAGCAGTTATATGGACAGACATATTCTCAACCTATGCTTTACCAAAGTAAAACATAAGCCAGTTCATAGATTATGATAGTATATTCCAAAGGTTAGCTATCAAAAAGTAGTAGAAAGCTTCTTTGTTATAGAAGCTTCCCACAAGCACACTAAATGCAATTAAAATTTCCTATAAATTTTCCCACAACAAATAAACCTGAAACTTTGACCCTCTTCCATGCTGTCCAGGGATTAGAGCAGCTTTTAATCAAGAATTGTTAAATACTCAGACCTCCCACTAATGTTTCATTATAAACAGAATGGCAAAGCAAGGACAAATGCACTGAAAACCACAGATTATGATAGATGAAGGAAAAGACAAATTATATATGTCAGCCTATTTGCTATTCTTAGAGAAATACAACATTTGGTATGCAGTTGCTCATCTTATCAGGATGTCTTAGGATTTCTGATAGTTACAACTTAATAACTAATGTCAGAAGCTGTGTAAAGAGAATTATCATGACAGACAGCACGATCAGAGGAAAAAGGATAGGCATCATATTTCAGATTATGAGTTTACTTAGCCTAGTGTGTGGCTACTTCATAAATATATATCACAGAAATTTCTAGACCTGCAACACTAAAAAGAATAAAGGAATAAAGGAATAAAGAGTCTATGTTTAATCAAAGAGAGGCAAATCTCTCTGATGGAGAAGAGCATTATAAAGGACTGCAGTAAAAAAAAAAGTTATTTCAGGGTTTTTACATATATATATATATACATACATATTTATTTATTTATTTATTTATATGGTTTGTTTATACTGAATCTCAAAATCAGGACATCTTACAATGTTGAACTACAGTTTTTGTAATTTGTTACCCCTACTCTTGATGTGTATCATATCGCATCATAGTGCTGAGAAGTAAAGCCTATTCACAAGAGGATCACTTTTCAATGGTTAAAATTATTTTACATTCCCAAATATTTCCTCCCCCAATAGTCCACAGATGAGAGTTGAGAGAAAAAAAACATACTACCCTTGTCATATGCCATATTGATTGCATCTATAGGATTTGCCTCCTTTCAAAAACAGTGAATATACATTAATGTTGTCATAGAAAAATACTAGGTAACTTCTGGCCAGGTTTGTATATTTGCCTTCGAGAAAATATCAAATATAGCACACAATTTCTTGTTTCACCATGAAGAAAAATTTTTCAAGAAATGCTGTCTTTCAAACAACGGGCTTTAAAACTGCGCATTCTCATAGGCCTCCTGTTGTCACAGGATATCAATGTAAGTTTTACTACTGACTTTCAAGGCAATAGCACTGAGGTGTAAATATTTGAGGGAGAAAAAGAATATAATTTTTTCAGAAAGTATGGTTTGAAATATTACTATCCATTGAAGGGCTGGGCTAATGCCAGGTGCTTCTGACATCAGCCATAACACAGGGTAGAAATTCAGTAACACACACAAATAGGTATTTGCTTTTCGTGTAGTTTTGAAAACCCAGGTGTACAGGAAAACCTCAAAAAAAAATCCCAAACCCACAAACCATAAAACACCCAAAACTCCACACATGCCCATTTGTACCCTTCCTGCTGAAGCCAAGAAACTAATGGGTGGCAGGGACAACTTGACTACTGTATTGGGCCCTTGCCTGAATGAAGGCCACCCTGCACCCACATCACGGGAGAAGAGCACAGGCTTCCTGCCCTACCTGTATCCATTCTCTGAACAAACAGTTTCATCCTCTGACCAAAGGCTTCTGCAAATAACCCACCTTTCTGGCACTTAAAATCATTGTTTGCACATCTTCACTTGCGCCTGAAGATCCGTGCCCCTGGGATATTAGGAAATCCATACTGATGTACTTAACTCCTCAAAGAAGACTTAGAACATTAAATATTTAGAATACAGTAAAACTTTTCCTTTGCACTAAAGGAACCTAAGAAATATTATCAGAAAAGAAGGGGAGCCTAGTGTTAAAAACAAAAACCTAACAGGCAGGGGAATTTGTATAAATAGTCATAGCTCAGTTGAAGTTAATGGGCCTATGAGAATTTACACTCACAATAGATATGGCCCGTGACTTCTGTTACCAAATGCTTATTGAGTGTAACAACTCATAAAGAAAGATTCCCTTTACGTTTAGCACACAACATGGACAAACATTTTGTGCTTGTTATCTGAAAAGTAGTACATCACAGAATCCCTTAAAGAATTTACTGAAATTTCCAATTACTGAACAGAATAATTGTGTTGCATTTGATTTAGATATTTATCTACTAGTTACTAAAAAATACAGTGTGAACTGAAACTCCATATTCAATGCCTAAAATCAGTAAAAAGTAACTGTTGATCTTTATTCTACTGTTTCTGTTAGATGATGTATTTGTTCATATTAATCATAGGACCTGAGAGAGCATTTTAAGCCAGCTTATAATAAAGGAACATTGAAATGTCATCAGTAAAAAAACAGCTACAAATGAAACTATTGTTTGAGACAAACTAAAGAGAAGACATTTGTCAAAGACCAACTTGTAAACTTTAAAAACAACCTAATATGTAAGCTACTGAAAATATTGCCAAATTGGATTATGAAATCAGTATTTTTAAATACGAAACTCAGGATCCAAAGTCTGTCTCTAAAACATAGTCTAAATAATATTTTAAACATATTTTCTCATGTTATTGTGGAAGGAGGAGTCTTTTGCTGCTAAATATTTAAAAATCATTTGAAGACAAGAAAGGGAGAGAACATCAATGGGGTTTAATCATAGGCCTTCACTGACTCATGACCCAAATTGGTCTCCTCAGTGGGCATTGCCTTAAGGGGGCGTCAGCACTCCTAGCTGAGCTGGGTCCTTGATAAAAGATACTACGATCAATAATTTAAGTGGATTAAACCAAAGGAAAATGGTGTTGCCTTCCTTTCTTTCACACACTCATCCGCTATTTTTCCTATAACAGCCCTCACAGGCTGCAAATACAAGAGAAAGAAACACATGAAACGGTGGCAGGTTGCTCATTAGGTAACTCTGCATGCTGCTATGGTTTCTTGGAATCATATCTACAGGTATTTATTACTGCTTTGCATCTTTAGAAGAGTTTTCAGTGTACCAAAAAATGTTGTAGTTCCCAAGTACAGCACATACACATACAGAAGTATAGACATAGGTGGCAGGGTTGCTTTTACTACAATAACCTGGGTAAAACAGCCGAGGAAGCAAAATTAAACAAGGACATTAATGTTCTGAATTTCTGTAAGAAATAGAGGATAGTCCCTAGCTGTATAACCAGCCACAATCCTCTTGATTAACACATGTAACTTCAAACAGATGATCTAATATTCTGCCAACAACATTCTCCCTTCTGCCTACAAACTCTCTCTTTCAGTTAACTCAAAGGACATTTTTGTAAATTCTCCCTCTGCTTTCATAGGTGTTAGCACGTTGGGATGAAATCTTGAAATCACATGAGTCAGCTGGCAGTCCAGGGAAGGCTGCAGATCTGTTTTGCTGAATGTCAGGTACTTTTAACAGAAACATTTCTGTTACAACCATGGTTAGTAAAAATTTGAAAAGAAAAACCTTCAGAAAACTAATTTCAACACATGGGAACACGAAGCTGGCCATGCAGCATTCCACCTTCTCACTCACCAAAGAAGCCATTATGAGCCTTCTTCCCCACCCCTTTTTTTCAAGGCATGCTATCCCCCTCAATGTGTTATGACTGTCTAATAAATTGTCTTTCTCTGACATCTCCAAGAAAAGTGAGCAGGGCCAACAGACCCTCTCTGAAGAGCCTCTAACAAGCAGCTCCCTCTTCCCTCTGCTGAGAGAGGAAAGCAAAATTCTTAGCTGTTTTCCATCCCCATCCTGCCATGCCACCCTGAGTGAGTGAGTACACATAGGTACTCCAAAAAGGTCTCAGAAAAGTCCACCAGCTGAAAATCTCCAAACTGCTGCTGTATCAGACAGCAAAAAAATGCCATCAGGGCCATCCTGGGCAGCTCAGAGGGGGCTCCAGCAGTGGGGCTGCTCATGCCTTGGGGCCAGTGCAGGGGACATGGCAGCTCCACCCGGCTGGCTGGGCTTCAGCAAAGGAAGGATGTGACTAAGGGATCACATCACTAAGAGATCACAAACAGGAATTTTTTACTATAGTTCAGTTGATTTAAATCTACTGATAGACCTACATATATATATATATATGCCAGGAAGACAGGCAGGAAGTAGAAAGTCTTGAAAGAAAAGACTGTGCATGCATGGCTGAAAATTGCAAGTTATAAAAATCCAAAGAGGAGGGAAGGTTAAAAGGAGGACAAAGGAATAATTTAAAACATAAAAATGAAATCCTGTGGAAATATCTTAAAGCTTTTCATTTCGGTTGGCTTTTTTTTTCTCTTTTTTTTTTTAATTATGGGGAATATAAGCTTTCTACAAAGTACTTTCTGCTTTTTTATAAGAGGTTAAAAAGATAGAACATTTTTGTAAAAAGTTAAAAAGTCAAAATTCATTATTAAACGTTTTAAGTGTCCATGTCCATGCCATTAAAAATGTGATCATTTCTGGAAGAATATGAGCACATGAAAAAGTGAAAATAACTGTACTGTCATAATTTTTTTTCTTCTTTCTTCTGTTTTTTTTTTTTTAAGACAGAACATAGATGGATTTTCTATCTCAGTTACCACAGAAATTATACATCTGATAGCAGAGAGCTTTGTAAAATAGCTAGAAATGATCACAGCATCAGCTATAAATTTGCTATATAATTGTATGTAGAAGTGTGCATCCTCAAAGTCTTTTGCAGAACACTATCATTCAAACTACAGAAACATCAAGTATTTAAGAACATATAACACTGAAGTGTCAGTTTTCCAGTCTTAAGGAAAAAATAGCATATTCTATCTACTTGAAAAAGTTGACATCTTTTAAATTATGTTCTTAAAAACATAATTTACTAAGTGACAATAAGAAATATTTGTTAGTTTCTCTGCTACTTTTTATGGATGCAATACGAGATAATTCTAGGCAATGGTGCAGAAAGTTAGAGTTTGTGAATACTTCCCAACATTACAAACAATTATCATACCTTCCCTTCGATATGGCTTATTTGAGATTAAATTTTCCACAGTCAAAAGGTAATTTTTGCCTTTTTAAATTTTGGTTACTTTTAGGGAAATTGTTAGATGTTTCACAAAATAAGGGCATGGAATTTTTTTTTTTATATTTTATTTCTCTTTAGACAAAAAATAAATTAAAGCCCCAAACACAACCACTACTAGTAGAAGGAGCAGCCACTTGGTTGTGATGCTGTCACATTGTCTTGCTATTGAGCAGACACATGAGACATGGAACAGGCTTTGTCTCTTCCCATGAAGCACAGTCTGAATTTGTCCAGCCTTTATGTAATTTCCACCTAAATGCATTCTAAGCCCAGTCAATGAGTGCACCTGCTATTCTCCAAACACTGTGCCTACGGCAGGCTTTGCACCCTTTGTGTGTGACACAGGAAAACTGCTTGGCACCCACGGGGATCTCCTAAGGTAAACTGAGGCGCTGCATGAGGAGTTTGCGTTGGGCCCTGAAGGACAGGGACTGTGGAAGCAGGATGAAGAGTCAGGGCAGGGATGCGTACCATGGCTACCACCAGGTATGCACCATTTGACGTCTCCCTCAAATCGAGAGCAAAACCGAACCATTTTTGTGTCTCGCCATTTCTGTCTGTCGATGGATGACTAAGGATGCGTCTCCACCTCTGGGCTGGTCTGTACTGGAGGCAGCAGTCTATTATTAGTGTTATCCACTTGTCATCTGTTCCAGCAGCCGAGGTCTGGCTAGCATGGCTAAGGAATCCAGAACTCATCAGAAAAATAATTTTTGTGTGTCGTCATATTTTCACATAATAGGTTTGTTGGTTTTTTCCAAATTAGGAAAATTAGCTTTTTCTCCACAGGAAATTATATGACAGTTTCAAGCAAGGCCTGTAGAGTTCTCAAAAATTAAAAATAGACACACATCTGCTTCAGCCACTAGAAGAGAGTGAAAATGAACAAACTTTGGGTCTGTAGCTTGCCTTTTCTGGAGCTGGGGTAAGAGTGCCCTGAATCACCCAAAAACGCTGGGAGGCTGGAGTGCTCATCCAGCCTTGACATAATGCCAAAGGTAACTTCCGCCTTACATTTCTTCCTTTGGAATTGAAATTAATTACTGAATGTTTATCAGACTGTATTTTAAAGACCCCTTTCCTCTTTTTCTTTTATTTTTTTTTCTGTGTACAAACAATTAATCCTGACTGTCACATTTTTCCATTTAAATCTTTCTGCACTTAAATCTTTCTGCATTATAATAGTGGATACTGGCTGCATTGTTCCACAGGCAAAATAGCTCATATTCTGAAATCAGAATTAACTTATTTTCAGATGCCACACTCATGATGCTATGCAAACATCATTAGCTTGATACTCTGTGAGTACAAACTGTGCCAAAACCACAGCTCTGTAAATTAATATAATTGGGTTTAACATTAATAAACTGTTCCCAAATCAAAACGTGACATACTCAATTAGGAGAACAAATGCTTCCCCAAGTTTCGTATTTCAGCATTTAGTTCTTAATGCTTAAAAAGTGAGATCCTGTATATACTGACACACCTGTCAGTCTGAGCCACAGAGTATATAAAGCTACAATGATCACTCACAGCACATTCTTGATGGAGTATCTGAATCTTGAAACTACTGATGTTGTGTTACAATTATCACTTTTCTCTCTCACCCCCAACCCTGTAAAAAAAAATGCAGCTAAACTTCTGACACTGACCTTATCTTTTCTACAATAATTACCAAGTGTGGTGTAAAAATGCTACTTTGCAGCTATCTACAAATGAGTAGAAATCCATGGCAGCTCCAACCTGAAAAGTGACTACAGCTTCAGCTCTGCAACATGGCACATCTACAAGCATGCTTTAGCTACTAAGGCATGCTTGTAGATGCATCATGCTACAAATTCCTGCATAATTTAACAGATATTTGAGCTGAGAGTACACCTTTATGTAATGTAGCATTTTACAGTTGGACTCAATGAACTTAAGGATCTTTTCCTACTTAAATGACTCTAAGGCTGGGAAAGCCATAGAAAAAGGGATGCAGCAGGACCCCCAGGCCTGCCAAAGGGCTCTGGGGTGCTGGTGGGCAGCAGCTCAGGGTGAGCCAGCAGTGTGCGCCCGGGCAGCCAGGAGGGCAAACCCCATCCCGGGGGGCAGCAGACACAGCATCACCAGCTGGGATTGGGATCATCCTGCTGGATTCAGCCCCGCTGCCCTCACCCTGAGTCCTGTGTGCAGGGCTGGGCCCCACGCTCTGAACAAGAGTGGGAAGGAGGTCCTGGAATGGTCCAGAGGAGGGCAACAGGGCTGGTGGAAGGGCTGGAAGCTATGTACCTGAAAAGTGGCTAAGGATTTTGGATTTGGCTGCTTTTGGAGAGGAGGCTGGTGGGTGACCTCAGTGCTCTCTATGGCTTCCTGAGAAGGGGAGGAGGGGGGAGTGCTGGTCTCTTCTCCCTGGGTTCCAGCTGAGTACAGTGCGCATGAGAATGGCTCAAAGCTGCATCAGGGGAGGTTCTGAATGGACAACAGGAAACATTTCCTTACCAAGAGGGTGGCAAACTTAAACAGGGTCTCTAAAGAGGCGGTCAATGCCCTGTGCCTGCTAGTGCCTTAAAAGGAGGCATTTGAACAATGGTCTTAATAATGGGCTTTAACTTTCATCAATGGAGTGATCAGGAAGCTGGAACAAATGATCATTGTAGGTACCAGCCAACTGGAGCTACTGTATTTTATTGTGCTGTATTGCTCTCTATTATACTTTATTGTATTGTATTTTATTATATTATTTTTATTCTGTGTGTTTACTCCTCTACTAGTAAAGATTAAGCTTTCTGAGGAGTATGAGAAACTGATGATGACAAATGCTTCTTGCAGCCCTACTTTTAGAGTAGTAATACCTCAAATGCTTCAGACTTTAGACTTAACAAAGCAATACCAATTTAAAAGAACAGATTTTTCTTAATGAGTTTTCTTTCGCCTTCTCCAAAAATAATTCCCTCCATCACTGTTAATGCTATTTAGTTTTGAGTTGAATTGTTCAGATATTATTGGTTCGTACCATCTGTTTGACTTTCTCTCAATACACTACATTAGCTGCATCTACATTTTTTGGCTCTTTCAAACTGAAATAGAGAACATAATAATACAAAAGTGGGGAAAAATCTAACCATAAAGCCATAAAAATTGAAAAGATGATTTATGGTGTGGCGTTCCAGCATTATCTCATTTTGTTAAATTACCTACTTTTCATTAGAGTAGTTTTCCTTTATCTTTGTGCCTAACTACACATTCACCCTTTCCTTATATGCACTTAAAGGCTATTCAGCATCCTAAGGAACTCTAATTAAACTCAATGTGGCATCAAATGCCTACAGGAAGTCTCAGGGACATATAACTGTCCTTTTGTAAGACATACAATAAATACTTTGAAAGCCATTTAAACTACTGAACAAATGAGAGTAGGAGAGAGATAGAGGGAAAGAAGTAAAATCTAAACACACTAAAGATTGCTGGTTATATCAGGGATGTCCAACAGCTGCAGTAGCTACTTGCCAAAACCCCAAGGGCCATTACTACTTTGAATATCAATTTACATATACCCTTAAAGGGAATAACAAGTGTTTACCTTTGCTTGCAACTTCTTTGGTTGTTTAATATAAACTGTTTTTCTGAGCTGCTAAAACCTAAGCACCTGCTGCTGATCTGGAATTTGCTGGAAGAGGGCGTGTTGGGGTCACACATTTGCAAAGAGCTGTAAACTGGCTCTTTGCCATGTATTGCACAGCTTATGAGTCACACCTTACAGCTCGCCTGATATGACAGCCTGGGCTTTTTTGGCTACCAAAAACCTAGCCACTATTCTGCAGAGTAGGAAGCAGGTTCTCCAAATAAACAGAATTCTCACCCACAGAAAACATCCACTCCCTTAAATATTCATATACAAGCGACAGGCCTACATTTTTGAAAAAAGAACCCTCAGGAAAGGAAGTGTTTGTGTTGTTTGGTGTAGCCCACATATAACGCATGGTTGTAGCCCACATATAATGAATTACATTCGTTACTTGAGCCAACCCATTTTAAAGTATTTAAAAGTATCTTGACAGTACTGCTAATAACAAGTGGGCAAGCACTTCTGACATTTAACCCTAAGTTAGCTTAACTGTAAGAGATGTAACTAAATACTACTTCTTCCTAAGGTATTTAGAAACCTTGCCCAAATACAGGTCAAGTCCTGCAGGGTTGCTTTTGTGTCTTTGACACCAGTCTTTCTCAGTAAAGCAGCGCATCTGCATTACAGTTTAATTCTCACAAGGGCATTTGATTTGTACAATAGCAAAAAAGCGGGTCAAGCTTTCATGAAGATTTATTTTTAATCACCTGTGCATATGCTTGGCTTCCTTTGGTTTTGGGGAGTTCTGAGCAACATGGGTTAGTGAGCATAACAGATTGAAGCAAACTATTATAATTTTTTCTGTCTATATATTCCCTGAAAACATATTTTTTCATTTCTTCCCTCCCTCTCACAGAAAGGAAGAAAACCCACCACTTGTAATAGTTTCCCCAGACAAAAACTGGCAGAAACACAGACACTTGTGTCTACTCCAACATGGTATGTATATGAGTTTAAATACACATCTGGCTTTTAAAATTCATCAACTTTGTAAGCACACTGAATTTCTACTACTATCCACTAAATAATATAAAATGCATTAGATTGTTCATCATTTATTTACTTGTGATTAGAAAGCATTTAAGTGGAAGATTCAAGCTGAAGAAACAATGTCATGTGGCAAGAAGCTGTGATTTGGTGTGGTGTAAAACAACCCAAAACAGTATTTCCACTGCTCTTTAACTCTGCCTTGAATTACACGTGTTCTGGGGTTTAAAAAGAGTGGGGGGAAGGGGGGGAAGTAATCTTTGAAATGCATGAGTAACATGAGATTAAAAAATCAGGTTTTATAACAAGATAGACTGTCAGCTTCCTCTGAGCACACCCTACATCTCTGGGCAGAATAGAGTATAAATTTTAGTTACATGTTAATTTGTGATGTCATCAACATCTGAGCCTTTCTAGGGAAAATGGAAAAATTGCATTCTAAAATAGATAAAAGAGAAAAAATTTAGTGTAACCTTGGTTTTAGTTCTGTCCTTCCTCCAAATTTCCTGTCTTGGCCTGAAGGACTGTCAAAGGACATTTAAAATGATGTAGTCAAAAGTAGATCGGAGATTGTGGATCAAAATCCCCTGAAAGGAGCCCCAAACCCACAAGAGGGTGAAATACGGCCTCCCCCTCAGCCTTGAAAGAAAAAAAGGAAACTGACACATGGGGGCTAGGAGGGAATTGCAGCATGTTTCTGCCAGATCCCCAAATTGGATTGTCAGGGAGTCAGGAAACCTGCCAAGACAAACACATGCTGTTTAATGTAGACCAGCCCAAGATAATCTGTGCCTCAGTTCCTCACTCATAAAACAGGATAACATTCCAAACTTTATGGGGAGAAGAACGTACCCAAAACACTTTGAAATAATCTGATCCCATAGCAGAAGAAGACAAAAAATTCCCAAGATCCGCCATCTCCATTTGATGTACAAAACATGGAGAGGCAAAGGTTAAACAACTTGCTGCAATCACACACAGAGACAGGAGTACAGTCAGAAATTAAATCCAGACCTCTGAAATTACAGTCCTGTGTTTTAATCACAAAACTCTTTTTTTTTTTCCTTGATTAAAACAGGAAATGAAAACACAAGTATGAGCTTATTCTGTAACTTCAACATATTACCACAAGCATCTTAAAAAAACATACATAGTTCAAATATGGTTGTCTCAGCCACATGAATATCTTGATGAAACAAAAGGCGAGCATGTCGTTCTGGAGGAAGCACATCATCAAACACCTGGTCCTTAAGGGCCTGAATAAACACTCTAACTTCTGAGTTGAAACAACCTTGTATTGTTTTAAAAAAAAATCTGTTTATGTGAATTTTAAGATAATCTTGTATAATTTCCAAGATTAACAATGTTATCTGCGGCTAAACTATGTTGAGACCAAAGAAATTTGCCACACCACCTAAGGAAAGGAAGAAGATATAAGTGGTGCTGTTATTTGACTGCAAGGGAAGCATATTTTCTTCTTAGTATGTTGTTAGATTGCCAAAGAGCTTTGGGATTCATGAAGATTTATCACATAATGAAAATGAGTTTGTTTCCATCATAAAGATATATGAGTGCCCCTCATATCATGCAGAAATTTCCTTTTGAGGTCACAGAAAAGGTGTGCTTTGGGATATGTAGACCATGGAGAATAAATTGCTCATAAACCCAACCTCCTCACTGGAGTTTTCACAGAGCCACCTTACTGGTTTTATACATTCTGTTTTTCACTGTTTGAAAGAACTGTTTTTTTCCTAACTACAGTTGCATCATTAATTTTCTTCATTGGCCCAAATCTTAAAAAAAATTACTGTTGTCCCAAACTACTTGAAAATCAGACATAAGAACAGGCAAATTCATTCTGAATAATTAATATCTCAAAAATTCCTCCACAACGTAATGACTGCTTCTATTTGTTGGCAGTGTTTCTTCTCACCTATTTTTCCTTAGCATTCAATATACAGGCACCAAAAGTTGCAAACCCATAACAGATCTTAGTCGGAGTTCAATAAAACAGGGACTTCTCAAAGTTTTTTTAAAACCCAGTTCTTGCGCACAGGGCTCAGCTCCTGGCATCCTAAGCAGATTTCAGAAAGGTCACATAGGGAAAAGTGCAGCAGTGACAACAGAGCTGTTTCCCATACACTTGGCTGAGCTTAGGGGAATTCCTTTCTGCCTGCATACTGTGTGCCTTCCTCACTTCACAGAGGCCTCATCAATTTTCCAGAAGCCCATAGGAGCCAACAAACAGAATATTTGAATATTAGATATCTTCCATCCCAAGCTCCCTTCAAGATGGTACTACCATAGTTTAACTGCTTCAAAACCAGAATTTGCCCAATGGGTAAAATTTAATCTAATCATTAAATTCAAAAGAAAATTATATTAGACTAGAGAACATGCAGTCTTTTAGAATAATGTTATCTTCTAAGAACATCACTTCTAGAAGGAAAGACAGCTGTTTCTGCCCTTCTGCTCGTAGACTCCAAGATATTAACGCCCATTGCTGTTTTAAATAATGGTCAAAAAACCATTCTCTGGTATTTGTTAAACATTTATTTTATATCCACACACTTGTACCTTTCTGAACAGATAGGATGTCTCTCTTTTGAGAGGCAAAACTAAAAATACTAATGATGCAAAAAGTAAAAGCATAATGTAGTGAGAGAAAGGATTGCTAAAGGGTTGTACTCTAGTAAAACAACCCTTTAATAGCACAGTCCTCTGGATAGCAAAGGCTAATCAGAAACTATTTTTTTTGACCATGTTTTGAATTTATTTCCTTTGTAAATTAATCTGGATTATCTATTACTATTTTCGGTAATTTTAATACTTTTGATAAGCATGATAGATTTTAATTCTCAATTTCTCCAGAAAAATCCCCGGAAATTTTTAGACATGTGGATCTTGACAGAAAATAAAGATGTCTCCAAATAATCCACAGCAATTTAAGACTATGTATTTGGTGGAAAGATTTTACATTTAGATTTTTATGAAAACGCCTCAACTTCATTACCTGAAGGTCAAGATGCTTTTTTGCACTGGCAAGTCTGACTGCATTACACACATTTTCTCTCTGGCAATCTTTAATTGCCAATTAATTCTAGGAATCCACAGCATGAACTGCATAAAAATACCTTGCTAGATGGTATCTACATAGATGATGTTTCTTATCCCTTAATATTCAATAGGTATAATCTTAAACCAAGTTACAATGGTTTTATGTTTCAAGTTTCCACTGAAGCATGTCTTTTTTGAAGCATTAATACCAGCAGCAATGGCTCTCGCGTGGCTCAGTGTGAGGCTGCACTGTGCAGACAGTGAATGGAAAGAGTCCTTTGTTCCATGAGACCTCCTTCCAAGCACTTAGGTACTCCTTTGCCTTTTTCCACCCTTCCTCTTTTCTGGCTTACAAAATGACCCACACGATTTTATGCAAAATATTAGATTTTTTTAAAATCAGGGTCAGTTTCTGAAAACAAAATAATTCTACCACCAAAACATGGCATTTTAGTTGAAGGACTGATTTTTTTAAAAATTGAAACAAGAAGTAAGCATGCAATGAGGCAAAGATCCCTAATCCCTGAAAACTCCTGGGCCTCATATGATAAGACCCTCATGACTTCTTACTAGACCTTTGACCTGACCTCGTTTTTCTAAAGTTTCAGGTTTCTGTCCAATCTAGTGGATATTAAAAAGAAAATAATCTACCAGCAGCGCACTCTTCAGTTCACCTTTTAATGGCAGGTCCAGAACAATGATGGCACACTGCTGCTTCCAATAGCAATGGTACAAGACTCATTGTGAAGTGTCAAAAGCCAAATGAAAGGATTTTTAATTTTTTTTTTCCTAGTTATTTCTTTATTTTAACTTAGTGTTCCAAACCAGCAAAGGTTGCATAGCAAAGCATTAAAAACCTAGGAAAATAGGATAAGGAAGCCTAGGAAAACCCAGTATAAAGGACATCTGGAGAACCCTAATTTATTTCTACTTGAGGAAATCATGAAGTAATTCTTTTTTTCACTGTATCAGTCAAAATGTTCTATGTATGTTGGTATTTGTGAAATATTAACAAGTTCATTCTCAGTTCAGGAGAAGCACTTGAAAAATACTAGGGAAGCCAAAAGAAATAAAATTAATTACTTTTTCTATAACATAAGTGAATCAATGCAAAACTTGTTTCCCAGGCTTATTGGTATGACATAGGGAAGAAAAGAAAGGCCAAGGAGAAATGGTGACTGATAGGGAGAAAAATGAGTTATTCAATGACTTCTCTGGCAGTCACCCTTTCCATTAAAGCCCATGATCTCCCATGTGGGTATGGGGAAGTCTCTTCCACTAAGTGAAGAGCAGGTTTGGGATCACTTGATGAAGCTGAGTAGTCCCAAGTCTATGGGACCTGATGAACTATGTTCCAGAATCCTGAGGGAACTGGCTGATGGTGTTGCCGAAACAATCTCATCATATTTGAAAAGTCAAGGCAGTCAGGCAAACTCCCGGGTGACTGAAAAAAAGGAAACATCATTTTCATTTCTAAAAAGAGGAGAAAGGAAGATGTGAGCAACCACAGACTGGTGAGCCTCACCTGTGTACCTGGAAAAATCATGCAGCAGATCCTCCTAGAAGTTATCCCACAGCATATAAAAGACAACAAACCGACCCAAGGCAGCCAGCACAGCTGGTATATAACACATTATGTTATATACTAACATAAATAAAACATTTTGAATGATACAGTGAAAAAATAATTACTTCATGACTTTCTCAAGTGGAAATAAATAAAGGTTCCCAAGACATCCTTTAATAAGGGCAAATTGCAACTACTTCAAAAAGTTCTACAAGATCAAGTGCCAAATGCTGCACCAGGGTTGGGGAAATCCCAGACATGAACAGGGAGATCAAGTCACTGAGAGCAACCCTTTGTAGGGGTTTCCTGTGGATGAAAAGCTGGAAGTAACCCAAGAATGTAGCTCTCAGCCCAGAAGGACACTTGTACCCTGGGCTGCATGCAAAGAAGTGTGTCTAGCAGGGTGAGGCAGGGGGTTCTACCACTCCATGTGGCCCTCGTGAGGGCCCATCTGGAATCCTAGGTCCAGCTCTGTTGTCCTCAGCACAAAAAAGATGTGGGCCTCTTAGAGTGGGTCCAGAGGATGCCATGAAGATGATCAGAGGGCTGGAGCACCTCTCTGTGAAGACAGGCTGAGAGAACTGGGTTTGTTAAGCCTGGAGAAAGAGAAGGCTTTGGAGTGATCTCACTGCAGCCTTAAAAGGTTCTCATATAAAGGATGCAGGGGGATTTTTATACTGGGAGATAGTGCAGGACTACGGGCAATGGCTTTAAACTGGAAAAGGGCAGGTTTAGATTAGATGTTAAAAAGATGTTCTTTACTCAGAGGGTGGTGAAGAGCTGGAATAGGTTGCTCTGAGAAGCTGTGGATACTTCAATCCTGGAAGTGTTCAAGGCCAGGCTACATGGGACTTGGAACAACCTGATAAAGTGGAAGGAGGTCCTGCCCATGGCAGAAGAGTTGGAACTGGGTGACTTTAAGGTCCCTTCCAATCCAGACCATTCTATGATTCTCTTTTCATCCTTACAACTGAATCAGCAGGTAAACCCAGGCATCTTGTGGAAATCACCAAACCAACACTCAAGTCAAAAATCACACTAACAAACAGCTACTCAACGACAGGATTTTAGTCTTGTTTTACCTGGCTCTTCAAGTTATAATCATATAACATGGGTAAATTTGCAACCACAGCAAGCTAAGCATTTTACCATTCATTTTTAACCACTCTTCTAGCCCGTACTTGCCCTGTAAACAATTACTGTTCCAACATGACTTTGTGGTAATTTGTTTGTTCAAAACATGAAATAAGCAAGCAGAAGTTGCTCAAGAACAGTCAATCAAATAAAAACCCATTGTAGCCTCTGTCTAAAAAAGTTGCATCCATTCTGAGAGTTTTTGGTCAAATTAGATACTTTTAGCAAGAACACTGTAGTTGCAGACAGTGTTTACTGAGTTTATGAACTAAATTCTGACAGAACAAAAGTAGTCAGAGCACATTAAGTAATTTTCCAAAGAGTACTTACTGAAGATTGTGATTTGGGCTGTTTGTTGGACCTGCAAACATAAAACAAACAAGTATTGCTGACAAGTTTAGCTCAAGGACAACATAATAAAAAAAGTCAACAGCAATCTAAAGGAAATTGTCTCTTTAAGGAAGGTTTATCTCAAGCTCCAAACAAAACCCTCTGCATTCCTGAACATAATTATATATTGTTATTTTCAAAGCTACAAATAAAAATCATATGAATCTACTGCCTGCTCCAGCAGCAACCTGAATGGACTTAGTGTTTTTCATAAAATATTTTCCACCATAAAGACAAAGGTAGTTAGACAAGGTGTTATTTTAACACATCACTTACCTTTTAATAAGCCCCAGCTGTGCGTTACTATCAGAATTTAGGATGTGGCAAGGGGATGATCAATTTTTGCAACAGCAGGAGCAAGGGTCAATACTCAGCATTTCAATACTCAATAACTACAAATTGAACTGTGGAATCCATTATTTACATTACAAAATAAGAAAAAAATTTAGAAAAATGCATCTAGAATTTTTTCTCCCATTGCTCCACAGGCAAGCCAAATAAAAGGTTAGCTTCCAGATTGGCCTATTAAGTCTCCAAAATGTAATATAAGCAATTGTTCAAAGGCGTGGTATACCTTCACATGTCAGAGGACAGAATTTGAGGCCACACTCCACATAGCAGTACAGAACTGATATTCACAAAGACAGACCCAGAACTACGGACATCACACAGAAAACCGCTTGTCATTCTTCTCAGCAGTTTTTGGTTTTTTTTACAGACTGAGTTCAGCAGTAGAGTGAAAAATCCAGGCAATGAAATGTTACCTTTTTGTACTTTTTACCAGCACTCCTTTAATTTTTTTTCTTCTGTATATTTACAGACCTCTACATCTGTATTTACTTTCTTTTATTACCACTAAAAGGGTATCAAGTTCAACTGAGAAGTTCTGTGCTGGGAGAGAGGCCCCAGGCACTGACTTTATTTTCTTTTGTGTTGAGAATTTTTCTTAAAACAGTAAATTCATTTCTCATTATGCTATGGTTAAAACTAATTCCTAGTCTATAAAGCAGTCTGAGCAGTCATAAAAGCCAGGAACTCACCAAGCCTGACAAACAAAACTCCTGTTGCAGTGATTGTCTTCATCCCATTTGAAGCCACGCACTGGTAGTATCCTGTGTCTGTGGTATCCAGATCCTGGATTCTTAGACGTGAACCATAATCTGTTTTTCTGATGATGATCCGTCTTGGCTCCTGAACCACTGGAGCATCATTTTTCAGCCATCTGACATTTGGGGATGGATTTCCTGCTACCTTGCAGTGGAGGATTGCCGTTTGCCCCTGGACTACAGTGATATTGTTTACTGGTTCCAAGAAGGTCAGGAAATAACCTAAGATAAAAGATCATAAAAGATCAAACGTTACTTGGGTTGAGGTAAAAGCCTGCTCAAAGGTACTTTTCTAAGAGAGAACCCTGGAAACAATTTCAGTTTTCTTTCAAGATTAAAAAAAATGCAATTCACTGTCCTAAGAACACCACAGCATCACACTCTAATTAATGTTTCCTTGCTGACTTCATGCTTGTCTGCAGGTAGGTATGCAGATTCAAAGGTCAATCATGAATTGATACTATTACACTCCTAATGTCTATTTGAAGCAGCAGTGACTTTTTCTACATCTGACATGATAAAATACTAACTGCCTAACATACATATAGTGCTGTTCTGTTCCAACAGCAAAAAAACCCTTGCTCCATAAATGAATAATGCCAGTTGTTATCATATTGGAATATCATGGTCATTTTACCACATAATCTTCTTACATGATCACAGATTTGTCTCAAAAAGAGCTACAATTGGAAAAATTACTTTTAGATATTAATTTGACTTGTTAGTTACTCAACAAAATCTTAAAATTAGGTTGATTTGGACAGGCCTATATTATAATAAGTTTTCAAGATTATATGTCTCACATTCAATTTATAGAAATAATGTCTCAATTGCAGAAATAAACTGTGATAGAGAGGGGGCCCATAAGCTGATTATAGACTGCCATTTTTACATCAAGTCAAAATATATGGCCAAGGAAACATCTGTATGGATAGTGTGTAATAACATTTTGTAGATATTTTGTAAGTGAAAACTACAGGTCCCAATTAGTGGTTTGTTAAAAGCAAAGGGCTTGTCAAGGCTGTATTTGTGATCTCTAGGGACGACAAAAAAGAAAGAATTTATGAAGAACACTGTCAAAACCTGACAATCAAATCTTTTGTTGGTTATTATTTATAAATTTAATTTGGTGTTAGGAGTCCTGCAACTGATACACATCACATACTGAAAGTCTGGCAATATGTAATTCCATTGAAACAATAAAGTTGTTATATTACCTTACAAAACAGGTAAGAAAAGTATCTAGGTGTCACGCTCATGTGTTTGTACTAGTGAATTTAGACCTTCTAGACATAAAGCTTCAGGAATTCAAATTACATTATATTTTTATGGCAGCTGGATACAAATATCAAATAATTTTGACGGATGCTCACATGTAGACCTTTCCTATCACTCAGATTATTTTGCGTCTGTTTAATTAAGTAATAGCATATTATTGTACACAAATCCAACACTAGTAAAGAAATGGTCTACACTGACAGTCCAATTGCTGAAATACCTTAAGAAAATTGATGTTCTGCTTTGATTTATATTTGACAGGGCTGTGAAAATCAGCTCCTCTATAACAGTTAAGTGTAACATTGGAGAAGGGAGTAGTAGAAATATCAGAATATAATAAATGTACAAGCCAGATATTGCTGGAAAACTGGGTTATTCTGTGTGTTACATTGTTCTCTACCACTGGCCTTTCAAAAGAAATCCTGTTATAATGAATAATACGAACATACAATGTAGACAAGTGCAAATTTAGTTTGTCATTACATAGAAAATTATTAGAATAAGTCTAAACAGAAAATTAAATAAATCCAAGTATATAAAATCTCCACACAATACTGAAAATTTACAGGACAATTATTTTATTCTTGTTTGTCATGAAATAATAAATTATTGTTTATTTAATTTTATATTAGTTGTCCCTATTTTTAATTTAAAATCTTTAGCAGACTTCAGAATATTCTGACAGAATACAAACAATATTTGTTTTCAAATAACTTATATAAAAGGGAGAAAAAGTACATTAATGCTTTCAGCAATGTCATACCACAACAATGTAATTTATTATGTTTTTAGCTACATTTCATAGCTGAAAAAATAGAAATACTATTTTGACATTCTGGCAGGGAAAACAAAACCAGTAAATTTACTTCCTGATACAGTCAACTGAAGCAATTGATCAAAACTCCCTTTAAGCCAACATCTTACACACATAATTATTTCTAGCAACATGAAAGAAAGCGTGATCAGTCCTACCACATGTTAGAAAAGGATTTTCTATGGCTACTTCCCTCATAGCTTGTTATTTCACTATTTTTTCATAGTCTGCATGTAGTTTATTCTCATGAGCACCACTGAGATAGCATCCACAGGAGTGTTACCTAGCAGAGACAGAGATACCACAATCCCAACCTACTCCGGGCCCGTCAGGCCACACTTGGAGTCCTATGTCCAGCTCAGATCCCCAGAATTCAAAAATAACACAGAAAGACAGGAGAGAGATCAAAGTAGGGCTACCAATGTCATCAAAGGGGTAGACAACAAGTCCTATGAAGAAAGATTTCAAGTAGTTATGTCTCTTCTCGCTGGAAAAGAGAACACCAAGGGAGCATCATCACAGTTTTTCAGTACCTAAAAGGCACTGACAAAAAGAACAGAGACAGTCATCACAAGGAGCTATATGGAGAAGACAAAGGGCAGCAAGTGAAAGTAGCCAAGAAATGTTTCATTTCAATAGAATAGAGACATTTTTTGCAGTGAGAACAATCATTCCCCTTAAAATGAACTGCCTAGAGATGGGGTAGGGCCCTCATCGCTGGAGGTTTTCAAGATATGATTGGACAGAGTACTAGATTGTCTTGTCTAAGCTTTCTTTCCCCAGAACTGTTGGACTGGGTGATATTTTGAGGTGCCCCCCAGGCTAGAATGTTCTGTAGTTCTGTGGGCCTCTGATTCAACAATCATGGGGACAAGCCAAATGTGCTCATACAAGGGAGGCAAAATAGTTTAAAGACCTTTTTTGCAAAGAAGCTGGGCCCCTTTGAGCATGGAACCAGCACAGAGTTATGTTCATCTGGCTCAGAGATGCTTCTGATACCCAAGAAATGAAACAAGAAGAGATCTGTCTAAAAGGCGAGGCCAATTCAAGTCCTGTAAGATGACAGACAGGGATTGTGGTTTGTCTGGCTCTCTGATATATTTTTTGCTCTTCACACGCAAGTACATGAGAGGGCTACATTGTTCTTGTGACACTGATCAGCTTATACCTTGCTCAAACCCTTGCCATTATTTCACTTTTTCTGATTTAAAATGAGCTGGGTGGAGTCCTCTTTTTGGGATAGTCATGGATATTAAATTCAAATACATTTGGATGAAAACAGATAGTAAATTTACTCATTAGGACTTAACTCAGGATTAAATCCATGTTAGAACTTCCTGTTTCACTAATTAAAATAGAACTACTGCAGGAAGTAATTAGATCCATATCTTTAAGCCACCCAAAATATTTCATATGAATCTGTGAATCTGATCCTAGTAACAGCAAGAGCAAAGCTATTACCATGGAAAGCAATGCCAAAGATTTATGGGTTAATTCAGTCCCAGTGCAATTAGATAGACTTTGCCTGAAGTCAGCAACACTGCATCTATTTCCTGCAGGTCAAAATTCAGCTTTAGTTCATCATTACTCTTGCCAATTTTACAGGTATTTTCTGCAGTGTTTTATACTACCTTGTTATTACAAACCAAGTAATAAATATTTTAACCTAATGAACTTCGAAGCATTTGTGTTTTCCAAAGTTCTCCAGAGCAGCCTAAGAGCAGTGGGTCAGCTCAGGGCCTCTTCTCTGCCTCTGTCCACCCTGAACTGCACACTCTGTGTTTGCTGGTTTAATTTCCTCTTTGAGAAGCGATGTTTATGTCCTCACTGGTTCTGAAGTATTTCTATGACAGAGCAGGCAGCCATTTGTTGAGCTGCTCTGTTATTTGGTGTCCACTTTAGATAACCCATAATTGCAATTCTTTCAAACAAAGTGGAAAATTTAACCAACCATGTTCTAAAGAATGTTTTCTTTATTTAATTTCCGTGGTGATAATCAGCAGTTACTTTTTTGGTAATGTACGTCACACCACAAACACAGTGTAGATGCCAGTTTGACAGAATGCTTTGGGGAAAAACACAAATTTTCCCAGGATAAATTAGGACCTCAACAATGTGCAAAGCAATTTTTTTTCCCAATGTAGTTCCCCTTCTGTCTTAGTAAATCTTAATTTGGACAGGTACAAGGGAAAATGAAATGTGAAAATGCTAGAACTTGTATTTAACTTGTGTGTCCTGTATTTCGTGTTAAGCAGTAGTCAAGTAGAATTTTTTAAAACTGGAACAGAATCGTTAATCTGTTTTAATACTAACGTAATTTTGAAACAGAGAATAAATACTCTATATAAAATATTTTGTTTCTGTAACATGTTGCCAAATCTGTGAATGTCCTATTGTAACTGTCATATTATAAAGATTTATATTTTACTTGGGAGATGGATAAAAAGATAATTTCTTTAAATAAAGTAAAATGTCCAGAAATTTCCTCTGTTGTGACATTAATATTGTTATATAATGGTTTTTATACTCTGGCTTGCTTCCAAAGGTCATTGAAATGAAGGAAAATGCTTCCTTTGCCTTCAGTGATCTTTGGCATGATTCAACTATATCAAAAGGAAAATCTATCCAGTAGATATTTCTGCATTTGCTGTAGGCAAAAATGCTGTAAATTAAATTTCTCTTTCATTATGGTTTCCAACATAGTCTACAACCAATACTAGTATTTATTTTGCTTGAACAGATTAAAAACTGTTCTGTCAAGAAGCTATGAGAGGACAATGCAACTTAATCTATATATTATGTTTTGCTATCATATTCTATGTACTCTATGAATAACATAGCTTAGGGAAACGGTTGACATGAATTCCAGCAGAACTCCTTCATATTTGGAAAACCTTTGTTAGGTTGCCAGTACTTCATATTTTCTAACTGAATAAATTTGATATAAATATATCAAATAGAATCCCAAAGCAAATCAACATTAAGATGACAGGTCTATTATTCATGTTTTGGCAAGAATATAAAAATAAACTTTTCCAGAGTGTGTCAAATCATTGTCAAGATATGCACAAGAATAGATACTAAACTGAAAACCTAAAGGGTGCAACTATCACTAAGACCTCACATGTGTATTATATTTCTTAGTTTTATTTACATTATTCTGGCACTTATATGTCCAAGTTATTGGCTCAAACCATATGTGTTATTCTTGGCATAAACACAATATAAAATTATTGTTCTGCTTTTGCTATTTTAAGATCTTAGCTGTGATTTTGAAGTTCATTCTAAAGAAATATTTTAAGACTCCTTAGTTACTTTAGATTACGTAAATTCTGGATTAATTGTTTGCAATTCAAGTTTTAGTTCCTGTTCATTTTTTATTGCTTGTACTCTTTTTTTTCTATGTGATTTTAAAAATATTTATGCATTCGTAATTTTAAAATAAGCTTCAATATGGCAATCATGAATCATACTTAGTAACAACTTTTTAACCCTTTTTATCTCAGAACTTCCAAATCATTTATGAATATTGAAGTCTTTTGAGATGGGATGATACCATCAGGCTTATTTCCCAGAAGCAGAAAGTAGAGCAAGGGGAGTCCTAAGTGATTTGACAATTTACACACAGATTAAGTGTCGGTATCGATGATACTACATCAAGATTCACATCTTTCTGTATTTCTGAGACAATGACTCTCTAAGATAATCATCCACTTTGGCTCCTACCCAGGTGGATTCACCTTTCTTTCTGCACTCCACAAGAAACACCAAAACTGAATAGCCAGTTTTTGAGAAAAAGAATTTAAAATTTGATTCATAAATGGCTAGATAACTGAAGATACAACAGTACTTTCAGACCAAGTAGTAATAATTGTAGATATGTTTAATCACTTTTTAGAATACTTATTCCTCCACAAGATATAAATAATTATTTAATTGACTTTATGCAATAGTCAAAAAAGCCCATAAAGCCAACCGAACACATCACAGTTTACAAGAGTCTCAGTTTGAGATACTCAGAACGTAAAATCACCTGTTTAAAAAAAAAAAGGACAAATACCTTTTTTTCTGCATAGCTACATAAATTTAGACCATTTTCAGATTCATGGAATAAAACACTTCCAGTGTTCAAAACCCCTATGAAAATATGTATACTATGATTTTGTGTAGAAAGCAATGTGTGATTTTTTCCCTAAGCTATCTTATTTTTCTTTTTTAACGCCTTCCCAGCTTTTTTCATTTTTGTCTTCAAATAAACTTTTTTTCTTAGGTATAAGATGAGCATGGAAGAATCCTCAGGAAGAAGAGCATGACCTTTCTCACCACAACTCTTTATTATGGCAAATTTCTGCGCTGGCATTTTTAGACTAATATAAACTTATATCCAACACAAAAGGGTTTAGGGGCAATATTCTGAGTAATTAAACTAATGATATTTCCACCATAAGCAAAGTCACATTTTCCCACAATGAAGACATAATTTTTCACCTAGGATACATACTTTGCCTTATGGAATGCTGAGGATGACATCATTGTTCCAAAATTTACTGGTTTATGGTAAAATTTAGGGTACTAAGCATAAAGTGTTCATGAAATTGACAGGTAATCTATAAAGAATATCCATGAGATACAGAGTTTGCTAGGTTTATAAAAGAAGTGAAGACTGTAGAAACAGAAAATGCCTGTGAAAGTTGCTGAAATGCAAATTATGCCTTTCTAAAGGTGTGTATGACAACACTGAGCTTAGGGGACATCAATGGCAGTGTCACATTTGGCAGGTGGTGGGAGTCCAGTAAAGTGACTCCTTCCACAAGTAAATCAGAATTCCAAATAAACTGAGAAATATCATCCTACTAAGGAGGGTAGACTGAAGCCTGACTCACGATTACTTGCACAGAACATTTTCCTAAATAAAAAACAGTCTCCCCAATTCTTCATCCTCTGTTTTAGTTAATCCTGATACAAAGATGAGTGATTTACAGTTTATTTGAGTTACATTAGAAAATGAAAGGGATGTTGGCAGATCTCCCAAAATACACATGAGTAGCTAAGGAAACTACAATATTATATATGCCACATAATATCTCCAGATTAAATGATACCTTTACAGTCTAATTTAATCCAATTTGCATCTCATCCTTCATCCTATTTTTTTCTCAATGTAGAAAAATTCATCCAGAAACATGTAAAAAAAGTTGATTTGGTTCACATTCTCTTGAAATTCCCTTAGGAACAAGGAATAAACAACGGCCAATCCAGGGATGAAGCAGTATTAGCTTTGTGCACATTGTCCTCTCCTCTGAAATCATTGGGTTTTTAAGACCCAGTGAGAGTATGTTAGAATGTTTGTGAAAAAAAGAGAAAGACACCAAGCAAGGCTTACTTGAAAGTAAGACTGGTGAAACTATCAACTTTACAAAGACTGATTGAGAGGGGACTTGGACTGTGCTCGGATGTTTTACTTTTATTCCAAAGCAGACCTAAGTTCTTCTACAGCAAACACTCACTGCTCTGCACTGGTTTCAGTGAAACACTGCTCAGACACAGTGCTTTCCATTCATTCAAGTGTTCACTTAAAGGAAACAAGGGAAAATAAATTCTCCTCAAATGGCTAGCCAAGCTGTTGCCCCTTCTCATCAACTATTAGAAGGCTAACTTCACTTGTAGGAAGAGACTTGCAACATTTTTGTAAATGAGCATTATTAATAACACCTTGCTTAAACTGATTTTGTCATTGGAGACAGAATCATTTCTCAGGACTTCTGGAAGATTCTAGAAAAGAGGATGACTAATACACGTGGTACTTTTAATGTGGTTTTTAATTTGGGTATTATTAAAGCTGGTTATCTCCATACCTGTTTTGGGTCTATTCCAAAATAAGAACAATTTTAAAAATAGGAGGTTACAAGCAAATCAAAATAACTGAAGATTTCTGAAGGAAAGAAGAAGGTTGATGGGATGGAAGGGCTTAGGAACCTTTGAAGTAGAACTGTCCAGTGGTTCTTTGTAACAAAACCTGACCCCTTACTATGACACAGAAACACCTGAGCTAACATTCCAAATAGTTTTGCTTCTATGGAGAATTTTGTGCCGACATTAAAATAAAATAAATAAATGGGAGCAAATGAGGCCATTTCCTAGCTAGGTATGCTGGAAACTAACAATTGGTTGTATACCAGTGAATAACTTAAGAACATGGGTCTCTTTTTATTCTTCCTTTTTTTTTTTTTTTTTTCTGAAGGAAATATACAGTTCTTACTGTGTAGAAATATTTGAGATGTGATTAATTACTTCCTCAGACAGATACTGCCTGTGGTCTGCAAAGGAAGGAAGTAACTGGAACTCCTTTTTCAGCAAGAAATTAACCAAGCACAGTCACATGAAAAAAAAAAAAAAAAAAAAAAAAAAAAAAAAAAAAAAAACAACCAAAAAACCCCTCTCTCTTTTACATCTGTAGCCTTAAAGGCTCAAACATAACAAAAGAGAGAAGTGGGTCCAACTTGCCAGGCATCAAGCCTATCAGATGCAGTTAAAAATTAAACATGGCCCTTTTTCATCAAAAGTAGTGTGTACATCAGTGTGAATAAAACAACTGGTAGTAATACAGTGCTACTGACAGGAATACTACTACAATTTTTTTTTTCCAGAATAAATGTCAAATTCTAAACTTCTAAAATATTTCAGCAGTTTCAGAAAGTAGTGAAGAGTTGAGAAATGGAGTGTACCAGATCTTCTTTCCAAATAGGGGGGACTTAGTCCCATGCTGATAATCAGTAGCAAGGTGGTTACACAAGCAAACAGAAACACATCTTTGTTTTACTGACTTACAGACCAAATTTAAAGGAAGATTCCATAAAAAACCTCCCAATATGCACATTCAGGGTAAGAAATCTAACTAATTCAGGAAGACAATAAGGATTAGATAACCTTGGATATCTATAAGAAGAGAAACTATATTCCAAAGCACCCCCAAAATTCATGTTCCTCTAAGATAAACTGCAAGAAGATCTTGTCAATACCACAGCTCCGCAGATTGCAACATGTCCTCATTAATGAAGCTGACATTATTATCTGACTCTTTTCTTTAGCCTAAGAATTGACATTACGACAGCAATGCATCCATAAAATATAAAATTAGTACACAACTGAAAAAAATATTGTTCTTCAGGTAAAATACTGAAAATTTTCTGCTTTAGAAGGAATTGGAAGCACAATTTGCAGTAAATATGTGCATCCTCTGATCCAGGAATAGCATTTGGATCTAGAGCTTTAAGTGGCAAAGTGTCACAAAATTTATGTTAACTAATAAATAACTAGAAATCCTGACACTACAATCAGTTTAAAAAAACAAAGCATTAATCCTCAGAGCTACTTTAAAAGTACGTATTCTTGTGTTGTAATGGGCTAGATTTAACTACCTCAGACTAAAGATACCAGTACTTAACATTTACCTGGAGATGCTAAGTGTGGCACTGTACAAAATCAAATCAATTTCATGGAAACAATGTGAAATAAAACATGCAAGGAAGGTAGTAATAATACACTGTGTTTGGATTAAAACATCTAACCCTCTCCATGTGGGGGAACTCAACATGCTTCGAAACTAATTTTTATAGACTCCTTTAGCCTTGCTAGCACTGCCTGGAATCAGAAGTGCTAATTCACAAAAGGAAGGTTGCCTTCCTTACAGTCTTGTATTAATAGACAAATATAGGGAACATTCTATAAAAGGATTTTGTTGGTCCTTTCTGAAGAATGTTTATACTTAAGCAGGGTGATGAAATTACAATTCATTTTACCTTTAGGTGTTGGAATTGGTCTCTCAACTCCATCCATATGACCTAAGGGGTCGTTTGAATCTGGAATTTCCATTTCACCTACAAAGAAAAGAAGATTTTGTTAAAGTGGAATTGAAGCTAATCTTTCTGTTAAACAGCATTATAACAGTGAGTTCAGCACATTCTCTCTGCCTCCAGAGTTGCACATGGGAAACACAGCACACAGGAAAAACATAATGACAAGGTCAGGATTTATCCACTGTGGATTAGAAAATGCTACAATAACTACTTTGTGGATTACTTGGTGTTTGACAAAATAGAAAGCATTAAAATCTACATTCCAGTTCTTAGTAGAATAAAGTCCACACATTTTTACAAAGAATGCAAACATTTCCTGGAAGCAATGGTGGCTTAGAAAATTAAACAGTACCTGAGCTTTACTGATAGCCCCAGTTACAAAATGGCATAAACTTGCTTTTAAACTTACACTATGGTAATTCAGATTCCATCTCCAGAGGTCAGACTCATTGTCACTACTGACTTTCTCATCCTACTCTCAGCCACATCCCTAAAAGACATCTTTAGAAATGAAACTATAATAACTGCTTACCAAGGATCTCAAAGTGTGAGGAAATGGATAGACATCTTCTGTATGCACTCCTTTTTTTCTGTCTAATATATCAGTACAAGCTAGCACACTGCAGACAGTACTTCGAAGTTCCTTCACATTTGCAGGTCTTGCAAAACTCCAACCATTATACACCACCTGTTTGCTCTCTGTTTAAAAAATTTAGGTAAGGAACAGAACTGAAGTTCTAACTCAGATAACAGTATAGATGTGATTTAACTAGAACAGCTTCGAAAATGACACCACCTATTTTTTTATATTTTCTAATCTATATTCAGTCATCCAAATTCCTTACATCCTTAGCATATCACAAAGATATGTAAATCTAAGGTCATTAAGATCTGAAGTGAAAGACCTGGGATTCATTGCAGGTCTGTCAGGGGTGTTCATGGTATTGTTTTAGGCAAAATGAAGCTAGAGAAAAGACTCTCCTTCTTCCCCATTTTGTCCCCATTACCCTTTCTTCAAACTACAATACAACTCTGAATGCAAGTAAAATACAAGTAACCTTATCCCTACCTTACACCATATTATGAACGAAGAAAATAATTTGAGACACTTTTTTGTTTGTTTGTTTATTTATTCTTTCAACCATTATTTGATAAGAGATTCAGCTAACTTGCCTTTATCAGATAAAACACAGAAACCAGAGACATTCTCTACAGCAGGCTGGATCTGAAAGTATTTCTTTCATCACAGTACTGTCACTTGTCACTACTTCATCCCTACCTTTATCTCCCATTGCTCGAGATTCTTTGCCTGGCAACACGACAGATTCCAGTTGAATTGTGTGCTCATTCTCAGACACCACAAATAGAGTGATGGTGAAGATGGTGTTGTACCCTTGGTGACACACTCCTTCACTTCAGAACAGCTAAGGCTTGGGCAGACATTCTGCATTTTCTGCCACTCCCAGCACTGGTCAGTAGAAATCAGAGATAATATCCCCCAGCAGACTGGAGGGAGAAATGGAGATGGGGGGCCAAGCTGGCTATTGCCAACCTTGCCACTGCAAATCCCAACATGGTGCATCTTCATACTCCTGCAGGCTTGGTACAGACTTAGCACCAGACTTTTAGCTGTAGAGAACCTTTGCTGATCTTTTTGATTCAGGGCGAAGAGGTGAATGCATGACCACTACCAGGTATATTCTGTCAAATTTCAGCAGATACATCACATCTTGCTCTTACCAAGGGGCAGCAAGACAAGCTCACCTTGCTCTTGCTTGAACTTCTGCGTCATACAAGGTTTAGAAGGGGCAGCAGCATTTACTGGCAACAAGAAAGACAAATCCAAGATGAGACAGCCAGAGCAGAAAGAAGAGGAGGAAAACTGACCAGTTTTTTAGTCCACAAATACCTCTCATATCTTATTCTGGTGGTCATAATCCACCACCATTCACAGGGTGGAACATTATTACAAAACTGTCCTTAAGGTTATTTGATTGCTTAGCACTCAGCTATCCAGACTTGCCTGAGATCTGAGCGGCACTTTTGGTTTAATACCACATCTTCAACTTTAAAATAATTGTTTCCATTTCTTCAGTAATCTCATGGGATTTACAACAGAAAAAGCCATTAGAAGTTCAGATAAATGAGCACAGAAATGTTTTCCTCTCTCATTTCTGCTTCCCAGGCCCATATCTCTTTATCTTTTTAAGTTTTTCAGAACAAAGGTGGAAAGAAACAAAAGCATTTGCTGTTTTGAAAAATTCCAGAACTAGTTGTATGTGATTCACTCTTGTACTTGATATGCTTCTGTCTGGAAAAAACATCAATCTTCATATGTGCTTGACCAGGGAACAATTACAAACTATAGCTGCCACTTGTCATCAAAATCTCCAGTACTAAGCAAAGTTAAAATTAAAATCCTTTGCATTCTTTGCGAATCATAAATACAAATCAGATCTGTCACTTAAACTTGCTTTTATGAAAGAAACATCTATATTTTCTGTAAACTGCAAAATTCCACTTCAACCATATTTATGACGAATTCCAAGCTTTAATCCTAAACTTTCTCTACCACAACTTAAAACACAAAAAATTTATTATCAATTTGAAAAATAAAGTTTTTAACACTATAAAGGCAACCAGCAAGTCACTATAACAAAATCTATTTTTCTCTTGTATTGACAGAATTTAAATATTCTGAAATCAAGAACTTAGAGCTGTGTACCCCTTTTGAATATTATTTTCTTTTTATTATTATCAGTGCTTTCTGATTTTGCACTAATAACACAGTATGTTTTTCCTGCCAGGAGTGAATCCATGGTGTTTACCTCAACAATTTTTACCTACCAATTTTTTGGGGTTTTTTTTCCCAATTTTCCTCACTATAGTACACATGGACCCTGATCATGTCCCATCATCAACTCTCTGCAGTCTTACTCTTGTTTGAAGTTGCCTACACAACTATGCTCCTGTCCACTCCTGATTTTTAACTCTCTTTTCTCACTTTGTTTAATCAATATTTCCATAAGGGTATCCCATTTTACTTTTTTCTTCCTGCTTCCAGTATCTTCTCCTAGAAGAATATTTATGTGCTGTTGCACTCCCTGAAGGGAAAAAAAGTCCATGAAGTAATTTAAGGTGCCAAATTTTCACTGTCAGATTTCATCAGTAAAAAACTAGTACTAGTAAAAACATAGTTGTTCACTAAACCGGTTTTAGATGTCACAAAGATACCAGATAGTCACATTGTTTTTTATCTCTATAACAAATGCAGCACTGTCATACAACACTAAGAAAAGAGGTAGACTTGCAAAACACAAAACTGAAAGAACAGCAGCAATCCACTATACAGTTGTTATTTAAAACTGGTAAGAAAAGAAATGCTCAATAATTGAACCTTACATGTGGTCTTACCACCTTACTCTGGGAGTAAGTATGCTCTTCTTGTGTGCTATTGAGGCTCTCTTACTTCAAAAGGGGTACAGAAGAGTTGGAAGAGTTTCAGAGAAGTGAGAATATTTATTCATAAACCAGTTTTTGTACTGCTACTAGGATTTGTTGCTCTGAGAAGGAGATGTCTGAGTTCAATTACTGTAAAGCTCTACGGAGTCATGAGAGTCCACAGAGTGGATGGACTCTCTTGCTAAAAATGGCAGCGCTAGAAAAAACAGTAACAATCAACTTTAAAACAAAGATAAAATAAGGCAATGTTTTCTCAGAAGAGATGTAATTGGACTGAGTGCAGAGTTCAGATGACCCACAGGTAAGACTGGACAAGTTCAGTGAGACCTCTCTCACAGAAATCCTGTGTGGTCATATTAAAGTCCCTGAGTTAAAAATGGCTGGAGGCTGGGTAAATACCCAGCACAAAGGAGTACTATTTACTTAGATCTCTTCTTACACTTTTACTTCAGCATTACCTTTTTTGCTGCCACCAGAGCCAAGACTTAGCACTGCCCAGATCTCTCATCTGCTCCTGTATAGTGATTCTCAAACTTTTCACTAGCATATTTTCTCTCCACAGACATTAAGTGTATCACAGTTAATTTCTAAAGACTCACGTCTTTAATTTATGTTTGCTGTGGGAGTGGAAGGTAGAAGAGATCATGAGTGCCCTCTTCTTCCACACTGCATGACCAGACATGACTTCAACAGAACCAGAAGTCGGCCTGAATGCCAATGGCCAGATGTGCCACTTGCCAGATACTAAGGAATACCTTATTAATCCTCTTTTCGTGGAACACACAATCAAGTAAAATGCAGATGCTGTAAACAGTGACTCTTTTAAACTGCTCACCCACACAAAAATGATTTCTTAACTTTTGAAGGCACTAAAGCAAGCCATTTCAACCTATGGAAAATCCCACTCCAAAAGAAAAAGCATGTTTAAAATAATATAATTATCTATATTTTTGATGTAAAAAATGTGTTCAGTTCCTTTGATTCACATAGTGAACTGTAGCAAGGAAACAGGTGCTACAGAAAATTCTTTTCCTACTTGTATATAAATAATTATCACTTATTTTTAGTTTCGCTTCTCTTGAAAACATGAGGACAACTTTCTTACTAACAAGATTCAACACAGGTAAGCTCACTGCTCCATCTTATGCACCAATGACCAACGAAATACAGAAGCAAATATCCAGAGTTATTGGGGCAGGAAGGCTCTTTTACACTTTTGAAAACTAAGTTGCCCAGCTGATCACAGTATCAACTCACAGGGCACACACCACTCATCATAAAATAACTGATTTTTTCCTCTGAAATGGTTATGACTTCACAGATCATTCATTACCTGAACACTAAGTGCAATAAACGGATTCCAAAATGATCATGGCCATAAGCAGACATCAAAATAACACATTAATCTTCATCAGAAAGCCAGTCACAAGGAGGGGGTTACCATAATTGATACCAGGAACAAAACAAGGCCTCAGTCTCACATAGAAAGAGAAAAAGAGTACTCAGGTATTTTCAAACAGAGTGGGCCTGACTGACTCAGAGCAGCTAAGGGCGGGCTGATGCAATACCGTGCAATGTTATTAACTGTCTTTCATTATTTGCAGAGCACAGATGAGATCTTAAAATATGAGAAATTGCACGAGTGTTTCCTATTATTTATTTAAAAGGGTAAAAAAAGGTGTGCCAGAGAATTATAGAGCTATCAGCTTAACTTCAATTCCTGGAAAAATAATGGAACAAAGAAGTTATTTTTAAGCATTTACAATAAAGCAGAGAGATGAGTAATAACTAAAATAGAAGCCAACATTGACTTGGCTGACACTGATTAGAATCAGACACAAGTCAACAATTGCAAGGTACTGCAAACAAGGCAAACTTCAAAAAAAAAAAGCAGTAATCTTCCCCCTTTACCCAAAGCTAGTAAGGCCCTAGACTACTTTCTTCAATTTTCTGTGTTCCATTTCAAGATAGATGAGAGTAAAAGTAAAATACAATTACTAGCACCATGAAGATAGTCTACAAAACATGATTAAGAAAATCAAAAACATAATGATTACTAAGCCTTGGTCTGAAGAAGATTAAGCTATGGACTGAGAACAAGTATTCTTCAAACACAGAGGTCTCAGTAGATTAAATTTTTTAGTGTGGCAGATTTGGCAACAGTCTAATGCATATGATACTGCACAGGTAATAGAAGCTTCTTCTCCCAGATGAAAGAGGATTTCTTAGGATCTCTTCCGATCTTATGATTCTATGAATGAACCATCCCTCTACCACTGTATTTTAAATCCCAAAGCCTACAAATATATCCTTCAACACTAAAAATTGCACAGCCCTACAATTAGCAAAGCTGCAGATTTTTGTTCTGACGTTTCTTTCACTCATCAATAATCCTGTTTCTGTAGCTGAAACTGTTTTCAGATTTAAACATCAATATGCAACCTTTGCTTCCTGCGGCTGTAACCTTTTAGTCAAGTTCTAACTTTCTTCCAATAACGCAAAACTCCCAAACTCTCTCTTTTCAGCCTAATGCCCTCTAATATTCTGTTCTTTTCTTCATAAAACTTTGTTGACCTTCTGTCAATTACTAGCCTCTGGAGTTCCCAAACAAAGGGCCCACTGTACCCTTTGATTCAGCTGCCAATCTGATTACTTTGGCTGGGGGAGGCAGGCTGCTTGGGTTGCTGAATCAGGGTCTTTCATTGAAATTTCTCTTTTCCAACATCTGCAGCCCCTGGCAACCAATTGCAGAGTGGGCTTGGCAGACCTGTAAAGGGTGGTGAATAGGCTACAAAAGATGCAGTTTGTAGCATAAAATCAGTGCACCCCTTTCATAGTGATGGCAGATTAGAACCTTCACAGCACACGTTTCTTAACTGCTGCAGCTTCACATAAAAAAAGCTGAAGGTGGGGAAAATAGCCTTCACTTTCTCTTGTAGTTGCTCTACTGAGACAACAGTGAAGTCTGCAAAACAGTCACTTCTTAGCTGGTTATCAGCTCACAAAGCATACTGTTCACAGGTTAGCATGTTAACTTATTAAATGTGTGCTTTGGCCATCCAAAACTCTTCCAAATTACTTTCAGCTAAATTCATAGTAATAAAACATTCTCACCATGAGACCATTAGAAAGGGAGTAAGTTCTTCTAAGCCTGCTCTGTTATAATATCAAAATAACATTTAAAAAGTATATTTAAAGTAAAAGAAATAGCAGCCTAAAAGTCAGAGAACCTTCAGAAAGCTGGTATATAACACAGACAAGAAACCTTTTAAAAAAGCCAGGGTTGACTTATACAGAATACATTCCCACAATTCATAAGCATTCCCTGTTAAAGAAAACATCTTGTTTCATTAGCTTGGATTTTTCCCTCTATAAGCTGTTTTCTATTTTACCTAATAGTTATATTGAAATGTTTTCATTTCAGTAAGTATGAGGAAAAACATTCTACTGCAAAGTGTGGGAACTACACTACAGGACAAAATGCAGACACAAGGTTTATGATCTGTAGCAATAAAAAGAGTATCAGTATTTGGATGGAAAATACAGCTATTTTGAATAAAATATTAAAAACTCATAGACCTTAAATCACTTTCATTCTGGATGGTGAAGATTCATTTCTCAAACACATGTTAAGAGAGACTCAAAATTTTGTATTTTGTCACTTAAGGCATAAAGAAGGAACCTGCATATTGCATTAATCTCTGTTGCTGTGAATGTTTGTTCACAGATTTATCCAAGACAGATTAGTAGTCTGTTTCAGAACACTTGTTCTTAAGTGCATAATGAAAAAAAAAACACTTTATAAATTTCACAATGTTCCTGCAGGAACTTCTTCATTTAATTCTACCATCAAACCACTCTAAAACACCATAAAAAAGAACAGTCGGTCATCAGCACAGAACTATAGAGAAGGACTGCTTCTTGATTTTCACACGGAGCTGCAACAAACCCTCAAAACAGAAAAAAGTATACTGAAGATGCAGTTTATCTTGTTAATCATCAGCCAGGCGCCTTAGAAAGTACAATGAAGTCAGTGTGAGAAGAAAGAAATCAGATAAGTCATTTAAAATATTATTAACAGGGATTCAAAAGCAGACCTCAGTGAATACCTTGATTTATTTCAACACCTCATACTGTTAAAGCATATTTTACATTAACCACACAGCTGCATTTTCAACTGCACTGTCAATCTTTATCCTTTCATTGCACAACTTTCATCCTAGAGCTTAGCTATTAAATAACTTAGATTCTTCCTCCTGCAGCTCTTATTTGCCACTTAAAATGAGAGTTCAAAAATGCTACTGAGACAAGCTAGAGATAAAGATTTGTTCTGATTTCAGTCACAGAAGAAGCCTCATTAATAGCTGTCAAAACATTACAGTGAAACAGACAGAACCCATGGAAAAGAAGATATGCATTTCAAGTCGGTATTTTCAGTGTGCAGCTAAGTTTTGAAGATGTTAAACTTTGGATTACAAATTATTCTATTAATTCACAGCCAAAACACTCTGATAAAGTTACAATGAAGTCCAGGTCCTCTTATTTTACAATGTAAAGTGGAGAACATTTAACAGAAAACAGCTTACATGATGAAGGAATATCCAAATCCTATTTTCAATTCTTAGCACTTCCTGCAAAGTCCTGGCCAAGTCACCTTAGGCCAGATTAGTAAAGAATTTGATGCCAAAAGATGCAGACAGATGTCTACCACGGTTTTCAAAAGCATGTGGGCACCTGAATGTCATGTCTGTAGTAAATATCCGTTAATCTTTTGTACCTCAGTTGCCCAGAGGCTGAGGGGGGAAAAGGTTAGCTCCCTGATGTGGTTCCCAGAGCAGCTGCACGAGTGTTTCACTCAGCACAAAAAAGGGAGAAGCATGGAAGCAAGAAACTAAGACAGAGGAAAGGAAGAAGAGAGTTTTTTGGAGGACTGTTGTGATTTATATCACCACAACTCACCACAGAAGTTCAGACAAATCTGTGAAAGAGGAACTCCACAGTCTCCCAGAAGCCTGGTTTTGCAAGAAAAGCAAAACATAAAGCACTGTTTGGAAACAAATTAAAATAATAAAAGTGTTCTGAGCATTTAATAAGTAAGTATTAGCTCTATGATATTTACACTGAAAAACACTTGAGGTTTTTTAAAGCCACAAATGGATTTCATTTGTGATTTCTAATTTAGCAGAAATGTAACTAAGTCTACTAGCTATCACAAACATAGGTTTTCTGTATAATTACATGCTGAACACTCAGAGACAATATACCAGGGAGCATATAAAAGCTTTGAATCAAAGGAGAAGAACCCCAAAAGTAATCATGGATTTCATAATGAGTGGTATTTGTTGCTAGTGCATTATGGTTTGGGGGAAAAAAAAAAAAAAGGGCAAAAAAAAAAGCAATTGTGAGTACATTCCAAAGTTCTTCACCACCTCAGTTGTAAAGTCACAGTTTAAACACAACCAGGAGAAGCTCTGAACACACCTGCAGTAGCTCAAAGAACACCAAGCAACATGATAATTATCCATGGCATTATTACATGATTGATTATTTTACTGCTTCTGGCTGTGAAAACAAAATAATCTCAACCAAAAGGTTGAAAATAATCATGATTTATGAGTATAACACTCCATCAACTGGGATAAACAATGATTTTCACAGTGCTCTTTTTTCTAAAAGAAAAAAAAAAGGAGTAGAATCCAAAAATGCCAGTCCTGTCTGCAGCCTTAGGCTGAAATATTTAACACTTCTGTTCAGGAAAACACCCCAAGTCAGAAAAACACTTGAAAATGGGCTTACTCACCCTCTTAAATTCTTTCCTATGTTTGAAACAAAGCAACAGTAATAATCTCCCTCAGCCTAAGAGGCAAAATAAAAATAGCACAGATCACAATGAAGTGTAACAGAGTATAGTAGAACTTACCACCTAGTCTAATAATTAATCTGACTGGGTTGACAACAGCAGAGGAACTGTCGTAAGTGCAAAACCACCTTCCTACAGGTTATTTAGTTTCCATTCTGTAATTGTACTTCAAAAGCAGGAATTGCAGCACCAGTCTCTGATGGTAGGGAGGTTACAGCTAGCCACTCTCCTCTCTGGAAAATACTGCGAGTAAACAGCCTGCTCATATTAATCAGAGCACTTTTTATATTATTTATGGTAAGCATTATAAACACCTCCCTGACCAAAAGCATACCATGAAAATCAAAGAGTAATTAATTCTCAAACACTAGGAGCTGACTAATTTGAGAAACCTGGGCACCGGAGCATGACATTTGGGTTATCAATACTTCAAGAAACCAAGGCTCGCAAGTGAACCAATGATAGGGCCTTATTCATCCTTCAATAAAATCATTAAATAGTTGGTCATGCACTCTTCTACCACCAACTATCACAAATAGATGTCCATGGTCTTTCCTACCACAAAGCATCAATTATTTTTTAAAGACCCAAATAGAACACTGTACTGGCTATCTAAAGTTTTACCTAATTACTTGGGGTTTGTCTGCCCTAAGTCAGAGCAGAGTGGAATTTTACAAAATTACACTGCTAGAATTAACATCAAATACTGTTTTCAGAGAGAAGGAGCTGATCACAAGTAAAGTTTATTTCTTACTATTGGTTTGGATCATGACCAGTAAAAAAAAAGTTAATTATACCAGATTCAATTGTTAGAGAGGGCAAACTTCTCTTCCTCAGAAAGCATTTTAATTTTTGAGTTTAAAATTCACAATTTTCCACTGGAAGTTCTCTTCATAATGAGTAATTAGCTATAGTCTGTATACACAGAAAATATTAACTCCTCTCCCCCAATAAACATTACAGCTCTGATGGCCATGGAGCAAGTACAGAGAGAGAAAGTTGATGTGCAGCTGGTGTGGCCAGGGAGGTCACAGGTGAGCACTCCCAGCACTTCTGACCACATCAAGGATTGCTGTGGCTCAACATTACTGTGTGCACATGTGCATGTGCACGTGTGAATATTTGCCTCTGCGATAGAAAAGGGAAGAAAAAGATAAGAAAGTGTGCCTGGCACACTGTAAAAATAAACAAGCACCTGGTCTATACTTTAGCCATTGAAAAATGCAAAACAGTTATTCTCTTTGGAAGTTTTAAGATATGCTATTCATTTGCTTAGTAGGCTTTGCTACGTTTCCCAGTATGGGGTTATTTATTTAAATAACACTACTAGTAAAGTTTAAGTAATACTTATAAGGTCTTCATTTGAAAGTAGATATCCAAACCACAGATTATTCCTGTTGACAGGTTTTGTCCAGTCTACATTCTGGAGAAAGAATGTAGACTGGACAGGACATATCTTCTTCCTACTGTATTGGTCTGACTTCTTGGATTACAACTGAATGTCTACAGTGAAGTCGTAATAGTTGTCTGCTCTGAAACAAACTCCCATTTCTCTTCCTGCTTTTGTTTAAACTACCTTTTCTTCTACAGAGGAGTGAAAAAAGCTCAGATGCTAGGTGGATTTTGATTTGGTTCCTCTTTGTTATTTAATAAACAGAGCTAAGCAACGATCTTCTGGACAAAAAGAGATAGCATATTATTTGCTTACGTTCTTCTCAAGGCAAATAATAAAACAAGAGTAGAGCCCTGAAGTGAAAAAGAGTGTGTTCAGAATGCTTCCACATGTGGATATACACTGTTGTCAGTGAGCGGACAGTGAAAGAACTCAATGAAAACTTGGGTTTTCAAAGTCCCACTGACAATAGTTAGCACAGTCACAAGGATGCACAAGCACCCCTTTCTGCTGTGCCTGCCTGAAAGCAAAGCAAGGAACAGCTACATTAACCCTGCAGTGCACACAGCCCAGGCATGTACCCATCAGCAAGCAAGCTCAAAGCACGTAGCAGTTTCTACCCAACTCACCTATTTCCCTATACCAGTAAGGAATTTCCTGAGCTCCCACTATCATGCTCATTACCCAGTTTAATAACTGTAACTGGTCACAAGATCTGATTTAACCATTGTATTAGTATTTTGTTTCAGCTGCAACATCCAAGGCTGCCATGCTGCCATTTTAATGTTCTGAAAGGAACACTTGGGTACAAGTGCAGTGCACTTTCAAGGTTTTATCTTCTATCTATCTATAGAGCTCTATAAACTCTTATTTTGCAACCTACTATGTTTGCCACCTTTTTGTTACTCTGACAGCAGGACTGACATTGGTTTTTGTTCATCACATGGTCAGCCTTGTTTCTATGTCATAAAAAATACTGTGGCTGTAAAACACGTGTTTTCATAACATGCAAGTGAGAAGCAATTTTACATTGTAAGGTTAACTCGTGGCCCAATGCCATGACCTCAAATTCATGCCTACATATTGAAAAAACTTGTCAGAAAGTCACATACAACCACGGCTGAGGTATCATTAGGTATGTTTTCAGAAACGCACTCACTTGAAATTATAGCCTTTTATTTTGAATAAATGCAACAAAAAGCTCACATGTCTGATCATGCAAACATGATCATAGATGGGAGTGGAACAAGCTGCGTGGAAGCAGCAGCAGCAGCCACCACTGGAAAATTGGTTGGATCCACCCCAAAAGTGCAAAGTGCACAGAAGACAACAGCAACTGCATGCAACTGCCAAATATGATGGTCTTAATTTCTAACACTTCTGAGCCATAATGATAATTCTAGTAAGAAGGAAAGGCTGCTAGACACAGAATATATCTGAGTTCACAACAATCAGATCAGCAATTATAACGGAGAGTAGCATTAAGAAATGACATGATTCAGGTACTTAGAGGAATCTGAGAATTTGTTGATAATGAAGCTTCAGTGAAAGCATCCCATTTTGTGTGATGTAAATGGAATTAACATTTGCATAGCCGGCACTTACTGTACAATGTAAAGACAGGAAACTTCTAAGCTTAACAGGCAAGTTCTTAATGGCTCTTCTTTATTCTCAATACTGGATATTTTGTTAAATACCAAGTGGATTTTCTCTGGTTTAAAAGAAAAAGTAGAATTAACTATTTCCATCATCCGTAGCACATGCAGGAAAACCCATTTTGTCTGTGCTCTGGGAATTTCCCAGGTCTGGCTGGTACAGAGCCCGTCAGATAATCACCAGCTTGTTCTGCACTCCTGTGCAGGCTGTGATCTGTGGTATTTGGCAGAGCAGCAGATCCAGAGAGGGAACTGCCACAGAGGGAGAGGACAGCAATTTGAGCTCACCATGGGCAACTGAGGGGCTCAGTCAAGACTGGGAGGAGATAAGCTGCAGGAGAGTCAGTGGCATGCCCAGTCAAGCAGGATGGAATAGAGAAACCACAGTACAAGACAGCTGGCTGGCACGATGACTCGAAGGCAGAGTGCATTTCTTCTCATTCATCTGACCATTCTGCTGCCCACACAAGTCAAAATTCATACAAGGGGAACAGTTGTTTCCTATCAAAATATAAGACTGCCTGATACAAAATAAGACCAGTCACCTGAGTTTAACCTGGCAAAGGGTCACAGCAATGGAAATAGTTATCTAATTGTTGCCTGGGGCACTCTGCTTCATTTGTGGTAAATAACCTTTACATGACAAAAGACTACCATAAAAATTAGCAAGCACTAGGTATCTCTGCTAGCAGACCAGTGATGCCATTATTTAAGTGGTCAGAGTGATCTGTCATGTTGTCTAAGACAAGGAGACTTTATTACATGTTCATCAGTTTAATGAAAACAAAGCTTTTTCTTCTCTAATATTATCAGGCATTCATTTCTCATCACTCACCTCCTAAAAATGTTTTAATATTTTCAGCATTTTTTTCTTTTGTGAACATATACTTTCCCTTACTCTGTGATTTGTGAGAATATATATCCTCCTACAAAAAAATTCAACTACAGCTAAAATTTTAAATCTTGATGGAGTACGTGCATTAGGTAGCAGTTACTGTGTTAACTAATTTTATGGAGGGTTATTTTTCCTCGTACATATGCATGTTCTCATGCTTTGGGAAAACATTTAGGAAATTTTGTTCAAAGCAGGAAGTGAGATGCTAACCACAACCTAACCATTAGCTGTCTGCTGTGGCACTGAAGAAAATAATCTTTGAAAAGTCTGGAGTGGTTATTTGCATGTGCTACACTTTCTGTTGGTAGATATGAAATTAAGAATACAGTGCAAAGAAAAGCTCCTGCAAATCCTCTACTATGTCCACTACCTACTGCCTCTCAGGCTTTCTACAAAGAAGCCAACTTGAAAGAGACAGGGTGATTTACAGTCCAGCTCCATGAATGTAGATAAGATCTGGTCAAAGATCTAAAACAAAACAAAGAGCTCTGTATTACTCTTGGAATGGATTCTCAAATATTTAAAACTACTGTGACCCAGAGAGCCAAACGACTGATATATTACCCTCGACCTTGTCATTCTTGGCTAGTCTGTTTTGCTCTGCTCTGTCTCTGTATCCTGCTTTGTATATATTAATCTGAAATATCTAACCTCTCTTGTTTGATAAAGTAAGCACTGTAGAGATAACTGGTCACTAAGTGTTCTGCTCAGTTACTTGGTTGTCTAAAGGTATCTCCTGGCAATGCAATACAGCAAAGACATTTTGTTAGCATCACTATTCAGAAGAAAAATATAATTAGAAAAGCCTATTACAATTCCTTGCATGATAATGAAAACAATACCTAAAACATATTTTCAGATTATTTCTTTTAATTTTGTATATTGCTTCAATGAAATTATATATTATTTCTATTTTCTCCTACTGGGAAAAATGTATGGTGAATTAATTTATTAATCAAAAAAGAAAATTCTCTATATATTTATAGGCATAACTATCCTGAATAATACTAAATGCTAGTCAAGCTGAAGGAAATCTTATTTATAAAACAAGGTAAATGAATTCCACTTCTTTTTGTGTTTGCCTCTCTAACACAGTGGTGATCTTGAATATGCAAACTTAACATGGCAACCTAAATACAATGAATATAATGAAAAAAACTCATGCATATGGAAGAAACAAAATGGACTGCATTGCATATATGTTTCTTTCTCCTGTTTTTCTCTTCTTCTTCATGAAAATAAGTACACAACAAAACCTCAGCCTTCCCTGAAAAACCTGTGAAAGAATCTAAATTTCATACCGCATGCAGAAATTGGAAAGCAAGTCAGAATTGCGTATTTGGCTCTGCAATTCATGCATGTTTATAACTGCAAACAGGAGTTTGAGAAAAGAACAATAACAGATGAAGTTCTTAACTGGCATGAAACACTTTTCTGGGTTTCCTGGGAAAGGTCTACCAAATGGTAAAAGTAAGATTACGTTACAATTATGAAGAAGGACATTCACAGACTGTAAAACTCAGCTTTGAAGAACACATATCCTGGCCACAGCACGGCTCTCAACTTTTGGTAGTCACAGAAGGACTGAATTAATTTACCATAATCCACTTTCCCACCCACCAATTACCATGAGACAAAGGCTACCACAAACTTTCAAGCATTTGGCTTGGCAGGAGTTTGTGAAATTACTTCATACACAAAAGAAGTAAGATACAGGCAGTATTATGTTACTGTAACAAGGCTTCTAAGCAGATTTTAAGTGACCTTATTGGCCCAAGTCATAAAACGGTAATCCTTAGTGGACTTAAAATTCATGGAGAAATTTGACATGAGCAACAGCCCCTTGCTGCTGTAGTTAGTAAAAAAGTCTATAGCACATTCTGATTTATTGCATTCCAATGCCTTTCAATTTATTTTTGAAAGAGATTTGTAAGAATGTTATTAATAGAACTTCAGTTGAATAGCAACAAGCAAACCAATAACCAAACACTTTGCTTTCCAAATAATGAACACAGCACTCAACACTAACCTCAAAATGCTAGCATATCAGCTGCAATCATTGTATCAGTCAGGTCATCATAAGGTCCAGTTATGTCAGTTCACTGCAAGTGCATCTAAGGAGGTATATTCATCAAAATCTTTTATTACAGAATTCAAATATTATTAAAATGCCTTTAGCGTTCCCACATTCCAGTGACTAAACTTTCAAAAGTAAGTGCTTAGGAGCATTTAACACAGATTAATGACATAAGGTGAAGCCTTTACGTTCCAGCACTGGGAGAAACCAACACTGAAGAGAGAGATGTGAAGAGACTGAAAAGAGTCTGTGACTAGGGTCACAACCAAAATGTTGCAGCTTTTGACATCAGCAAAATACCTCCAAAAATTTAAAGGGGTGTTTCTCTACAAAGCTGACATGGCCAACTGCCCTGCTAAAGTGTCTCTACACCAGGGCATGAAGCATGAGCAGCAAACAGGATGAGCTAGAAGCCACTGCGGTGCTCAAAAGCTCTCACCTATTTGCCATCACTGCAGCTTGGTGGGACGAATGCCATGCGTGGCTCCTGAGTGCACCTATAGATGGCTACAGGCTGTTCAGAAGGGACAGGAGAGGAAGGAGGGCTGGAGGGCTTGCTCTCCGTGTCAGGAGGTGGATTGAGCGTGAAGAGACGTCTCAGAAGAACAGCCATGAGCAGGCTGGAAGCCTGAAGGTAAGCATCAGAGTCCAAGGCAGCAAAAGGAAACTTGTGGGAGCTACTACAGGCAGTCTGATCCAGGGCATTTTGTGGATGAAGCCTTCTTGTTCAGGTTATGGGAAGCACTACGCTCTTGTCCTGCAAGGAGACTTCAACCACCCTGACATTCACTGGGAAAGCAGCAAAGCAAGCTTTAGGTAATCCATGAGCCTCCTGGATAACTTATGGAGCCAGGTAATAAAAAGCCCTGTCACAGGGGGTGAGATACTAGACCCACTCATCACCAACACAAGCCAGCTATCTGGGGACATTAAGACTGAAGGCAGCCTGGTCTGCAGTGATCATACACTGGAGGAGTTTGCCAGCCCGAGAGATATGGCAAAGATCAAACAAAAAATAAAGATAGGACCCTCAACTTAAAATAAGCAAGCTTCCATCTTTTCAAGGAGATAGTCAACAGGACCCCTGGGGAACTGCCGTGAGGAGCAAGGGAGCAGAAGAGAGCTGACAAATCTTTAAGAATGTCTTCCATAGAGTGCAAGACCTGTCGACTCCCAGAAGTAGGAAATCACGTCAGGAAGACAGGAGACCAGCATGGATGAGTAGGGGAGCAACTTCTGGTCAAACTAAAGGGCAGGAAGTGAATGCACAGGCAATGGAAGCATAGGCAGGTATCTGGAGAAGAGTATAGGGATGCAGTCCAGTTGCATAAAGACAGAGTCAGGATGACCAAGGTAAAGCTGGAGCTAAACTTTGCAAGGTATGGAAAGAATAAAATGAGGAGTCTCTACAAGCCTGTGAGCCAGAAAAGGAAGGTCAGAGAAAATACATTCCCCCTGCCCTTCCCCAACGCTGGTAAGCAAGGCTGATAAAGTGGTAACAATGGAGGAAGAGAAGGCTAAGTAACTTAACAAATGTTTTGCCTCAGTGTTCACTGGCAACCTTTCTTCCCACAACTCTCGAGGCCACAGTACACAAGACAGTACTGGGGAACCAGAAGTCCCTCCCACTGTAAGAGAAGATCAGCTTTGTGGCCACCTGTGACCAGCCTGCTTTAATTCTGTACCTTCTCTCAGTAGCACAGCACAGCACCTTGGTAGTTCACGCTTGCTTGTATGGCCATTTTCAGCTTAACCAGCAGTAAAGGCTGTAGCCAGGTGAGGGTTGGCCTCTTCTCCAAGGCAAGATACAACAGAGCAAGACAACATAGCTTCAAGCTGCACGAGGGGAGCTTCAGGTTGGTCATCAGGAAGAAATTCTTCACTCTCTGGGGACTGTCAAACTATTGGAATGTGTTGTTCAGGGAGGTGGTTGAGTCAGTATCTATATTGGAGGTGTTCAAGAAATGACTGGACAAGGCACTCAGTGCATGGTGTACTTGACAAGGTGATGTTCAGTCATGGGTTAGACTCAATTTTGAAGGTCTTTTCCAAGTTTAATGATTCTATAATTCTTTCTATAGACACCTGTGTTTCTGTAAAAATTCTGGACAAGAGCCATAAAAAATGGACCATTCTGTGTGTATTTACAAAATTCCCAAGGGTAAGGATACATTTCACCTTGGTAGGCTCATGGTCAGTCAGTCCTCTCTCCCTTTCTGTCCATCTTTCCCACTTTTTCTCCCCTTCTTTCTCCCTTTTTCCTCCCACCCAAGGAATGTTCTTGATCTTCCTCACACTTTCACTTCACCAATTTAAGGAATTGCATTAACCATAGAGAAAAATATATATATTTACTGACATAGAAAGTTTTATTCTCACTATAATCAACAAAATTCTAAGATATGGTTAAGCCATTTTCCATTGTGCTTCCCTTGGGCAACAGGTATGTATGTGATTATTTTAGGGTAGAGGATAGGACTGGCCTGCCTCCTTTTACATCCTTAGATATGGGGTATTAAAGACTCAGATTATTTTCAAAGCATAAGGAACAACAAACCTGTTAAATTATTATTTAATTCAATGCATAGGTCTGACTCCACTAGTTTTTAGAATTAATTTTAAATATTAACATGCCAAGAAATTCATTTCAAATAATATTTTTCCCCTGCTATTTTATCCAGGAAAAATATGTTTATGACCAGACTTCTCTAAAACGTTGACTTGTTACTCATCAAGAAGTAGAACACTGGGCTATGTTTACACTACTGCAAAGCTTAAGGTATTTTGTGGAATTTCTTCTGCCAGATGTTGCCCTATTCAAAATTTGTACACAGCAAAAGAAACATAACAGTCAAGACCTGCCTTTTGGCAAAATGACAAAATAGACATACATTAAATGTCAGCTTTCTAGAGTTTACATCACTCACACCCTTCAGTCTACAAGGACCTACAAATTACAGCTGTCGAAGTTTTTGCATAACCTAAACTTTCAGCTCTAGAGAACCCTTACTTGCCTACATTTATTTATATTCTTGGTAATGGAGTGGTTCATTATTTATACTAGCTGTTTAAACAGTAACTGGGTTGTTTTAGGAACTGTGCATTTATGCAGAGATGGGCTGTGCATTATATGTGTCTGAAGGAAATCAAGATTCCTTGACAAAGAAAGTAGAACTAAAATTGTGCAATCACAAGAGTGAAATATTTTTCCATAAAATCTTTTGCAACAGTTTTTGCGAGGAAAAAATGTGCTTCTCACATCTACTAGTCATGTTTTTTGACTCTAGGATTTAACATTTTTAAATCTATAAACAGACACTGCTACATTTTCAACTCTCCTTTCATTTTTAGAAATGTGTAACTTTGCTCATGTATAAACAGCTCCAGAGACGTGTTATGGAAGAGTTATTACCTACACACTAAACAATCTCCTAACTGAACTTAAAACCGAGACTGGTGCTCTGCAGACCTTCAAAAGTAGAAATGGGTGAACCTTTTCAAATAGGGAGCCTTTTGATCTTGATAATTCAAGAGTCCACAGAAGTAGAAACTCTTACATCTCTTATCTCCAAGATTTTCAATGCATGTTTCCTTTCAAAACTGACAGCATCAAGAGAATTGGTCATTATTTGTAGGCAACTGGAAACCTGAAGAATGTGTGAATGAAAGTCAGTATTACTTTGCAAAGACAGCATTAACATAGGTAGGAACAACCTGCATGTGCATAAATATGCACACAGTAAATATTAATTCAGAGTTTTTTTCTCTGCAGTCCCACTCCTCCAGCATCTTTTAAGCATGCACATTTTAAGAGATATTCAACAATGTAGAAATCTAGCAGTTTTCTGAAAACTAGCTTAAAAAATTAATAAGACAGCATTCTGGATTCCACATTTCAGACCTTACACGCACTTAACAAGAAGTTAAGGGTTTCATGATAAAACACTGGTAGTGACCATGTACCTCGCCCAAAGGTGAGTGTTTATGACCTTGGTGAGATGGGATTTCCATTTCATTTAATGAGCCAAGACATCAGACTTGCACTCTTAACTCACGCAAACACAGAACCTGCCCCTGGGACAATACGTCTGTTTCTGCGGAAGCACAGGAAAGGAGGTGTGGAGAAGGGGGGAGGAGGGGAGATGAGGACTGGGACCTGTGTAACTAAACCAAGACAGAGATGGCATCTGTAGCTTAGCTGATCTTTGGGCCAGAAAGAAGAGGAAGAAGGTACAACTGTGAAGTTTTGCACTGGGAGTTGATGGTGGCACCCCTGGGTAGCACTGCATGCATTTTTGCTGCAGAGGCTGACACCGTCAATAGTTCTGATCACTGCAACATACTCTTTTCCAATTTGCTCTCTCTGGAACAATGGCTCTCAAAGGCACATAGGACTTTTCCAGAGTATTTTTTTACAGAGTATTTCAGTGTATTTTTCAGAGCTGTTTGGGTTTTGAGTTTGGTGGGATGGCACATACATGTTGCCTCACCTTCCCTGTCAAAACATTTAATACTGGCAAAGACAGTAAAACCAGATGCCAACTATACAGAAATCATCTGCAGTATTTAAAGGCATCTTGTTTATTCACTTGCTTCTTCACAAAGTCAACAGACACATATCAAACCTATAACATGTGTGGGAAAAGTTAAAACTCTGCCTTTCCCCACTGAGAGGCTGAATGTGGTGTTTAGCCAAAGGATCACAAAGCAGGTAAATCTGATGGGATAGAGAAGCTTGGTCGCTGAGTGAGGAAGAGCATATATGCCAGCTGTACAGTCCACATCTGGCTGAGCAGCCACACTCCTTGTCCAGCAGCATGTACTGCAGCTTCACTCTGGCAAACCAAACAGAGCAGGGCAGGAAGTCCATATGGAGATGAATTAAAAGACAGGCAGGATGGAGGGACTGCAGGACTCAAGAAGAACAGGTCAGATGTACTGATATATGGGAAGAGGGAGGAAAAGTTCCATCAGGGAAAAACAGGAAGTCAGCTGATAAACAGACTTCTAAGCACAACACCTATTCACATGCCTAGTATAACATAAACTCCTTTAACCATACCACCTGAGCCTCCATTTCTCACATATTAGAGACATGAAGGCTAAGAGTAACCCAAGTCTTGGAAAGCATTTTAGAAAGTACATGAAACCAAGGGTTAAAGGGAAAAAATAAACTGTGGCATTTGAAACATAATCTGGAGTCACAAATAGAAAGCTCTTGATGTATAAGACATAGATGAAGTGTACAACTTCTTTGCACAAAGACATTCATAATTTGAAGTGTACATTGTTTTACTTTTAAGCACAGGCTGGAAAGATTGAAGTGCATGAACACTAACATTGAGATCGTTTCTAGAAGAATACACTAATAGTCTAATTTATAGATGAGAATGAGAGATGTTCAGGTAAAATACTTTTTAACTACAAAAACAATTAAAGGTTGAATGGCTAATCCTCTTCCTGAAGCTTTTCAATTTCTTACTATCTGTGAAAAGGTACTAACTGAAATTCATTTGTTGCAGCTGTAAAGTGCCATTAAATGCCAGACTGAGTCATGTCATTAACTCCTGTTTCTGAAAGAACAGCTTGCTAATTCTATAAGTCATTCAACCTCCTGGTAGCACATGTGAGGAAATACAAGCCAACCCAAAGCTTTCCCAGCCACTCTTTCTGACAACAGTCTGGCAGTAACAGAACCAGAATCAGGGAATGGGGAAACCACATACAGCTTTTATCTGATCTCTCAGCCTTTGTCATAAGGAAATGTAACCTGCACATAGAAGAAATGACACTCGAGTCAAAATGCTTGTTTATGTAACTGCCTCAGTATTAAGCAGCATTTTAGCTGTAGTCTGCGAGATCATGAGACCTACACAAGCTAGTTGGTTCAGAATCAGAATAATGGAGCTTATGCTGTTACGAAGACTGAAAACATTGTTTTGGATAAAACAGCCAGGTAGACACAACAGTTAATTGTCTTGCTTATACCATGTACCCAAAATGCAAGCAGAGAGCAAGGAACACAACAGGATTTTAAGGAAGCAGAAACTTTAAATGGCTTTAATCCTTAGCAGCCTGTACTCACAACTTACCACAGAGGAAGGAGTTGTGATTGATGTAAGAAACAGGTATTTACTCTTTTTAAATCAACCAGCCCAGATCTCTAAAGCTACACATGCTAGTTTATGTGTGAAAAAGGACTACAAACCTTCACATCCATTATAATAACCTCACACTCCAGTTGTTTTCTTTTGAAAAACAACTTTATAATAAGTAAACAGAATATTTTAAATCCATAGCAGTGTGCCTCAAAGCATCTTCTTTCATTAATACAGTTTGTCATTTTACAAAAACATATACTAAAGCTATTTGTGTTCTACACAAAGCTAGAATGTAGGACTAGAAACAGAACAATCACCATTTAAGAAAAAATATGTACATTTCAATTCCAAATGAGGCACTTAATCAGCCAAAGCTTGTTTCTGATGGACTACTGATAAATTATAAGATTTTCAGTCATCTTCCAGTAAACAAAGTGAACACTGTTCTTCACACAGAAACTGCTGGTTAAATCACACAGGACATAGATCTGATATTCTTGCTGGAAAATATGACATTGCCTTGATTGTCAGACAGCCTTCTAGAAACACTCAATTTTCCAGCTTGCCTTTATGTAAGCACAGAGTTTAAAAGAAAAATTATGTGATAAAAGTCGTAAACATACAAAGACCCTACCTAGCAATGTAGATCTTGAAAGAATTTTCTATACTCTGGATCAAAGGAGAAAAATACTTTCATAAATACACTGTGAAGGAACGAAGAAAGATTATATGAAGCTGGAATTATTTTACAGAAGAAAATGTAGCCTGTCATCCTGTTCTAACAGGCTGTAAAGATGCCTAACACTAAAACCAGTGCCTCACCCACAAGAGGTAAGAGTTCTGCATGGTATTTGGAATAAGACCTGCCTTGCCAATGGTAAGCTCCCTAAATGTTTGGCAGGGAAACAGTACCACCTGCAGTACATGGAAAAGCTTGTTTATTTGTGTACAAAGCCAAGATCACATACTCTTTGATGAAACATGGCCATTTTAAACATGTATCTGGAGCAAAAACATGGTGTGTTTAGTGGTCTATGATTTTAAGTGAAGGAGTCATTCACAAAATAATCTCAACTAGAACATCTATTTTATCTTTCATACAAAACAATTCTTTTGTATAAATGGCACTTTGACAGAATAAAACTACATTCCATCTTGCATCTGTCTGTTTTCAAAGTGATGAGCAGAACTATGTTTACTGAAGCAGAAAAAATTTATCATTCCTTTCTAATCAATTGATTTCCTACAAAATGACACTTTTTCACATCCCTGAGTGGTCTGGGCAGGGTAGATTTTTTTTTTAAACAGCTACTTTTCTGATCTTTATTTAAAAACATTTTGTTTTCAAATACTCTATTTCTATATAAATATTAAAATATTTTAGTCTGTGCAAAGCAGTAACCTAGTAAAAACAATTAATTTAAACGACAAAAATATTCAGTAGTATTTAATTGTTCAAGAAAAAACAGATCTCTGAAGAAACAGACACCAAAGACAAAGGAACTGGAGCTAGAATAAGCTGAAATGCTAAACCAGCTTTTGACAGAAACAGACTATTCCACAGGTGTGTTGTGTGTTTTTGCTTCATTCCAAATTTCAACTACTTGATTCAAAGCTGAAAAACCAATTGGGATTTTAAAAGCCAGGAAACCTTATTTTTCTCTTACAATCCATGAATAAAAATGAGGTGAGCGGCTGAGATCCAGATTTAAAATCTCAAAGTCCATGGTAACAAGAAACAATCAGTTCAATTCACTACTACAGATAAAACTGCATTTACTAAGTCAATATGTTTCAAATCAAAAACATATTTTAGGAAAGTAGTTTTCTCTTCCATATGAATGTTAAAGAGATTTTATTTTACTCTGTTTTTTTCCAAACCTTGTTTTATATACAAATAGCACAACCATGGATAATAAATGCTTATACTAACATAGTTTAAATCTTGGGAAATGAGAAAACATAATAAATGTATATTAAACCATACTACTTATGAAGTGCCTTGCCCCATCAGAAAAAAAGGGATACTAGTAACATACTCATAAACTTTTAAACTGTTTTAATTACCAAAGACAACAAATATTACCGTAACAAAAACAAACCAATACAAAAGAAGATTGAAAGTAACACTTTTCCAATTTTCCAATTTCAATTATAGTCAGAAGCACTTATATTAATTTTTTTCCACCCTGTTTTTCATTACCTAGAACCTGGAGGAAAAGGGAATGTGTTACACTGCTTGGAGACTGAATGGCACAAGATTTTATTTAATAAAATATGGCAGCATGGAGCTGACAGTGCAATTTGCAAGCTTGCACCACTCTCCCCATTATCTCAACTTGAAAAAATAAAAAGAGCTCATTTCTGGTTTAAGAAACATTTGTTCCCTTTCTCATGATATAGGAGAAGTATTTTCACTTCATCTTTTAACAGCAAGGCATAGTACAGGCAGGACAATAGAGGGAGTTTCCCCAAAACTGAAATACATCACTAAAAGTGACAAGAGAGGCACCAGCCTACCTACTACATCTGAGGCCACAGACTTCACTTGCTTTACAGCCTTGGGGTAGGAGCATGATAACTGCTTTGATATAAAACAACTCCTCCAAAACTACGCAGATTGGATAGTGAAAAGACTTCATCAAGTTGCTCTCATTTATTGTTAGGAATTCATCTTCTCTTTCCCTAAGAAAAATGAGGAGGGAGTTGAAAGGGTTGATTTAGGCTACAAAGAGATGTTTTCTGCAGCAGTCAAGTTGTCCAGGTGAAGTCAGAACACTTCAAATTGATAGTATGGGCCAAGTGCCTGGCTGGCACTTGGATTCAGAGTCTGACGTCAATCAGTGTTAGAAAACATGTTAGGAGAACCATTTAATGTAAAATAATGACAGAAACTAATGTTTTCTTTTCCTTTTTCTTTTCCATTTTTTGTACAAACATCTAACTACTATGGCTGTGTTTATCAGCAGAAACAGAACTAGCTTAGCCACCTTTGTAATTACCTGAAAACCTGTATCACTGGCTCAGTTAATTTGATGCACGCCTGATCCCAGTCTGAAGGTCTATATTTTAATCAGGCAGTTACATCACTTAAGCAAAATGTAAGTTGCTTAAGAATGGAAGTAGCATGTTGTGATACAATGTAGGTGTTCTTGACCAAAACCACAGTACAAAGATAAAGGTACTAGCTTTTCCCCAGCTACTTTCCCAGTTCAATCAAGCCTTCCCCTGCAAAAATTCACTTCCATGTTAATACTGATTGGTATAAAATCTGAACATATTATTCTGTTGCACTGTTTATTGGCACTTATTTAACAAGAGGTTTTCCTCACAGTTTTGATCTGTGATAGCATGTCATATCTATCATACAGTTTATGTACATTTCCATCAGCTCCACTGAAAATTTTCAGTATTTTCTTAAGATAAAGGTGTTTCTATTCAAATGAAGAAAGTCCATACAGACAGCCACCTGGTAAGGCAGAATAAAAACACCAAAGCTGTATGTACTGTAAATATACTCTCTAGATATGTTGTTGAGCCATAAATATAGGTATGTATCATATACAATTGCTTATTACAATCATGTATGAATAAATTTTAACAATTCTAAGTTATCAGGGAGAAGCAAAAAACTTATAAAGCCTAATTTGCTCACAAACCAGAATGAGCTACCTGAAAGGTATGAAGCTGATCCTGTTTGGTTATGCTGATACAATTAGCTTCAGTTGCCTGAGCTCTGATACCATATTAGGTAGTAAAAAAGTTGCAAAATGGATAAGGGCGTACTGTTATAAAGACATTTGTAGCCTCGACCTCCTCAGGTAGCAGCGGCCCTGACAGATATCCCTGTCTTCCAGCTATTTGCTCACAGGATCAGCAAAAGAGGAAACTGAGGACATATGAAACTGTACCAAAGATAAATGCAGTATGACAGCACCAAAAGTTCTTTTTTTGGCTTTCTAAGCTTTTTCTCTCTGCTCTACCACGAGACCCAAGTACGTACTAAAATCACAGAAAAACAATAACCACAGAATAGTCCGAGTTAGACGGGACCCACAAGGGTCACTGAGTTCAGCTCTTAAGTCAATGACTCATACACAGATTGAGTCTGTGACCTTGGCATTGTTAGCACCATCCTCTAATGAATTGAGCTGACCTCAAAGAAGTCTGGCTGCTCCCAGCAATGAGCACTTGGCAGACACTGCACAATACCAGGTATGAACCTCCACCAGGGCAGGAGATGGCTCAGCACTAGAGCTGGTGTTTTGGGGCAGAGGATGCAGGAATAGAAGAGCTTAGCAAAGCCCTGAGTGATGCTCTCTGTGAACTCCACCTGTTCACCTTTTCCTCTGCCCCCAAGCTTGCTTTCCACTCATCATCATCTTTCCCTTCATCTTCCTTTACAGAGACCTATGCATTGGCCTTCCTCAGACTCAAGGCTGAGCAGATGAAACATCAAACTCAGGAAACTCTGGCTTACTAAAGCTCATGCAGCAATAACATTAGACAACATAGGAGCCTCACTCTCCCATTCACCTTCAGTATCGTGCAAGGTGGCTACCTGCACCTCTGGGTTCCAGAGGCTGACAGGAACATATTGCAGTGAGTTGGGCACCAACTCAGCTTGCTAGGGAAGAGGTTTTGCCCAGTCTTTCCTGGGAAAATCGTGACGGTCACAGCACTGAGAAGTGGTGGCACAGCATCTGACCTAAAACTGAACATGGCTACAACTGGATGGAGCCAGATGCAAGGGAGAACAGCCCTCTTTCTGGTACCCAGAGACACATCCTTTTTCTCCAGTATCCAGCATAGAACATTAACAACAGAAACGGTCTTCTGTTGGACTGAAAAAAGGAGACAAGGGGCAGAAATATCTGGAAACATCGATACTGCAACAGCCGAAAGCTGTTTGGGATGGGAGGGTTAAAGTCATCTCCAGCTGGGTACAAATGAAATAAACCCTACACACTCAGTTCAGAAATACAGCCATGGTTTTTAAGCACAAATCAGAAGTGATAGTAATATTTGCCTAATCCCAGACCCTACATAGCTCAGATACATACTGCTAAAAGCAGGTTACTGTGGTTACATGGCCTGCATTTGAGGCAGTACACATTCTTCCACCTTCTTCACATAAAAAAAAACCACGCCACACTTGAGCTGAAATAGAAATGTCTGTGACACATTCTACCAACCAATGTCTTTATTCATATGTTTTTTTTTTTTAATGTGGTACTTTCTCGCAGTGACCACTGCCTGTGACTTAACATATGGACAGGGCCCACAATGATATCACACTGGTCTAACAGTCAGTGAACCATCACACTTCAATTTTCAGTGTTTTGCCAAGCATGTAGGTTCTAAGCATACAAACCCTGCAGCACTGTAATTATGCAGTAGCAGCAATATAATTATAATTGCACTAACCAAGCAGGGGCAGTTCTGGGGAAGAAAAGAAATGGCAAAGCACCATCATTATGTAACAAAATGGTAAATACAGGATCCAACAATGTAAATGTTGGAACACGCAGTATCTATCTTCTGTCATTCAAGCACAACATGCCACAGCAATCCAGAAGACCTGACTAGAACTCACTTTAAATATACTTGGTTCACTGTATTTACTACAGATTTCAGACTATCTGGTTAAGCAGACTTATTTTCTCTTTCTCTATTTAAAAAGAATGTTTTAAAACACAAAAATGAAAACTTGATCCTTGGTAAACACTGCAGAAGCTAAAAAATAAGTCAGCTACACTAAACTCCATTTTCACAGCTGCTCAGAATTGAGAATATGGCAATCTTACCACAGGGCTTTTATTTCCATGTAAAATTATGCACTGCATCTGCATCTGTGTTCAGAATAAAAGGATCTAATGGAGGATCAAATGGAGGATCTAATGATGCTGTGCAATATGGATTTATGGCTCAAACTGATGCTAAACCAAGTTTCTGGGAGATTTGGTACTCAACAGTGCCTCTGGTTTTCTTCTCATTTATACCTTTGATTTATGTTTCTATATTCTGAGCAAAGCTTCTTCAAAATTCTTGAATGCTGTCTTTAGCATAGATATGTGGTAGTTACAAGCTTTGGAATCTTTAACACTCTACCACCTCAAGAAATCTCAACAGACAGAAACAGAGTTTTGGTGGTTGAAATGTGTTTTCACTGATACTCAACAATTTTAGAAAATTTATTAGAGATCTCTCTAAAAAGATCTCATCATTTATTAGATAAATAGATTCTTAAAATTATTGACCAGGCTAATTGGGAACATCATTATTAAATACTGATTCTGTTACTTTGTATTTTTAATGAGAATTTTAAACATATTTCTGCTCATCTATTTTTAAAAGACCTAACAAAATTTATGAATCTACACTACCTCTGTGAAATGAAAGAAACAAACCAGCTAACTCTTACGCTACTAGGCAGACATTTTGAGAGAACCCATCCCAAATATACATTAGAAATGTTCTTCACAAGCCAAAGGCAGGACCCTAGACTAATATGAGGAAAGAGAGAGTTTTCATGCCATTTATCCATCTTTTTCTCCTTATGTCATTAGTTATGCCTCAGAAAGATCAACTTAATTAAATCTTCAGTGGCAATCAACAATAGCTATAAACTTGGGTGGAAAAGTGACCTTGAGTTAAAGAAAACTTAAAGCATCTATCTTGATATTGAAGGCTTTCTGTTCTGTTCCACAACTCTGTCAGCAGACTCACCTGAAACAAACAAAACCTGGAGCACTGCACAGCAAGTAGGTGAGGATTTCAGCTGTTTTGGGTGAATAAAGAGAAAGTGCTTTAAGAAAAGCCTTCTGGAAAAGTGATATCTTTGGTGACTCAGGTACCTCAGAGACACCTCTGCTCCCCTGAATTCAGCTGGGAATATTTGATGAGAGGACCTCAGTCCCTGAGTGAGAGAAGAACAGCAGCACTCAGTTGCTAACATCTATAGGGATCCAGAAGAAAACCCTGTGTCTGAGGCAGGGGAGGCCCTGGCCAGCTCAGGCTTATATCCTGAGCAGCAGCAAAAGACATAGCATGGACACCCAGCAAAAGGCAGCCAAGTGCCAGGCATCAGAAACTGATGGAAGAAATACTGGAGCCAGCTCTTCTATAAAAGAACCAGGGTTAAAAACAATTGTGTAACTGAAAATGTGCAAGGGCTGTGGAGACACCAGGCTGAGAAGAACAGATTGAGACTGCAGATCCAGATCACCCCTTTAATTTGCTAAACAACCTACAAGACTCAAGAGTTGCCTCACGCTTATCCACTGGATTTGATGTGCTCCTATAATGAATTTGCTTCTGTAAAAAGTCACAGCCTCATTTTTCAGTTCCCTGCTGTCTCTGCCCTTACACGTTCACTGAAATCCAGAGCATGCTTGTAATGCAGGCACAAGGCACCTCTTCACAAAAATGTCATTCAGAGACACAGAAAAGTTTCTTTAGACCTTTATAACCAAATGAAGACAATAAGGTCCAGGATAGCTATCAATGCACCTACTTCTCACTAGTTTTATGGTCTGTTCTGTTTTCTTACAAGCAGTGAAAAACTACGCCGTGTTTGTTTTTCTGCTCTTATTTGTTTTGTTTCCTATACTAAACAAAAACAAACAACAAACAACAAGGTGGTGAGAAAAAGGCAGAAAAAAATAAATGTAGTAAAAAGTACCTAAAACACAGTAGTCTGGTAAGAAAATAACCCACTCACAATAAACCTGGACGTCTATGACATGAAGGGTTAACAAATCTGTTGCTAGCCTTACTTTCCCCAAACAGATGTTCCACACAACATTAAACAGAGGCTTGAAAGAGCGGGGAGGCAGAGAATGAACTTTGGCGCAATATGGAATTTTTAAAGGCATTTCCTTCTCTGTAAGAGCCAAAAGCTGCAATCACTTAAGTCTCTGCTTTTTTAAATACATATTAATTTTGTAGCCAAACTAAATGAATCCAGTCTTTGAAAGCCCCTTTAAAAAAAAAAATTAAAAATCATAGTTTCCTCAGTCATACTTGAAGTCTGAGGTTTTTTCCAAGAATGCCACCAAAAATGTGTATGAATTTCTCTCTCTCAACAATGAATTTTTAAGTATTCAGGTGTGTAACAAACACTGTTACAACAGTAACTTATTTTTACAATTCTTAAAACTTATGTATCTAAATAAATTAATTTTACTTAATAATTTGGAAATGTCTTTATTTTTTAGGGGGATTTTTTTGTTTGTTTGTTTGTTGGATGGTTTGTTTTGATTCATTGCTCAGGGTTTTTAACTGGGTTGGGTTGGCTGATTATTTTAATTTGCTAAAGATAATATCAAGCAATGCTAATACAGCTGCCCATTCTGAAATTCAAATGTCACTGAAGAGTACAGAATAATATTTTTAAACTTTATTCATCTGCATTTGGGAGTATTTTTCTTAATGAATAATTTAAAAGTTGATCATATTTCCAAACACTGATCCAGTTTTCTGACGACACGGGTGTTTGATAGACCTTCCTCTTCCTTTAAGTATAGTCCCTAAATGAAGTAAAAATGATTCAGAAAAGTGGACTCCCAAATGAAATATCTCTTTCACTCCTGAAGAGCTATAAAATATTTTTAAAAACCAGAACTTAAAAATGTTAAGTATGTTTAAAATGTTTAAAAATCTGAATACTGTTATTTCTAAAGTCACAGTGTACCTCAGAGACCCTTGTTATGGGAGAAGTTTCTTATTTATTGCAATAGTTATACATTTGCTGAACTAGACGAGTGATACAAGTTAGAAGAGAAGAAATTCAAAATAAATATGAAAGATGTATGTACATTATACATTGATGGCATTTTCCATGTTTTGCTTTATCGCCTCCAACCTTATGCCTTTTACATATAAGAAAGTTAATCCTGAAAAACATTAGCCCATTTTAACAGGAATAATGGGAGGCAGGTGGTAAATGAAAGCAACACTGATAAATAATGAACGATGTGATAAAAAAATCTTGCTAGGCAGGGCCTCATATTTACATGCATGTTGAAAGTGTTCACTACAGAAACAACCTTTAGTAAACTAATAGTAGTTATTTAATGGTGGTGAATGGGACCGCAATGTAGGAAAAAAAACAGATGAATTAGTTAAATATTCTGAAGTTGTATTTTTAAAAAATCAAAATTAAAATAGCATTAAATAATTCCCATTCTGTGTTGGTGAGGACCCTCATGTAAGTCGGGATTCCCAATGCAGATCCCACCCATGCACAGGGCTGGAGCCACCACAACACTTTTGTTCTAACACAGCAAAGGTACCCAAGCTGGAAAACAAACAGGAACTCTTCTTGTACTCTGTGCAATGCAGTGGTCAATCCTTTTCAGACAGATTTATTTTTAATTAATTCCAAAACATTAATGGAATGAAATGTATTGTTTGTTATTTTCCTTTATTAATTTGTCTAGAAACTATGTGTTCATCTCCCTTAATCAGTTTGCTGTGTGTTGGGAATTGATTTGTGTCCCAAGCTTCTCCTCCAACAAATGAAGTATTTTTTCACTTCTGCAAGGTCAAAGAGTAAAGAGCATTTATTTCTCTTTCTCTGCCTATATGCTTGATTTATTTAGTCACTGTATATCCAACAGCAAAAGTCAAAATAAACAGAAAAATTATCAGACTCTCAGTAAATTGAGAGTAAATTGTGGTTTTCTGAATGCTACATAGTCCAGCACACCAATAAATGCTCTGAAGGTCTGTAACACTACCACAACTTCCAGCTTTCTTTATTGCATCAGATCAGAAAGCAAGTCATTGAAGACAGTGAGGAACTTCCTGGTTGTATGTAGAGAATACTTAATATAATAATTAATATTAATAATTAAATCAACAATACTATGAAATAAATTAAAATAAATTAAAATAATCACTACAGACTTGGCAGTATATGGGACACCAAAGTTCCTGATATTGTAGGGCTACTTCCAATGCTAAAAGAAAAATAAGTATACACTACAAGGATTGGGCAGATAGTGATTAAATTAAGTCCTTAGTGTCAGATTTGCATTAAAATTCTGTACTTTCTAGAAACATAAGTAGCATACCCTGAAAACAGAAGCCATTTTATTATAATGGAAGTACTAAGCCTGAAGTCAGATAGAACTTGATCCATACTCACAACAGGGAAACTTTAACATCCAACTCTCAGGAAAACAGGCAGCACAAAGCCAGAATTTCTGGGACTCAGATAGGAGACAGTTATACTCCCTTTTTCCCAAGCTCTTGCATGCCATGTTTCTGTCAGTACCTCAGACCTGAAGGAAATGTGGGCTTTGCTTCTTCATATGCATTACACATGATGAAAAATAACAGCAAGGAAGAAAGCAATACCCAAAACACAAGCTGATTCATAAGTCACTCATATTTCTGATTGAAACCATACACTCACATCTTATGTAAAACAGGAGACATACCACTTGCCTTTTAACTGTAAGGAAATTCAGCCCAAATAGTCAAGATTTTTCATCAAGCATAAAATAAAATGACCCTCACTAAAACGACAGCTTGAAACTCTCCAACCCCTTTTTTCTGTTAAGCATGTGTAAGGAACTTTGTACTTTCTGGTGATGAGAGAGGTAGCTGAACAAATGCCAAATACCATTAAGAGTTGTTTCAAAATCTCTAATCCTCTGGAGATTTCAAAACTGGTTCTGTAGACACCAAAAGGGGGCTGGCTGGCTGCTCATGACAAAGAAACAAACAGCAAACCCCCCAGCCACTGAACAGTGAATAAACCGATATTTACATGAAAATTACTAGAAACTTAACAGTCCCTTTTTTTCCCCCCATGTTCTGTTTATACAAACATGACCCTTCTGCAGGAGAAAAGTTCACAGGGGAAGAGAAAATTAACTATGTGTTCAGTGCTTTAAGGCTGTGATGTCAGGGCCCTGCTGTGCATAGGCCAACATTTGTATTACAGCCATTACTTACTCTTGCTAAGCATCAAGTAACACTGAAAAGATAACAGAAATACGCAAGATTTTTGAATTCTCCTCAAATTTCCTCAAACACAGACAATGCACTGGTAGAAAGCAGAAGTAAACTGTCCTTTTTAAATTCTTAGCAAGGCAACTGCTTTTCAAAACCTTTTTCCTCTTAGCATGAGCTATTTTTATTGAAATATTTTGGGGTGCCCACTGCCTGCAGAGCAGCTGCACTTTGTCACAGTGTGATAAAGCAGACCTGCTTTGACAGAGACCAGGGTTACTAAGGGCTGTCATTCATATATGCTAAACTGGAGCAGCAGATCAGTCATTTTTGAGTCCATGCCCTGCTCTTTATAAATATTTCCATGTGTTTGCAATTAGTTAGTGGGCTATTCTGGCAGCAAAGGTTATTGAAGGCTATTTTCCAGAAGTGGCTTGTTTCTCTTTTCCTGGTCTGTACAACTAAAACTAAATCTTAGCATGTTTAATAACAACCCAGCCAAACAGTAGGCTCCTGTACATATATATCAAAAAAACCCTTAAATGAAAGAGTTTATCTGCCTTCCCTTGCAAAAACTGGATGTGCTTTAGATCCAGAGGGCTGCAGAATGCAATTGTGAAGCTTTTAGCAACCTGTGAAAAGGAATGGAAGCCTCACAAAGAGGAAAGAAGATTTCTGAAACATGGTTTGAGCTGCCATAGTGTTTTGAGGGCACTGAACAGGGGGAAGGACTTGACCCCTGCTGATCTGAAATTTCATTGCATTAATTGTTTCATTAAGAAATTTAGTTATTTAAGACATGTATTTGTCTTAACACCCTCCAAGACATGTATTAGTCCAGTTAACGACGCATTCAAAGTGACATCTCAGAAAAACATTCTTCTGTGCCTGACAGCAGTGCAACCTACATCCTCCTGGAGTAAATCAACACAGCGTTCAGAAACACATGGCATGACAAACCACACATACATGAAAATAATGATTATTGTTCTACATTAAATGTCAACTTATCTATCAACCTGTGTCTCATAAATTGCTTCTTTTATGAACAACAGTGGAGTAACACATAGAAAATACCCTCAATCACATACAGTATTCAGGACTATTCATAATACACCACTACAACACTAGGGAATATGTTGGATTCAGAACTAGCACTGAATAAAGAAATATAACAAGATTAAATACCTTTGTAAACAATCTTGCATTTCAGCAGGCTGATTCTGTTCCTCAGTGAAATTAAAACCATAGTGCTTACTTTAAAATCCTTGGATACAAAAGGTAAAAATAAACAAACTGCAGAGTAAAGGGCTACAGTCTAAGAGAAAGGTCTTATGGGATTACTGATTTACTATTCAAACCACCCTTTGCAATCTATGTGGCTCACAAATTCAGTACAGTAAGAACTGAAGATGTAGCATAAAATAATTGGTTTCTTAATCTAACCTAACCATGTGACTGATTCTCTCATATCAGAGAGTACAGTCCTGCAATGGCTAAGAGCATCCAAAGAGAATTAGAATATACCTAATTTAACAGCCAATATAAACCATTATTTCTTCTCCACATCATCCAATTATTAGAGTCTGCCTTTTCACTGCAGCACAAAGAAAGACAACTGAGTCAAAAATGAGCACAAGATACACAGTCAGTAGTAGCAGAATTAACTCATGTGGTTTCATCTCTTACAGGAACTATTTAAACATGTAATAAGCCCCACAATTTTCAGTTTTTACAGAAATCAGAAGGAATTTAAAATATATGAGACTAGCGATACCCGTGCTGGTGGAGCTATCAAATCAGGACAAGTCTAACACGTTTCTCCTTTCATACTCATGCTTACAAGCTAGGCCAGAAACAAGTAACCACAAGAAGAAGAAAACAGGTTGTTCTTGTACAGCACCACTGATACATATCCATTTTAAAGAAAATGATCGTGAGAGAACAGAGTCAAAAGAGTTGACTCTGAAAAGGTCCTTCACATTGAGTTACAATCAGTAGAATTACTCACATGACTACTAAAAACTTACATCATGGATTAGGTTTCAAATTAAGAAAATGTCAGAATTAGCTAACACACAAGAAGGATGAGAAATAGGCTGAACAAAAGGGAGGACTCTAAAACAATTAAATACTCAAGCATACCCCACTGGTACAGTAAAAAAGCCTGTTTAAAGAGAAAATCATTAGACGATTCTCAAATTCCATAGCTACACATAAACCATAACCAATTACATTTAAAGCATATCTCCATATTGTATATTTAATACAGATGTGTTAAAAAGCAAGCCCGCCATCTAGTCCTTTTCAGTGCCAGGAAGGAAATAAGAGTTTCATCCAGAAACCAAAAACAATCTAATTTTTCCAGTACCAACTCAAATACAGACATAACCTTATGAGATGTTTTGGTTTCAAGATGCGTTTACCATTGGGGAATGAAATAGTTTGATAGCAGCTTCCAGGAATTCAGCGTAATTAAAGCCAGGCACAATCAAAATCAGGATTTGGGCTTGTTAGAGACTAGACCATAGGTGAAGTATCATTCCATTTGGCCCTTCAATTTCTTCTCCAATATTTATATTATTAAGTACATGACAGGAATAGACCTGACTGGAAATATAAGGACATTGCGTGGAACTGAATTTTTAGTAATATTCACAGCTGCGATTTTTTTAAAAATGCTTTAATTACATAATGAAGGGGGGAAAAAAAAGATAAAATCAAAGTATGTCCCTCATGCACAAAAAGATCAGTCAATACCTACCAGACATTTACAGTCCTAGACTACCAAGACTGAAAGTACTCCACAGTGAAGAGAAAATCTTCATTCCTGGTTCAGTCCAGGAATGTCCACTCTTTTATAAAAGCTAGAAACCATTTCACCATTATGCAGGAAACTAATTGAAAATTCTTGTCTCAGAATATTCCAATTACCAGCAACTCTGTCTACACAAGGAGGATTGCTTTATAAACAGACAGTGTAGCTTCACTATAACACTCTGACCTCTGAAGTGAATTCAACCCTCACTGGAATCCAGCCCAGCATCTCATTCATAGTTGATGTTGCAAAGGAATGCTTGAAATATGAAGGAGTAAAAGCAAGCAAGCAGATAAAAGGTAGTAGGTATGGCCAAAAACATGATTGCACAGCATACTCTGCATCTTGAATTTTCCATTTGAAATGCAGTTGTGGTCTTCAACAGCATTTGCCACCTTTGATTCACAGTTGCCGAGGTGTAAATGTGTAACAGATCACAGTCATTCATCTCTCTGCCAATGGAGAATTACTTCATACAGTATGTTTTCTAGTTTTTATCCAACTCAGCTTCATGAGTTCCAAGAAATTGAATCCCTTTTAAGAAACAATTTCTGACAGAAACAGAGACCTTCAATGCTATGACACATTGCATTGATAGTAAAAACACCAAAAAACCAAAAACAAAACCAGACCAACCACACCCAAACCCAGCTAAGTTTATTGTTATTTTCTATAATTTTACTATAGCCCTTTTCATCGGTGATGCTTACACCATTCCAGTATTTCTGCACTTGAACCTTCCTATGCCACCCTCACTTCCTCTGGCTGCTTACACTGGACCAATCCCCTTCGTGCACTTGTACACAAATACACAGATCTGATTATTTTTGCTGCTTTTCTTCAAGCTTCTTTCAATTCACACTAAGATCTCTCCATTAATGGCACATTCCCATCTACAACAACCTACAACACTCCTGTGCAGTCTGCTTGCCAGCCCAGCGCCTCTCAGGGGAGTCTTTATCTCCCCTATCCCAACTCCTTTTTCCCAGTAGGACTCTGGCAGCAGTGTATCAGTTTATCCAGCCATGCTGTGACTTAGGTCAAGCAACTAACCGGGCTAAAAATAACACAGCAAAAGATTAAAAAGTTATTTTTAATGCAAATCAGTCTTCCAGTCCAGTTCACTGCACGGCTGCACACCCTGTTGTGCCAGTTGATGATGTGATCTCTAGGGACTGGAATAAGCAGTGGAAAGCAGTGGCTGTAGTGCAGAGCAGCACTGCCAGAAAAGGATATAGCTATGAAACTATACAGTCTTCCCGTGAAGAACCTCTTGCCAGACAGGGAGTGCCTGGAGCTGCACATCATCGCCTGCCCAGCGAGTCCTGTGCTGTGATGAAGTGCGAGGAAACACTCATTGGTGTTAGTGAGATACTGGCTAAATCAGGGCTATTTTTATTCTCCATTCCAAATAAAGCAATATATATCTTTAAAAGTAGAATAAGGCAGTGTATTTTCACCGCCAGTAAAGTTAGGGTAAGAATTTCTATCCTTCCTCTCCACAGAATATTTTCCAGGCATTTCAGCTATGCTCGTGCAAGCCAGATCACTGATACAATGGCTTAGAAATATCCCAACTTTGAGAAAAGACATTGTTCACTTAAAACTTCATCTTTTAATAACTATGACCTTCAAAACAAAACAAAAACCTTGAGAAAAAAAATCAAAAACAAACAAAAAAAAACCCTCCACTATTTCCCAAGGAATCATTAAAATAGTTAATATATTTATATGTAATTTGTGGTCCAAGGGTCTGTGGACTGTACTTGATACAGCAAAACTTTGGCAGAGATTGCTCTTCCAGTGACAGGACACCAAAACTATAATAATTCACACTGGATCAATTAATTTCAGTGAAGAAAACAGAATCTGATCTGAGAAAGACCCGAAAACCTAGAGGTCTTCACATTTCTCTCACTGCCTTAAGGTTAGAAATGTACCCTGAAGTTACACAAAGCACAAATTTACTATCAGAAGGAAAAGTCACCTGCACACACTGTCTTTCAGGAAGTGGCCAGTTGCCAGTGCCCTTTCTACCTCATGCCCTCATCTGGCAGGAAGGCAGCTACTCTGTACACACTTCCTGCCAGGCCTCTCATTCCTTACGCCAGATTCCTCTCCTCTTTTCAGAGGTCTCCAGACACTATGTTCTCCATTTACATCACAGTTTTTGAGTTTCTTTCTGCTTTCATTTCACTCTTAACAACATATTGTTCTGTATTCTCATAAACTTTCACTACAGGGCCCTCATGAGAATTCCTGCTATGGCCCTTCCTCCACAGCCTTCCAAATGAAGGTCAATGTCAGAGACTACTTAATCACCCAAATTCTCAATGTAATTGAACTTGACTGTCCCTCTCACCAGAAAACATGACCAAGATACGAAGTATCATCTTTAAGTAGAAAGTTGAATATTTTTTAACTCCACACCGTGCATATTAGCAATTTTATTTTTAACAGAATGTTATTGTTGAGCATCTTTTCACTTAGAGAAGGACCATTTCATCTCTCTGCTTCAGACCCCCAAAAGTTAGTGGCTGAGTTTTAGCTCTGCTACTATGAGTTTTTATATCCATTTCACTACTGTGACAAAGCATTTTACTTTCTGCAGTTGAGAACTACCAAAATTCTACTGTGACTAAGGGAACTTAATTACACACTCATTCACAAACATCTAACTTCCTTGACAGGATCTAAAAAAAAAATATATTTATAAGAAGAGAATTTCAAGCAATTTAAGTATATAATTACAAGTAAATTTGAACATACACTGATTTTAAATCTGCAGTGGGATCAAAAGCCTTGCTTTAGCCAGATGTGCAATCCAATTATATCAAAATCAGAGATTAAAAAGTTAAAAAATAAAGGACAGGACTACAGGAACTCACAGCCTGTACAAAAAAAATTTATCAACTTGATCAAACATAAATGAAAGACTGATATCCAAGAATTAAAGAACTCTGTTCTGCACCAGCTGAAACAACCTTCAGTTTTGATCCAAGCACAGCACACAGCAATATCTTACCTGACAGGTAGTAGAGGCATGACATATCCTCACCCACCCAAAGATGACAGAATATTATGGAAAGGGCTTCGTGATGATCGGGTACAAAGTAGACTATGCCATAAATATATGCCTGTTCTTGCAGCAAACCTTCAGCTGCAATATGTGGAAAGCAAAAGCTATGAACCTAATGACGTGCAGGAGGAATCCTCTAGTAAAAATCTAACACATCCTACCACTGACAAATCTGGACTTAAAAAATACTGCAAAGGCATCACTGCTGATCCTGCAGAGGTAGCTTCTTCATCTCCCTTTATGCTCCTTGTTCCATGTTTTGACGATATTCTTTGGAAAACCTGAAATTCTCATTGTATGCGGCTTCTTATTTATGCACTATAAAATTCCGCCTCCCCTATTATTACATTTATCTTAACACAGAAAGTGAAAATCTGCTCTGCAGTTTTCACAGCATTGCCTCCATTCCAGGCACCCTCATTCCCTTCCTGAAGGACAGGAGGAAAGGAAAACAGCAATTCCAGAAATAGCAGGCTGAGTCTTCAAAAGACTGTTTCAAAAGACAAAACGCAGACAACGCCATAATACAACAAAACCCTTGCTCTGATCAAATTTGTTTTGGATCTCCTATCCTTTCTTTTCTGAGCAGGCTGAACAGCAGAGAGGCTCTGCAATTCTCTCGTTATAGAGGCTTGAATACTATAGGAAGTTACATTTTTTTGTACAATTTGCATTACCTTTGTGTTTGCAGGAAGCCAGCCTTGGAAAGCTAGGCATTACATAAACACGACCAGGAGAAGAGGCTCAGCTCAGCCTGGGGATACAGCCTTCTCTAAGGAAGGCTGACATGACTGACATGAGGAGCTTTACACTAAGCAAAAGGTTGAGATATATCTCTGTGATTTCTACACCTATTACACAATAAATGGTAAATCTGGCAGATAAGAGTACAGTAATAATAAATAAAAAGTAATAAGTAGAGAAGAGAAAGCAAGTCCTAATATAGATGAGAAAAGCAATCAGGTATGCATAAGAAGTGATTCAGAGTGCTGTCTCTCATATTATAACTAGGATTTAGGGTGTAAACAATAAGAAGTAACGAAATATGATCAAGCAATTTTCAGACCTGAGTTTCATTAATAGGCAAGACTTCAGAAAAGAATTTCAAGGAAAGAATAATTAATATGCAGATCAATTGCAAGCAAAACAAATCATAACAGGATCTATAATCATTCTATCTGTTTTACTCGGTAGCCTTTTCTAATAAAAGCACTATTTTATAGAGAATATCCTTGTTTTGCTTAAGTAAAACATTTGACAAATGGAAATTTACATTCAATGTCAGATGAATGATAGGTACTACAAGAGTAAGATGAAAAATAGATGCAATAAGTAACAGGTCAAATGACTGGCAGGAAATCATTAGAGAGATCCAACACTCACTAGTGCATGGTCCAACCTTGCTTAATATTTTTAGTGATAAAGCTAGAAGAAATATCATAACTTTGATGTGAAGTAACTTAATCACAGTGCACAGTGATGGATCCACAAAATGCCTAAGAGGAATGGCCTTGAGATCTGGATCAGAAGAATTGAATGAATCAGTATCAAAATAATGAGATCAATGAATTAGGAAATAACATAAAATTTCACAATTTATTGAGAGCTCATAATTTAATCTAATTAAGAACTGGCCTAAATGCTCTAGTAATACTTACGCAAAACAGAAAAATAAAATTCTTAAACATATCAGGTGAAACACTGCAGAACAAGTATAAGTTCTGTATAGATCCTTGAATTGATGTCACATACATTAAAGAATTAAACAAAAAATAGAACTATGGAGAAAAAGGAATTGAGAGACAGAACTTACTGAGTACATAAAAACCAGATTTGCTTGTTTCCCACAGCAAAACAAAACCAAAGAGAACTCATATCTTCTCTTCATGGGAAGTTCAGGGAAGGTAAGCACAGGATGAAAAGTAACTGCTTGCACAAAAATAAACAGATAAACTGAGGAGTGGATAAACTTCTGCTCAAAAGTGAAGGTTCCTGTCTGTTAAAGCAATCAAATCCTAGGACAGCCTTTACAATGGGAGTAGCAGAGGCAAGAAAACACTAGCTGGTTTTCATACTGACTTTGATAAGTTTAAGGAAGGAAATAAATGGCACAGTGCCTTCAACAGCAGAAAACGGCTCAGTGATGCAAAAGGTTCCTTGTAGTGCTAGGAAACTTGCTTTTTTCCCCTTGGATTCAACAGCTCATAAAGAATTTGGACTTCTGCTCTTTCCTTTCCAGCTGATCCCTGTTACAACTTATTGGCTGTGAAAAAGGAGTTCCTGAGACAGTACAGAGTTTGACCACCAAGAACCAGAATGATTAATGCCAGAATGAGGAGGAAATAAGAAGCCAGCAGTACGTTCACACTTCATCCTGCAGATGTGGACTGACCCACGCAGGATATTCCCCAGATAGATCTTTCCTGACTGAGAAGGTGACGAGTGTGTCACCCCAGCCACAGGGTCCTGTTTCATATGAGACTCTGGAAAAATGCTGCTCTGAAAACAGCACCAGAGCAAAACAGCTGGGGTCAGAGGGAATGCGATTGCCCCTTCTAGCAGCAGCAATATTAGATCAACTGTAACATCAAATCTAAACATGTGCTGAATGTGGGCTAATTCAAGGTACCATCAGCTTGGGTGGCTCTGCTCCATGCTTACAGCACTGGTGCTCTGGGGTATGTCACCTGGAGACAACCAAACACTTCTCTGGAAAGTCACAGCTCAGTCTGGCTGAGGTTACTAGCTGATTTTAGCACTCCTAGGGCAGATCTATGCAGCACATCTGAGGATGAAAAGCCTTGGCTGGTTGTAATGACTTTTGGGCCTGGGAGGGAAGAGGCTAAAGAAAAAGGTTATTCTGTGAATCCCAAGCACCAATGCTTTCTTCAGCTAGGCCAGAACAAGCACTGCTGTAACACAGGTCACAGGGTTTTAGTGTTGTAATTAAATCTGTACACAGACCCTTTCTCTTTCCAAAAGTGTGCAGCTTAACTTTCAGAGAAATGCATCACGTAATTCTTAAGCTCATCTATCAAAGCAGCAGTGGGCTTCTGAATGGATTTACTCTTCTTCATTTTCTATATTTTTAACACATTTTTTTGTCAACAGGCAATTTCTGAATTGACAAGAAAGAGATTTCAAAATGAAACGAAACATTTCTCCCCAGTCCCATACTTCATAAAGGCAAAACCTTTAGATGCAGCACAAGCATTTACCTAAAATTTCCATTTCTCTTTACTCCCACAAGGCCCAAGATAAACAGTACCCTAATAAAAGTTGATAGCACGGGCTCTGTTCAAGCAAAACCACTTTATAACTTGACCAAGTTTGTTCTCTGCCAGGAAATGATTGCTTTTCCAGTTCAACCCAAGAATGCTGCTCTGCCTTATGTCTGCTGGCACAACTCCTCTGTTTATGGGTGGGCTAAAAAAGGAGGATTCAAAGACTAAGTTTAGGCTTCAGCTAATGGTGCTATGATTAAGATTTGGTCCTATATTTTACCATACCTAATATGCTGATTTGGAAGGATGTGCAGACAAACAAGAAAGTTACAGTAACATACAGCATAGTTCACTATTCTTCTGTTTTTCTTTCCTTCTTACACTTACTTCAGTACATCTCCATACAAATCAAAATCAGATCTACAACAGAAATGAAACCACTAGCAGATTTGATTCTCCTATACTGCGTTAACACTAGCACCTTTTTTTTTCTGTCAAAGTCACTTACTTTCTTGTAAGTAAAATCCTTGTACCTTACTGCAGAAGATTCTTCCTGATTCCTCCTGCAATGCAAAACCACCACTGTAACTGGCAAAAGTATTGCACTGTGCCATGGCACTGTAATGAGGAGAAGGAGATCTGCTCCTCCCCAAAGGGAGTTACTGAAGCAGCACTGCAGTACAGTACGCAGCACCCGTGGCACAGACGTTTGGTGGAACACGCTGCCACTATTCCCCACACCCCAACAAGGGGAGTGAATACTAAAATTAAACTATGCAACAGTAGGTTTTTTCAGAACAAAATTATGTTACAGGCAAAACTGTCTGCAGTTGAGGAATTGTACTTTAATTAATTTATTGCCATGCAACACAAATCTCTGTTCACTGACTTGAACTCAGATAAAAAGAACATAAACCACTACATTTACGTAAAGAAATAACTTCTTCCTTCCCCAGTACCAACTTACCTGACTTTCACCAGAGATTAAGTTCAACCCATTCACATGGAACTAGTCAAGCAAAAAGCAGTTTAAGAGGTTGAAGGGCTGCACATGACAGATTTAGTTTGTTTCTTTGCTCTTAGAATTTCTGCTGCCAGATGCTAAATAGTTTGTTTCACCTTCCTATTATTGTTTCTACCCTTCTGTTCCTCAGTGCTCCTGCCTCATCATGTGTTGTTCTGGTCTGGCTGTGGGCTGCAGTAGTTTGGGGGGTCCTGCTCCATGTGGCCCACCCATGGGCCCCCCAGCAGTGATATGGCACCACTTCTGCCCGCTCCTATTTCTGGCTGTGACACATTTGTGTCCAAACTACCACCCCCACCACTGTCAAGAACATCCTCAATTCTTGGTAACAGGAGTCAACATCCTAAGAGCCTGAACATTTATTAGATACTTTTTGGAGCAGAATTATTTTGGGCAGAACTGCCAGAACAGTTGCAAGAAGAGTGATGGATAACAGAAAGAATCATCACAAATACAGCTTCAAAAATATACACTGAAATGTCTAAGCAACTCCTCTAAGTAGAGGAGAGGGAAACATCTCAAATTAACTGCTACAAAGAAAAACAAGATTTGGACATATGAATCTAAACGTGTCAATAACTATCAGAAAAACGAGTTATCATTGAGACTTTTATATATCAGAATCAACTTCTACAATAATTCCAGGGTAGCGAGGCTTACCTTCATAGTCTGACCAAAAAACCCCCAGCAAACAAGCATAATTAGAGACCTTTCAGCAATTTCAGTAGCTTCAGCAGGGAAAGCAGGAAAGTGAGCTTTCCACAGTCACAGCTCTTCGGGTCTCTGGTTCTGACTGCCCACAAATGAAGCAGATGTGGAAGTCCATCCCTGGAAAGAAATACTTCCTACAATTTATTACAGCTGCAGGAAGACATGTGAAAGTAGTCCTCATTAACAATTTATTCAGAACTGAGAACACTATTAGAAGTAGTCCAGAGATGCATTAATTCAAAAAGAATCAGAATATCTTTATGCCAAATCTGTGTCAAATTACAGAATTGACCTTGATTTATAAAAACTGTGTTTACAAGGACATAGCACCAGTAAAACCAAAAAAACAAAACAAAAGAAAAAAAAAAAACAAACAAAAAAACAAACAAACAACAACAAAAAAAAAAAAAAAAACACCAGATTCTTGAAGTAAAACAAAGACATAACAGACATTTGAGAGTCGTGTCTAACAGGCAATACCAGCCTTCTTGAACTGATACTCGGAGGCATTCATTTGGCTTAAACTGCTTGCTTACAAGCCCTTCTGCATTATTCAACTTGGTAACGCAGACTACCCCTGGAAAGCCACTCTTATACAGAAAAAGGACTTTCTTTAAATCAAACCTTGCTTGGGCACACATCTGACAATATCTTGCCTCAGTTGTCACTAGAATTTTTTGTTTGCAACATTTTATTGCAAATGAAGAACAGGGAAGAATTAGCCTTGAGTAAAAAGACTGTTTGTAGAAGAAAGACATATTATAGTCTTAACCTAAGGAATTTAGGATTTAAAAGCAGAAGACACAAGTATCTTCTCAGAAAGGAAGATGTAGAGACCAAAAGAAGACTCAACTGTCAAAGGAATTAATATATTAACCTTGCGTTTCTAAAGGTTTACATACAGAATAACTAAGCAAAGTGAAATGAGACTTTTTCAAGCATAGGGACAAAAATAGATCAAAAAATATACTTGTGGGGGAAAGAAAACCACCACAGCAGTAATATATAAAAATTTCCAAGACATGACAATAAAGACAGAAAAAATAGGGTATCTGTAGTGTATGAAGAGCTTTTAAGGTAAAGAGGATAATCAATCTATTTTTAAAGACTCTTAATGAACTCAGTAAAAAGGTTAAAACATTATAATCTTAAAATTCAGCACCTTGTAAAGAGATAATGTAACAATGGATCTGGAATGTGATGCAGAGGAAGATTAGGAAACAAAGACAAAACCAAAGAGACGGGAAAGAGAATGAGGGCTGTGAAGAGAAATGATAAGGATTTAAGGAAGAAAATAAGGCCTTTTTATAGACCACTGTAAAGAGCAGCAGATTAGCCATAAGAGATGTCAGAAGCTCCATTCAGGAAACAGTGGTAACCTAATCTGATGACGATACTAACAGTACTGCCAAATAAAAATATTTAGAAATTAACTAGGAAAATAATCAAATGTTTCAAAAGTATTTGAACAGAGCCTTGGGAAGCATGAGAATTTTTAGTTTATTTTTATTAGATGCTATTGACATTAATGTGGCTATGTTTGCTGTTGAAAATCTGGACAATACCGCTCCAGATCTTCTCACTCCTCAGTTGCTCTTCAGGCAACTTTAGTAAAGTCAGAGTCACTACAGAAATCTGTGGTTATAGGCATCCTATGTTTTTAATCTCAACTTCTTACTGATATATTGTAAGAGCTTGCTGGTTGTTCCAGTCAAGAACTGACATTCCCAGCTACAGAGCTCTGATCTGATTCCTGAAGGAAGCAACTGTGTCAGGATATTGCTGTACACCTAAAAGACTTCCCAAGTGGATGGAACAACAATTTTTGTAACAAAACTAACTCCTGTAACAACATAGATATAAATATTTTGTTTTAATGTCTGTATTACACAGGGGAGTCATCACATTCATATTTTCCTCCCAGCTGAAGGTTGCTCAAATGTATCACTTTATGACAGCAGTTTATCATTTCTGTGATTAATGTGCTTGGTATGAGGAATATCCAGATGACGTTCAGGTCTATAATTCAGTCATCAACCCAGTATCCATTATAAACAGTCTATGTCACAGACTCCATAAATATTAGCCTAAGAGCAGCTACTCAAAACCTAGGAAAGACAGTAGAAAAATAATTGCTTGGAAGGAAAAATACTCAATAAATTTACGAAGGTAGTGCTTGTTCATTTGAGAGGTGCTGGAGTGCGTCCAAAAAGCAACAAAAAGCAACAAAACTGGTGAAGGATCTGGAGCACAAATCCTATGAAGGGCACCTGAGGAGCTGGGGTTGTTTAGCCTGGAGGAGACTGAGGGGTGACTTTGTGGGTCTCCAAAACTGCCTGAAAGGAGGGTGTAGACAGGAGGGAGCTGGTCTCTCCTCCCAGGTAACAAGTGACAGGATGAAAGCAAAGGGCCTTAAATTACACCAGTTTAGATTGGATATTAGAGCAAATTTCCTCGCTAAAAAGATTGACAGACACTAGAACAGGCTGCACAGGGGTCACCATCCATGGAGGTATTTAAAAGACATGTAGTAGATGCAGCACCATGGTGGATTTATTTTGGTTAGGTTCAAAATTGTACTCAATGACCTTAAAGGGTTTTTCCAACCTAAATTAATCTATGATTCTCTGATTAAACTCTTGTTAAGTCTTGCTATACAGCACACACACAGAGCAAAGGTACATTTTCTTTTTCTTTTCTGACAGGGAAAAAAAAATTACCTGGGTTCCGAAATTAAGAAACTGTCTTTAAAATTAATTTACATTTCATTTCTATTATGTACTATTTAATTCTGTTTAGCTGAGGTTACATACCAGTGAAACTCATCAACCACATTCATTAATCAGCAAGGATGCCTATGAGATCAAAGCAGCTTCAGATTCATTGCCTGCTTATTCATTTTGGGTGGAATTTAAAGTTCTAACTTACACCACTCTCAATAGAGAGCTCAACACACACAACAAAAATTCATCAGATCTTTAGTCAAATATTAAATGCTACTTCTAAAACTCTGTATCCCGGCAGATCATCCAGTTACATCATGTTCAGATGTAAATACTCTTTCTTAGAATCTTCCTTTATAATGGCATCTTACCATAAAAAGAAAAAGAGAAAAAGTAAGAAGGATGGAGACAGCAAAGAATGATGAAGGAAGGACCATGCACACCACTTGGCACAACTCAACTTTACCTGTAGGTCTACAACAAGATAAAAAGATGCAGTGCATCTTTTGGGCATCTAGTAAATACATTGTCAATGCCAGCTGGCTTTTTCATATGATGAAGTGCATTTGTATCAGTGAACTTCTGTGGAAGCAAAAGACACAGAGATGCCTTCCACATTTTGGATAGTGTGTATTGACACTTGACTACTGACTTCAGCAAAGGCTTATGCCAAATTCATATAACCTGGCCCTCCTCAATAATCTTTCCAGCCAAAGAGTCTCACTGCTAAACTGTGACACTGGGTGATGTTGAAGACAATTTCACAGCAGATGGAATCACCAATTAATCCACTGAACACACAATAAAGAAGCACTGAAAGAAAAGATGATTTTTGCCTTTCTTACAGAAACAGATTTCTTAAATCCCAGGTGACACAACAGATAAGGAACTTCATAGAAAAGAGATCTTCCTACACAAGACTGTATTTGTACTACAGCAGCTGAATTCTTTCTGCAGAGTTCTGAAGGGCTGATGTCTAGAGAAAGAAACGTAAAATTCTCCTTGGGACTTATGTTTGCAAAGCGTATCATTTCACAAATTTAAAATGAGAACCAACTCAAGGTTAGTGCCTAACAATAGCAAACCCTTTGAACATTCAAATCATTTAAATTGTTTCAATTTGTATGTCTTTAAAGAGCACTTCAACTATTCCACAATAAACAAACTTACAGGGAAAATTTAACACAGAAGTATGACTTTTTTTCCCATCTGAATTGTTTAGTCTTCCCCCAATATCTGTTCTACAGTTTTTCCTGGTCCCTGAGCTAGATAGTCCATATATAATCAGGTCTCCAAAAAAAATCCCACAAAAATTTAGAAAGTAGTTTCTCTAAATAAATATATATAACTTCAAGCAAATCAGAGTGAAAAAGAATACAAGTAGTCTTTCCTAATCCCACTTCTTTTTTCTTTCTTTGGAAATCATCAACATCATAATTTGGGACCAGGAAAATTATTTTTTGAAAGAAAAGCAAAATTCTGCCACAAAAATTTCAGTCACACTTTGGCTTTGGAAATAAAGCTCATATTCATAAGCAAATTTCTTCTTATTTTGGTGGCAGAACAGGCTGGGAACTGAAAGGAAGAATAAATTTAGAACTGGATTTAAAGTACTTCTTTTTAACCAAAAATTGCTTATTTTAATTTCCAGTGTGCCCTCCATAACAAGGCCTTTCTTCTCCAATATCTATTTACAATGCAAAGCTAACAAAAGCAATTGTTTGAAGAATTGGGACCTAAATTCTCCCAATAAATTTTTGTACTTTTAGTTGCATTCAAGTTTATGTCTTTATATCATGAAGAAGGTCAGAATCTAGCAGCAAGACAAAAACAGCAGTAAAAGAGAACAAATGCAAACAAAATAGCCATTTTTGCATACTATGCCAACAAGAGATGCTAAATTTAACAGTATATTGATAACTTCCAACTACCCAGCAAAAATTAAAAGCATAAGCAATCCTGAAGAAAGCTATTGTGTTACTGGCAAAAGGCATGCATAACTGAGCAGAAAGTACTGAAGAAGGGCTGCCTTTTGAGTGATATCTTTTTATGAAGAACATTTCTTTGCTTGAAGAAAAATGTAGCATTCTTAATTAAAAATTCCCTTCATCCTCCTAACATTACTTATGTGAACTCCTTATGTCAACACACCTTGGATATTTCTGGAGTTCTCCAAGTTCTTTTCATTTACTTATTGAAAAACTTATAGTGTGTTATGGGCTTCTCTCCTCTAAAAAGCAACTACCATCTCCAAAACACCACTAAGAACTGAAAAAAACATTTTAATTCCTCTTTCTCCCCTAAAATAGGCGGCTGTACTACAGAGAACTGGGGGGAAGAAGGCACAGCATTCAGGATTTTCAGAATACATGGACTTATTCCTCTGCTTTCCAGTCTTCATTTGCACTTGTGAAGGAGCAGGAAAAATTTCTGGACTTATGTTCAAGATATAAATACTTATATTTTAAATTACACAGTCCTCTGGAAAGCTGAACTATATTTGTCTGTAATGTAAGAAAAAAATAAGTTATTCAAGGATAACCATTAAAATTTTACTGAAATTCCTTAGCTAGGTAATTTCCCTGTATCCTGTTCTCTTTTTTCCAATGTTGATTGTAAATTTTCTGTCTGGCTCTTTATGTAAGATGATGAATACTCTTGATTACAGTCTCTTCTCAGAAAGGATTTAAGCATGGCTCTGCTCTAACAGAAAAGCGTCTGTGATTTCCCCCACAGTACAGAGGACATTTCAATTCAGCAGTTTAGTTCACTGGGTGATCAAAGACATACCTATGAGATAACACAACACAGTGGCTAGTATAAAAATCACACAGCCTGGCACTGCATCACTCACTCTGGCAGAGGGCAGGGAAAGGCTTCTGCAGCCCATGGACATCAGGGCAGCCTGAGGTGTTTCTGTATGGCATCACCTCAAGCAGTGTTTTCTAGTAGTCTGTAATCACAGACTTGTCCCCTCATACTGGTGAAGAACACAAAGGCTCTCGTTTTGAGCTCAAGTTGTCCCCCAAAACACCAAGACAGAAGATGGATATTTTCCTCATGCCTCAATGCCCACCAAATATTTACTGAGTACCTGGTTATAAGTAAAAGCTGCACCAAACATTAAAGGCAGTGGAGATATATAGACACAGCTGTAGCGTAACACACTGCTCTCAACAGCATATGAAATGTAAAGCCTGTGCTTCAGTCTAAATCCAAGCCCAACTCACAGAACTCGTAGATGTTTGCGCGTCTTTGCACGTGCACATACACATATGTGTGTGGTGGGATGCTCACATGTGTTTTGGTTGGGGTGTTTTTGAATTCACACAGCTGAGGAGCTAGAGTGGGTTTAAGTGTAGGAGGGAGTAAAGATGGGTGGGTATTTGTAGGTGTGACTGTGTGCAAGTATGTGTGGGTATAGGGGTGTACATGTCTGTAACACTGTGTGGAGGTTCACGTGTCGGTGGAGGAAAGTAGAGCTACATGTGTGTATGTGAGACTGTGGAATTATTTGTGTGAGTGTGTGGAGAAATTGGTGCTACAAGATATGTAGCAGCATGTACGTGCAGTGAGTACAGGGGGGATGCACAGAGGCCTGTGTCCAGCTAGGGGTGTGTGGTGCAGCACCCAGGAATTAAGCGTGCATGCATAGGTGTGGGCATCGCAGGGAGGTGCAAAGGTGTGTCTGCAGATGGGAGAGCAACAGGGGCTCTGTGCTGCTGTGTCCGCAGGCAAGAAGATGGCAGAGGTGTGGGCATATGTGTGCAAGTGCACACACAACATAAGACAAGTACATTGTTAAAGAAACATTTTGGACAGAACTTAATACTGTCTTGTAATGACTTATACTTAGGGCTAATTTAAGAGTTTACTGTAGTTTCTGTGACTTTTATCACAACTAAAGAATTGAGTATACATTTGGAGAAACAATGAGTACACACGTCTGAGTATTCAGAGATTATCCCGTTACACTGATTTATATGATTACACATGGAAACTGTCAGCAGTCAATTCTTTTGAGAGTCTTCACAGTCCTGATGCCTTGCTTAGTTTAGTGCCTTGTATTAACCTTGGATTTATCCAGAAAGTAGAGTCTCTGTATTTTTCAGCACAATGTCATTTTATAACACAGAATTTTATAATGTACCGCCACATTTAAGTGAGGACTGTCTTCTGAGAAGCTGTAAGTTGATTTATCAGACTGCCATCTATCATGTAACTGAGAACTTACCATAAACAAGCTGAAGATTTTATTCTCTATATTATGCACTACACTGACAGACAGTAAGTTTAGATCATGTATTAGGAACAAATTCTTCACTATGGGGATGATGAGATACTGGAACAGGTTGCCCATTTGTGGATGCCTCTTCCCTGGAAGTGTTCAAGGTCAGGTTGGATGGGGCTTCAAGTCATGCACTTTAACAGAATATGCCCCTGTCAATTGCAGGGAGGTTGGAATTAGATGATCTTTAAGGTTCCTCCCAACCCAAACCTGATTACATGAAAAGCAATATCTGGTTTCGAATTCACATGATGATAGAACTTAATTTCTAGGCTTCAAATGTATCATATTTAAAAACACCAAAATCACCCTAAAAGCCCTTCCTGTTCAGTAAGAAACTATAGTGTTTTCAGCACAGAAAGGAAATAACTGTATGACAGCAGGGTTTTAAATAAAAGAGCTTATCTGTATATTCAAAAAGAAAATTAAATAAAATTTTGAAAAACTTTGAAAAATTTTGAAAAGGTGAAGACAACGTGGAAGGCACTGCTCCCAGGGCCAGTATTTTCAAAGGAGAAAAAATCATAGCATCTGAAACTGGAGATCCATTTCTGGAAATACAGAATGTAAATCCCTCAGTGTGGCATAAGAGGTGAGCATAGGAACTGCACTATACAGCAGCTAATTCTACTTGCATTGCTATGGTAACTATGAAAACATACACATCTGAACCACATTGTGCAAGGAATTATTGACCTGAGTGACATAGCAGAAAATTCACTCCATCCTAATTTCAGCTGTCAGGCAGTTCCTGTTAAGCATTAAGGACAAGGACAGGATGTTTACCCCAGAACACATGTCAGTGCTCCAACTAGGGTTACTCCACATCATTACCGCCAGGAACTCAAGGGACACAAAGAACTCCTCTGCCAGCTCTGCAGTGCTGAGAAACCTCCACATGACACCAACTCCAACAGCTCTCTCATAAAGACAAGGGAATGGGACACTGCTTCAGACAGGTTAGAAATAAGAGATACTCAGAAGCCATTCTTCTCTTCCTGCGTTGCTGATTTTCTCACTACTGAGCTGCAGCAAGTATTGCAAAGTTAATGGTGTTTTCTTACTATATTTTGCCTCATATTGAGGGTCATGGCTCTTATATCCTGACTATGTAAGACTTAATATTCAGAACATTCAGAAGGGTTTTTTTGATGCTGAACAAGGAATGAAGCAATGAAAGAACCATAAAGCAATTCAGGGGGGGGAGAGAAAAAAAGAGAAAAAAGACAGAGATAGATAAGAAGTTAATAACATTCCAGACCCTGTTACTCAATAAGAAAGATGAAAAGGGCAGGGAAACATCACTTCTCCCTTTTGCAACTGTTTTTTCCCTACACAACCGTTTTTGAGGTTGGTTGTGAGGTGGGTCCCCATGTTCAGGGGAAAGAAGCAGTGCTTTCACCAGGAATACAAATAAATGCTTTTTCTTCTTGCTAGAATGCTCTTCTCCTTCCGCCCATGCATGAGCATTCATGATTGGTGTTAACAGATAAATTATTTACAGTGAAGAGTAACAGATTCACCACTACAGAAAGAATATCACTAGATCAATAGTGCAGCTTCTTTCACATGGAGGGCAGGTGGTAACTGCACATGCACAGAATTTTTTTCATCAGAAAGTGACAATTAATCCAATGTAAGACATGGATTCTTAAAACGCAACATAAACTGCTCTCTTTCTGAAAGCATTAACTGCATCAAATTTTGCACCTTATCACTTTGGTACACAAGATGCAGTTTCTGACATGCTGATCTTTTTTGCAGAAGATCCTAAAACCTGTCTGAAGATGCTCTTCAATCATTAAAAAAAAAAAAAACCAAACATATTTTTGTACTATGGACTACAAAGAAGAGGCATTGCTGAACCTGCTTGAAACCCACACAGTTATCACTACTGAGGCACTGAGGCACAGCCCAGGCACACTCCGGTATGTTAAAGGCCAGGCCATGTCAGACAAAGGATCCAAGTCCTAGAATACCCTCTCTCCCTCAGTAGTCTTCAGCAATTATTTTGAAAGGAGTATTAAAAAATAAAATACAGTTGATAATGACATCTCCAGTAACATTCTCACATCAATTAGCTGTCTACAGCTGAAAAGCTTCTGAGCTAAATATGGTATCTTGTTTAAGAGCTTCTGGAAATTCTGGGGAGCCCTTAATGTACAGACCTGGAACAAAAGGTAAAACTTATTCCAGTTTATATCTATGAAACAAAATCCCTAACAAAGAATGAAAGCATGTAACTGGCCACATTAAGTTAGATCAAATGAAGATTTAGTCCTGTGTCTACAAATAGGCAAAATCAGGTTCATATGTTCATATATGATACTTTTCCTTAAGTCTTCCACCTTCAAACTCTTTTCAGTCTCAGAAACTTCCTGAGGTGGATGCATTCTCAGTAACCCTCAAGGGATTTCTCATCCATAACCTGGACCAAAGCTTCACTTGAAACTACATTTTGGCAAATAACATTGTCAACATCCTTTGGTGACAGTTTTCAACAGAGGTTCCAACCTCTACTGCCAGATGTCTGACAGCACATCTCCTGCTTGGTAGGAGATGGTTCCTAACAGCTTTATGTGATGCCTCAGATATTCTGAGCCTAGAATGAACAACACAACTTCACATTCCTTTAAGTGTGAAATGTAGAACAAAAATTACATTTCAGATAGAACAACACCACAAAATCCAAGAAGTGGATATACGATCAATGCAATTTTGATAGTACAAATACAGACACCATATCTGTAAATTGCTTTTGCAAATGAAATATTCACAGATATAATGTTCTCAAACAAAAGAAGTGCGTGTAAATGAAAACCACTCAACTACTGCTATATCCTTTACAGCACTTCACTAAAACTACAGGAGCTGAGGTATCTTTGTGTGATCTGAAGTGGAAACTAGATTAACTTCTGTTTCAGTATGAGAGGAAAACCTTGTAACTAAATCACTGGCAAAGAATCAAAAAATACATTAACATACAGATACAGAAATCACACTGTGCTGGTATCCATACTCCTCACAAGCAAGGCTTATCTCAAAGCCCAAAATGATGCAAATATGGAACAGCAACACTGAAAACTTGAATGTAATAAAATATCAAGCAATTTTTAGTGAAAAATACAAAACAAAACAAAAAAACAACTCCCGCCCCCCGCCTTTGGTCTGATTCCTGGCGCCACTGGTTGAACAAGGAACCACAAGCATAACATATTTACAGCAAGCTTTTCCAACTGCATTGCAAGAGCCAAGAACCTTTTCTGTAAACTGAGGCTTCAATCTACCCCACACACTGCATACTGAAGCTATATGCCTTTAATAAAGCTTCACATTCACATTTTTATTTTCTTGTTACATTCTTTATATTACTCTGTATTAATTTCCTCTTTGTAAAATCCCCGAAACTGCTCATAAAGCTGCCCTAAAAAAAAGTAAAGTGATACAGTTTGGAGATCAACAAAGAGATGTGGGAATATTTTTCACTGGAGATGCAAAGAACAGAGAAAAAAAAATTATGTATCACTGATTCCTGTACAAGTCTGGTCAGCAGATAAAATCTGGGGCTTTTTCATCCCAGAATTTGTCCCAGAATGGCACATGATGGTGTTTAAGAGAAGGCAATCATATTTCAGAAGGCATTTCTGAGCACAGAAATACAGGCATGCACGATCCTCATGAAAGTATAGTTGGAACAGGAAATCCATATACAACCAAATTTTGGTATTGCGTGTTTGAAAATGAAATCAGACATCCTGAGTTGTCTTTGACAGCCACAAAGGTATATCCCTATGAATCATGACAGAATGACACTATGACAGAATCACTCATATGGAAAATGATGTAAGGTGTTAGTAAATAACATTTTGAAAAATAACTGCTACCATCAAAAAAAAAATCAAAAAGGGAATAAAACTTAAAACTTGTATTTATTTTAAAGGAATTAATACACAGGCTAGAGAGACAACTGTGTTTGTACAGCTATTCCATATAGATATTTATCCTAAAATCCCTATTTTCAAAGATCTTCTTTAGTTAAAAAAAATAAAGAAAAGAAAAAAGCTAAAAGGTTTAGGCTGATGACAAGCCCACTTGGCAGGAGCTACTATAAATACTGCAAAGTTTCCATTTTTTTCTATTTAAAAAAAAAGCACAAATATAGTCCTTTTATGTTCCCATTTAAGTAATCACTTCCAGGTTCCATACAGATCCATCCATGAGTAAGACTTAAAGTCTGCTATTATGAACAAAAAGGATAAAACTGCCCTTTGGCAGAAGTATTATTTTCATGTAGTTAAATCTTTTGGATTTCTACCACTTCCCTTTGCTGGCTTTCATTCTTCCACCCATCCCTACTTGCTTACTGGACCTTTAACTTGCACTGCCAAGCAACTTCCCTGCAAAGAGTACATCAGGGGAGAGAAAAAAGTGGTGAAAAAACAAACCAATTAACTCTGCTTTCCAATAATCTGTAACAAACAAGCCACAAAAGAACATTTAAGTCAGCAGAAAACAGTAGGCGTATTGCTGTTTATCCCCTGGAAGAGTTCTATCTTCTACCCAGAAGGGAAGCTGCACCCACTGGAGCCCCACCTATGCTGCTCTGGCTTAGCTGAGTCTCCTTGGCTGGCAAGTCACCATAAGCATTTCATGGGAACAATCAAAATCATACCCCAGAAAACTGTTAATCATAATACTGTAACTGAAAACTCATCATAGAACACAAATCATACACTCTGAACCACAGAAGACATTCAAGAGCCAATAATCATCAAAATAAATTACTATCAAAGCTCCAGCTTCTGCTTCTGTGCTGACTTACATTAAATTAAGCCATTGGATTCCTGAACTATAATGCTTTTCAGAAAACAAAGCTAACATTTAAAAAATTAACTAGAGTTCACTTCAGATTTGTAAATGTTAATTTCAAAACTAATGATGTTGCACACCTCCACATTTGAATAATCAATGGGACACATTCTAAGGAAAGCTTAGTTTTGTAAAAGCTACATAATGAAAATGGGTTCCTATGAAGTATCCCTGCCAAGTATCAAAAATAACTAGATTCTTCAGACAAAATATTGTCTGAGAATCATAGGAGGGACAACTAGGAGACTAACAGGGCAACATGTTAAACACTTGAGATGTTTATACAGAAACATGAGAAATAAGGAGAATAAAGAGAAATAACATTAAACTCTTTAGAATCAACAGAAATTGCCACTTAATCCACCTCACAAAGACTGAGGATAAAGCACAAAGCTGGAGTTGGTGAGGAAGGGTGAAATGAACTTGCTGGTATGAGGTTGAAGAAAAACAGAGGTGGTCTTGTATTGTTAATCAAGAACACATACACTTGCTCTGAAGTTCAGAAGGAGTTGTGAAGCAGATTACTGACTATCTCTGAACAAATACAGAGTGAGAAAAGAGTGAGGTCAATCACACGCTCTTGAAAATCTGCTATATATCACTAATCAGAGACAGGAATGCATTATGCTTATCCCTTAAGTAACTAGAAGCAGCATCCAGAATAAAACAGATGATAGTGTGAGGTCTTCACTGAGAAATCCATGGATGAGGAAAACAGACAAAAAAGAATATACAGATAATCCAATATTATATTTGAGGAGATTTCTTACATGAGATTGACTTAAATCTGAGTAAAAAAGAGATGAGTCAAGAAACTGAAGTCAAACTAGTGGTCATAAAATAACAAATTACTTATTCTGTGGAGACAAAAAAAACCCCAAGATGGACAGATATATTAAACTTTTCTTAAAAGTTGAAAAAAATCAAATAACCCAAACCCCAAAACAACCTTCAAAACTGATACAATAAGGAATGTTATATTCAGAAACACTTAGAACAGCATTCTAAGGACACTGTAAGTGCCTGGTGATGAAAATCTTGAACAAAAAGAAGACAGAATTTGTCCCAAAATAGAAGAAACAAGAAGCACAGTATGGGACCAATGCAACTATGTAAGGACCTCTTTATAACAAGGAAATATAAAAGGAATATTCTTTTTAAAGTTCAAAAATAAGGGCCTGTGATGAATGATTAGTCATAGTATAGAAGAATTACATAAACACATATGAGTTGCATGGATACAAAAAGACAGTAAAAACGTGTTCTCTATAAGCTGTATGTTTAAAGAAAACATAAAAATTAAGGTCCTTAATTAAGTGGGAAAGAAAACAAACATAAGAATAAAGAGGCAGAAGTTGCTTTCTCAAACAGCAGATTTCTTAATCAGTTTTTAAAAACTGATTGTGACCTGTGTTTTGAACTAAGAAATATGATCAAAAGCTTGAATAAGCAAATGCTATACAAACTGAAGTTACTGTCAAGTCATTATCTCTATCTGATCTGTCATGTCCCGTCCCACCAGATTCTTTCTTAAGGGCCCATCAGATGATGGCAGTGTCTCCAGGTTCCCACCTCATACAATGGACATGACCTCACCTTTACAGGGTTATGGGGATGTCAGAATACAGAAGGATGTCTGAACTGCAGTCACGCAATACATCTTTAGTAGCACAGCTTCTGGCCTCCTCTTCAAAACAGGGAACAGAAACACAACCAAGAAGATAAGTTAGGGAGACTCACAGCAAATTGAAAAACTGTCTGCCCAAAGAGTAACACTGGCTTCTGCAGAAGCTAGAAAGGTAGGCTGTAAATGCTTAATATCTAAATACACAACAAATTGTACTAAGGTATCATACTGAGATATCTAGGTGGATTACTTTGTTCTACTAGATGCTTATGACAACTGGAAATAGTTATTCCCCTGATTAAGTGCCAAGGTCCTTGTCCAACTCTGGGCATCACTGAAGAAGCTATGATCACCATACAGCTCCAAAAGAAACAGGGAACACGAATCTTTTAAAAAAATGCTTGACTAGGTTTAAGCATAAAAAAGACACAGGTAAGCATTTGTCCAATGTACAAAAGGTTGCCATAAAGAATCCAAGAGACTATCTATTTTAATTTCTGCTATATGAACAAGAAAGTGAAATCAAGGCAATTTGCAGCCTAGAGGATTTGGGTTAGAAACCAGGAGAGGATATGCTATTCTGAGGACAGGTGAGCAGAGGAACACACAGTTTCTTCTCTGGAGATAGTGAGGGCTTGCTTTTGAAGTACACAAAGACTGAACATATGATAAGCCTGAACAGCATCACCTCTTGTCTGTTTTAAACTTTCATTTTTTCTAAACCTTTAATTACTTCTTTTATCCTGCAACTGAAATTTCTGTGAAGAACAGACAATACTTTTAAAATTTCATTTTACAATAAGGTGCTTAAGTTCCTAATACTTTTAAAGTTCCTTCCTAGCTTATTATTATTAACCTAATACTTACTCAACCTTCTCTCTCCAGGAAAAAGCTTGAAAGAAATTAAACATCTACTTATGTTTTTCTTGAAACTGAAGGAAGGCAGAGAAAAGATATAGGCAAAAATTGCTGGACACAAAGTAGCCATCTCATGGGCAAGGGAAAAGGCAGGAAAAGGAAGGCAACAGAAAGAGTAGGGCTCAACTACGGATAATTTGAGGGACCTGTGGAACTGACAGGTCTGAGGTACCATTTCCCAGGTCCTGAAGAAAAGCACTCTGATAGATCACTTTCATTCAAAGGACATAAGCAAAGCAATCAGTAAAAGGGTCTTTGTGCTGCCTGAAGAGACATGAAGCAGTTTAAAACAAAAGCAAAAACCTGGAATGTCTCCTTCTTATGTTTGAAGACAGTGACCTTCTTGTATAGACTTTCTTGATTTATCATGCTTGAATTCAGCTTTAATAGCTGTTAAAGAGGTGCTGTCAAGAGATGTCTTTTTCAATAAGCAATAATCTGTTGTCTCTTTCATTCCCTATCCCTACCTAAAAGAGCAAAACTAATATGCATTTGTCGCCTGTAGACACCCACTGAGCCCAGATTAGGCCTGAAGTCTTACTGGCAGGAGATGAAAGTAAATTCTGGTCACAGTCCAGAGGCTGATTTAATCTGGGAGAAGAGAGCAGAGCTAAATGAGCATGTTAATTTCAGAACTTAGTTTTCTCTGTTCATCTTTGCAGCAGAAAAGAGTTGAAGCTGGAAGAAGATGGGTGAATATACTGAAAAAAAAAATGTTTAAGCACAGGAATCAATTTTCAGAAAAAGCATTCAGTCTTAAACTGCAGGCTTGCACAGACTAGGGAGGAGTGAAAAGACACTAAGTCTCTTATCTGAAAATGTGAACGTGGAATATTAGCGTCCTCAATGCAGAATTTCTTCACAAATAAAATGATACACCAAGATAATACAACCAACAGTAGTAAAACAGAAATTAACTAACTGTGATTGGCTTCTATATAAGTGGTTATAAATTTGCAAAATTCAATTATATAATTAGGGAAATAATCATATCTAAAGGTACTTAACCTCCACTTACATCAATAAACATCACTCTGGTATTTTGGTTGCCTCTCCAAAAACTTTGAAAACCTTGAAAAAATTTACTTTCACGACCGTAGCAAAGATTCTGTGATTATTACAGAGGCATTATCCCCAAAGAAAATAAGTTAAACCTGAGTCTATTAGGTTCTGTCATATCTTCCTGTTAACAGAAGTTCTCCTTCAACAGCACTAGTCTATCAAAACTACCTGGTTGGTACATCAGATTCCTCCACAACCTAATTAATACTTCTATATTTTCCATACTAACAAAATAAGCTGCAGTTGCAAAAAAAAAAAAAAAAAAAAAAAAGGTAAAAAAAAGGTATTTCTGCTATGCTACTATTTAACCTTAGGAAACTTCTTCCAAGTGATCCAAACATGAAGAAACACATATGCTTTTTGTACTCCCAAGCACACTTTCTTCATGTCTAATTGATCAATGGGTGGTCTAGCTACATGATGGCACATTCCACAACCGTCTGGTGGACAGACAGTATAGGAAACACATGACCTGACACCTACCATTCGCTGTTTTTTATACAATTAATTTCTCTCAGTTGCTGACATATCTCTTATAATGTTTTCCAAGAGTTTTCTTTGGAAACCAGTGAGATTTTTTAAAAGAACATGGATCTCAATCTAAAAACACATCACTGAAGCATGTCTATTTCTAAGACACGCAGATTGAAATACAAACCTTCCACAAATCTGAGGACAGGAAACCTTTCCCCCCTCAAAAAACTTATTATTCTCATATGATGAGCTACCCACATTAATCCACTTTAAAATTACTGCCAGTAAAAGACTTTCAGTACATATCTAATTCATCACTAAGAAAATTTTCAGTGGGAAAATTCTACTATTCACCCAGAAGGAAGGGGTGTCCATAAATGTGTGGGTGTTACATGGTAGTAATCATTATGCTTTCCTTTGTTTCAAGTTACAGGCTTTTAGCCCAGATTTTCTAGCCATCTAATTTGTCAAAGCGGCTAATTATCTCACTGTCATAAGCACTTAATAAACATTAGAATAATTGCTTTCTGCAGAGTAGGTAACCCTGAAATGATGACATACTCTCTTTCCTCCCCCAAGATGAATCCATTACTTATTATTTTGTCTGCTAACATCTGATAGCACCATGTAGTTCAAACTACAAATCTCCAAACCACAGTCTGTGCTAGGCAGTTTAAAAGCACAATTCCCTTCTAAATCAAAAAATTAACTCCGCATACACGCTATGCATTGCAAAAATAAGTGAAGTTGGGGGTTTTTAAAGTTATTTCTATATTTGGTGCCCATACGCATGGAGATGTCTCATCTTCTAATGTGGTGAAGATGAAGGTTACTAAGCTACTACCATTACAGTAGCTATGCCACAAAAGAACGACGCCAGTGTAAGAACACACAAAAGAAATCCAACCTTAAACCCCCACATTCTTCAGCCAAACTCTGTCCAATTCCAGAACCATGCACAACCACATCACCACTGCTGTCAAGCAGCGATGCTGCTGTGCATGGCCACCAATGCTGAAGTTGTGCCTCACCTCGACTACTCAGGCTTGTCTGGCCTTGGCTTCTGCAGCCCCTCAAAGCTGGGCAGGGGCTGAAGCTAATTATGTCTTGCCAGAGCAATTTCCCTCTCTGCAGCAAAGACCAGTGAAGACACTGTGCAGTTGAGTAAGCCATTGTGCACTTCTGGTGATGAGCAGCTGAAGCTTAGGTTAATAATGAGCTGTAGTATTCCACAGCCCATGGGAGAGAAAACATACCCCAAAGTCACTAGCAGGGCATCTTGGGGAAGAAGACAACCTTATTCCCTTTGTTCACAAGGGAATCAATCTGCTTGCGACTGGGAACCAGTTAACAAGGGATACAGGAGGAGGAAAAGAAGAAATAAGACTTAATTTTCTACCCACCTCCTTCCAGAAACTCATTCACCTCCAAGCAAAAGGTTTAATAGGATACCAATTTTTTCATGCTTATTACGGCAAGTCCAAATGAAATTCCAATTACCTCATTTCTAAGTCAAATACTCCTGAACTGCAGGGGAAAGAGGCCAGTTATCTTCCTACCCATGCCAGAACAAAATCAGGGTCCCTCATTCTCTTTTCTTTTTTTTTTTTTCTCTTTTTATTAATGCAATTTCTGTGTTTACACATTGAGCCAAAGATAAGCCAGAAAATGTTTCTTCTCCCAAAACTAACTTATTTTATTGCATTGGATCATAACAGAGACTGAGAATACACAATTAAAAAGAAATCCTGAACACCTTTAATTCAAACATCATGATAAACATCACCAGCAGAATATTATCTTTCATTGCTGAACAATTACTACCAGTTATATTCCAAAATGATCAGAGTAGCCCTCTATGGCTCAGAGCTCCTTTGATGTTGGTGGAGATCTGCTTTTCAATTAATTCCTAAGAAGAGGAGCACATATATTTCCATTGCAACTCCCACTTTAATATCTCATAAATAGTACATATACTCTCAGGTAAATGCAAAACAGATGAGCTGTAAAAGAATGTTATTATTATCATTGAATACTATCAATATCATTGAGTCTTTCAGTCAAATTGAGAACTAATGTTGACCTACCACCTGTCATTCTCCATTAATGAAAGCTGAGTACGGATATTAAAATTGTGCATGTGATGGAGAAAGAATTATTTTTAATGATAGAACTCCTACAAAAATCTAATGAAAATTCCGACTTGTAAAGCCTTAAAGAGCAAGTTAACAAGTAAAACAATAAATGCAACAACTTTTTAAAATATTGGAACATAAGAACAGGTGGTTTAAATCTTCGCATTTTGATACTAATTATGGTTCCATTCTGGGCAACTTCATAAGAGGCATCACTTCATTCCAGGGTTATTGTCTTAAGGATTTCCAAAGCAATCTGTTCAGTTTACTTTCCTCCTCTGTAAACTTGAATTGGAACCCAATCATAAAACTGACGTACTTCATCCCTGTATAAAAATCAAGAATGAAGATGAGCAAAATAGTGACAGAAAACCTATCAGCACCATCAGCATAACAGATATTGCATTTGCTGCCAGGAAGCCAGGTGAAAAGAAGATAAAATCAGCTCAGGTGAATGACAGAATTGCAAGTGTAGGGTGTTACTGCTCGAGGAAGAAAGAACCATCTCTGATGTTAAACTTCCAGGAGATAAGAGAGCAGATGAGTTAAATCATTACATGTTCTACCAGATCAATCCATCTTGCATCCAAAAAACATTCAGCCATACAAACTCTCAGGAACAAATTGAATATAAACTACTAATAATTTGCTACTCTTGATACAGGAAGAAAAGACTGAAGGAACCAAAATCTTTCCTCTGAAGCCAAAGATAAATCCTCAAAAATACTGAAAAAACATTATCTAATCTATCTCACATGTGCTTTTTTGGAAAAACTTTCTGATCTGTAAATGAATTATGAACAGGAATATCCTGCTGTCAGATATGAACCAAACACCTATGACAGAGTAGAAAGGGGAATAACCACAAAAAAGCATCAACATTGGTTGTCACAATTAGCCTTGTACTATTTGTACTTCAGAGTTTCAAAAATGCACACATGGCAATACAGATTTGCACATTCACGAGTAGAAACAGAGGTTATTATTTCTTAGAGGAATTTTAAGATAATGTTGTTGCTCAATTAGACTCAATCTCTAATATCTAATGGTAAATTAGCTCACACTGTGTTGAGAAATACTGTGTAGTTGTCTTCACAGCGTTAGGAGCTGATAAAGCCCTGACAGAGACTAACCATCCTCCATGGTCTGGGCCATACTGCATCTCTATCAAACACTGCTGATATATATAAAGAGAGAAAATGTGTAAGAGATGTATTTATTTCTATTTAAATTTCCAGGCAGTGTAAGTACAAAGAATGAAGCCAAAGCTGCATACAAAAAGACTTTAGAATCTGTTATTTCCCCAGCTCTTCCTTGACTTGATAACTGGAGACAGATTTTCTTTGATAGAAATTGTACCGAATTTTAAGTAGAAACTTATTTCAAACTTTTAAAATCAGCAGAACACATGATTTTTCTGAATTACCAAAAAGAGTGATCAACCACGGAAGTTCTATTACAGTTTGTCAGAATACACCATTTTGCTAGAAGGACAGAATAATCTAGCCATTATTGGCTTACATTTTCTCTTCCCTTTTTAATGTTCTCTTAAAAATTTTTATCCGGCGTGTTACTGCCTGAAAGTAACTTCAAATAGGTTAAAGCTGACAGTAACAGTGGAGTTTTCTCTGCCAGGAGTATATATTAAAAAATAAAAAATTCTGCAAGCACACGATGCTGTTTAAAATGAGACTCTACGGCACCACAAGAAGAAACCTTTTATAAATCAAGGGCACACTGTATACATTAATTCACTTACAGTCCTGAAGAGAGAGATTGTTAAAATCTACTAATCCATTTTTGGCATGAACTGCAAACAGGCGATATAGTTTACAAATGCAGATTATAAGCACTGTTGCTAAAGCTGCCATTCTTGTGATCTCAGGCAAACTCTGAACTATGTTGCTTCCTTTCTGAAAAGCTTAAACATGTTTCCTCCCTCCACACACCCTTAGTCTGGACAGTTGAATCATTCTCACAGCAGATAAATCTTTCTGACTGCTGATTATTCTGACGGGGGGAAAAAAAGCCACTTTGTGTGACAGGGTCCCTTTTGTTTCACTGCAGGCACAACAATCTGTTTTCCATTGAACAGAGGTTTTAGTTCTCCCTCCACAACATTTTTCTTTAATTATGATAAAAGACAGTAACTTAATCAGGCATAAATCCTGTTCAAGCAAACACATGAAAATAAAGGGGTTAACTTTGGAGGCAAAACGCTAGACATGTGACTTCTCAATTACAACTGTAGATAATAAACCACTAAAGCACTGACAAATGAAAATATGTTTTTTCCTAAGATTTCTACTAATATCACTAGAGAAATTAATTAAAGAAACCCACAATCATGCTATTTGGTTTAACAGGAATGCCTACAATATAGCTATTCAGTTTTTAAATTATCTTGACTTTTACTCCAGTAGCATAACTATATACACAGTTGCTCCCAAGGAAAACATTTTCATTTTAATATGCTATTTCAGAAACTCTGGAGTACCAGCATCTCAATATGCCAAATAAGTTCGTTACAAATTAAGATGCTGGGACTGATACCAGGAGGGAAAGATACTGCCTTCATTCCTTGTCTGACACACGTAATACAGATGCATGTGAAGACTAGGATCAGCATCCTCAGAGTACAGTCTGTATTGTCACCCATTATCAAGTCCAAGAACTGCCACAGTCAAGTGCAGCCTTAACTTGGAAGCAAAGTTCCAGCCTTGTTGAAAGCAAAAAACACAGCTAAACTGCAGTAGAGAACAGCAGGACTGTTCTCTACTGACACAGCTACTTTTCAAGTTATGAACAGTATTTTAACCTATGACAATGAAGCAGGTTGAAGCAGGAGCTCACCTCCACCCATGTTCTTGAGGAACTGAATATTGCAATAACTCAAATCACTCACCTATTAGGACTCTGAACATGGTGGAAAAGGGAGAATGTGGTTTTAGCAGAACAAAGTGGGAGGATACACCATCAGACTTGGTGTACAAGGAAGCCTGGAAGTAGAGACAGGTGAACAGGAGGTATTAGAAAAACATGGAGTGATAGTGACACAAACTAGGACATTTTCGGCAGAAAGGCACAAGGTGTTGTTATACACAAAGAGGAGACAGAGCCGGAAAGAAATTTAAGAGCTGAAATTTGGAAGCCACTGGAAAACACAAATAGGGTGTACCAAATGTATTCTAACTGAACAGAGGTTGGATCTTTCTAGGCAGAAAAGAGAGACAGTTTGTTGGCCCTGAGGACAAATAAAACAGCAGTGATGTCATGTCTATTTTTCTGCAACCTCTCTTCTCACCCCCAAAGGGGCTGGCCACATCAAAGCTGAGCCTGGAAACACACCTTGCCACATGTTCCTCCTCCCCATCATGCGACTGCAGCACCACAGTTAGACCCACAGGCCAGAACCATGGCAGAAATCTCCCCAGTAAACTGCAGACTGGTGTCCAAGATTCAAACAGATCCTCTGTAGTTCATGGTAAGAATGTAGCTCAAGCTGCTGTTCTAAGGTGGTTGAGGCTAGGGAAAGAAAACAGGGACAAAAACTCACCACTAAGGATAATCTAAGAGCACAGGGAGTTCCCTAAATATGGCGGAATGGTAGGATCAGACACAAAGGCCTTGGTGGACAGAGTAAGATTTATGCACCAAGGACATTAATAGATTTATGCACCAAGGACACTGGGCAGACACTGCAAAACACACAAGTGCTTCATTCCTCCTGTAGGTAGCAGTAACTGTTGCCAACAATGAACATCCACAATCATGACACTGAGATTTCATTCTGAGTTTCTCTGATCATGTCTGGCTTGTAGCTAGTAGCTTCTTCGCTTAATTAGCAGAGAGACAGCTTGAGATTTCAATCACACAATAAAAAAATAAGTTTAGTTATTGAGTTAAAAACATTTCTGAATGAAACATTCCAGATTCAAACTACAGATTGGATAAACCCTTTGGTTGGGCGTGGGTGGGTTTTTAGGGGTTATTTTGTTTGTTTATTTGGGGTTTTTATTTGTTTGGTGGTTTTTATGCGGTAGTGGGTTTTTTTGGTTGGTTGCGTTTTGGGGCTTGGTTGGTCGGTTTGGGGTTTTTTTCCTTGACCAGTCTGGAGTGCATTATTCAGGCACCATGGAACTGCCTCTGGCTATAGTTACAGAGTAGATTTTAAATGAAAGCTGGTGTTGGTCTGCATAATATTTGGTGCACCTGGGGAAAAGTATTCATCCAAGCAACAGCCAGATCTGGGGCCACCAAACTTGTTGAGGACCCACTTGTATTATTTTCAATGGAACCTTTGAACACACCAACAGGTACCTGTTGCATTTAAGCAGGTTTCTTACCTTTGAAATATAGGAACAAAAATTAGCAAAAGAAAAATCACATTGAACTAACACTTAGGATATCACAAGATGCAATCAAATTTGCTACACAGTCACTCTTATAGCAGGCATTTTCAGTATGAATTTTACAATCACAATTTAGGTTTACAAACATCACATATGTAATTAGTTTTACCTTATTAAGCATTTAGTACCTTTAAAAATGCGAACACATATTTAGGGTTTTCGTATCTTAGTATAAATCTACTCTTTTTAAAAGTCTTATACAGACTTACTCAAGCATACCAGTGGGTTTTTTTTCTAGTGCAAGCATTCATGATAAAGCACACAAGCTTTGCAATAACTCAACATCCAAGTACTGGACTTTTTTGGTTGTGTGATGTTGTACAGAATCAAGAACAGAATCAGCATGCTTCCTTATCAGGAAAGCAGACACTTTAAAATACCAACATTCTTTGTTTATACGGAAAGATTAATATATAAACTAACATACATTCCTATGCTTCCATGCAGTCCCAACTTCTCCCTGTTCATATTAGTGTGCTCCTGCCCCTAACTATTACATTATTTGAGGCAGTGGGGAAGTTTCAGTTAATACCAACTTAATCTGAACCATTTCAAGTACAGTTCACCATCTATTTTTTTTCCTGGAGTAAAATAAAACATGACCACCATTTCAAATACATCCAGAGCTAAATTACAATTTAAGTTGTCCCTCCCCCTACATGTTGAAAGAGCTCTCTTTGTAAAAGAACTCTACTTAAGTAAGTGTCTGTTGCACAAATGCATTTAGTTACCTTCCTAATCCTGAGATAATTAAAATCTGCAAAGGTAATAAAGTACTAGGTCTGTAAACAGTTTCTTGGGGAAATGCTCTCTGCATTCTCAACTGCATCTACAAAGTTTCCATTGACATTCACAGGACTTTTTTCCCAATCAAACAGAAGTACTTCTTCTCAACAAGAGCTAAAGTGGAATTGCCAACAGAACCACAGTTTATGCACTAGAGCACAGCTGCCTCAAGCCACGTCAAAAAGCATCCTCAGCACATCATAAGCACTGCACTGCTCTTTAGCTACATGCTCCTCGGAGTAATTGCTTTCTGAAAGAGCTCAGGCTATAAATCACCTCTGACAAATTGACTTTCATTTTGTCTCCTAAAGTAATAAGACCAGAGATGCCACTTAAAATTACATTAAAGAGATTATTTCTTCTTCCCCAGGGACCACATTGCCTGGACTATGCCAAATGCAGTATACAAGCCATCTTTTCCTATCTTTAGTTCCAGAAATTAACACTGCATATTGAGAGTAGAAAATTCTAAGCAAGAATATTTCTTTCAAATTTCAGTTCTAATTTACAAAAATTTGTAAACACTACTAAATTTATGTAAATCCTTTCAGACCAATCTATCTCAAAGTATTTTATCCATTTTATACAGCCACAGTGATTTATAAAAGCCTAAAATAAGACAAAGTGGACACTTGAAATATTGATTCTTTTTTCCAGAGTGACAATGCTTCACCAATTGATAGTTTTCAAGATGAAGGAGGTGCAGGGCTGGACAACACAGTGAGAAGTAGAACTGTTTTATCCTCCCCTGTCCAGTGAATTTGTATTACGGGATCATAATGAAGGTTTTGCTGCTGAGCAGAATTCCATTAATCTTTTTCATCATTTATTATGTGGCAGAACACACTCTGTTCAGTACAAGCTAGGTCCAAAACACAAAGCACCAACTTATACCTTCTGCTCTTTAGTCTCCTTTAATATCAGAGTTTGTCAGTAGAAGAAGGATTCTTATGTAGTGATATCATAGAAGTGATATTACACAGTCCAGAAGTGTAAAGTTAGAAAAAGTGAGGAGATGCCAATGAGCAATCTTTGATAACTCACTAGGCGAACAAAGCATTAGCAGATTAACACACCAAAGATATGGAAAACTCAGCCCTCCCTCACCCATGAGTAGAAACTATTGCATACATATACAATTTTATCTTTTATGGGAATGCTCTAAAAATCATTTAGCAGAAACACTACAGAAATTAAGAGAGCTACAAAGTGAGGGTGACCATTATCTCCACTATTTCACTGCCTTACTTTACCTCTCAGTATTGCTTAAAGGCTGACCAGATGTATCAACAACCATCAAATGGGTGTTTGCACTTGAAACATCGCCACACCAGACCAGATGCCTAAAACATACTGTTTTCAATAGACAGATGAAATGCTGGATTTAAAGCAAAAGGGACCAAGGGCTAAAACTGGCAAGTCTGAACGAAAAGTTGCTGACAATTTATTCTCAAAAATAATCAGGACAGAAATGGTCTTGAACACCTCTATTGTTTTTAATTCTCCCATCCTACTTCTTACATATTACCGTAACTGTTTCTGAAAAAAGAACTGTCCAGTATTAACAATCTGGTTTGCTATTTCTTATTATAATTTTCTGTCTGTTGCCTTTTAAAATCCTTAGTGAACTGGGAAAGAAATATTACAATTACATTTGAATGTTATTACCTTTATTTGTTGAGAAATTGTTGGATTAGAAGCAAAGAAAGGTTGGTTGGGGGTTTTTTACTACCTTAATGATTCATTTAGCAGAAGAAAGAAGCCTTGAAAGTTGGCAGTGAGGAACGCACTTAGAAATCTGTGACTGGCCCAAAAAACCCACTTCTAGAGCAATAGTGGAAAAGATAAATGCACTGAGAAAAAAATCAACTAAAGGAAAAAGACCCGAACAAGCTCCACTTCCTTTAAAGAGGGAATCACATTATCTTCTTTTTTAGAAATTCTTTACATCAATTATGAATGAAGGCTAACCAACATCCTATCTAAGTCTAGAAAATATGGCTGGGAGGTTTTGTGGGTTTGGGGGATTTGTTGTGGGGGAAGGGGAGGGTGCCCCATCGTATTTCTTTTTTTCCTGAAAATTTTGTACTTTCATTGTACAGTATATTGCCTGTTCCTTCTCTGTTCATCTTCTGCATTTCAGCCTTATGGTTGCAAAGGTAGTATTACAAAAAAACAAATGCAGTACTTGCACCCCAAATTCACAGCTGCAATAGCAGTTATCAGTTAGTCTTAAAAAGTTTAGAACTGCTGCCTGCAAGCCCATGTGGTTAAACCGCCATGAACCAAGTCAATTTCCCACCGTTTACAAAAGGTGTGCAAAGATGTGAAATAGAGAGTTCAAGCTGCTATCTAAGAAAAAACACCCAAGAGATACAGGCTGGGGGCAGCAATTTTTTTATCTCTGTGAGCTTATCAATATCCTGCACGTGGCAGCTGCATGTATTGAGTTTCACAACTTCTAACTCACCCACACAGATACTCTCTTTCTCCTGCAAATCCTGCAGACAAAAGTAATGTTTACAATTTTACTAGGACACCATCATCCAACAGAAGTGCCCATGTTCATGGAATAGAAAGTGACGAGGCTGAGAAAACAGAAAGTCACCATCCCCCATAACCCACTTCCAAAAATGTCTTCTCTACCTTCAGACATGTACAGTTAATTCTTGATCAAACTTAACCCATTCAGCATTTCAAAACTGCAATTTAAGGTTTCTCTCAAACTGAAAAGAAAATGAGTTAGAAGTATATGCTATAGGTTTCAATTCTCCAGAGCTCTTAGTACTTCAAGACTAAGCTGGTTTTCTGGGTTGGGGGAAAAGAACAAAAAAAAATTTAAAAAGCTAATACCCACAAACCACACACCACAAACAAAATGGCAAAAATTTGTATGATTTTTACTAGGTCCAGGAATGATCAACTCTATGGCAATCAACTCAGACAAGCAAGCTTTTGGTATTTATGCTTCTCAGTCCACAGGTAATCAGAAGGAGTGTTCACATAAAAAATAGAAGAGGGGTTGGAGGGGATTTTATTACATATTGATTTCATTAAATATATGATTAAATACTTGTATCATGTTAATATGTCTGCTTAACTATGAACAATGCGGAGGTAAAAATATTCTTATGGTCTTCCACGCTTACATGGAAAAATATGATAAGTAGACATGCTTAGAACAAAGCAGTTGGATACGTTGAAAAGAAGAATCTGCAAAATTAAGAAAAATTTTAAGATTCTAAAACAGTAAATACTCTCTGTGCAAAAATCTTATTGAAGATTTTACACGGACAGAACGTCTACTCAAAACAAAAAGTTACATCATGAAAGAAAACTATTTTTGTCAACTACCTAAACCAAACATACCTAATTAGTTTTAAACCACCAAAAAGAAAATTATGCAAATTGGCACTGTATGAAAGAACAATACGCATTGTTTTCACAAAATGGGTTCAACACCAGGTTGATAATTTCATTTAAGAAAATAAGTTAATATAGCATGATTTTTCAGGAGTATATCATGAAGTCCATGGCACTTCAGTTTCAATTAAAGTTTTCAACACATTTTAAAATTACTGTAGACATGGAGGATCATAAATGTGTTTACCTCCACCTCAGACAGCATTTAAAACAAAGACACAGATGTTTGTACACTATCATATATACATTCAAATATCATATATACATATATATGAAATATACTATCATGTATACTTATTGTATACTATCAAGTTTCCTAGACCATACTTCAACTCCTATAACCCAAGAATACTGAGTTGTTCACTTTTCAGTTGATACTGACAACTGCCTGCAAGCCGCAGGAGTTTTATAAATCCTTTTTCCCAGACCCAGTTAACTTTCTGAAATAGCCTGCAAACTGTAATAGAGTTATCCAGGAATGTACCTTCTAACTCCATTTCCTGTTGTATTTAAAATCCTGCCAAAGGAATATTTCAAAGCAGAATGCAGGACATTAGTGTACGATGGAAAGTTTGCCGATGGTTTCCAAAATCACAGAAGTCATACTAATTTAAAAGTTAGATGCGAAATTCTCTATTAAAGAAACACAGACTTCTATTAAAGAAACTTCTATTAAAGAAACAGGGACTTCCTATTAAAGAAACACAGACTGTGATATTCAAGTGGGTTTAAGAAGTAATGCTTACAGCAATTCAGCCCCTACAGACTTGTTTTTGATTTTACATAAAAGGTTGTTAATGAAATAAAGGACAAATGTTCCCAACGCTGTTTTCTTCCCATTGCTCTGCCCCTCTAATATCTGGAGTGAAACAAGTTTTGAAGAAACCACCTTTAAAACACTGTTTCTGCAGACTTTGGACACAGCTGTATTTGAGTAGTGCTGTAATTCACAATGCGTAGCAACAACACCACAGTGCATCAGTCTGCCTGGTTTGTGTGGTGCATTAAAGAAGCAGCTCAGAGAACGACTGAAAACTGTATTTCAGCAGCATCACTTGACAAAGAAGATATCTCAAGGTATCCATTGACTGGGAAGACGCATCAGCCATCCTCCTCCAGCAGCAGCTGTGCTCTTGGAAACGCAAGCATTCCACGTGAAAAGAGAGCGAGCTGTCACCTAGACATCAGCAGTGAGCAGCACCTGTGCCTGGCACGCAGCTCCCAGCAACAGCTCCTGAAACTGACAGCACTTTCTCTCAGCACAGCAAGGCAGGCGCAGAGCCCAGCGGACGGACCCTGCCACCCTTCAACAGACTGCAGACTCCTTACCTCAGAAAACGAAAAAAACACGTGGATCTATACAGCAAGGAAAGAAAATCCTGTGTCCTTTTATTACCAATACAATTTCCTTCTGAAACCCTCAAAACTTACAGTGAGAAGGAACATAAATGGGTCGTATTTGGAAAACCTTTTTTCCAAGTGATCATGAGCAGAAAGATGCATTTACATATTGGATTCACTGAGGTACTACTGATAGTAAGAAAAACAGTGCAGCAAATGAGTGAATGTAAGAAGCTTCTCTGTTACAGAGGAACAGATACAGACCAAACTCTTCAAAGCATACAAAAAAGGAAGTAAAAAATATGTGCACTGACATTCTGAAAGCATTAAACCTGACAGAATTGAGTATGCTGGCTGTCTTAGCTAATAAGAAAATATTCAAAAATACATTTAATAGAAATGGATTTCTTTTCTGGTTTGCTGTTTTCCACAGTATTCTAATTTACACAGAAATACATGCTCTTCCTAGGATGGTTAACTATGCATCCCTATTCAGCAAAAAACACCTGTAAAAACTTTTAATTCTGAACTTAGACTGAAGTTTGGCTGAGACCCTTTGGAATGACTGGCGGTAAACACGGCCTTTTAAGTAATAAATAAATATGCTTCCTTTTTGTATTATTTGGTTTTGGTTATTTTTGTTGTTTTGTTTTGCTTTATGTTAGCTGTTACCTGTATTGAAGGAACAAATATTAAAAAAGGAGTAATTTGCTAGGAAAAAAATTCCCCAGGATGGTTAAAAAATTGAATGCAGATGTCAAATCAAAGGTAACACCTCCATTGTAATCACAGGTCTAGTTCTTCTAATTTTCCTATGAAAAGTATGTTTTGAATAATACTACTCATGGCTTCTTTTAAAGAGAATTTGTTTCTGACAGCTGCTTTCATTTTACATACAGGAATATTAAAGTCTTTTATTATTACAGAGAACGCATAATTACAAAAAAAATTAGTATTTGCTTTCAGATGGTCCCCAGATTTCCCCCATCCATTCCCATCATCTCCACTACCATGCTATTTTCGTGTAAGAGGCAAATAAATACTACACCATATAATTTAAAATAGTTTGAGTTTAAATTATACTAACTTGAAAGAATGTCTTTTACAAAAAGAAAAAAAAAAGTTATTTTAATCCTGCTGCAATTCTGTTTTTCTTTAGACTTAGAATTGATTAAAACAAAATAAATGCTCTGTCCAACTGCATTCTTTTCATTATTTTCTCATCCTTCCATTATCATCCTAAAATACCATACTCTTACAATATGGAATTCTTTAATCAGTCCTGACATGCATCTACTTTTTGATTGGCCCAGCCCCAGCAAACACAGTTGTGCTCTACTACACATCATTTCTCTCCATAACCTGTTTTCCTTTGGGTAACATACTTCATTTCAAACCTTCACTATTCCGTAAGGCTTAAATTAGAGGTTGGGTAACTAATGCATAAGCAGAACTCTGGTTTCATTCAGAAATACTGCTCTCATTCAATCTGAATTTGGGCCAAACCAGCTGCAAAACCAAGCTTTAGTCTGCCTAATCAGTTGCTATAGCCTGAAATCTTTGTTGTTTTTTAAAATACCTAAACTCAAGAGTATGTTCCATGATCAATTATTTTTCAGGATCATCAACTCTTATGTGGTTTTTAACAAAAAATATTACAAAACAAATAGATAAATACTAGTCTAAATATTACTTCTGAAAAAAATATGACTATTTAAGATTTCAGCTCAACACCACCAGTAGCAAACATGGGTAATTTTCCATTACCAAACCACTGGAAAATCAAAAGATTCACATATATTTTTCTATTAATGCTAATATATCATGGAATCACTGAATCACTAAAGTAGGAAGACATCTGCAAGGTCATTGAGTCCAACTGTTAACCCAGCACTTTGAAGTCCACCTCTAAACTATGTCCCTAAGCGCCACATCTACGTGTCTTTTAAATACTCCCAGGGATGGTGAATCACTGTGCAGAAGCACATCCTCTCAGAAAGCAAGTCTTTTAACACTGAAGGAAAAAAAAAAAAAGAGAAGAACAAAAATTAAAGAAATTCCATTTCAGAGAATAGCGACACTTAAACCTATGTATAACTTTCCTACACCAATGGGTTTGAACCAAAATCCATTAAAAGGAGTCACTCTTCCTCGGACTTTAAATGAAGTGCCACTAGTCACAGCAACATATTAAATTATGTGAAATTTTTGAGCTCTGTTTTTCATCCTCCAAGCTGAAACCCTGAACTTGAAACTTGAACATGCTCACTGTCCTAGAGAAGAATACTGAAGAAAACTGATACATCTGTTTTGTACACAGAGTTTTCAGAAGTAACAGAAATGTCCTCTTCTGCCATCTCCTCCTCTCTATCTGGAAAGCTGTTCCACTGGAGATAAGATAGCATCCATTAGCTCTAATTTAAGGATATTGTGCTGTTTCAGCTCAGATATGACCCAGACACATCGATAAAAATACATCACAATAGCTACAAGACTCAGAGAAAGACTCTAAGGAAGAAATTTTGAAAATACCTCATCAAAGTCAGAACAGCCTTAAACAACTGCCTTGGTGGCTGGAAAAAAAATCAACAACCAAAAAAACCCCAAAAAATAAACCTAAAACACAAAATCACAACAAACCAAACACAATGGAACTGAGAATTAAACTTGTACAGGAGCAGACTATGATGTGACCCTGCCTTTATACCAATCCTTCACATTATTCCACAATAGTGCACCAGTCTGGAGCACATAAACAATCCATACCTTCAGCAGGTCACATGCTGAAAATGCAATGCATGCTCACAGTCATGAATACATATTGTGTTACAAATCCTTTTTTTGCTCCACACCAGAATGTTTGATGAGTATATTAAACACAAGATTTACACAGGAGCTCTGATTTTTACAAACAAAGCATCCATAATTCTATTTCTGCATAACAATAATTTTTAAAATATCAATTTGAAATATTTATAAATTCTTGATCCATCTCAGAAGTAATTCTCATTAAGTATTTTTGTGCTTAGAAAAAAGTAGGTTTAAAGTCTACTGATGCTAACACTCATACAATGCTTTCCCCTCCTGTGATTCAGGGCGAGAGGAAGAAACTTAATAATTCCCTAAGAATTTGTACAAATCAATAAGTTGAATGTCTCTTATACTACTGTATTTTGAGAAGTGTTTTTCCAACAAAATATATGCGAATCATTAGAGAAAACGAAATCCTTTTTCTAAGGCTCTAGAGCCTGAAGTCCTTAAAGCATGTGGCTAATATGCTTAGGGCTGTATGTTGCCTCTGCAACAACAGGTGAAATGCATCAGCAACAGGAAGAAGCATGCACATCTTATGAATAATGCAACAGATAAAACCGACACTACACACAGCAGAGCCAGAAACGCCCTCCAGACAGCAGGGATGGAAACAAGGAGCTCCTGGTTTTGAGTTGCACAGCGTCCCTTCCAAAGGTTTTCCTCCTCCTGGATAAAGGACGGTAAGCCACACACGTCCTGCACAGGTGGTGCCTCGTTCGCACACTGGACAGAGCAGCTAGCTGAACAAACAGGGCAACGCTGACTCGTGTCATACAGACTGCTCAGGTTGGGACACGTGCATTTCCTCATACAGTTTTTGTATCCAAGTAAAGAACAGAAGACATAGCTCACCCACCATTCCTTACATGTGCAGCATTACTTGCAACGCTTTCCAAGACAAAGCAACTTGGGTATTTGGCAAGCCAAACTTTAGTCTGGTGCCGAATGGAAACCTCTTTTGATCACAGCCTTTCCACATCATAGGCTGTCCTTAAGAAAACAAAAAGAATAAGAAAACTGCTCTTTGTCTTGACAAGTCAATAAAAACAAACCTACTTCTAATACTGTTAAGCAACTGTAAATACGTAGGAACATAAGAAAATGGAGATTAATTTATTTTCATTTGATTACATAAACAGATCAATGCACACATCAATTCTTTTTGTTTAGGAAAATCTTTAATATTTTGTTTGCTTTGTTGACAAAGATAACATTTTTTCACTCAAGTTAAAGATAAACCTTACGGCTCTTGTTCAGATAAATTATCAGAATTCCAAGCCTGATGTTTGAGCCTAATCAGTAGGACCAGCCAAGCAACTTAGATATATAACTTTATTGAGTCAATTTACGCTAATTTTTGCTACAAGATTTATATAAAAGCAAATGTAAATAAAGACAAGAATAAAAGTTCCATTATATTTGCCTAAACTCAATGAAACTTGATAAGAATTCTGCTGAAAACACCTTCAAGGCAGAACAAGAAAACTTTTAACACATAAGAATGTGAAATATAAAAGAAACTAGAGTTTGCAATACAATAGGTGATGATCATGGATTAAAAAAATGAGAAAAGCTACCTACATTAAGCTAAAAAATGTTACAATAAGCAAAAAAATGTTTTGTTGTTCTGTTAAATATTTCCTGTACTACAGTGAAGAATGCAATAAGCAGGTTATGAACCCAAGATCATCTTCCCTGTAACATGTTTAAATCCCAGGGAGAGCGTCTGGCCTCAGCATGAATCATCACCAATTCCAAACACCTCTCTTGAGAAAAGAACTTTGCTTCCAGATGTCTGACAACAAGCATTTTCCTTATTTTGTAGACTGCTTTGAAGGGAGGGTGATGCTCATCAGCTGAAGGTTTAGGTAGAACCAGAGAAGATGCCACAGGAATACCATGAAACATCCTTGCAGTAAGTTTGCATGGCCAACTACAAACTTTTTCCATTTTCAAGTGGTCCTCAGGAAAAGTAAAACAAAACACAACAACTGGATTAATTTAGACCTAATCTTAGAGACACATTAATCTATTTCATTCCATCATGACCCTCATTAATCTATTTCATTCCATCATGACCCTGTAACTCATCAACAATGTTCCAAAAGGTGGTGGAAGAATATCATGCTTCAAAAGCATCTAGCGCACCATACGTACTGCTCAAACCAAAAAAACAGTGGAAGAAAAGTCTGAGCTCCCAGAAGGCAAGCAGTGCTAAATATCTTCCTCTAAGGCTTTCTTTAGGATGTAAGGTGTAGGCATCTACACGTAAAGACTCTTGAGTTCCCAAAAACTTCAACAACAAAACTAAAAAGCGGTAAGTAAGAACTAAAGGAAAGTAATTCAGTCTGCAGGTCACAGGTAAACTCCTAGCAGAACAAGCAGTAAAAATGGTTCAACTCAAGTAAGACTAAGCCTGAAAAACCAATCACATGGTGTCACAGTAACATGAGAACCCCAGGAAATGCCAGAGTTGTCAGGCCACCACCTTCTCAATAGCAGTTCACCCAAATTAGAAACTGGATACACTAGGTCACTACCTGGCAAAACTCCCAGCCTCAAATGACGGCCTGTCAAACAAGAGAGAAGGGCACTCTTCCATCTCCTGCACTACTAACAGGAGAGCCTGACAGTCTCTGGGGAGTAGAATCAGCCCTCCACCACAAAAACACCACAGCAACATATTTAGTTTTCTGCAGAGTACTGCATGCTCCAGCAAGCCAAGTTCTTCAGAATACACAAAATGAATCTTCTTTTCAAATTGTCTCAATATTATGGTGATGGACAACTTGATCTATTGCTACGTAATACACTCCACTGAAACTACAAGTTGTAGCTAGAAGTTCATTAGGAGAAAAGAAATCTGATTATCATGGTGATAAAAACCTGACAGAAACTCTGTCACGGGGAAGATGGTAGAAAATGGAGCATTAATAAATGGTCAGTCACACTTTTTCTAATGAAGTTCGTGGAACAAGAAAAACAGCTGAATTTAAAATCAGCATCCGATATCAAGGGTTCCTTTGCTCACTTGCATCCCTTTCCTTTCCAGCTCTGAAGACAGACCACTGCTGCAAGAGCTTCATCCACAGAAATTACGAGAAACATAGTGCCACAGTCACACATGGATATCCAGTATGTCTTTATTTTAGCTGGACCCTGAAATGTTTATGTAGCTCACGGTGGCAGCACAAACGCCCCGCCCCGATTCACAGGAGGGAGGCATGATCTCTCTGCATCATGGGCAATGAATGCTCTGCACAACCCTCTGCAGCTGTGAGCACCTCGAGTCAGCAGAGCACAAAATTTCATCTACATCTTCATTTATTTCTTCCCTGCCCAACAACCTTTCCAAAAGGAAAGAAAATACACACGAGCAGTGCATATATCTAGTCTGATCGTGACATTGAATCAAAGTATACCCTGAGAGGCACATCAGGACACCAGAAGGAACACAGATGTCCTGCAATGTGCTTGCTGCCAGGTACAATAAACAACCATTGAAGGCAGCAATGCAAAAGGAAAAGGCAACAAAATCATTTGCACTGCTGAAAATTCAGATAATCTTAACTAGGCTGTGGTCTATTTCTACTTATGGAAAACGTCACGTCAAAGTTTAAGGTGAGACTATAAAGCTTTCTGGAACAGAGATTCTCCTGAAATGCTATTTTGCACAAACACACTGTTCCCACATACTTTAAGTTAAACATTTACTACACAGCTGAGAGAAATGAAACAAAAATCTTTCCAAAGGTCACATATATGGACTAAATGTCAATCAAACCAATCAAAACACTGGTTTTGATAACCAGGAGTGTAAAAATCACCAGAAAAAAAATAGCAAGATCCTAACTCACTCTCTCTCTAAAATGAAAACCAAACACTCGTTTTCCTTAAGACTGAGTAATTCTTGAAATCTATCAAGACAAATCAATTAGCAGGCCTCTTTTTGGGAATATTTACTAGGGTTTTTTACCCAGACAAGCTGAAATTATAATACTCAGTACAGCAGAAAATTGTTAGAAACAATACATAGCACAAACTTTCAAAAATTCCATTACTTATGTAGGTTTGGGGGTTGTTTATTCTTTTGGAAATAAGTGTGGTATCTACTAGAGATTGCACATAAAATAGAATTGATAAAATGTAAAACATACATCTATGTAAGCTTGCATCATTAATTGTTTTTAATAACAGTATCATACCAAAAACTCATGAACTATACAAAAGGTTAAATAAAATACTTAACTTATTCTAATGGCAAAACAATTTGTACTAAGTCTCAGTGAAATTACAGAAATGGCACATGCTCAGATGCAGTTTTTGGCATCTATAGATCTGATTTTGCGATAAACTAACTTCACCAAAGCTGAAGTGGGTAGCCAAGCCTTTATCTTGCACAAGGCGATTGAAGAGACAGACACACTACTTTGGCAAACCAAAAAACTGACTTTTGGTGACCAGGCTGCTGGAGAAGAAGAAGGTGGGAAAAGGTAGAAGGGACTGCATCAGTGTCATTCTGCTAGGCAAAATGGAGATTGTAAATATATTGGCTTCCTGCCCCAAGATCACCATCCATCATCACAGGGGCAGCTCTGGAAGAAGGAACAACATCTTCACATAGAACTCTGAAATATGTACAGCACCCAGGATTAGGAAAGAAGAAAATATTAAGCAATGCTTGAAAATTTATCTCACGAATATCAGCATCTATGACAAGTGATTGCTGGGCATCTTACTGCAGAACAGCCAGTTCCTCCTCTGAGAGAAGGGGAGCAAGGCTGGAAAGTGTAAGGTAAGAGTTTGTGTCACAGTAGTGAAATACAGACCTGATGATAAGGTAAAGAAGTGCCAAAAGTTGGCATGCGTTAGTGAAACGTGTTGGCAACAGGTTAGTGAAATCCTTGAGGTAGCAGGAGTCAATGCCTCACAGGCCACCTGCACCCACCTAGCTCACTTTCTCTGCCAGGGGAACAGGCACCTGAATCAGGCACAGACCAAGCAGGCACAGCTGGGCACAGGGCTGTGGGCTGCCCCCCACCCCAGAGCCAGACAACGCTGTCCCCTGCTTGAGGAAGGGTGCAATTTGAACTTGAATTGCTGTGAAGACAGCAACCCAAACCCAACCAAACCCGAGATGGACACCTTCAGCCCTCAGCCGGTGCCACTGCTTGGCCACCCGGCGCTTCTCCTGTACTGCTCCCAGCCAACTCCCACAACGTGGGGCAGAGCAAAACCCACCCCACCCCTTCAGTCTTTCCAGTCTACACCGCACAGACATCAGATCAACAAAAAAAAGCATAAATCAGAAACAAACTGAACATTGGCTAAAGGAACTGTTTTAAACATAAAGGCTAAAGGACAAGCATCCAGGCTAGGCAGACAAATGATCACCCAAAATTTGAAAAAATGTTGTCAAGAATTTACACCCTCTCACTACATGAACTAATTTTTCACCCAGTACTTTCAAATTATGGCAAAACAGAGCTAAGCTTAATTAGCACTACTCTAAGTTATCTTTACTAAATCAAGTACTAATAAGCTCAGGGAGTAGACTACAAGCTTCATGACAACAGTTAACTTTCATCTCAGCAAAGGCTGAGTGATTCTGTATTTTGAAGACATCTCTTGCCACTCTCCAATAATTAAATGTGGAGGCCACTAGAGAGAAATACAGAGAGCCATCCAGGAGACCTTGGAGCAATGAAATAATTTAACTCTTGAAATGTGTTCAAACAATATTTCAGTGTGAAGAAACAGACATCTTTAGTGTGCACTACATTCCTGCCATTCCAACCTGTCCACAGGTTCCTGTTCATGTTCTTTTTCCTGTACATACAGAAAGCCCTCTTTCTGGGAATACACATTGCACAGGGAAGTTTAAGAGCAAGCTACACTTTCAGATGACATGCCTGAAAGTTTGAATTATTGAAAAAAATACTATCCTTTAAGACAGGGAAAAAAAAAAAAAAAAGAGCAGGAGAAAGACATAGACCAGATGGTGTGGGAGGCAAATCAAAACAGCACAAGGGTTATTAAATTGCATCCACTTGGAACTATTAACTGGCCAAGAATCCACAAGACAGGTTTCCAAGTGAGCCCGAATACTCAAGGCTAAAATCCAGGGCCTCGCTGCAAAAGATAGCTGAAAAATCAATATAAAAACAATGACACTGTAAATACACAAGAAAAAAGAATATTTTGTATTTAATTTACATGCTTGTCACAGTTACAACAGTATATTGGAACTGAGCCATCTTTCTGAAGGGAGAATATGAATGCTGACTCCTATGCAGAGTACAGTCCTCTACCAGAAATATTCTTCTTGTACATGGTATGTCACAATTGGACTAAAAGCCATGAAAAATACTTTAAAATTTAAAAAGCATGTGGTTTTTTTTCTGAAGAAATCTGCAGATACTCTGTATTTCTGGAGTTACTTAAAATTTACAAGCAACTTCAAACATCCAAGTTGGAAAATTTTGGCCAAATTTCAGCAAATTTGCATACAATGCAAATGTTTCACAAATTTGCAAATGTTGCTTCCCAAATTGTTGCAAAATGCAACACAAATCACAACACCACACATTTAATGAAATGCAAAGAAGTCATTATTCCCTTTTGTTCTTATACTCTGAACTGCACAGCTTCACAGACTGTCTGCTGATCACAGAAAAAGGGGAGAAGAAAACTCTTCTGAAAGGCTGAAGAGTAGAGTAACAAACCTGGAATCATTTTCAAATTTGTCAGAGACACACAGGAGCTAGGAGCTAGGGCATCTACCTAAATTATATTAGGCAAATATAATGACAGCTCAGATTCTACTGGTCAAGGGCAATCAGAAAATGCACTTGTTTAAACAGAACAAGAGTTCTTGAGGCCAGACAACACTTTGAAACAATTCCTTTTCAAATGTAAAGTATACAATGCAAATTAAAGAAATCACAAAATGATGTCCTGCCTGCTAAAGGGAAAGGGCTTGGGTCGGTTATTATCAGCAATTACAGCTATATAACCTCATCTTCAAAGCACTAAACAATTAAGATCTCCACTCCCCACTGACTCAGAGTATCGTTCCTATTATGCATAGAGTGAAATAAAATGCTGATGGCAACGTCAGGCTGTCAGATCAGTCCTCATGCAGTCAAGCATTACAGGTTGAAATCTGACTCATACTTCTTTTAATTCAAGACACAATTCTTGCAGAGTCAGAAAAAAGGAGATGTGAAAGACAGTGTAAAACATGACTGCCAAAAGAAATTAAAAATGCCTTAGTGATATCATTTTTCTTTCGTGAGGTAACTTAAAAGGCAGAATAGCCACAGAAATGTTAGCCCTGCTTTGAGGCCTGGATCCCACAAGGAATTGAGGTCCCTTCCAACCCTAATTTTCCCCAAATGTTGTATATTTCCACTTCATTTTCCTATTCAGTGTCTAGCCTAACTAATGTTCAATTCATTTCATTTTGTGTTATTCCTTGCCCTATTATCCATCTCACAGCTGAACATCAGTCTCTTCAGGATGACCACATTGTCATCCAGTCTTTCAGGCAAAACTGCACAAATAACATTGGCTGAGCTGTGTATTTGACTGCTCCAGCACTCTCAGAAAGCCTTCCCTCAGTAAAAATACCAAGATCTACCTGAAGATAAACAAACTGCTGTAAATTAAAGCAGATTTATGAGCAAAATTTCCAAGGACACTTGATCCAGTGAAATTAAAAGCAAGATCAGGTTCTATCAATAGGATAGGACAATACACTACAAAACAAAGCCAGAAAAAAAACATTTAGGCAAATGAAAATTTTCAAACTTCAGAGAAGACTACACTTCATTCATATACACTTCTACTTACATAAAAACATACGCACCCATTAAAATATCTATCAAGGTACTACAAATTAGACGCACAAAGCAAAATTTTTTAATTTTCTTTCATTTTAACCAGTTTGCCTTCAGAAAGAATCTCTGGCCTACTAGTGGTCTAAAATATCCCACCTTTCTGATTCGCCCTTGGAGGGAAAAAAAAGTGAATGGCTATAAACTATAGTCAAGCAATCCAAACAATATCATTCAGTCATCATTTAACTAAATAAAAAGGGAAAAACAAAAGAAACCAAAACCAACAGATATCTTGAAATCCAACAAGAAGCAATTGCAAAGACAGGCAAAAGTGCAAGACTAAACACTTTCCTGTATTTTGACAAGAAGCAAGAGGAATGTTGCTATTTACAACAACTATGTTTCAAGGGAAGGCAAATTTGCCTGAACACAGACTTTCTAAGCTAAAATATCTTCAAGACACAGAAACATCACCAGTCAAGTCTAAGACAGTCTAAATTATTTAATAATACCCTCAGCGTAGCTTCACTGCAAAAGAATCCTGCCATTTTATAAGACCTGAGGATGAGCATTACACTTTTTGTAAAGTGTAGCCTTATAGCCAGCATCAGCCTTTGCGTTCTACAATCTCATAAAAAAGGATAAAGGATGAGGGGGGAAAAATGGACAAAGTGCCGTGGCAGTGTTTGGTACTCCTGTGGTCAGCAGTATCTTAAAATTCACTTTGAGAAAATGAACTGTTCCACCACTCCCATTAAAGATGCGCAGTTTCTCCTGTAAAATAAAATGGAAAAAAAACCCCAAACTAAACCTAACTAAAACAAAAAACAAAAAACAAAACAAAACAAAAACAAAAACATCCAAACGAACAAACAAAACAAAAACAAAAAATAAACTGACACCCCCCCCGAAAAAAAATTTACCATGAACAAACCCAAAAACCCCTATACACAGTTAGGGTAAGTTCTTTCTACAGCAGCAGCGTCTGGATGAGGTTTCAGCTTTCTGGTCCCAATAAAACTCTCACTATTTCACTATTTCAATTTCTTCCCTCAGACCAAATCCCCTCTCCTCTGTCTACAAAAATGTCTGTGTCTTCTGAAGCCTGGAAGTCTGTCCTTCACAAAAACACTTTAAAAGCTTGCTACCTGCTTGAGTGAATGATGGCATATAGAATAATTACTAATGGAAACCTAGTAGACAAAATCTTTTATTTTATAATATTTTAACTTTCTATTCACTGATATAAATTAGAAAAATACTAATTTTCTCTAAACATATACTAAAAACATAAGTCACAATGATTCCATAAGTCAATTATTCAACTGTTCATGTACATTTTCCTATCTTTTAATAAACCCTTTTTAGTAAGAGTTGATGCGAGATTCAGTCACTTTAGAACATTCCATCCAATTATGAAATTTTAGTTTCAATATTAGTTTTTTCTATACTTTCTGTTTTAGAAACATACTTATATGTCTCTTTACACTTCTGATTGGTAATAACTTGTTCATGACCCTACTTGCTCATAAAAGGCTGCTAGGTTTTTGCCATTTTATGCTGTGTTATCTGTTCCCTCCTTTGAACAAGTAATCATTTTGAATGAACCACAGAAATTAATCAAAGTTACTTAAATGCAGTAGGGTATTCCAGGATATGTAAATTCAGTAAGAGCTTAAATTTTATAATTCCTTGGATAAAAATGTAAGCAAGCTAGTTACTCAACTACTTGAATCCAAACCAACTAGTCTGACATACTGCTTTTATTTTAGCATTTTGATCTTTCATTTTCTCTTCACAAACTTTTGCAAGTTCTCCATTAAACACCATATTACTGGCAAATGCACAATCACGTCTGGTGCCACGTGTGCATGGACATGCTGTACAGAAATTCCTGCTTTCACTAAAACTTATCTGCTCTCAGCACATCTCACACTTCCTTCTGCCCTATTTTTCTCATAAACAAGACCATCTCAGTTTCTCCTATAATTTTAAAACTAAATAGCCTTCATTATTTTGTTGGCTGTGGCAACAGGAGTTTCAGAAGGTGTTACTGACTCTACAAAACAAGACACCACCAAACAGCTATGACTCTGTCAGTGAAATCAGACTCCTCGTTCCGTTTTAGATGCTGAACACTAATGGGTGCAGAAGTAACAAAAAATGCATATCTGGCAAGTGAAATGTTTTTCAGTTCAAATTTTTTAAAGGTATACTATGATAATTTAGGTCTGACCTTTTATTTTTTTAAATCTTTTATTCAGGTTAAAAAAACCCCAATTCATGTTCACAAGAGAATATGGTTTCTTACAGAGAAAGAAACTTACAAATTTACAAACTTACTCTTACAAACTCATTATTACCTTTTTCAAAAAGGTAAAAATGCTGCCTTAATTAATAAAATTTAATTATCCATCTTACAGAAAAGGTAGAGACTGCTTCTAGAACAGCACTGCTCCTTATGCAATTTATAATGCCACTACCTGAGAGACAAATTAATGTCTTCCCTGTCTGGAAGACAACTGCTTTAGAAGTAAAACAAAATGGAAAATATGCTCATGAAACCAAATCTTTTAAAGATCTTTCATCCCAGCAGACAGCTGCTTGGCGGAGAAATGGAAGAACAGTCTATAGATTTTTGCACAAACATTTTTGTGGGATCTTAGGTATGAACAACTCATGGCTCACATTCTTCCTTAACTGAGCAGTCTCATGGAGTCATAGTCAAGTTTGTCTTTAGATGGTTCAGGTTCACCCACTGTTGTCCAGTTCAACATAAACTTACTATGAACCATCTTAATGCAAAAATACACATTAGTCAGGAAATCAAATCTTCATGAAGACTTATTTTCATTCATATGTATAATTATACAAATGAAAACATAAAGAAAGGAGATTAAAGCAACTATTCTATTCCATGTTACACTCTACAAAGATCTGCCTGTCTAGATGAAGCCAGAAATAGGGACTCCATAGAAATGGCTGTTCATGTAAATTAAATACAAGGAAAATTAAGTTTCTGGGAATTCAATCAGAACTACTTCCACAGAGTTGAGGTGGCACTCTAGAGCTAATGAAACATCATCAATGAATTAGTGAGGTAAGTCACTAATTATTCACTTATCACGTAAGTGCTAGTCTATATGTATTTCAAAAACTGCTGATACACAGCTGAAGAGAGAAGGGCTCACATACAATTATATTAGTAAACATAAGAGACACAGAAACATGCCACTGCTGCTTCAATAGACATAAATGAAATATCAAACAATGTTGCTCTCAAAACATTTTATGGTGAAGCAGTGGTTCATACAGAATTCCTTTTAAAAAGTCCCTATTTACACTGTATGTCTGGGAAACATAGAAAACTCATACTTCTACTGCCTTTACCACTATGGCTGTAATTATGTTAAACACCAATAAAAACTATGCAGAAATTAGAGAAATATCTGCTGACAACATTGCTACATGGCAGACAAAACAATCCCAAGCAAGTATCACAAATACCAGCTTCAAATACTTACAAGGATTTAGCCCAGTAATTGATAAGCCAGTAAAATAAGTCTTGGGTACCAAAAAAAGTGAGCTCAGGAATATGTTCTTAGTCTTCAGCTGTGTTTTAGTCTGCACATACTATAAAAGTATTAACTTGGTTTCTAAATCAAAAAAAATCCCTGCCTTGGATAGCTACTTACAATATTAATTCATATGAAATGCTTTTTCTACAGCAGAGGTCAAATTACTGAAGTTTTGAGCAGTTCCAGACATTCTACATATTTAGGAGGTTACTAAAAGATTAAAATTGTTGCAGTCAACTTTGACATAATTTGAAGTTGAACTGCTTTATTTGCTAGTTAAATAGCATTTTGCCCCACTCTAGAGACTAAATTCACCACAGAGCAGAGAATTCTTACCACTTCATAAATATCTTATTAACAGCTAAACTATGACCTAGATAAGACACTTCATCATGAAACAGAACATTAAATCAACTGAACTCATTTTTGTTAAGGCAGCAAAACAAACTGTAGCCTTTTCAGGAGGGAGGATAACCCTAATGGTAAAGAGAATGATGACTAATTGTATAAATGAAAGTATTGGCTTTTTTCTCTTGGGACTCAGGAAAGATCCTTTCCAAATTATGGTTTTAAATTAAAGACATTTGGAGGTCTCAAATCTTGTCCCTTTTGGACATATAACTAAATCCCTAAACCACCACATATTTTCTAAAATCTTGGCAGTCTCTGCACAGAAAAGCCCAGAACTGACCCAACTGACTCAGAATTACCAGAGAGTGGTTTCATCAGTTCAAAGGGAGAAGAAAGAAAAAGAAAAAAAAAGAAAGAGAAGAAAGAGAAGAAAGAGAAGGAAGGAAGTGTCGGAAGGAAGTGTCGGAAGGAAGTAAGTGTCGGAAGGAAGTAAGTGTCGGAAGGAAGGAAGGAAGTAAGTGTCGGAAGGAAGGAAGTAAGTGTCGGAAGGAAGGAAGTAAGTGTCGGAAGGAAGGAAGGAAGTAAGTGTCGGAAGGAAGTAAGTGTCGGAAGGAAGTAAGTGTCGGAAGGAAGGAAGGAAGGAAGGAAGGAAGGAAGGAAGGAAGGAAGGAAGGAAGGAAGGAAGGAAGGAAGGAAGGAAGGAAGGAAGGAAGGAAGGAAGGAAGGAAGGAAGGAAGGAAGGAAGGAAGGAAGGAAGGAAGGAAGGAAGGAAGGAAGGAAGGAAGGAAGGAAGTGTCGGAAGGAAGGAAGGAAGTAAGTGTCGGAAGTAAGTGTCGGAAGGAAGGAAGGAAGGAAGGAAGGAAGGAAGGAAGGAAGGAAGGAAGGAAGGAAGGAAGGAAGGAAGGAAGGAAGGAAGGAAGGAAGGAAGAAGGAAGGAAGGAAGGAAGGAAGGAAGGAAGGAAGGAAGGAAGGAAGGAAGGAAGGAAGGAAGGAAGGAAGGAAGGAAGGAAGTGTCGGAAGGAAGTGTCGGAAGGAAGTAAGTGTCGGAAGGAAGTAAGTGTCGGAAGGAAGGAAGGAAGGAAGGAAGGAAGTGTCGGAAGGAAGGAAGGAAGGAAGTGTCGGAAGGAAGGAAGTGTCGGAAGGAAGGAAGTGTCGGAAGGAAGGAAGTGTCGGAAGGAAGGAAGTGTCGGAAGGAAGGAAGGAAGGAAGGAAGGAAGGAAGGAAGGAAGGAAGGAAGGAAGGAAGGAAGGAAGGAAGGAAGGAAGGAAGGAAGGAAGGAAGGAAGGAAGGAAGGAAGGAAGGAAGGAAGGAAGGAAGGAAGGAAGGAAGGAAGGAAGGAAGGAAGGAAGGAAGGAAGTGTCGGAAGGAAGTGTCGGAAGGAAGGAAGGAAGTGTCGGAAGGAAGTGTCGGAAGGAAGTGTCGGAAGGAAGTGTCGGAAGGAAGGAAGGAAGGAAGGAAGGAAGTGTCGGAAGGAAGGAAGGAAGGAAGTGTCGGAAGGAAGGAAGTGTCGGAAGGAAGGAAGTGTCGGAAGGAAGGAAGAAAGAAAGGAAGGAAGGAAGGAAGGAAGGAAGGAAGGAAGGAAGGAAGGAAGGAAGGAAGGAAGGAAGGAAGGAAGGAAGGAAGGAAGGAAGGAAGGAAGGAAGGAAGGAAGGAAGGAAGGAAGGAAGGAAGGAAGGAAGGAAGGAAGGAAGGAAGGAAGGAAGGAAGGAAGGAAGGAAGGAAGGAAGGAAGGAAGGAAGGAAGGAAGGAAGTGTCGGAAGGAAGTGTCGGAAGGAAGGAAGGAAGTGTCGGAAGGAAGTGTCGGAAGGAAGTGTCGGAAGGAAGTGTCGGAAGGAAGGAAGGAAGTGTCGGAAGGAAGGAAGTGTCGGAAGGAAGGAAGGAAGTGTCGGAAGGAAGGAAGTGTCGGAAGGAAGGAAGGAAGGAAGGAAGTGTCGGAAGGAAGTGTCGGAAGGAAGGAAGTGTCGGAAGGAAGGAAGGAAGGAAGGAAGGAAGTGTCGGAAGGAAGGAAGTGTCGGAAGGAAGGAAGTGTCGGAAGGAAGTGTCGGAAGGAAGTGTCGGAAGGAAGTGTCGGAAGGAAGGAAGTGTCGGAAGGAAGGAAGTGTCGGAAGGAAGGAAGTGTCGGAAGGAAGGAAGGAAGTGTCGGAAGGAAGGAAGGAAGTGTCGGAAGGAAGGAAGAAGAAAGAAAGAAAGAAAGAAAGAAAGAAAGAAAGAAAGAAAGAAAGAAAGAAAGAAGAAGAAAGAAAGAAAGAAAGAAAGAAAGAAAGAAAGAAAGAAAGAAAGAAAGAAAGAAAGAAAGAAAGAAAGAAAGAAAGAAAGAAAGAAAGAAAGAAAGAAAGAAAGAAAGAAAGAAAGAAAGAAAGAAAGAAAGAAAGAAAGAAAGGAAGGAAAGGGGAGGAAAGAAAAGAAAGGAGGGGGGAATAAAGGAAAAGGGGGAAAATAAAGGAAGGGGGCAGAAAAAAAATACAAGGGTAAAGGGAAATCAAATCTGAACTAGGAAAAGCAGCAAGGAGGCGGGGGGGAACCACAAACAGTTTTATACATCAGACATGTACAACAATAAAGTATGTAATGATTTTCACTATTTCAAAACTATGGTTTTGACATCCAGAAAAACAAAGCATGTTTTTTTCCTAAATAGACAGAGTCCATTGTTTTTTCTACACTATTAAGGTTCCCAAAGGGCCAGAACCTGATGAGAAAATCTTCCTTCACACCTCTATTCACTTTGTTTCAAATTCAAGATGGTATTTGAAATACAGCGTGGCCATCACAGCAGGCCCAACTTCACTTCCCTTCTTTTTCCTAAGCAAAGCTTGCTATACAAGCAGGGTGAAAGACATAGCCATTGTTGCGCTGTATGTCCTGAAAAAGAAAAAAGTAACCACAGAATAAGGTAGGACTTTCCCAAAGACGGCACTGCAGCCATGGTGGTGGTGCCACAGCTAAAGTTTCCAATTCCCTGGCACTCCACACTCAGGAGCACATTAAACTCCCCTAAATTTGCTGGCACACATTCTTACAACCCTAACTCCATTTCTATACCCCACACACACTTATTTTCCTCATAAACTGGATCACAGTCCAGACACTCTGCTCAGACATGTCCTTCCACACCACCTGTTCCCATACCACTCTTTCCTAACTTTAGTCTTCTATTTCATGTTAAATTAAGTACAGGTGCTGATACCAGCAGCTTCTCAAGCAACAAGAGTTGCAAAGGAGCATGCTAATCGTTCAGTCACAGAAAATCATCTCTTTGGAGGCATTTTTCCTACCTGCTGACCAGGGACTTTTTTTCCCAGACAGCCAGGAACAGCCACTGTGGATGACTGAAGCACTTAGTAGGCAACCACAGCACATCTGTGAATTCTTAAGATCTAAAGTGTTATTTAATGGGAGTCAGAAAGAAAACAGTCAAACAACAAAACACCCAAATGTCAGAAGGAAACATGCTATAGAGAAAATTATTAAATCAAAGAACAGAAAAATAAGATGAAGGAAGAGGACTGGATGATGCAGAGGAAATGAGGAGAACACTGTAGAGACAATGACAACTACATTTATTTATTCTTACATCAGTTCCAGAATTTTAAACCCATAACTTATTTCATGTAAGTATTAATGCTTAAAAATGAATTTATATCATATGTTTTCAAAGCTAGAGTAGTTTTAGTTAATTGCCTTGGTCTTGCAACATGCAACTACTCACTTAACAGGGGGCTTTGAAGAGTAAAAGAAGTAGGAATACATGACCCTGTATGACATTAAGGGGTACAATTTTAGTCCATTACATTGATGCAGGCATGATATTAAGAGTGAGAGAGAGAAAACTGTCATTTGCAAAATTTTCTATGGGCTTTACATGAACTTTGAAAAAAAAATCAGTTTCTCAAAATAGGCAGGTATGAACTCTCTGCCTTTCAAATTGATTAATCTGGTACAACATGAAAATGTACATTACCACAGTTATAGAAATGAAAGTTACAAAAAGCCAAGTTATTTAAGAGGAAACCACAGAAGAAGACTTACACGTGTTACAAGAGCTTCTGCTGCTGGAAGTTTAGCTCCTGAAGACCATAATATGACATCTATTAACCTCTATGGAATGATAGCCTGAAGGCGCTAGTGGGGAAGGAGCTGCTACCTATGGCATTCTCACAGGTGAAACATGAAATTTTATACAAAGGCAAATGACAGCTCCTTAGAAAACCATTGGAGTTAAGTCTCTGTGGTTAATGAAACAATGGAGAGTCGCAAGTTTCAGTGCTATGGATATCTGCCTTACTGAATCCCATAGGCAACACCAAGCTGTTATGTGCTGCCAACATTCTGGTGTTAGTAAATGGAATCAAACACCAGCAAAAAAGAATTGTATGGAGAGGGTGGGACTAAAGACAGACAGTAGAGCGAAGACAGGCAGAAAGTTTCCTGCTTAAACCATTTCACTGGTACCAAACAGGGACTTGGCAACAATTCTTTGTGAAAGATCTGGAGTGGATCAGAGCTCTAGCAAGGCCACCCTGCCACAAAATAGTCATGCTTCAATCTGGGAAATAAAACATCATCCAGTAAATATAGGAAACAATCATCTTCCTTCAGCTGGTCTTGGTACAGCATGAGCTAGAACATACTAGTTTTGGTTAGCAAACTTCAAGAAAGACATTTTGGAGAAGGTCCAATAGAGAAGAATGAGCACAACCCTAAGATTCAGAAAATATGATGCAAGAGGAAAGGCTGAGAACACAGTAGTGGTGAAGAGAATATTGAGAGAGATATCTACAAGGAGACAAGATAATTTTTGGGAAGAATTTCTGTAAAAGTTTGAGGAACTATTTCAGAAATCAGAAAAATAAAATCAACTGCAATTGCAAAAAGGAGAGGAATAAATTGTTACAGGAAGTAATGCACTTGGATTGCAAACAAGTGTAAGCAATCACAAGCCTGCATGCCTGCCTGTGGAAGTCACTGAATCTCTGCTCTTGTCACCTCTGGAGAACAGGTCATGCCAGCTAAAGTTGACTCTGTCTTGAAGAATAAATAATCTAACCTCTAAAAGTCCTTCTAGATCCTATTTCCCCCTATTTCATACTGTGTTTACAGAAGACATTGATCTTCCTAGAAAATATAACAGATGTAAAGGCACTACAAAAATTTCCACAGAGCCTAATGCCACAGTATTGAGTTTTGATTTTTTTCTACTTCTAGAAATTATAAATCCACACCAATATGATTTAGTACCAGTAAAGATGACATTACAAGTATTGCACTGATCAATAAGGCCTTGACTGCAGGAAGAAAACTGCATCTTGTTTACTCTTCGGTTTCACATTGAACTAAGATTTTCTAATAATTGCCTCTGTGAACACAGTAAGTATTCAGTAAATGTGAGATAACATTTCCCGGGTTTTGTAATTCTGAAAATATGCTATAAATCAACACCTTTGTTTCTGCAGTTCTTTCCTGCATAAACACATCATCCTCAAGTTCCAGAATCAAGTTGATCCTGACTTTAAATTTGGCTTTTGGATTACAGACCAGTGTAACTTCTGAAACCTGTCTTTCCTAATTCTGTATGCCCTTGCATTTGACTAGCATGATCCTCTTCAAAACATTTTCTACATGTAATATGTTCTTAAATAAAACACTAGCAAAATAAGTGTGTTTTTCTCAAGAGCAGCATTATCCAAAATTCTCTACACGTAAACTTTGAAAGAACCACGGTGGGGTTTTTTTCTGTTGCTTTGAAAACCGCAGCATCATGAACTTTTAACAGTTTCTCTACTACCTCCATTAAAGAATGGATTTCTGAATCATATTTCTACACTGACTCAGAGAGAAAAAGATAAATGGGAGATCAGCTTTAGAAAAAATGGGTTGGATTACTACCTGTAATTTCCGATATAAACATCCAAATTCACTGAGTCTGCAAAACCAAGTCCAAAGAACAGACTCACCCTTTCAAGTATTTATTAAGTACTGCTTCTGGTCAGGCTGGAAATACTTTTAAAAAAACCCCAATTTGTTGTATTAAATTGTTTCCAGGCAGAGCTATGAAGCCCTGTTATTTTTAAAATTTAAACAACAGCAGATACATTTTTCTCATGTAGGTTTGGTTCAGCTCCTATTCAAGCTTGCAATTTTATCTACTACTACCACTTTTCCCTTTGTAAGGTTTTCTGGTCTACCATGGAGGAGTCATCATTAACCACTGCTGTAACTACAATTTTTAGAACATTTTTTTATGTTTAAGCTCATCCTTCAACTATCAAGTTCCTAGAGTATCATAAATTATTTTAATTTCCCACGCCCCAGTAAAGAAAATTCTTATATGAATGGAATTCTCTGTTTTTTCTGCCATAGACTCCTCCCCTTTTTTTCTTTTCATCTTGCTGAAAGAAATGTTTCACATCTACTCAAAAGAAGCATGATCTGTATTTCTGTACAGGAGTTGTAAGACTTAAAGAACCAATTACAGATAGATGCTACAAGATTCTTGGCATTTTCAACTTACAGAATATTCAAGAAGATTTAATAGGTCTTTCAAATTTTCACAAAACTTAGATTCTGTCCATTTCCTTCTTTCTTGTACTGAAAAAACTCTATTGTTTTATTACGACTTTTAATTTCAAAGCTCATCTAATCTTATCTATAATGCAATGAAAAACTCAGTGGACTCCTAAAATGCAGCTTAAGCAACAACTGCTGAAGATTCAGGAGTTCTAACACAAAGACAAACGGCCAAGGCGGTTTGTGGTGAGAATCTGACAACTAATCAAACACCTGTTTGCAGACTAGATTTTTGAGATAGGTGAGAATTTTCTAACTTCAACCCCACCGGTTCAGCTTCACTCTGCACAATCCATATCTTAGGCAGCCATCAATTACAATAATATTGTGGAACTGTCTCCAAAATTTCTAGCTCCCACAGTAATGTTGATACTTTTGCATATCCAATTTCTGTCTCCAAGAATGAAGTTCCACGGCAATTTAAGCTGCTCTGCCAGGGCTGCCATGTGCTCTCCCTCCCAGCCATCCATCATCTCTTCTCCAAACCAATGCTGGTGGATATGGGATGCATGGGACTGGAGGGAAGCCAATTCAGGGAGCCTGGCCAGAACTGGGTTGGATCCTGCAGGGCAAATTTTTGTCTGGTCAGCTCTCTGATATGCAGTTTCCAAGGTTTTGTATTATTTGACAAATATGCATCAGGGCAGCACATGTCAAAAGGATATTTTATTTTTAAAATGCTTCTCTAGTTTGTGAGTAAAATGTGGAAACCAACACATATTTAGAACCAGAACAGAACTGTTCTTGCCTGAAATAAAAGAGTACATATGATATTATATTTGGGTTCTCTGTCTACAGCCTTCACTTGCCTATTTATACTTTTGGATTTTTAAGAAGGGATAAATTTTATTATATATGGAAACACTGCTGCAACATTAGTAGGTCTAGTGGTATTGGGTTTTTTCTATAACACAGTTCTGCTGTGTCACTTTTCCAAACTAGAAACAAGCACAGCAAAACCATCTGTTTACTTATCATCCAGAATATGTGTTCTCTTGCTTTAAATATAAAGAATCTCATTCTCTTTACATCCAGTAATTTCTTCCTAAACTTTCAGATGATGAATGACAGAGAAAATTTTATACATTGTTAGGGCATCTTAAGCTTTCAAGCAGTTTTATTTATTATTGGGTTCATACAAGAGATTGACAGAACTTACTTTAAGTTACTTAGCTGCTGCAGTCCAAGACTGCCAAGTAATACCATATTTCTTTTTTTTTTCCATTTTCTCATTTTCAGACCTTGCTCTAGTCAACAATACTTTTGATACACTCATATGAATAATTTCTCATTCATATCCAAGCAAATTGAAATAATGTTTCTAGGACAGTTCTTCTTGGCTTTTTTCCTCCAGAGACATTTTATTCTTATACAATCAGACATTTTTTCTGCTTCCAAAGAGAAGAAGAACAGACAAGCAAGGTCCCACAACATCTTCATCCAATCTGAGGTGGCACTGCTGCATCTCAGACCTCCTGTCCCTCAATGCGCAATGTTAAGGTGCTCCTGTGAAATATGGCTCCAGCACCTGAGGTGCGTGTGCTTTGAGTTAGCCTGCTTCTAGGATTTCCCTAGGCTGCTTATCGCTGTCCCTGAACTCTGTTCTTCAAAAAACTCTTTTGTGTCTCCTCTACAACCAAGTTAAAGATATGACATCCATCTATTCTGTTGCAGACATGGAAGAAACCAATCTCCCCCATCTGTGCAGCAGCCTGCCACTCTCACTAGCCTGCCTTTAGTAGAGCTCTGTGATTTTTGGCTTCTTCTTTATTCATTTGACTAAGGAGAGTGTTTCTGACCAGTAGAAATCAAGTTTACTATTTTTAAACCATAATTTTTATACTTAAAGATGCATTAATAAAATTCCTCCTGTCTTTTGTGGTACATTTTCTGTTCTCTATCTACACAATAACTGAATATGTGACTGTGTTACTGCTCTGGTAAGAACAATCCATTGTTAGTTTCATGAATGATTCAACTAGACAATTTTGTAGATTGTTTTGAAAAGTAAGCCTTCAGAATTTTAGAACTGTTACAAAAATTTACCTCTTCTTTATACAACCAGTCAAGCCATTCTTCTTACACAGACAATACCACAGGAAAAAAAATAATGTTAAGGTGTTAAAGTGTGAAAATCAAGGAAAATAATTTATAGAAGCTACTTGAAAATATACTTACCAGATGAACTGTTAAATGAACACCCTAGAGCAGTTCTGATGAAGACAAGTGGCAAGGGATGAAGACAAGTAACCTGAAGTTACAGAATTAAATATTTATGCCATTCATACAAAAGGAAGTCTAACAAAGAAAGTACAAGACAGAAATTTAAGTTCAGTAGAGGTTTCATAGGTATTGCAATATACACATAGTGCTTTTTGGTCAAGAAAGATTACTGATTCTATTTGTTGTTGTCTTAAAATCACACCTTGAGTAGAAACTTCAAATCCAAAAGGTCCATTAGATGTGTCTCCCAAGAGATATTGATGGATTACTCAGGGAAAAAATGGCAAATCAGGGATCCAATCTAATTTCCCGATTCAGTTACTCACACTTGCAAACCAAACTCTGGCAAACTGTGACCCTCAACAGTTCCCCAATAATTTCATTTTGCTGTTTCTGCAAGCTGTACCCAGACAAAACATCTTTCGGTTGCTTCAACAAAAATAATTACAGTGGAAGAAGCCTTATCTCTTGGGCTAATTCTCCATCCATGTGTTCTTCCACTTCTCTATGGCTACTTTGCAGTGGAGCCAGCTTGCTGATTTAGCTAAATAAACAAGAGCTTCAGGTGTCCATGAAACTGTACCCTCACCAACCACACAGCCTTCTCTTTAGGAGATGTCAGGGAACTCTGCTCTAGACTCAGAGGGACAGGCACACTCATTCTTTAAAAACTTTCTACAGAACAGTAATACTGTGATACCCTTCCTCTCCCTCAGCTACTATAGCACCCTTCTTCACCATCAAACACAGGCACACATTGCAGAAAACCAGAAGGCACCAATATAATGAGAGCGAATTCCATCAGCACAGAGGAGTATGTTCTCTGTGCTTCATGAACAGCACACGCTACCACCGATGCATGTGCCCAGTGGCTCCAGGAGATACACACAGACTGATTTAACACCTGCTCAGAAGGATGGAACTGTCTGTGGAATACTCACCAGGGTCTTCAACGCTGGTGGAATTAATTTACTTATGCCCATCACAGTATCAGTGCACTACTTAGTGAAATGTATTTCTAGTGTGATTTCTTGTTCTCAGTACAATGCAGATTTGTTAGTGTTCTTAAATGAAAGCTTTTGCCCATTGCTATCCAGAAGACAAAGTCACAATTCATAGCTAAGAGATCACCTTTTGACTTTTTGAAAGTCATATACTTTATGGCCTGGAAAGTCACGTACAGACATTTTTAGTTTTTAAAAAAAGATCACCAGCTGGCATCACTTGGAAGAGGAAGTCCTTTCCCAAGCTGGCCAAGGAGGACAAACAGATGTCAGGAGAAAAAGCTTATTTGCGAGTCAAGTCTGTGGAAAACATCAGCAAAACTATCTAGCAGGATGCTGCACGTGAATATTGGTGTATGGCAAAGGCCCAGAAAAAGTAAATGCAAAAAGCTGGTACGGGACATGTCACTACTTACATTTAGACTAAACCAAGAGAAAAGACAGTAATTCAAGTAAAATCCATGTTTGTCTCAAATGATTACTAGTGAGGCTGTAGCAGTCTTTAGTAGAGTAACAACTAAAAGTAGGATTAGCAAACAATGCATCTTCTTTCAGTGCAACAAAATCCTGTCGTTCCTTCTCTTTGAAGCGTTAACTACTTTGTAGTCACTGGATTAGAAGACTTGAGTGCTTGCATGCTTTCCAGACATGCTGAGCCTAATGACAACTTCCTTTATAAAGCAACAGCCTCACAATGAATAAACAAACTTAAATAGCAAACCATTCTTTGCACAGAGAACATAGTGACAGATGCTATAAATTAGATGGAATACTGTAAGTAGCATTTCTTCCTTCTAAGCAACCACACAAGGCAACAGAGAACATCTATAGAAAGAACCATTTTTGAAAAAATGAAAAAAAGTTTGCTTAATATTTTTTCTTCGTCTGCAATGTTAAAAAAATAAACACAAAGAGACCTTTAAAATAAATTATCTCAATCAGAAGTATGATTAAAAGCTTGAGATGCTGAGTGCTACTAAAAGATATTTTTATTGAATCTAAAATGTGAATTTAAGACTCTGAGAATAAGCTATGAAAAGAACTCCACAAGTCTTCTATACAGAAGATTCTCACAGCTATCAAACAAAACCCAGTATTTCTTACCATTCCTTCCTTTTACTCTTCCTTCTCACTGGCTGGTGGACTAAGACTGTCAGTTTCCTAATTAGTGGTCAAACATATTTCCATGCCAATGCCTGCAAGCTATTCACACCTTAGACAAAGTGCAGTGAGTTTAGAAAAAAGATCAGCTTTTCTGCAAACAACTGAAAACTCAGTAAATAGGATTAATTTGCCTTGTCTCTCATCTTGTCCTTTTCTTCCAGCATCTTGCTTTTATGTGCTGTTTACAGCAACAAAGACATTAAGGGGAAAAGTGCAGTGCCAGTACAAATGCTTAATTTAATTGAGACACTCAGTGGGGGAAAAAAAATCAGTGCCAACTCTTGACTCAGAGATAAAGTTCATCACTAAACTAACAACTTAATTAATGCTAGAAAAGTTTGAGATTTGACCTAAAAATAGTTAATGCGGTCAATATAATTCATTAAAAGCTATCTGCGAACTCCTTGTACTCAAAGATGGACTGACTTTTATCAGATGATTTGTGTACAGTTTCCAGAGCTGAATCTCTTGCATTAAAGTCGGGATGGAGCTATGGCTGAATCTTATGCAACTTTCAAGATTTAAGTATTTTACAACATTTTTCCACTTCAGCATTTAAAGGCATTCAGAAGTAATCCATACTTGGATTAATTTCTCCATAAACATTGTACAAATGTTTGAAATTAGAGGGTTTTTCTCCTTTATGAAGATAGGTAGAAGTTTACAAACTTCAGGGCTCTCAAAATCATAGGCATGAGTTACCATTACGTTTTCATTCCTAGACATTCTGCTGACAGAGTTTTGGTGTTTTGGTTGGTTTTTTTCTCCGTTCTGCTCCATTCTGCATATTTCTCAAGTCACATGAGCATTAACTTCCAGTTGATTAAACATACTTTCCTATTTAATGGCAAGGGGGCAAAAGTCTGTAAGCCGGGTCCATTGTGCGTCACCATTTTCAACGTTGCCTCTCACCTGGCCATATTCTAAAAGTGAGCACTGAAAAGGCTGAAATAGCATTGTCAAAAATAAACCTTTAAGTGAAATGTAGATTAACAAATACTCTGTTTACCATTAAGCAAATCTAATTAAACAGAAGAATACCCCTCAACAATAGAAGTACACAAGAATTTATTGCTGTGATTATGGGCTCTCAACCCATGCGCTGCTTATTCAAAGAAAATGGAGTCTCAAACTTCATGCCCATCGAGTAGAGTGAATCCACACTTTCCACAGGCGGCTGAGACGATTATCACACGCCTGTTTGTGAGGTAGAGCTCAAAAGAAAATTATAAATCCCAAATACTCTTTTAATGGTAATTTATGATTTCATATTGCCTCCGAGAAGGCTGAAACCGGACACGTCTCCTGAGAGCATGGCAGCACACTCACGGCACGGGGCAGCCCGTGGCGCACAAGGAAGGACGAAGGTGCGCTGCCCCGCTCCTCCCGGCGCCGGGCGCTCCCCCGCGGCAGCTCCAGAGGCTCCCGGGAGCCCCTCCGCCCCCGGGGAGGCTCTGGGAGAGCGGGGAGAGCCCGGCCGCGAAGCCACAGCCGTACCGTGTTCTGGAGCGGCAGCGGGGGGCAAGAGAAGGAAGGAAGGAAGGAAGGAAAGAAGCTCACGGGACGCTTGTGCACACCTCCCTGCCGCTGCATTCGGGAAACAGAGCGAGCTGCTCGGGGAAAAGGGGACGGAGAGGGGACGGGGACAGACAGTCCGGCATCTGCTCTCAAAGCCGCTGGAGGATGACGGCCATCCTCACTGCGGCCCCGGGGGATCCCCCGGAGCCCCGGAGCCCGCAGGAGGGGCACAGCAGCGGGGCAGCCTCTTCAAAGGGAGCAATAAAGGCTCTAGGAAAAATAAAGGCGACGGGAACTGACCCCAAATCCGCGAGCTGTAACATGCCCGCCTCCTGCTCTCGCCCCGGAAAGCTCCCAGACCTCTAGCTTTCTGCTGACCCTCTCCCTTCATGGCAAAGCAACAAATGGCAGGACCTCGGTCCCCGGAGCTGAATAACAGGAAATATAGGCATCTGTCACCTCCCGGCGAGAGCTAAATGGATTAGCGAAAGCAACAAAGGGAAGAAAAGCTCTTTCAAACGTGCAATTGATTAACAAGTCCCCTCTAATCTGCAGCATCACTGTTTTTCCTTAAAGACATCATCGGTCTCCTCCAGCACGTCGGTGCAATTCAGTCAAAGCCAGGAAAGGCGGGGGAGGAAGGCACTGCTAACCCGCCGAGCTCCGCGCTGCCCGGCGAGGACAGAGCGGGAAGGGCTGCAAACCTGGCGTGGAAACGGTGCAGCCTTGTCCTCTGTTTCCTCAGTGCCTCAGTGGGCAGAGACTCCCGGGAAGGACTTTGAGAGTAAAGTTTATCTGCTGCAGAGGGGGAGAGGGCAATTTTCCAGAGAATGGCTTCGTGAAAGATCAAAGAGCTGGATCCGGCAGCTCCTACCTCGACGGTGCATTTCACATCCCAGAGAAAACGAAAACGTTAAGCCTCCCCTTTCCTGCTCTGAAAGCCCCACACAGCTTAGGCGCGAGTGAAGGAGGGAAAAATTTGAAAAAAAGTTTATGCGGCTTCTTTTACAGGAACTGTCTTACACCATCGTGGCTCTCCAACCCCACACGTTCCCTTAGGCCTCTAAATCACGGCGCTACCCTCGGAGATGCCGGACAAACTGGCATCTACTCAGCACCCGCACCGCTGCTGCCACGGCGCAAGGTCAGATGTTAACAGGGACAGCTTATTCAGCCCTAAAAACAACGGCGGAGCTCACTGAACCGCGCGTCCTAGTGTTTCCTGAGCCCAGAGTCTGACCTCCTCAGTCCCTGAGGGTCGGCCAGGTACACAGAGAAAATGGGACCCTCTAAAGCCCAAAAACACACAGAAAGAAACCCCGCCGAGCCTCCATGAGCTGCAAGCGCGGCGGCTGCCCCCTCGCCCACTCAACTTTAATCCCCTCCTGGTTCCCGCTGAGATTCTGGCAACACTCAACGTCCCAAATAATAACGCATTATTATAACCATTCCGAGGAGAGGGCTGGAAGGCGGGCAGAGTGAAGGAGGAAGCTCCGCTCATTGCTATCCACCCTCGGCAATAACAAAACCCCGAACTTTCCTTTGTTTTCTCCTTCTTTCTCCCTCCCCCCTGCCCCCCGTCAGTGGCGACCAACCAGCCTCGGAGCGCTGAGCCGGCCGAAAAGAGGCACGGAGCGCCTTTCACCCGAGCGGGGCAGGGGCGCGGTGATGCGCTCGGGGTAAAAACTGTAGCTGCCCTCGCCTCCAGCCAACCCCCGCCCCCTCGTAAAGAACACAACATCAGGTTTCCATTGTGCCAAGAAGAACTGAGGGGGGAAAAAAAAAAGAAAGGGAAAAAAAAAAAGAAGAATAAAAGGATGGCGGAAGAAAGCGAGAAAGTAAGGAAGACAATAAAATAAGGGGGGGGGGGGGAATAAAAGAAAAGCAAAAAGGTAAGAAAGGAAGGAAAGTAGCCAACATGAATCACCACCTGGGGATGCTGGCGGGTCCGCTGGTCCCAAGTGGATACGCGCAATTCTCCTAGGAACAGGACGAGCTTTCCCGGCCTCCCCTCTCCCCGTACACCCCAACTCGAAGAGCAGAAGCATCCTCCCCTGCAGCCAGGGTGCCGCTCCTTACCTGCGGCGCGGAGGCTCAGGAGCGAGGCGGCCGCCAGCAGGAGCAGGAGGCGACCCGCCGCCCCCCGCCGTCCCGCCGCCGCCGCGGGGTCCATGCTGCCCGCCCGGCACTGATCCTGCCGGAGCCGCGGGAGCAGCGCCGGCGGGCGCTCTGGGGTCCGCTGCCGATGCCGTAAACTCGTCCCGGCTCCGCCGCCGCGGCCCTGCGCTCCCGCTAACGGACCGTACCCGACTGGGGGCGGAGGAAGCCGCGCTCCTTTCCCCTCCTCCTCCTCCTCCTCCGCCTCCTCCTTCCCCAGCATCCGAACGTCACCCGGGACTCGGCGCAGGGGAGGGGAGCGGCGCCGGGGGGCGGACGGGCCCGGGACAGTCCCATCGCTCCGGCACCCTCTGCCGGGGGCAGCCCGGCCCCGGGCGAGTCCCCGCACACTTTTCCCTCCGCACTCGACGGTCACCAGGAGCCAGCAGGAGCTGGGCCCCCTCTGAAAGGCGAGTCCTGCTCCCAGAGGCCTCAGGAGCCTGCAACCTTCCTCGCAAAAATCCCCAGTAAAACAAAAAGGAGCGGGCGAAAGGCACATCGGCCAAAACCGCTACGGCTTTTCTCCTTTGCCTTCTTCCTCCTCGCTGCGCAAGTGAAGAGGTTTTGCGCCCCTGCAGCGTTAAAGACAGTGGGTTGAACACGGTTTCTCCTGCCCCCAGAGCGCCCAGGGCCGTCAGCCCCGCCGCACGTATTCGGAGAAGCAAGAACCAGTGCGGCCGGCCGGGGTCTTCTTTGTGCTCTACGGGTTCTCTCATGATGGGGTGTCAGAAGTAAAGTTTGCTTTCCGTCTTCAGCAGGCAGAAAAGATTCTGCTGACAATTTCAAAATAGTTTCAAAATATCTCCAAATATTCTCAAAAAGTTTCAAAATGTCTCCAAGTTATATACTACCAGAAATAAGAGCATTCTGAGCACAATTTAAGTAAGCTTTTCGAGCTGATGTTTTAGTGATGGGGGGGAAGGAGGGAAGAAGGAGTTGTCCTGGTTTGCGTCTGCAGTTCAAAGAAATCGGTATTCGAAGATAATGCAGAACTGTCAGCAGGCTTCTTTTAACTCCTCATATAAACTCCAAGGATGCAGTTCAGCCAATTAATTTCTGCGTTTTAAAAGTTATAATTTAACAGCATATTTAATTAGATGTCTTCACTGCAAATACATTTCTGTTCTTTTAGATTTCATTTCTAAAGATCTGATGCTGAGTAATGCTGAATACATACAAATCCCTTGAAGTTCTTCTTCAAATCAAGCTCTAAATTCACAATAATTTTAGTGAAATTAATTTTCCATTACATTTGCTTCTTAATGCAAACAAAGGCAAACTTTACAACATATTCTTTCTTCCTTCTTTTGCACTCGGCTTCTTTCCTCTCAAGTTTCCAGTTCCATCTTGAAAATTCTTCTGGCACCTAAGAGTGACAAAGGGAGGTCTTGATCCCTCTTTGGCAGGAATGTAGGGACTGACTGATTCAGCCCCTTGCCATCACAACAACACATTTTAAAATCCCTTTCATAAACTTATGAAACCTAAGGGAAAAGTAGTGATGATCCTTTTTATAAACTCCATTCCTTGGATTAAAGGCTGCTCCAGACTTTGCTTCTTTGATTCCAGACTGTGTATATTCAGATGAGTTTATATTCCTTCTCTCTTGTGCCACTACTACCCTTCCCACTTCCCCTCTCTATGACATAAAATGACAGAGTCACGCCTCAACCTTTATGTTGTTCCACTAAAGAACCTAAATCTTTTAATTTCCTTTGAAATGATCAGTTATGTGTTCCCTGATCACCCTAATCCTTTTTCCTGCCACACTGAATATCCCCTCACTCCTCAAAAATTTTGGGAGTCTGATTTAATCTTTCTGATGATGAGTGGCTTGAGGTCGACACAGTGCTGGAGATGCTTTTTCTACTACAGCACTTTTAATTTCCTTTCTGTGGTGAAAAGATTGATGCATACCAGTGATTTACAGTGCCTGGCCAGTTATAGGTATACTATGATGTGTTAGAAAATCTACTTCCCTCTTTCTTTATACTTTCCAGTGTATAACTAACAGCAGAGACCTGCATCAAAATCCTGACCTCACTAATCCACCCCACCCCCCCTTTTTTGTAGCTCAATTCATCAATATCAGTTCCTTCTGCACCTTCTTTTATTAAAAACACCTCTTAGCTTTGCATTAACAAAAAAATTTGGTTGCACATTGGTAAATGAAATCAATGTGAAGAAGTGTCCCCAAGAAACTAAAGCAGAGACAGTGCTACGACTTTTAAAACAAAGTTTAGGTGCTTAAAAAACTGCAACAATTACTTGCGGAAAGTACAAATTCAAACTCTATATTCCTCTAAAATTTATGATTGTACAGCTGTGTTACTTGCCTTCCAGCCTAATAGGAAATAAAAATGTCTGCATAAATTTGTCTACATTTTGCATAATCATTACAATAAATAATTTTTTTTTTCTCTCTTAGGGTCTGAAAGATCTCACAAAATAACTAGGATATAGATAGGATATAGACCCACTTTTTGCATTTGGGAATAAATTAGCATATGCTACAAACTTTGGTTGTGAATAATTTTTCTGACTTGGGAGGGGAAACTGGTTGTTTCATGAACACTAAATGACTTGCCCAAGTTAGCTACTGAGAATTTAAGTCATCTTTAGTTCCACAAATTATTTTGTCGCTAACCACAAAAACTGCTATTCATATTTCACATTGCAAGTAAAGTCATTACAGTGAAGAAACCACAGCACAAATTCTCACTCAGTATTGTAGAAAAACATGTACAGCAAAGACAGACGTGTGGAACAGCTGCACGTTCTGAGCTGGTTCCCCCAGTTCGCATAAGCCATTAGAGAGATCACGTGTTGTGCAGCATATGGCCTCAAACTGTTTTGTCACTAGCTGAGGAAAAAAAAGCTGTGCACGTATTTGTTTGCATGACCATATGGTATGTGCCTGATAGGAGCAGTTAAAAGCAATGGGCAAAGCTGGAATTCAGCACGACCTTCCTTGGGGAATACCTGACAGAATTTGGGTGGATTCCCTATGCTGTTTTTGTCTGCTTTCATAATACATATTAAAAACAGTGACTTTAAAGAAAGAAATGTTGTTCTAACTTGAAGGTCTCAGTGTGTCTATAGTCATCCTGCAAGCTTTGATAAACTTTAATTGGTACACAATCTTTAGCAAAAAATTAATTCCTCCCCTGATCCTTTTATTCCTGTGATGAAAGCAGCACAGAAAACATTGCCTACATGTTTCACATTTTCAGGATCAATTCTTGGGCTTTATTCTCCAATATTAAAATACATTACATAGATTGGCCAAAACTGAAAAAAGTATTTGGTCATAAAACACAGGATTCAGACACTAAAGTCCAAATTTGTAATGCGAAAATGCACCTGTTTAGTCTTGAATATTCCTTCTTAGCTGAATCCTGTTAGATGTAAACATTCCTTGTGTGATCAGTTATACATGTTCAGAACTGCCCCAGCCGCAGCAATCGAGCGATCACTTCCACAGAGATCCAGAAACTTTCCTGCTACAGCACTTGAGATTCTTGGCTAACTGTGCCTGATTCTGACCACACATACAATTTTGGTCACTGTCTTCTGAAGAGCATATTTTGGAAGAGAACTGAGGTGATTGTGCTCAGTGTTATGTATCAGCCCAGCAAATACCAACCCAGCCTATGGAGAGCTGGGTTCTTGACGTCTAGATCCTGAGGGAATGACTTGGTCACAGTGCACTGTGCAGAAGAGTGGGACACATTCTACTCCACTTACGGGAGTCTGTCATGGTGTGCAAACAAACAAACTGGAGAGTTTGGGATGGAAGTGAGAAGGCACAAGGGAAAGCTGAGCTGGATTGTTCAGACACTGAGCATTATGTAGGAATTTGATGAGACTGTTGGTTGTAATAAATGTTACAGTTATTGAAACAAAAAGAAAATAGTTTGGAGCAGCTATTCAAATAAAGAACTGCGTGTTTAGTCTACCTGCCTATTTCTGTAGTTTGTTGTTGTTTTTTTTTTTTTAATGAACCAAACCTATTAAATAGGTTAAAATAATTAAATATTTCAAATATTAAATAAAACAAAATTAGTGTAAATATTAAAATAAAACACAATTTAAAAACATTCATTAGAAAATCTTTTCCTACAAAAAAAAAAATCAGGTTTTGATCCACATTTTTAGACCATTGCTTCTTATGCTTTTGATTTTGAGAGATTTATGTGTGTATATTAAAAGGGTGAGAATAAAAAACTTGAAGGAATTATTTTTACCTCAGAAGGTAAAACCCATTTCTACCAGGAGAAAGGTATTTCACCCATTTCTTGGGAACCATGTCTTTGCTTTTGTTTCCAGGTCAACATACACAAACATGTCAAGTAGTACTGCTACAGGAGCCAACCCACCAGAACAAACAAATCTGCAAGCATTCATACCATCAACACTCTTATTAAAAGAAGATCACCAAGGATATTTCTCATGCCTAGAACCACAGGAAACAATAAACAAAGTGTTTCATTTGATTCATAAGTCAGGATGCAGACAACACTCTCATAAACAGAGCCAATTGCCCTAACTTGTAAAATCACACTCACCCAATGGTTTGAGCATCCTGCAGTGTATTCAGACTCATGCACCCTCAAATCTCTCTAGTCATAAAAACTGAAAGGGGAAAAAGCCGCATCTCTCTTCTGTATCCATTATTCTGACTCGTGAAACAATTACAGAATAACTTATTGAAGATAAAAGTCTGAATAGGGAACTGGGACTTAGGTTTTCATTATATAAATTAAACAAGAACATGAGTGTCTGATTTGATTTAATTTAGTATTCAAGTACTCCTTGAAATTGTTACGATTACAGTAAAGAGTGATCTTGGCATTTAGTCTTATGCTCAAAAAAATAAAACCGAGGTTCTTTTACCATGCAGTTTTCATTATCATCTTGTAAGTTGTACTGAATTACTTGTGTGTATTTATTTTAGTCGTTTATGTCAGCCATCCCATGTCACTAGCATGCTACAGTGTTGTAAATAGCATGGGAACAATTAAAATTGTAGCTATTTAACTTACGTAAACTCCAAGGCAAGTCCTGGCTGTCAGATTGGAACACCAACCATCAGACATTTGACTGACTGCAAAGTAAAAAAAGGTGGACTATTCATCCTTGACACCCTTAGTTACTTACAGAGTTCATAAAGAACTATGAATGTACCACCCAAGCCCAAAGTACTGGGACAAAATGCTAAGTGCTGCAGTTTATAAGGCAAGAGCAAAAATACATCATTGTGTCAGTGAGACAGACACAACCATGTCAGTGGATCCTACACCAAAGACTTATACACCCTGTAGGATAAAAATAGAGTTCAATTTAAAAATGCATCAGATGTTTGCAAGTCATTACAAAGCTTATATTATTTCTTTTTGAAAAATCATCCAGACAGATGTGAAGGTGTCAAAAACCTGAATTGAACCAAGAATTTAAGTCAGCATCCAAGGGGCATTCACTATGGAGAATATTCTTTGGAGAGCCTGGATGTGCCTGTCAGTTTCTAAAAGACAGTTATGGAGGAAGTTGGTAGAGAGAAAATAATAAAAGATGAGGAATTTTTTTTTGTTTTGTTTTGTTGTTTTTTTTTTTAATTCAGTGTGGTCTGGTTTTGGGGGCATTTTGTTGTTTGTTTTTTGGTGGGTTTTTTTGGGTCTTGGGGGTTTTGTGAGGGTTTTGCTTGTTTGTTTGTGGGTTTTTAAATTTTGTTTTGGTTTGGGTTTTGAGTTTTTTGTTATTGTTTTACTTTTTAAAGGTAGTCTAACTTTATGTCTAACTCTAACTTTATGGATTCCAACAGTCTTAGCTAGGGAACAGTAAATCTTCAGGATTGGAACATGGAGGTTCAGGCCCATAGACAGATGGATATACTTGAGAAAGAGCTAAAATTTGTAAGGAAACCAGAAGCAGTCATGGCAATTTATTTTTTCTTATATTACAGACATGAAGTTTCTTGCAACTCCTCTGCCTTTGGAGTCTGAAAAGGCCCCCAAATAGACAACAAGCAGTCTAGCAGAGGCAAGCTAGACACATACAGTATTGCAGTAGGGATCACCCATATGGTAAAACAGAAACCTTCACTCTTCTCCCCCAGACTCGGGGGTGCCAACTGCATGCACACATAAGGGAGCAAGAGCAGCCACAGAAAGAACTTTGAAGACAGCCCACAAACAGGAGCAGGAACATGCACACAGCTACAGTCCCTTCTGTGCTGCTGTGGCACAGAGCAGGTGAGTGCTGCTGGCTCTCAGTACGCATTGCCCAGGCTTTTCTCTTTGGCCACCTATCCTGACGAAGAAGTCTGCAACATTTTCCCCTTCTTTTACTGACAGTGTGAACTCCAAAACATGTGGAGAGAACATTCAGTATATTGATGAATATTAAAATATTTGGGATACCATATGCTAATAATGTATTCCACAGTGTTCACAGAACCTTATGCCTAAAGATTAGGAACCTATGAGTGACTTGGGCTCAAATAGATTTACAAGTTGGAATAAAACTGCTTCACACACACAACTAATTAATAATATAGACAGTAAAGACTTTGCACTGAAGTACACTAAAGCATATGTGATTATACTGGATTGTACTTTTAAAACATTTTAAAGGCAGCTTTTCTCCTCAGAGAGATTTGTAAAGCCAATCACCTGGAACAAAACCAAACATTGCATTCCCAGCTCTTACATGAATTGTTGAGGTTCACTTCTGTTAAAAGAAGTATAGTGCTAACAAGTAAAAGTATTTTAAAATTCACTTTTTTCATTATATCTAATTGCAAGGTTTAATTGTGTCTTAATTTTCTCTCAAATCAGTTTGATTTTGCAGTGTTACTACCTTCTATATAGTATCTTTTCCTTCTTTTTCGTCTGTGCACCAATCCCATAAATAGATAAGACTTTACAAGAAAAAATCCATCAAAACAAAACAGTAAAGTGAGGTATTTCTGTTTACTTAAAGAGGCTGTCTACCTCTTCTCATTCCTTTTACTGGCATTGGAGCAATCTGAATAGTTAGTTGCTAAACAACTTCAAAAAGGAGTTTGTTCCTTTTCTGGCCTGCTTTTAGAACTGCTTTGTTTTCCTTGAAGTAAATTTTTAATATCTAATTGTCCCAACTCTTCTGTGTGAAAGCAGAGAAATTTTATCTAAATATATTTTTCCTTCATGATCTTATCATCATCTCTTTTACATTCTGTATCCTTCATTCACAAAAAAGACACAACAAGTCATAGTGAGAAAAATGATTCATGTTTTGTCTTACATTTAGTTGCAAACTCAGTCTGACTTACCAAGAGGGATAGGCAATTGCCTCAACCTAAGGGCAGATCTCTCCTGAGTGCAAAGATCTTATCTCCATATACAAGAGGCAGAGGAAAAGAAATTTTAGTAAATTTTTCACCTTTTATTAGGGAATCAATATTTTTGTAGCTGGTCTGATACTTTGATGACACCATGTTCTATTTCACTTCAGGACATGTGAGAATATATTTTGGGGTTCAAGTCCCAGTTATGAAACTGAGTTTCTGCCTAATCTGAGGCTCTGCTTACCAGGGATCAGTACCTCTCATCTGGCATCAGTCAACATCCCCACTTTAAGCAAACAGGCAAGGATGAATTATCAGTTCACTCACTACTGAGCTGTCCCCAACAGCTGTAATTTGACCAAGATCAAGAAGGAGAGAAAACTTGTTGAATTGCTATGTTGTTCAGAAATTCCTATATCATAGATTTTGATAGAGGCTTATCTTACTTGCCCCACATCAGCAGCTGTGCTACACAAATGTCTATCTGCCTATCAGAAAGCCTCTCAAATGAACACTTCTTAATATCTTTCTTTCCCAACCAACCATAGCAGCAGCAGCCAACTTCTTGCAACAAATCTGTAATTATATTAAATAGCACAGTTAAATTAGACTCAGATGCTCTGAGCTATTGCATAGACTTGATGATATTTCTGAGACTCCACTGTAATTTTTGTGGAGAGGAGTTCATCTAAAAGTCCCCAGCATGTGCCAGTCTCTCTGCCTTGTGCAAGAGCTAACATTAGGCAATGCTGGCCCAGCAAAAATTAGACCCTGTGCACCACTATCTTCTGTCAGGCTCTCAGCAGCTACCCAGCAGTGTGGGAATCAACCCCACTAAGAAAAATACCAAGTGGAGAAACAGGACAGATCATTTCCAACTCTGAACTGAAGCCCTCTGAGAATGTCAAAAATAAATGTGAAGAATCTGAACAGCATTTTTTCTGTTGCCTGCAAGTTGTGGATAATAGGAAAGGCAAAAGACAATGGAGGGTAATATTAGTTCTCTGTGTGGTTTGTTCTGAAGTACTTGGTATTTAATAGCAGCTAAATCAGGCAAGAAGGCGTAGACTGATTTGGCAGAAAGTTTGCTCTAGTACGTAACATAAAACATATGAAGGTGATCTACTTAACCTCTTCATTTCTACCCTTGCACAGCTTTTAATTCAACAGGAAGTAGGGAAAGACAGCATATACATATATACACTTGTGAAAGGCTAGGAGAGGAAGTGGAAGGTTTTGTTCTTTTGTGACTTACAGGGCTGCTCATACTGAAAAGAAACTCAATGGAGCTGAGGGCCTCTGAGCCACACATGGCAATTGAAATAAAAACAACTAAATAAATATATCTGGTGGAAGGAATAATGAGAAACATTTTTTCCACTGTAAAAAATATTTCTCAATATTTCTCCACACATATATACACTGTGAAATGTGTGTATGTATGTATGTAGCTTCAGTATTTTTAGCAAAACTGCAGCCAGTGGAGATGGGTATGAAATTGACAAGCTTTCCTGTATTAACCTCATTGATGAATGTGTCCTAGAACACACAGACCATATACTGGGTATTTATTAATGATGTATCAGAGACATATTCTTATACTGATGTGTATATTATTGCAATAAAGAATCTTACAATACCTTCTAATGCAACTAACCACCAGTATCCTAAACCCACATTTTTTCCCTTTTTGTTGAAATTCTTAGGAAACAATGCCATTAAATCAAAAGGAAGAAGACAGCATTAACAGTGCAGTAAAGGGAAGATAACTTAAAACAAAGTTCTGCATATATTTGTTCTACAACCAGTTTCTGTTTACATTTGGAATTTTATAAAATTCTGCTATTGTATTCCCAGGCAATAAAATTCCCATAAAAAATAATTGGAACACAAATATTTTCCTCTTCTACAATATGACTGAGTTATTCCTACTCTTTGAAATTTAACTTTTTCTGTTTACTTTTAGTTGCAACGTCAATATTTTAAATAAAACAAAAGAAGCAACTGGTGTTAAGAATTCTGGGGCAAAAACTAACCAAAAAACTCCTGTCTTTAGCATTGATAACAGCCAAAGAACAGTGATGTTTAAGGCTTTAAAGTTAGCCTTCCTATTACCTACAATAAACTCCATAGAGTTTATTTTGTTAATTTAGTGATATATAAGGTTGGGGTGACTTCTGGGATTACTTGAAGCCTACAACTTTTTCAGGTTTCATTAGCATTTGTGGGAATCACATACTTGCATCAGTGTCAAGATAAAAGAATTAATCTTTAAATAAGAAGGCACATTTAAAGAGAGATTTCTATCAGGGCATTTTACATGACTATGAAAGATTTTGATTTCATCCACACTCAGCAGGGGTGCCCGTTATTCAAACCATGTGGTATCTGCTTGGTATGCAGGGCATAAATACTGCTGCTGTCAGCATTTGCTTTAAAATCTGATGCAATATATTACAAAGAAGATTTGAACAATCATAACTAAAATTTGTTGGGAAGACTTGAAACAAATGTTTGAATAAAGTTGAAAACTTATGGAAATAATAAAATCTGAAATGTTATAAAAAGAAACTTAGTATCCACATGGGAACTATTCTACAACCTTCTTAGCAAATTTTAATCAGATACGCCTAACAAAAGTAATACAACCAAATTCATATAAACAAAAACATGCGTACCTTCCAACAAAGGGATTAAATATTGCAGTTTACATTTTTTACAACTACCATATATAGGAATACTTGGTGCAATCTGACAGCACTAAACTTAGAGAAAAATACACAGCCAATTAGCAAAATAGTTTCCAACATATATCTGTTTATCAGGTCATTTTTCAGTATTTTCCACTGTGAAATCTATATTTACATTGACATTCACACAATGTCATTCTAACATCTTTATTCCATCTACCTTTATTTGGTCTTCTTAAACCTTATGAGAAATTCTTCTCTCTAAAATACATACACTGATAAGCATAGCCACCACAATCTGCAATATTGAAACTTATTTAAAGTTTTACTATCAATGTTGCTCTAATTTGATATTTAGACAGCTCTATCAGAAGTTATGAAGGAGTTCAGATGAAACAGTTCTTTCCAAAAGAGATCTAAAGAAGTACTATAAATTACGCAGCTGACACAGGACTCAAAAATAGATATCTGTGTCATAATAAATATTTTATACTATGTAATTTATTGGTCGAGAGGTTTTCAAAGTCTTACGAAAACATGACTATGTACAAGACAAAATTAAAGAAGCTGTGTTAACGACTTTTTAGAGATGAAGAATCCATGGGAACAGTGGTCAACATTTTAGAGAAATTGTGACAATAATAGAAAAAACCTCCTGCATCTCTGATCAGGATATTAAAATGCATACTACTTTGACATTCAATCTGTGATTCAGAAGAGTGGTCTTCATCTACACACAAAACTCCAAGAAGGGTATTTGAGAGAGTAAAACATATTTTGCATTATTTATAGCGATATTAATTCGAGGAAATGAGACCAGCACTGAGGATTTGACTAATAAAAATGTTGTTTTGCACATTTAAGATTATTAAAGATTTAAGATTAAGATTATTTAAGAATATTATTTTAGGAAGCAGAAAGGATATTCTTAAATTGAGGTTAAAGTCATCTTTCTTATAGGTGTTCCTTAATCTGCTGTAGACAACAAACTGATAAGCTCCTAGGCAGATAGACCTGGATTCCAGTATGGTTAGTCTTTAATTAACTATGTTCAGCAGAAGTATTTTAGTATCAGATTAAGAATGAATTTTACTGTCAATGTACTTGATTCAGCTTCAAAACAGATTACAGGGGCTGTTGAGATCCTTTCCAAGATAATTTTTATAAAAACAGCAAGATGGATCTTATTGTTAATATATATATAAAAAATACAACCACATTGAAATGCTAAATTCAAACAGTAAAATACCAGAAAAATGTTTTTCACTGACATAAACAAACAGTGAAGAATCAAAGTTTGTTTATGAAGATGAATACAATGAAGTTGAGTCTGAACTAATGACAATCATCATTATTTTTGTTTCATATCATTACATGTCACCATCAAGTACAGATTCTATCACAAATCATGAAAATAACTTTTAAGGGACATGTTAATTCTAACCAAGGATAAAGGTTCTGATGACAGGATGCCAAATTTTTCTGATGGCAGAAGAAAAGTATATGCAAATTGTGCTTTTGTCACTTTTTCACCTCTTCCTTTTGGCTTCAACACAGCCAATTCTATTTGCCAAGATGTGATATATCCCTATGGAGACATCCACAAAAAGAATACCTCCAAATAGAAAACTCAAATATTTTTGTCAGCTTAACCAATGGCAAAGATTCTACAGAAACTTGTTAGTTCCAATTCTCAACTCTTTCCCTTCCATTTATATGTATTCTATATTATTTCTTAAAGAAAAAGTAATGGTTTAGTAAAAAGTAATGATGGTGCAATAATAAGAAAACAACAATGTAGCAACAGTAAAGTCAACTGCATTATTCACTGCTTCATTCTCATCATCGGAAGCCAGCTTCCATAACATAAAAGGACTGGCCAGGTGTGGGGATTTTGGGCTTTCTTTTAAGAATTATTTTCCCTGCCTACTGTGTAGCTAGACTACTGGTGTAATATAGCAAACATTTCTTGTTGTGTTAGATAGATAAATGATGGTATTAGAGCACAAAGTTTCTCAAAGAGCAATGTTGTAGGGACTTCACTGACCACAAAGCACAGAACCATCTGTCAGACATGGTACCAGAATGCATAGGCCATGTATTTCTGGCATTAGCTTTCTATTCTTTCTAAAGATGTTAATCCTACCCCATCACAGTTACCCATTTTGCACCAGTAACAAACTTCCTCTCGTTTCCTTGCTTTGATGGACCTATGACATCAGTTTTACCCCTAATACATGACGCCTTGTATTTTAGTACCTCACTTCTTATTCTGATGGCTACAATAAATTACCCAGAGCTAACTATTGTATCAATAAAAGGAAAAAGTTTGAAATGCCATTTCAAAGTCTCTAAAGTATTTCAGAATAACAGTTTTATGAGCCAGAGCATAAAGTTCAGAGAGGACTTATATCCAGTGGGATTCTGAGGGTATGTGAAGTGGTATGTGGGTACTGGTTAAATTTCCCACTTTCCAGTACTCCACACTCAGATAATACACATTTCTAAACACTACCACCCAACACAAATCCCTAAGCATACTATTAGGCACATATTGGCTAATAGCGTGATCTGCATATTCCTCAATCCTGCCATAATTTCCTATTTACAATTACAGATCTTGTTTCAAATCAGGGCCCTCAGAAGCTGGCACAATGGTGGTAGAAGTTATTCTCTAGGTTTTTTTAAATCACAAGAACTGTGAAAACACTACAATTGAAGCCATAGTTTGGGTATAAATAATGACTCAGACAACTGTTTTTTATTTTCATTTTTGTTTTCACTGACTGAGAATGTAAATTGAACTTTAGTGCTATTGTGCTTTGTTCTCCCTCTCTGTGAAAAAATGTGTTCTGCATTAAATTGCATAGATAAACTCAAACAGCTCCAAATATCACCCTTCAGCTTTTGTATGACACAAGAGCCAAGAAAAGATAGAGAATGTGGTTTTATGACCAACAGATGGTGTAATTGGTATCATAGATGTTTTTATGTCAGGGGGTCGTAGGTTCAGTCTCCATCTGGAGCCTTCTCAGATCTGCTGTGTAGCCCAATGATTAAAGAAGCTATATTGGGTCAAAGACACAACCACCTGCCTGAGGGTAAAAGAATTGCTTTCTTGATCTAGCTGTTATACTACAGTTGCCTCCCATACTACAGTTTTCAAGCCAACCACTGCAGCAGTTAATAACAACAGGACTGCACAAAATATTCAACACCATTTTGTTCCTATTCTTTGAGTCTCTCAGGATCTTTTGACAAATGTCATGAAAGTACGTCTTGTCTTGTTTACAGGAGTGAAAAGCTATTCTAACTGAGGATGATAATTATAAAGGACCAAAATCCAAGGAAAAGGAAACAAGTAGGCTGGATAAACTTTGAGAGATTCAGCATTGTTCAGTTGGCCAAGAGGGCTCACACCTCCCAGTCAGAATTAGACACACTTGCACTCTGGTGGTAAAATGCAACACCGGTGCTCAGCACAATTAGTCTTAGCTACAGTTTATGGATTAGAATACTAAAAAATGCTCTAATCCTACAGTGTTAAGTTTGTATGTGGTTTACCTAAAGGGTGTACAGACAGATCAAACATAGTAAATAGGCACACAATGAGATCATCAGTTTACCTCCCTTATGGGGTGAGTATCAGCAGTAATAAATGCACAAAACCAATGAAACTGGGGCTTCACTGGAAACCAATACTGTCACTTCCATGAAGCAGGGATTCTACATATTACACAGTGCACCAAACTTGCCTGGCATACCTCCTAATTCAGTTGCTCTCTATAGAACTGGTGCCAGAGTATTTACTTGGCTATCACCGAAAATGAACAAAATATTTCTGTCTAATTAAAAATCATTCTGCAAATTACTAGTTTCATGAAGTTCTGCCACAAAGAATCAGATGACTCTTCACAAACTCTGGATAGCAGTACCCCTGTGTTAGATAGAAACCCATCCACTATCTAAATTTTAAAGATAATGACACAGACATGAGTAAAATTATTTCATTTATCAAATATCATGTACTTACACATAAAAAATCAGCAAAGTCAAACTCTTTCAGAATGTTAGAATATTCCCTTATATTCTGTTTTAAAGATTCTCCCATGGTAATGATAAACTTGGTCTATATTAGTACTTTAAAATAAGCTTTAACACAAAATTTAAGCTAATATTAAGTAGACATGTATATTTTCAAAATTGAAACACAATACCTATTATTTTAACTGATTGTAAATACAAAGAAAATAACATGTGTTCTCATTACAAGCTTTAAAATTTCTCTTCCCCTATATGACTGAACTGACAGCCTGCTAGATCAGTGCAACCACTCGATAGAGACTTCTCTGGCAAAACTACATCCCTGATGTAGGTTCAATGTCACAAATTAAATATCACATATTTTATCTGTTGATAATACAAGACTATGTGCTTCTTTCTGCAGATCCATAAACAAAATACACATATGTCTTTTGAAGATGTGTGTCTTCAAAAAAGCAGTTGCAGGTGTTTAACTGCATTTGCTTCAATACTAAACATATATTTGCATGGGGTGTCATTCACATGATAAATCTTTGCTGGTATAAAAAAACCCGAGATGCAGTAAGAGGGGAAAAAGGTAAATTTTCTCTCTCATATCACAAAGAAAATTAATATGCATTTCTATTTATATTTACTTAACACATGCAGTGGAATATTTTCCTTTAACACAAAAAAGATACTCTTTCTGCTGCAGAGCACTCTTCCTAATAGGCTGTGCTTTAGAGAGGAAAACAATTGCCCCTCAAAATAATAATATATATATTTCCATGCCAATCACCTCTATGTAGATGAGAGATTTCAAGTAGAGGCAGGATTTATAAAAATAAATTCAACTGACCAAAATATCTATACTAGCTGCTGAGTATGTTGCTTAGACATTTGAGTGTGAACAAATGGGCAACACCATCAACATAATCATTCAGCAGCCAAAAAACCAAGCTTGTTAATTTAAGTACTTCTGTGTGAATTCACATAGCCTGTCCTCATGGGTACATTATGTCCTCTTCTTCCAGTTGTCTCCTCAAATCCATCTATACTCCCTTTAAGAGGTGATAGACAAACACACAACACTTCTAAGATTCTTCTGAGACTACTCTTGTTCACAGAAAGTAAAGGGATGTGTCAGTTGATCTCCTCAGTCACCAAGTAAGATATTAAAATATTAAATAGCTTGGGCATTGTGCAAATTTCGTGCTGCTCAAGAACAGTCACACAGTAAACTACACCAAAGGCAAGTGCTTTGCTGCCATTTTATCACCTGTTACAACAGAAACTCCTTCATCCATGAGTTAGGTCGCTAAGTATTTCTTCTGCCCTGCTGGCTGCAAAAAGAATCTCTTTGCTAAAGCAGTACACATGCACTGAACTTTTAGGGTTTTTCCATTTTAAGGCTTGAAGTGGCCGAAACTTGTTCAAACCCTGCCATTTGATACCAACTTTTATCTCTGGTCAAAACTGTTAGGAGGTTATGGAGAGGTTTTTTGTCTAGCCGTTTCACCGGCTTTTGTGGGGTTACACCAGGCTGGTGACTGGTTGCTTCTGGGGTTTCTCAAGGTTCCACCTTAGGCCCAGCTCTCATCTATATCTCCATGAACAGCTTGCATCCAGGATTCAAAGGTACACCAACTCTGCCACTGTGAGGAGCTGCCAACTCCCACGAAGGCACAGAGACCCTGCAGAGACCTTGTCGAATCAGAGGACTGAGCAATCATCAGCTGTATGGCATTTAACTAGAAAAGGTCCTGGATTCTGCTCCAGGGAGAGGTCAACCCTTGATGTACAAACTGGAGAACAGGATGCTGGAAAGGAGTGTCACAGAAAGGCACCTAGGGGTACTTGTTGAGGGCAAGTTGAATGTAAGTCAACTTGCAGCCAGGAGGGCCAGTTGTGTCCTGTGGGGCATCAAGCACAGCATCACCAGCTGGGCAAGGGAGGGGATTGTCCTGCTCTGCTCAGCTTCACCTTGAGTGCTGGAGGCAGTTTTGGGGGTCACAATATAAAAAGAATACAAAGCTATTAAAGAGTGTCCACAGGAGAGTAATGGAGAAGGTGAAGAATCTAGATCAGAAGCAATACAAAGAGCAGCTGAGTCCCTTGGTCTGTTCAGCCTGGAGAAGGGGAGGCTGAGAGGAGACCTGTAAGTGGAAGAGCTGGGGAAGGCACTGATCTCTTCTCTGTGGTCACTGGTGACAGGACCTGAATGGCCTGAAATTGTATCAGGGGAGGTTTAGGCTAGGTATTAGGAAAAGGGTCTTCCCTGAGAGGGTGGCTGGTCAACAGGACCCAAAAGGAAGTGGCCACAACACCAGCCTGACCAGAGCTCAAAAAATATTTGGGCAATGCTCTCAGACATATATTGTAATTCTTGTGGCTATCCTGTGCAGGTCAAGGAGTTGGACTTTGTGGTATCGTCCAACTCAGGGTATTCTGTGATTCTGTGGTCTCTTTTATCAGCCCAGCCTAGAAAATGTATTTATAGAAAGATATATGAATACTTAATTCCCCTTGATATCATACACCAAATTCTTCCCCCAGGTTGCAAAACATATATATAACTTCACTAATTTGCTGGTTTCTTTGTGATGCAGCTGTATCTAATTTTGCTGTAAGGTAAGACACTATTTTATCCTGCAAACAGCTTCTGATTATGTGACAATTTGCAGTACAAGCTCACCATTCTACAATGTACATTGTTACTTCCTAGACTTTGAAGGGACCAACAATGGGTGAGCAACAATTCTGGAGAAAGGACTAGAGACAGAATTGCAATTCTGCAGACAAAATCTGCTGCAGCTCTAATGCAGCACCTTGCAGTTAACTTACTACTCTCTTAACCAGCATCTAATGAGCACTTGTGCCTTGTGTTCAAATTGAAGGCTCCTCAAATACTAGCAAATTCCACCTTTGTAGAAAACACTATCTTCCACCATATTCACCTCACAGTACTCAAAAAATGTTTACATTTTTGACCAGCATAACTGACAGTGCAGCTGTGATATTCTACCCACACTTAAACTCCATGTTTTCAAAATGGGAAAAATATTTAAATATTCTGTACCTAGAGGTGATCATTGACACCTTGAGTATTTGTTTCCACAGACCTCAACTTACACTTAGCATTCACCAGCACCATAGAAACAGGTCACTATAATTTCATTGGCATCATCAAATAAATCAAATTAATTTGTACAATTATATTAAAGCAAACACTCACTACTTGGGTAATTTTCAAGCATCTAGCAATGCATTTAGTCTGTCCTGAAAAATGAAGGCAAAAAAGCAGGAAGATGACTGGAAAACAAAAATGAAGGAAATAGCAAAAGCTTAAAGAAACAAGAAAGCAGTCTGTTTAAAAGTTCTAATATTTTAAAATCCTTAAATATTTTAAATTTTTTATTATCAAAATAGCAATCAAGGTTAAGCAGTTTTTAAAGTTGAGTAGGCTATGTATTTAAAATGTGTTTATTAAAGAATTTTAATAAGCAAATTTTAGTAAAATTATCATGCCAAGTTCTTTTATCCACAAGGAAGTCAGGAGATTTATTCTTGCAAATGTTGATTACTGTTTAGCGGTGACTCTTTGTATATAGCCTATCTTTGAAAATCTAAAGATGGAGAACATAGACCTATAGTCTTTCACCAAAAAAATATTTGATCAGAACTATCATAGATAGGAATTTCATTATCACTGAGTACTCCGTACTATCAGCTGCTTTAAAGGTCACTTAAATACTCCCATGCTTCAAGCCTAGAGGTTGCATACAAAGGTAAAGGAGTATTGTTGCCTGTTTAGATCTGTAACTAAAGTGAATGTGAATTCACTATTGACACTAAGGCAAATCTTAACTCAGTACAAACATGATACACAGAACTGAGGCTAATTTGTTAAAAAATAAAATCCTGGAAAAAGTTAAAACAACAAAAAAAAGTCTTTGATCTTTCATCAATTATCTGTTGAGAACAGCTATTTCTTTGCCTCATATGAAAGAACAGAAAGAGTCCAAACCACTAAAAATTATGAGAGGAATTCAAAGTCACCACTCAGATTATCAGGAAGTGCTGGTATTCCATTTCCTTTTTTTATCCTCTCAGTCACCAGCCTAACTTGTACTTACTGTCTTGCTCATGCACTCTCTCAACACCTACTGTGACACTGGTAATCAACAAAAGGCTTGCTCCAATCAAAATCCAATTTTAATTAGACCAAGTGTGAAAAATTATTTCCACTTCCTGTTCTGAGTGTCACAGAACAGGAATCAGAATCAGAATTACAGTCATAGTACAGAATCCCAGAACAGGCCACGCTGGAAGTGGCCTCAAAAGATCATCAGGTCCAATGTTTTCTGAGAAGGGAAGCCTAGATGAAATTATCCAGCATCCTGTCCACCCACATCTTGAAAATCTCCCATAACACATGAGGAGGTGGTTTTCCAGTAATTGACTATTCTCCTCACCATAAAAGATGAAACCTTTCCCCATGCAACTTGTACATTTCAGGTTCCATGTGACTCACCTTGAGAAACCAGGTCTGCTGGGGGTTCACGGGGTCCATCTGTAAGACAAGAGGAAAAGCATCTTTCTTTGCTCATTAGCTTGCCAAGTTGATGAAGAGCTACAGCAGACGAGGTTCAGGTTGGCTATCAGCAAGAACCTCTTCATGAAAAGGGTTGCCAACCATTGGAACAGACTGCTCAGGGAGGTGGTAGAGTCACCATCCCTGGAGGCGTTCAAGAAATGACTGGACGTGGCTCTTAATGTCATGGTCTAGCTGACACGGTGGTGTTTTGTCAAAGAATGTACTTGATCTCAGAAGTCCTTTTCCAACCTTAATGATTCTATTTTATTATACTGCCCATGTAATCTGTGGATGCTCCATCCCTGGCACTGTTCCTGTGCCAGGATGGATGGGGGCTAGTGCAACCTGGTTTAGCTGAAGGCATCCCTGTTTATAACAGTTAGTACTAAAATTACCTTCAAGGTCCTTTTCAACCCAACCCATTTTATGATTCTATTGCCCTTCCATTCTTCATGTGGCTTTTTGTGAACAGAGCTTCTGCCATCTTTGTACACACTGTGCAAGAACTGGAAAATTGTCCTCCAGCTTTTCTTTCTTCACGGGGCATGTTCCCCAGCCCTTTGGTCATCTTTATGGTCCTCCTTTGGACCTTCTCCAATCTGTCTTATCCTCCTTGAATTATGGATACCAGAACAGAAGCACAGTCTGACAAATGCTGATTAGAGTGAGACAATCACTTATTTTTGGCCTACATAAAATGTAAGTTAAACAGTGGATTACATATTTCCAATTCCACTTAAGCTGTTCCTTTGACTCCAATACTTATACTGGTTTCTGCCAGCTTAGAATCCTCTGCTAGAAAATACAACTCCATTATACAAACAGCATACTGAGCTAAGTGGTAACACCTCTAATAGCAGAGGAAAATAGAGAAATGTTATCCATAAAATATGGTAGGCAAAAGGGCAGTATTTTATTCTGTGAAAGTGTCTCAAAGTTGGGGCATATGTCATCCTAACTCAAGTTTGTTGATACACCAGAAATTCTATACTGAGTCACAACAAAACTGTATTGCAACCAGTGTCTAGGTTGCAATAGCAGTTTTCAGCAAGTGTGTGCTACCAAAGTATTACAAATTGGACATGTATAAACTGTCCTTCCCTGATAGGTACTCTTCAGCAGATTTAGTATGGAGAGGCTTCTGTGACTTCTACTACGCATATTTTGCAACTACCTAGTACATAATGGACAGGAAACCAAAATCTGAAAAATCTATCAACAGTGAGACGGAGTAAGCCTGTTACCTTATTACCATGAAAACTGCCAAAGAACATAAAAACACTAGAAGAAACGTTATCCAGACATTTCCTTTTATTAGGACACTGAAACAGTTTAATGTACAAATGCTTTGTGTTAGTTGTAAATATTTCCTCTGTTTAAGCAGCATTTACAGCTCTGTACATTTACATGTACACTTCTCTAGTCATCTTAAGATGCAAGACACTTTTGTGGTAGCAACTTCATAGATCAGTGAATGCCAACACTCCACAACCCTGTTTAAAATAATAAGGTCCAGATGGAGTGACAGAAAGGAGACAGTACACCATTCTGTGCATTGACTGGGTTCATATTACAAAAGTGAAAAAAAATAAAATCAAAGTTATTCAGCCATATGTCTCTTTCTTCCTTAATACTCTCCTTATGCATTTCACCTCCTATCCAAAAATAATGATTATTATAATAAACAGAAAAGGCATCTGTAGTTTTTCCTATAAAAACCATGAAACTACACAAATAGCAATCAATTATTTTAAAATATTTAAAGAAAATAAATCTTTTTTTTTAAATGAATATATATCATGTAGACATGTTTCTTCAAGATAAAATATTTTGAAAGTATAAATTCTTTCCAGTCCACCCCAGTCCTCATATATTGTAAAAAATTGGTTTCATCAAGACAATTTCAATAAATTACCAACGTTTTACAGTTAAAATGCCCTCCTTCTCAACGATCAGATATTAATAGTCTATTTTTAAAAAATTAACAACATTTTTATTCACTATTTAAAATACTGGATTTATTATCCACTTAGCTGAAACTCTGTTCCAAGTATGTGGCAAAGTGAAATACATAAATTAATTGAAACAAAATTTATTTTCAAAAGATACTTTGAAGTTTGGGATAAAGTCCTTCTGTTTGATTCATCTCACAGTATCCTACTTAATAGGTTTACACTGAACTCCAGTCTCATGCCCACATCTGAAGAAATGGATGGAAAAATACCAATTCATCCAAATGTAACTACAAAGCAACTAACACAGATTTGTTAATATATTTATCAGCCAAGAGCACTGGGCAGTTAAGCACCTTAACAGGCTTCTGATTTTTCAAATGTCAGAAGTTTAATCAGAATCACCTGCTGTCTCCCTAACCCCAATCAACATTTTTCCCCAGAGCCACCCATTTCTTCATCTGCTTGCCATGACAGAGATATTTATCAAAAAAGTCAAAATGAAGAGGAGCCAGATATGCTTAAATTGAACAGGGATTTCCCTCTCCACCAGTTACATTTCATAAGTGTCTTAATTTCTTACAGAGACCATGCATATAACCTGTCAGTAAAATATATATTACAAGAGCACTTCAGCTGCTATTAACCACAAGGTATTCACTTTACTGTGATCTAAATGCTTCTTTCCTACATACTGGTAAACAATAAAAAAGAACAAATTATTTTTACCAATGTTTTAATGGTGGGTATGTGTTTGTCAAATGAATCAGATTATGGCATTTCTTAGCAACATTTTTAAACTTTTTTTTCATCAGAACTACTTAGTTACAGATTTGAAATTGTTAGAAATTTCACTCTGCTTCTACCTTGTCATCACTTCATTTAAAGCAAAAAAACCCAACAAACCAAGAACAAAAATAACAACACAAATCCATGCATCTAAAATTTTTGTTAGTTCTCTAAGCACTACAAAAATTCTACGCCATTTGCAGACAACCTAAAATAAAATGAGAGAATTAAATACAGATTCTGCAACTTAGGATTTCAATGCCAATGGTTATTTGCTTACCTTCTCAAGCTTATCTTAACTCCAAAACCATTTAGTATGCTACACTGGAATCAAAGCACCTCATTTGTTCTAAATTTATACATCAAAGGCTTGACTTCACTCGAATTTGCAGGTTTCAATTATCCAGCCAAAAATGGCTCAAAAGCTCAAAGTAGAGCCATAACATTTAATTTCCATTTCTTTCAGTCTCTAAGGGTCTTCAAGATGACTATTCTGCCCTTCAGTTCCAGTCTGTAAAATGGGAGTCAGTCTCATTCTGCATATTTTTTTCTCTTCTAAATTGTTGGCTTCTCACTGGCTTTTATTCATGGTTAACAGAGAAAACATAAATGTCATTGAAAGAGGGATTCTCTTTCACACTGGGATTTCTTTTACTACATTACACAGATAATGATTTGACTATTTCCAATGTCAAGCAACAATCACAGAAGCACCCCAACATAACTCTAGGTATTCTATCTGAACATACACAGATGAAAAGTTTTGAAAACCAGCATAGAAACAGTCTCTGTGAACTGGAGGCAGCATAGACTATGCTTACCTAATGTAGAATATTTAACAATATATGGTCGACCATGCTACAAAATCCAATTTTGTAAGTAAAAATCTGAATCAAACATGATTATATTTAACAATGATGTTTCTCAGAAATAGTCCTATATAATCCTTGTAGTAGCAACCAAAAAGGCACATAAGTACAAAACAACTCAACACATACTAGGCAGAATACAAAAATTTCAGACAGGTGTTCTTGTGAACAAAATTGTGAAATAAAAAGCTGTATTTTCTGTTTTATAAAAAGATATGTACTTCCTTACCAGTCTCCTATTGAAGTAAAGTGTCCATATATGTAATGTCCATCTGTGCTTACTTAAAATCCTGACAGCACCTCCAAACATTACTTTCAAGATACTTGGGAATTGTATGTGCACAGATGGCCTGTCTTTAAGTAGTATTTGTACCATCTAAACTCTAAGTAGCTATCTGCGAGTCTTCCCTTCTAAGACATAGATGTTTACAGATAAAACAGAGCACACATCATTTTTGTGCTTAAAAGTAGTTTGACTAAGCTAGTATTTAGTTGCTGTTTCAAAATCTTGGTTCATTTTCCATGTTGCCTATTACTCCTTTTCAAGGCTGGTACAAAGTTTCCTTATCTGAATATACTATAATGGAATTACAGCAGTTTCACAATTCAGACATTTGAATTTAGATATTTTAAAGATAATAGTATGAAAAACCTCACCCATAATATCAAACATGCATATAATTACATATGGAATGCAAAAATTAAATAGTATTTGATATTAATTTACTCTCTGGCCAGGCTTTCTTAAAACCTGGCTACCAAAAATGGTTAGAGAAAGATATATAAACAAAAAGAATTGAAGGTCCTCCCTCCTATAATATATTCAATAATAAATGACATAATATAGCACAAAATTATATCTTAATGTGTTATCCTTTTGGTAATATTAGGAACAGTGTATTTTCATTTGGAAGGTGGGGAGGGATAATCGAAATTTATTTGAAGTTCCCACATTCTGAGAAAATGGAGAGAAAACAACACATTTTACATGGTTTGGGGTGAAACTGAATGTTTATACACATTTTTGAGAACATTTAAGGGTTTGAGGAAATAAATTTAAAACTTTTTATACTAACTTATGAAAGAGTCATGAATTCAGTAGTGATATCCCGTTTTAAGTAATGTGAGTAAATGGTAGAGTTTGAACCGGAACAACCTGTCATTCACTAACTCCAAAATTCAGCATTCTTCCCCTCACTGCATTTGTATCACTCTAGAACAATTTTGTTAGTCAGCTTTCAATGCCACCAGTGGAAGAATGTGGAAGTCACTGTACAGTGTAAAACACTTATCCTGATAATGTGGGGAAAGAGGAATCCAAAAATGGCAGTCTAATTCAACACAGACTGTGCAGCTTCCTTAAGAAGTGATGCAGCTTTGTCCAGTTCTTGTTCTGTTTGTTCCACTGTTATCACTACTCGAATACTAGAAAAAGAAAACCAGAACACAGAGAGTAAACTTTATTCCTAGCTTTCTGCTTAGAATTGTATTGTACTAATTTCAACACATTAAGATCACTATCTGTAGGGAAATTACTACGAATTCAAATTCAACCAGGAACAAGACATATGACTAAATAGATGTGATCAGACTACTTTTTGCCCCCACTCTGCCACCCCACCATACACACTGCAGAGATCTGTTATCTTTTTTACCTACAGAGTAAGAGTAATTTTCCCCATGGAAATGTGCCTGCTAACAGGCTACATGCTGATCCCCAAGATACAGGTAGTTTTGATACAGTTATTTCATGGTACTAGCATCCTGTAACAGTCACTGAAAATATACCTCAAAACTGGAGCCTCTCCCATTTTTCCAAGAACCAACTATTCAATCCACTCTATTGAACAGAACTCTATTGTTGTATGGAAAAGATATGGCCATAGCCAAAAAAAAAAAAAAATCATGTAACACATTTTTTTTCTGCTAACCTGGGTGGAGGAAGACATTTTTCTTCTTTCTCCAAATAGCGAGCCTGTGTTAATGCAATACCACTATTCATGCACTACAAATAAAAAAATACAGCAAGTCAACCTGGGAATTTCTGATAGCATATCCTTTTGATCCCTAAATACATATAACTAACTTCTATTAATCTGGTGTCAAGATAAATGCAAGTTATTTCCCAAATGGAGGTTGTGAAGGTTGTGTAAGATCATCTCTTAATTTCAATACAGCTTTAATACATAAAACAGTTTAGGATGCAGTGCCTTTAGTTTTCACCTCCATGTAATCAGGCAAACATACCAGATTTATCAGGCATTTAAATCCTACTTAAGCATATTTTCAAGGAAGTTAACTTCAGAATTTCTTTTTGTAGTGTAGCCTTGTTTACCTGCCACCTGATATATAAAGATATATCCACCCTCACTTCTTCATGTGGGACAAAAATAACCAATGTGTATTGAGGAAGGGAAAAATATAGAATATGAGATTGTTCACACATAAAAAAAGCAAATTCATGGACTAAGAAGCAAAAGTTGACCTTAAATGGTTAAAATGCACCTCCAGAACACTCCTCTTATTAAAATAAAAGTTTATACAACAGTTTATGCAGCAGTTTATATGCAGATTTGAGCATTAAAATAGATAACAGGAAATAACTATTTCCTGAAGTAAGTAGTCTAAGATATGTATATACTTTAATCCAGAGCTAGAGACCTAATTGTAGGCAGGCAAGAAATGGTTAGAAGGTGATCTTTAACAGAGCCATATAATCAGCACAGAAACTAAGTTTCTTGCAGCATTCCTGCAAGATCTTTCAACAAATCACCCAACAAGCCTCCCTACTCTTTCTTCATTATTAACATTCAAAGGCATTGATATATTTTAATTACTATGGTGACACTTACATAATCCACAACTCTTTTGAGTAACTTCACATCATTTTCTCGAGATCCACAGCTCTCCTTCAACTGTAAGTGCAATGCTGGAGAAAAAGATTCTCCTACTACTTTTAAACCAGAAATCCTAAAACAAATAAAAAGTCTTTGATGTACATCCTACTTGAAGACATACTGAAATTCTAGATAAGTGTTTCTCCTTTCCGGGTGCTGATTAAAGATGGATATTTCACTTTACTGATACTAATGTAGAACAAACATATGTGCATCTCAGCTTGCATTACATGAAGATCAAGTTATCAAGCAAATGTTTTTCTAAGGAGTTTCAGTAAGTTTGTGTAACAATCCTTTGCAAAAAGGATTAATAACTCAGAAATTCTTTAAGAGTACTTATGAAGATGTAAGAGAAATGTCTGTTATGTCTGTAATTTGCTGATAAAAACCCAGCTAGCTGGGTCAAGTCACCTTTTTATCACTTCAGATATAACTAAGAACAAATGTTCTTCTGAGGGTTTTGCAAGATTTGTCACGATTTATGATTTTATATTATTTCTTTTAGAAATTCTTTACATCATCTGTCAGTCAGAAGGTTCTCTAAATTTAGTTATAGGACTATAATTGTTCCCTTATCTGTACATAGGAACAGTTGTTAACTGGGTTTCTAGAATTTGACTGAATGACTGACATTTGATTGCCATTGTCCTGACACATCACACATATTTAGGATTGAGCTATTCCCATCCAAAAATCTGTATTCAATATCCAAGCAAGACCTCTGGTCCCCAAAATTAACAGGTCACATAAATGCATATCAACTATCAGGTGTCATTTTGATTTCTGGACTTCGATAAGCTTGCCTAATACATATTTTAAGAAGATCAGGCTTATTTTATGGTAGTATCATTCCAAAGAAGCTAATATAATCTATCATACATTAGAGATTTGTGTGAGTGTTTTTGAAAGTTATTACTTTCTGTAATATGTAACACAAAATTGTTGAGGAAGAAGAATTGTAAAATACAATTGCAATATTACTGCACGTTAAATGGCTGCTGAATATCACAGAAATTTCTGCCATCTTTTTAGTATCAAAACCTGACAGATAAAAAAGCTTAGTGAGTATAGCCATCATTTAAAACATGAAAGTATTAGGAAATTTTAAACATTATTTTTCAGATAAATTCTAGCCATTTTCTCTGTACCTCCAGAACAATAGGTACTTTATTACATTTTAGCATTCAATCAAATATGTAGGAACAGTATTGTATTCAAGGTGATTGAAAGGTGCATTGAGTTCTCTGAAAGAGTATCTGCTTAGCTTCATCCCAAATGCTTTTATTTGTTTATTTAATTTTCAAAATGCTTATCAATACTTTGTGTCATTGAGAGCTATCACACTCTCCTAACAATTTTAATGTATAAGAGACTGCAGCCTTCCTCAATAGCCTTAAGATATTGAGGAAGGTATCGGACTCTTTTTAGTAGCACAACAGGGACAGTTGGGAAAGAATAATTTTTCTCCTTTAATACATATACAATTGAGTGTACATATCCCAGTCTAAGCATCTGTAAAACCAGAAACAGCTTTGAGCAAGAAGAGTATTTCTTTAAAGCTCACATTATAAAGGCATAGCCAAATAAAAGCCAAAAAGCCCCAAACCCCACACTTACCCCTGTAAAGCTTTGTGAATCCGTTCACATTTAGCCCGGAGAGTCTGAAAAATGTCTATACACAAACAACGACAACAACAACAAAAAACAAAACAAAAAACAAACAAAAAAAACCAAAAAATCACAAAAAACCCAAAACAAAACAGAAAAAGAAAACGCTTAGATTTCCTGTTAATACTTTACATTTCTCGAAGATTTCAAATATAGCATTTGGAACCAAACTAAGTATGTATATCCGCTGAACTTATAAGTCTCTGTACTACTCTTCTTAATATTCCTGATTCCTATTTCTGCCAGGAAATGACAAGCTTTTAAGTCCTGACAAATGCACTACTTCCCTTTATCTCATTACTCCAGCTGCATATGGAGCTGCTGCTGTTCATGACCACATGGAAGGGATGACACAAACACTTTGTAATGGGATTGAAATGGCAGGTCCAATTTATAAATATCCATAAATATCTATTGCCACGCAGATTCTGCTCATTGAGGCTTTTCCCAATTCATGGCCATTCTTAAAGAGAAAACTGACTCCTGGATTTTCAAACTGTGGCTCTTTTCGTTGGTGAAGGCTAACCTTCGACTACACCTAACAGTCCTTTAACTTATTCTTAATTTTTTTCTTCATTCTATTTCACTTCAGACAACTGAACATGGGCTACCAAGTAAATTTTATTTATTTGTCACAAATTAAATAGTTTATCTCTGCAAATGTCCTCCAATCTGTTGATACAAATGAAGGTTAAAACCAAATTCACATAATTTCATAATCTGGCCAATTTTGTCCTCATGTGCTTCTCTCCAATTCCTTAAAAAAAACCCCAAACCCAAAAAACTTCTTTCCCACTAGGTGTTCTAGTGGCTGGGATTTGGCACTGCTGTGGTCTGGCCTCAATTCCAGGTCAGAAAAACAGTTTTTCGAGGCCAGGTTGGATGGAGCCCCTGGTCTAGGTATCCCTGCCAATGGCAAGGGTGTTGGAACTAGATGATCTTTAAGGGCTTTTCTCGTCGACTCCCAGAGCAGAATCTTCTGTCTGCTAACTTTAGAGAAATACCCTTTATCTGGTCCTGCAATCAAAGGCAGTTTGCACCCTGATCCTTCCTGAGATTCTTGCCTGAATGCTTAACTAGAGAAGGAAAAAAACCCTAATTATGTAGTGCAAGTGGAAAGGAGAGGGTTGCTCTGTCTTGAGGAAATATATTATCATTTGCTTCTATTTAACTTTCTCTTCCTTCATTTGTGTGGAAAGAATATGTTTTTAAGGAAGAGACAAAGAGGCATATCACTGATCTAAAGTGTAGAATAAAAATGTCTTATTTGCTTTTTAAAAACCATCTGTGTCCCTCTTAGCCTCAAATAACTTGCTTATTTTCATCTAGAAGACAGAAAAAGATGGAAACACTGAAGAAGAAAAGCAGAGTGGGAAATAACATTAAGAAAAAACATGTAGGTAAAATTAATTAACAAAAAAATAAGAGGATATCTGAGTAAAAAGTTGGGAATAAAAAGTAGGGAGAAGGACAAGATATTAGTTTGGGGTGAAGAAAGACTGAAGGATAACATTTTCCTGAATTAAGTACCTGGATTATCCTCCATAATATTCAGAGCCTCAATAGCAGCAGCAGCTAACAAAGGAGGTAGGGAGGCAGAAAAGCAATAGCCTTGACCAGACAATCGCTACGGGAGAAAAGGAAAAAAAAAATTGATAATAAGGTAGACAATGTTTTAAAAGTTAATTCATGTACATATTAAAAACCTCTCCTCCACACCTACAGGCACATGTAAGGATTTAGAACCAGGTCCCCGATTTATCTACAATATTTCATAGGAACCAGTTTCCGTGTAGAATGAAACACAGCATAATCATCTATATCCTACTTGCAAATGGGTATTAATAATTAACTCTCACATATAAGTAAATGATAGTGCCAGACTATTTATAAAGAGATCTGTCTTACCTGATGGTCAATAATAAAAGATCTTCCACAGCAAAATCCACCAATAGAAGCCAATGAATTTTCCATGTTTGCACTAATAAGATCTATATCATCAATCTGTGAGTTAAATTAACAAATTATTAAAAGATGCTTTTGATTGCATCAAGACTATAAGTTAATAAATTAACGATACATCTTGTTTCATATTACCATGAGTATTAGAGAAGATCCACCAAACCATGACATAATAAAATGAAAGTACAACTGAAATAATCACTTTAATCAATACAGAAAGGACATTTGAGAAATTGAGATTTATGGATCTGTAAATAAATTGCATACGATCTCTCTCTTCCAGGCATTGCAATGTGAAGTACACAAACAGATAAAATAAATTATTTAGATGCTGGTGACAATTCCACAATGCAGTCAGTGTCCTTCAAGAGTATAAGTAGCCTCATGTAGTCATTAGGAGGTAGAATGTGATAAAAATTAGGCATAAATCTAATTAAAATAGTCTGAATATTAGAGAGCCAATTGTGTTATTTCACTTGTTAATTGCAAATATTTTCTTTTGCCAGGCTTCAAAAGATTTTGTCTGTAAATGAATTTAATGTAAAGGTCAATTAAATGGAAAGGATTTCACATAGGTAATCAGCTGCTATCAGCTAATCAGATAGCAGTTGGCATGTATCACAGTAACACTGTTTCCTTTTCTAAATTAAGTTTCTCTTTTCCAAGTTTGGTGCTAAGTGAAAATAACAGGACAAAGGGGAGGACAGAATGAATTTTCTAAATTTGTTGTTTCACTTCCAAGCTGAATACAGACACTGTGAGAATGAAGTGAAAGATGCTCCAACTCCAACAGTGGCAAACAAAAAGCATTTCTCCCTTCCCCCCAGCCCAGGGGACTGTGGTAGTGAGCTGCAAGGAATACTATTTTGGATTTCCAAAGTAGTCCTCAGCTGCATAAACACCATGAAAAGTAGACCCTTGAAAAAATAGTTTGGCTGAATCTGCTGGTAAAGTACTATAATAACACCTTTCAAAGAACCATCAGAAGTTTTATCTTATTTTCCCCCACTGGAGTAAAAGGCAAAAGAGCAAAATAGGATGGCTATGCACTGCAAGGATTTTTCTTCTTTTCTCCAAGACCTCAAATATTGCTGCGCCAGAGTGACACATTCAAGTATAAGTAGCTGGAAAAGACAGTATTCATTATCTCATGGAGTGTCCAAAAAAAGGGTAGAATTATGCATTGTAAAATCCTTTTCTTATCTTTATCACTACAGATAAGTAAAACTATTTCAAGTAAACACATGAAAGAATTCCATGACCTGAAAGCTCTGGGCTGTTAAAAAAATAATATATTTAAATATATACAGATTTTAAAACCCCCTATATTTAAATGTTTACTGTACACTGCAAAAGTATCTGTTAATGGCACAGATATTAGAAAACAATTGCACAACTTGCTTCTGTACAAATCTCTCATTCACAACAAAAAAGTACATACATTTATTCCAAAGTGCTCAGTAATTCCTCTTCCATGTGCTCCAAGGACGCCAAAGGAAAGGCTCTCCTCCAAAAATATTCTAACTTTGTATTTATACTTCAACTTTATCTAAAACAAAGAAATTTTTATAGAATACAAATCAGAATTTGGTGACAAAATGCATGGGGGAGATAAGGTAAAGAAAGACAAGGACAGCATTCTGAATACTGCATAAAAGTCAGCTCTAGAATTCTGTTCTGTCATTATGACATTTTAAAAGCCTTCAAAATTATTCCACCATGTAATACTAAAACAAATTTCATAAATGTTCATATACTAAAAATCCTCTTGTTTTTAATAGGTTCTCAAGTACTTTCAAGACAATGCATTCTTACACCATTTCTTCCGTCATCTACAAGAATAAAGCCTGCATAAAAAGCCATTTTATGCTGAATAGCAAATATTTTCCTTGAAGTCACTATTTCTGACATTTCTGTGAAGGTTTCTTTGTATGATACAGTGTAGCTGAAAACACACTATATTTTACAGTATAAAAATTAAGACCACAGGCAGACATTATTTTTAAGTGTCAATAGCTTCAGTATCCTAATCAGAAGTTTCAAAACAAGGTTAAAGTTTGAAATCACCATTTCATGAACATGTGAGAAAGCAGGAAGGTAAACAAAAAAATTGACACAGAACTTTTCCATGTAGGCAAAACTAGTATTTCATTAGCCACATACTTTATATGTGGTTCAAAAGGCAAACTAAAACCACTTACCAACTCTGGAAGAGGGCAGATGTCTCCTGTGTTCATATACAATCCTTCCACTACAATAAACCTTCGAGTTACACGGGCCTTGCGAGGATTCTTCAGGGAAAGATATGGTTTTAGTTTATATTAATGGTTACTAAACAAGCAAATCTCTAAATATTTTTTTATAGGGAAGATTTTTCTGAAGGGAATGGCCGCTTTTTCAAATAAGCTGTTACTTTAAATTTATACTTAGTATTTTTCATCTGTAAGAGAAGTTGAAATTACTCACTGGACAACTTTTGTCTTTTATTTATTGTGTAATAATTTCAAAGCTTTTGACTTCAACACATGATTTAAGAGGACTTGTTTTGCAACAAATCATAACCAATCCATCTGAACTTTAGGAATAAAATTCAACCACTGTAACTACAGAACAAATACCGCAAATCTTGGTCCCTATTATACTCATCATTATTCTAAGCATTTGGAAGACATTTCAACAAGTGTTTTGAGCACCAGGATTCACAATGCAGGACAAACCTCTTACAAGTACTGCCTTTGTAAAACACAATGCAAAAGTATTCATAAAACTCATGTTACAAAGTCCTTGTCTGATCTCTGGACACAATACAGACCATTAAAATATCTCTCACTTGTTTCTGCTAAATTTCAATTGGTATAATTTCAGTTTTGCTGTCTTAAATTGCGATTCCTCTGTTATTTACTTTGAATCTTATTAGTATTTTCTGATCAAGAATATTTAGTCATACTTCTTTCATTTTTCAGTTCTTGTAAAAAGATTCAGAAACATCTATTTAACTTTTCTATGTGGTAGGTACCAAACTAATCACAGTAGGCTCTACAGGCTTTACCAACTCTAATGATATGACCTACCCTTTTCTAGTCAGTATGTCTTAGTTATACACACATGGTCTGTATTAAGCTCATGCCTACCAATTATATGTTCACATTCAGCTAATTACAGTAAGAAACTTTAACCATGTAGCTAACTCAAAGCACTCTGCTTTAACAAACCAAATGTGTTACACAAATTAGTCTGAAAACCACATCTAAAAACTCATGTCAAGATTATCTGACAAAATGTATTTTCCATTAAGGTACATAAACTAGTATGTTATCTATAGATCTGCTATTAATCAGATCAGTTAGTGATTTACACTGATGTAAAACTGATGGACAGTCTATCTACTTTTTTTCTAGGTCTTATCACAAAATCAGCATTCTTTAAATTGTCTGTGACTTGCCAGCATTCTGCGAACAAACCATACAATCATGATAGCAACTCAGTTAATCCTTTTCAAACTCATTTAATCAAGTTATCTGTACTTTCCGATCCTGGTCTTAGTAATTGCTTTTGGACATCCTCTTGCATTACTATCAGAATGAGAAGAAAGCTATCAAACTGAGTCAAATTTTTCATGAGAGAGAACATCTTAAGAGTTGAATGCATTATAGGGGAAGACTGAGAAAACAATGAACCATATTGATTCTATAAAGGATTAGCCATTTTTGTGCTGATCTTACAGTGTGGCATCCAAAGTGATAGTTAACTTGCATGACATACTAGGTAAATACAGTTATATAAACTTCTCAGAGATACAAAAAAAAACTCTTCAATAGTTTTTAAAGAAAAGAAAAACATTGTCTCAGATCAGACATCTGCCTGTAAAGATATTTCTCTGCTACTAATGCCTGTGAGCTCAGTTCAAAGAGTTAAGAAGACAAATGCAAATAAATAAATACTTTTCTTAAAAAAAATATCTGAATTAAATAAGCAACATTAACTGCTCAATAGAACTTAGGAAAACCAAGTAACTGCCTTTAAGCACTACATCCACTCAATTACACGACTCAGTAAAAAATGTGGGGGAGGTGGCACAAAAGAGTACAAATATTTCTTCAAAGGAATGGTACCTTTTGATCTTCAGTCTCTTGTTCTTTCAACAGTCGTTCAAGGTCAGCCATATCATTATGCTTAAATAACTTGATGTTACTACGAGATGCTTGTAATCCCTTCTGAATAGCAAAGCAGGCAGCTTCATCTCTGTAAATATAGCAAACCCTTCTAAGTTTGTTAAACACAGTGCAATTATTCAAAGAAAGCTGGTTATTAGGACTTGTCTTTCTTTTGAGCAGATATTTGTACTTAGGTGTACACATAACTAGACGTTTTAAAGCACTGTAATTTTATTGCCATTTTGAAAACTCATTTCAAAGCTTCTCAATTTTATATGAATTACAGACACTAAAAGCAAGCCAGCAGGTTTTTTGTTTTGTTTTTGTTTTTTTTTTAATCTACACTCATCCTTTTGCTTGTATGAGACAGCAGTTTAAGCACGGCATTCCATGGACCATGTAGAATATCCCAGTAATCATCCCAGAAATCTCTCACTTCTTTGCTCTGGGTCTTAGGAAAAAAGTGCAAAGATGTGCCTGTAACATTTACTGTAGTCCTCCAAATACTCAAAATGTCCATTTTAATGTCCTTTGAGAAATAATATCTTCGTATCCAAAGAACATTTTTAAGTGCTCGAACAGCAAATTTCCAACTATGCTGGGGTATGCAATTTCACAGCTGCTTAGGTGAATTAATCTTGTATAAGTGGCAACTAAACCAAACCTGTAAATGCAGTAATTTCAACTGCTTTCAAATACTGTTAGATCTTTTGTCAACGAGAAGCTGAAAGAGTATGAGAAAACTAAATCCAGGATACAGTGGCATCCTTGAGTAGTGTGTGCACAATCTGGGCATTTGTCTCAAAAACACTGATCCAGAAGATAATAAAAGACAATCAAAAAACATTATTGAATTATGAAAGAACTTCTGTAAAGAGGTCAAATAGGCTTCAAGCCTTGCAACTAGAAAAGAGAGCACCAAAGAGAGATTTTAGCAAGTACAAAAGTACCATTGTGCTGTAATTTAACCACAGCAGGCAGCTGAGCCCCACATTGACACTTACTCCCTGCTTCCAGAGGAAAAATGCATGGGGAAAATCTCTGTCTAAAAACCAAATGCATTGATAGAAATTAGTAGGTATTATATTTGAAACTGGTATTTCTTCATATTTTTGATAAATGTTCAAGCTAACCATTTGCAAATCATAGAAACACTGAGGCTATTAAAGACCTAAGGCACTGAAAGAATCAGAGGACACAAAAAATCCATCAACTCTTACTAAATCCAAACCCTCTTCGCAGCAGTAAATTGAGTACTGTTACATTGTTTCTCTCAGCTATTGAATCTTCCCTAGACAAATCATGACTAGCTATTCTTAGGTACCAGATACTGGACCTGCCAAATCATTTATTTGCTTCTGCATAGCTATTCTTCTGTTATTTTATTATGCAACAATATTTATCCAACTACTCCGTTGCAAATAGACATGAGAGGCTTTTCACCTCCAGCTCTTCTGGAAGAAAGGTAAAAAGCTAGCAGTAGACAGGAGAAAAGCAAGTGTAACTGTATAATTTAAGAAAAAAAATAATTACTAGAATTACATTAGTATTTGGATGTACAAGTTATTTTGCTTCTTTTGCAGCTGAGTGCCCACATCTGAGCTTTCACAATGAATGCACTAACTCATTTGTAATATTTGGCACAGAAAAAATATTTGAACATTGTACTACAAAATGTACTACTTGATCAAAACCAGCAATATTTTATATTTTTCAACAGTATGTTTAGCAATCATTAAAATAAGAAGAAAACCATTAGAAAACAATACTTACACAAATACAATGTCCCCTCTCTTTGAATATGCAGGGATAGCACTGGCAATTGTTGCAAATCCATATGAGTATATAATAGCTTCCTCTGTCCTCATGAATTTTGCTAGCCGTTCTTCTAATTCTAAGTGCACATCTATTTGAGAGAAAAATCAAAAATCTATTAGATAGCTAGCTTGTTTTCACTTAAAAAAATCTGTCATTACTTTTAGAAATCATCTAATTGAAGCAAACAGAACATTTATGTGCAGGAATAGTATTAAAACAAGTAACTTCCCAAATCCTGGTTGCAACCATTCCAGCTTCACTTAAACTGACAAGTCACTTCTTATTAATCACAGGTTTTGACAGATCTGAAAATATTTATGCAACATGTTTCTCTAATGTTCTTACACCAAAGTTGTTAAAATTGTGACTACTTGTGACTACATCAAAAATGATGCAGCGTTCTTGGACTGCGACTAGAGAGCGCAGTTAGTACAGTCAGGAAACAAATTATGTAATTTATAGCAATTGATGAGGTCCTGTTGGCAAACCATCAGTCCTTCCAAGCTGATGCTTCCCCTATATAAACACAGCTATCATTATAACAGAATACTGCTCTTGTCAGGCTACAAGTCATAAACAATTTCCCGAACACACTCTAGCCCATTGAAAAGGTCACACCTCCAAGCCAGAGATTATTCAGCCTTAAGATACATTGACCCAATCAAACACACACCATTTCCCAAACCAATTTGGTCAAAGTGACGCATATCAAAAATGAAAATATTAAAAATTGTAATACCACATGGTGATTGGATTGCAGCAGAAAGTTAACCACAACATTAAGTATTCTGCCTAAGCAAAATAACCTGTATCAGACAAACTGTTATTATCATTGTCTAACACTATTGCTACTATCTGCTTCTGCTAGCAATAGACAGATAATTATGCCTTTTGTCAACTGGAAATAAATAAGATCAAATGCAAACAGAGATCATTACTGTGTGATTTGAAAGACCACTCGTGGGCAAGTGTTTCCTTTTTGCAATTACTGGAAGTTTACTGAAACTAAAATCAAATAAAGCAACATCAGTTATATGTACAGATTCTTCCAATAGACTGTGGGGCATAGTTATCAGTGTTGGCTCTTTCTGAGCAGACACCAACAGAAAGGGTGCAGAAAGGAAGGATATCGTATAAATCCAAATTTTGCCATACTAAACATATCTAGCATAATCTTTCCCCAAAAGGACACAGCCGTCTGACGTATTTATTAATTAAAGGAAAGGGTATTTATTCAAAAACAACAGCCTCCAATCACAGCAAAAACAATTTTATCCATAGCATGCAAAATATAAATCCTCAGCAATCCGTTCCTAATGTTTACCTGGGCATTAAAAAATGGACCAGAAAGAAATTGTTTTTCCCACTGCTTTTAAATGAAAACAGTTAACCACTCATTATTTGGAACTTTTCTTTTGCACTCTATTATTTTGATACACAAGATATACCAAATGTTCAGGGATATCTAGAATAGCCTTTCCTCTCCAAAGACTTCAGAAGGAGGATTCTGACTGGAATTCTCATCTTCTTTCTGACTGAGATTGCAAATAGTCCATTTCCAGAATATTTGCGTCTTTTTCTTGTGTCATTTCTACATGGACTTCAGAATCAATAAACAATCTTCAATCAGGCTTCCAAACAGGTGGGATGACTTTTGATTTATTGAAAGAAAAGTCCAACAAAGATCACCAATAACAAAATTTTGAAAAAAACACATTGGCCACAAAGCATTTAAAATACGGAATATAGACAACATTCAATCCAAAGTGTTTCTTTTTGAAGCCTTATCAGTAGAGAATAAAAAAATTAGGGGAAATAAGAACTGAACTACTATTTTTGAGTGGTCAGCTATTGATACCTAATGAAGAAAAATGTTTTGAGGGACCACTTACACAATTTAAGTGAAAAAGATGACAAGACAACCACTGCTCAAAATCAGAACTTGCATCCTTTTCACTGAGCCTTACTCAGGAACAATCACCATTACCCTAAGCAAGGTCTAGGCAAAAAACAGTGGGCAAAACAAGTATTGTCAGGAAGGGCAGTTCACGAATATATTCAGGTTTGTGCTAAAGAAAAGAGTTTTGCAAACCTAAGTAAATTTTGCCAAGGGCAAGAATACGTAAGTTCAAAATGACATGCACTTGGCCTATCATTACATAAGGGTATGAATGCTTTGTTTAACCATGAGGTTGAAAAGTGCTAAAACAATATTAAGGTTTCATCATGATAAAATACAAATACTATCTGACTGTCCTTTATTGCAATGATTTGCTTTAGTCTGATTACTCCGCTTTGATTGGCTTAGCCTAAACAAAACTGCAAACACCACATGAAGTACATTTGCACAGAGGGAGACAACACTGACACAGCTTTCTGTGCAATTATGAAATGTTAATAAAGCTAATATTGTTAATAACTGTCATGAAATGCCTGTTTAATGCCTGTTTAGTGTATGCTCACGTGGAAGTCAAAAAGAAAAGAAATGAGAATTAGGGAGATAATACCCACAAATATGCAGGTGTATGTAAACGTACAAATATTTCATGCTCGTTACAGGATAAAGGCACAGATACATATTTCAGGGATACAAGACAAAATAAAAAATGTCTTACAAGGGACTCACTAAATCTGTTTATTACCTTCAAAGTGGCATAGATATGAAGAACCAAATCTCCATTCAAAATAAATTACAACACAGTATCTACATTTCAAATACAGAACTCTAATATTTGTATGAAATATCATCTCCAAAGAGGGGATAAATCTGAGCAGTAACAACAAACAACCATCAGTTAATTTCCATATAGGAATGTAAGAGGAAACTATGTATAGTTTTGCACAGAACATGACCCATTTACCAAAGTCCCAGTACATGAAAAAATGTGTGAAATGTTTAAGGCACACAATGATACAAAAAATGACACAATGATGTTTCTTCTCATAGATTCATAATCCTGCCATACTAAATGTTTAAAGTTAGGTGAAAATAGGAAGACAATTTCAGATTGAACAAGCAGAGCAAGAGTCTGTCTACCATTTAAAATGGAGCCTCCATGATTTTTTATGTAAATGATGATACCTCAAATGGACGAGTATAATATCACTTCTTCTCTACTGATGTGAAGTAGTAATGCCATAGATTAGATTCCTTGCTTTGTGAAATGGAGCACTTACTGAAAAAATTCAGGAGCCAATGAATAGCAAAAGCTATAGTTAACGTTTTACGTTAAGCCCTCCAAAAAAGGCAGGAAACAACCCGAAGAATCTCTCACTTATCAGAAAAAAAATCGAATTTAACCTGTCTGCTTCAAACAATTAATAGAAACAAACTAACTGAAAGATTTCATAAAATTTAAAATCAGCTTGGATTCAAAAGGTGATTATTATTCCACAAGGTTTTTTGAGCACTTGACTGTTTTGGAGGGAAGGGAAAGGCCTATGTGAATTCCAACAGACCACTGCTGAACAGTGATCACTGAGGGAATCTAGTTTCCTATAAGCTCTTTCTGTACTAATCAGTGGGCCACCAGTATACTAATTAGAAACAAATTGTGGTTCTAAGCTAATGAACAATTTCTTAGATTGATATCAAGATTCAACCCTGTTCTGATAGATAGACTTATACCATATCAAATTAGGCATAGCAACTAATTGATCACTTATGGAACTAGTCTAACTAACCAAGAAAAGCTCAAGCTTGTCTTGAATTCAAATCAAGGCTACAGGAAGCTAACTCTATGAAATAATTTGAGTATAGACACCCTCTGAATTCCATCATCTCTGGGGAGAGACTAAAAAGTTCACAAAATGCACCGATGGTTTAAGCTCGTAACTGTGCAGCAATTAATGTATAACTCTTTGGTTTACATGCAATATTTAAAAATATAAGTGCCAGTGAAGAACTATGTCCAGAACCCATTACTTAAGAACTTGCAACTTCTTAAAAAGAACCAAAAAAACCCTTTCCTTAGTAACACCTGCACAGGTTATCAGTAGAGGAAACTTCATCCTGGCTACAGAGAAGCGGTCGCAGTAGTTATCGCAGAAATCAGACTGCCCCCTTGTGGTGCCCGTAGAAAGTTAAATTAGCGCTTACATTTACACTTCCAGTCACTGTGAATTAATAAATTCTAACAGGTTTATTTTCTCTTTCTACTATGGTTACCAGAACTAGAAAAGATTATAAAATTTGCAATTCTTTTCAAAGACCAGCATTAGAAAGAGTAAGAAAAGAGATAAAATAATAAGAAACAAAGCCAGAAAGAATAAACGCTGCTAATCCTCAACTACAGTAAAATATGTGTTAGAGAACAACTGTTCTTTAGAGCAACAGGAATAACTTTTTGCTTATATATTGGACTATTTTGGCTGACTTACCAAACTAGTCTGAATATCTTTAAAGGCAGATCAAAGAAAGTTACTCACCAAAAGTACCATAGAATCCTCTGGGTCCACAAGTGCCAACACCATATTTCTTCAGAGAAGCCTGAGCTGCACTCTTTGATAGGAAAAAATTACGTGAAATGTTTCTACATTAGTTTTCCTATACACTTTACACTGACAATTTGACACTAATGTACAGAGATGACTTTTTGTATCATGTAAGATGACCCGCTTCACAGAAAGTACAATAATGTACTGAATTCTGTAACTAATTTCACCTCAAAACTACTTTAGATGACTGTTTAAGCAGCACTCATTCTAATATTTAAGGACATTAAATACTAATCTAACTTGATAATCAACTAGGTGAGCAGTAAGTACACCAGATTAAACTTCAGTAAAAACAAAACTTGACTAGCACAACATTATGAGATTTATAATCTTACTTCCCGCTTTAGCAGTATATGTTATTGATGAAGTTCAAGCTTTCAGTATTCTTTATCCAGAAATAACATACGAAGTAAAAGAGGAATAATCACACAAATAGAATAACTGGAAGGAAGAACTCACCTTAACTTTTTCATTATTCAAAAGTCCAAGGAAGTTAAATGATGCAAAGTTTATACATTCCTTGCCATTAACAGTGATTATGTGGGTGGGAGGACTGAAAAAAAAATTACAGACCTATTGTTATGAATGAAGAGTAGTCATTTTCATAAACGGTTAATACAGGAGTTCTGTTTTCAACAATAGAAGGCACACAGGTTTTTCAAGATTCCCTCTTTCTACGACTTCTGTTGCAGATGCCAAACAGTATTTAAGTTCAATGTCCAGACACAAATATACTCAACAAAACCTATATTCCTGTAATTTAATAAAAAAACTGTAAATAGTTTCTTGAGATATTTAATGATTCCTTGTTGAAAACTTAATTCATAGAAAGATGACCCCTGAAGAGATACATAAAACTTCTCTTCTAAAAGCAAAGCGATATCTATATTCAAGAAGTACTAAAAATGAAAAGGATATCTCATTGCTCTTACTTCCAAATGAAAAATTAATTCAAAATCAGTGGTTATGTCATAAAGCAACCCCATAATACCTATCTTCTACTGATATGGCTATTGAAATATAGGCAGTAGCTGTAAGCAGGTGAAACTATTGTATTAGCTATCATCTCAAGTTTCAAATTCGGTTTTATCTATCATGTAATCAGGAAACAGAGAAAGTCTGAAAACACACACTACTAGCAAATGAACAAGAGTGTAATATACATGAAGCAAAGGGCAAAAAATTTCTGCCCTAAAAAAATTGTGATTTGGGTAAACAAAAACAAACAAAAAAATTGGAATAAGTAAAATATTAATCCCTTTAAATACAAGCATCATATCTGTGTACTGTGTTCTATAAGCAAACCTGTTTTGGCAATTATACACATCAATACATCAATACAATAAGTTTAAAAATTTCCATTAATCACTTGAAGCGTTAAGAAGTCTCAAATCTAAGCCAAATACAAACTCCTATGTCTGTCTGCCCACTTCTATACCTGCTGTCAAATATTACAGATGAGATTCCATGCTATTCCTCAGACACAGTAATTTCCACAAGCTTTTCCCGTGTGGAAAATTAGCATTGGGCAATTTTCTTCATCAAAATTAAACAGGGCCACTCTAATTTCAAATGTCTGTGCACAGCTGTTCCAAATCTGGTGGCTGACAATATTTCAATGGGTACATTTGGTGTGCAGAGCAAATAACTTTTAAGTCCAAGCTATTCACTGCAAGTTAAGAAAAACTCTGAACTGCCTGAACTTCACTTTAAAAACTCCATGATCTTGTGTTATATCTGTTCACTTGACAAAATTCAGCACGTGTTGCTTCAACTAAACAATTGCAAAAGTTTACTACACAGCTATACAAAGCTTTCTACTAACACAGTGCACGTTCATCTTTTAAATGCTGAACGTGTCCCCACAAAGGAGCTGTCCTGCATTACAGCAGTGCATCTTCTGCACAGTAGTAGCATGATAGAAATGTGCAGCAAACTGTCTTGGGGAACTGACTGCCATTAAAAATATACCTGGATCTGTTCCTATGTCTAGCTCATCAATGAGCCGTACCAAAGTCTGGATGTCCTAATGAGTGAAATCGTTTCACAGATGTTCACCAGAGCAGACCTGTACATATATATACATTTCGTCACTAACATGAGATTCAGTATATTCCCAGCATACTATCAAATTTGGTAAATTTACAACAATTTCCCTCACAGCTCCATCTCTCAAGCCTAGAAAACACACCAATATTCACCAATAACTTGGCTGTTATAAAGCCATAGCCCTCATGAAAACTTGGCCACCCCTTTCTATCAGAATTTTACCCCAACTTCTAAAGAAACAATAACAAAAATATAAATGGAAAAGGGTATTTCAGTGAATAATTTATATAATATATAATCATACATAAAGCATTGATATTGACCGCATCATAAACCCTGCCTTACAACTAGAGTAAGTCTTTGGAAAAGGAAAACTCCGAATAATTTCTTTTTTTATCTTTGCATGTGTTTCCCTTCCCCTAGTGTAACAGCATTAGGTATCATAGTTAGGAACAACAGTTATGAGATACTGAATGATCCAGCTTAAACAGTAAATTAAAATATCATTTCAAGCTATATTCAAAGAATATGCAAGCTACTCCTTTAGAAATCTTTTAAGGACTGAGAACATGTCCACTATTCTTGGGCCTGTCACTTAAATGCTTCATATATTGAAAAAATCAGCCACAGAAGAAAAAGTTATGAAGGTATTGATGATGTGACTTCTACTTTAAAGCAGAAGAATTAGCATGAAAATTTTTCAGATGTATTGTTCTACTAAACAGATTTACATTTTCTGAGTGAGATCTCATACAACTAAGCTATTTTGCATGGATTAGTTCTGAGAAAGGCTACCACAGGGAGTAAGTAATTTCCGAACTGCTGAAAGCTGTTGTGGGTGCCTTCTTCAGCATTGGTTCAAGATGGATCACTTTTATGATTAGGACATGTCTGAGGTTTTGGCTTTCCTCTTCATTTGGCAACATTACTTGACTATGCAAAAGGAGAATATGAATGCAGGGTACAAAATGCACAGCCTGCTGAGGGAGGAGAAAATCTGCCTTACACACACAGCAAGTCAAAATTTTTACTGAAATACTTCATTTTTTTGTAGTGCTTATGAGCTTTTATAATCCCTAAATATTACCGTAAACACACAGTATTTTAAAGAAAAATGAGAGCTGTGAGGCAGTAGAACAGGCTGCCCAGAGAAGCTGTGGATGCTCCATCCCTGAAAGTGTTCAAGACCGGACCGGTTGGGGCTTGGAGCAACCTGGTTTAGTGGAAGGTGTCCAAATGGCAACAGTAGAAATGAGATAACCTTTAAAGGCTCCTTCAAATATAAACTGGTTTATGATTAGGATTTTTGTATATCATCACTCATTATAGACATTAAGACATGAAAAGAATTGAAAGAAGACTACCTCAATATATAGAGTCTCCCTAAAATACTAGTAAAAAAAAGGAGAAATGCTCTTGATCATCTTGATATGAAATCTGAATTATTTTTCTTCCTATATTAACTCTGGAACATGTTTTAACTTTACAGTCAAAGCTACAGTCTACAGCTGTTGAGCAACTTGTGGGGAAGTAGTCAGTTGGCAGCTTAAATATTACAAGACAAATGTCAAGTTTTCCCCATAGCCACTGTTGAGTTTAATAGCCACAACAGATTAACATTCTGTCACAATATATTTCCTAGCTATAAGCACTAGAAAGTTCTAATAATTTAAACACTTCCTGAATCACTCTAAAAGATATATTTGTTCTATTTTTTTAAACAGTCAACACTTCCTTTAGCTCTACAGTACAGCTTGTTTCAAAATTCTGAAAAATAACAGAAGAATTGTTCACATCACAGTTAATTAAAACAGGCATCACTTTTCCATGGCACTTCTCTGTGGTAGTGGAATCATCAAAAAGGACCTCACTATGACACTAAATTATTTCAAATCATTAGTGTAAATAGAAGGATATTACGAATTCTTACAAAGTAAAAGCTAGTGATGAGCAAATCTGAAGATTGTAAAAAGAAGCTTCAAAGCAATTTCTGAAATAATGTGACTCTTGCTTAAGTCATCAGACATTTTAAAAGCCTTGTAACACATGAAAGCAACACCGAGCCATAAATTTCCTCACAAAACAGCTTTACCAGACAGCATTTCCTACTCTGATTGTCCAAAGAAAAACAGCTTTTCATTAAGTGTGTGCAGGGCTTGGGGTAGAGTAAATTTTCTTAACAATGACTGCTGGTATGGGGCTGTGTTTTGGATTTGTGCTGAACAGAGGGTTGATAATATAGAGATGACTTTGTTATTGCTGAGTATGGGCTTACACACAGGGCCAAGGCCTATTCTACTTTTCATACAGCCATGCTAGCATGGAAGTTAGAGGTGTATGGGAGTTTGGGAGGAGACACGGCCAGGACAAAGTGACCAAAGGGTCCATCCACACGACATGCTCAGTATATAAAGTGGGGGAAAGAAGGAGGAAGGAGGGCACGTTTGGAGTGATGTCATTTGTGTTCCCAAGTAACTGTTATACGTGATGGGGCCTCCCTGCTGTCCCGGAGATGAACACCTGCCTGCCCATGGGAAGCACTGGATGAATTCCTTGTTTAGCTTTGCTTGTTTGCATGGCTTTTGCTTTCCCTGTAAAACTCTTCATCTCAATTCATGACCCTTCAAATTCTCTACCCAGTCCCACCGATGGGGAAGTGAGTGGCTGCATGGGGTTTGGCTGTTAGCTGGGGTTAAACCAAAGAAAAGTGCCAAGTGGCTACAGACAAAGTTCTTTAAAGTGATTAGTGAATATGTAAAAAAGTAGTATCCACCTTTGCAGGTCTAAGTCTATGTTTTCAGGAAATATGAAACAAATTAATGCAAAACAATAGAGAACCACAATGAAGGCAAAGATACAACATTCCTTTTCTCACCCCCAATACTGGGAAAAAAAAAACCAAACCAAAGACAACATTTAAACTAAGAAAGATTTTCTTAGTAAATACTCTTGATAATGTTACAAACCCAAGACGTCTTCAGAGACAAATTCAGTCCTGCTCTCTCAAAGTGCAATTCATTTATTAAAGGTTTTAAGGATATGGAGATGCTTAATGAGCAATATGCTGCTGAATACGGATATCAAGTATTTGAGTCGAAATAAGTAAACAGAATTTATTTTGGTTATATTTACCCTGAAACAATGTTGTAATTGAGAGCTGGGTGATCTTTTGGCACAGGAGGTACAAGAGGCTCTGGCTGCCATTCCTCAATCAACTCTTCTTTTTCCTGATCAGGAGACAAGAAATACTGTTTGAGAAGGGATTCCCCTAGAAAATATATTATGCATTAATAAGCAGTTGATAACAATTGTATTCAAAATAATGTATACTAGTACACGCCATCTTTCTGAGACACTTAAAATTGGTATTACCTCAGAATCTTTATATGCGAGGCCCACAATTATGAAAACAGAAAGGGCATAAGATATAAAGAAACAGACCAGATGTGTCTGTGTATTAAAGATCTTACACTATAACCAAGAGATGAGATACTAACATGACATCCCTGCCAAATTTTAATCAATACTGTTCTATTCAATCTGTTAAATATGAAAATTCTCCTCTACAGTTTATGCAACTGAATATGAATTACATAAAAATTTTATATAGATTGCCTCAATTTACATTCTCAAGTCTTCAACAGTGCTGTTTCAAGAATAATGGCATAAAAATATTTAGCAAAGTAACAAATATGTGAGAAGGAGAAAAGCTGTCAAATGCTCAAGTAAAGGTAACAACAACTACTAAATCACATATTCTACACCTAACCATGGAGGAATACTGAGGTCACATTAATTTTCAAAGTAGTACCTAAATTCAGGTTAATCTTAGAGTGGAACCATAACCATAGCCCAAGAAAGAAAATTACATCTTCACAACATTAGTGGGCATCTCTGTACCATATTACTGTCTGGGTGGAAAATAAAAAACCAAAGACATAATTTTACACCAAGGGTGCTAATCCACCACATTGCAAGCCAGCAGCTGCTACTCTGCAGTCTTCTGCCATCCAAACCTTCCTGTTTCTTGTGCTAGCAGAAGCAGTTAAAAAAAAGCAGACAAAAGCCTCATTCAGATCCAGATGAAAACTAAGTCAGCAAAAGCAGGACGGGATATATATCTAAACTAGAACCCACAAGAGTCTCAATCCCAACCTAGACTATTGGGATGCTATTGGGAAAACACACCCTGTGTTGCAGTTGCCCAGCAGTATCTTACACCTTTCCAAAAGAGCTCAAAAATACCTCTCACAATCAAAAAGCAGGACGTATGTTCATGCAGCCTTCACTCTGCTCCTGCAGTAGCTGTCAAAAGGCCCCAAATCCCTAATGTACAGTGTCTGTAGAATCAAGAGTTTTGCATTCATTTTGGAGCAGAGGGTTGTTGGCTGGTGTTGTGTTTCATTTTGGTTTGGGGTTTTAGCAGGGGAGATTTATTGGGTTTTGTTTTTATTAGGCAGCAGAATAAATCAGGTGAGAAGTGGGTGCAGCCTGCCTGTCAGTTATGGAAGAATAAATAAGAGCTTTATTTGACATCAAATGCCTTAGAGAGAAAGACTTCAGGTCTTTCAGGACTATGTGGTATTTCTTCTGTTTGGGACCTGAACACAGAACATTTTAACAGCTTTAAGGCAGAGCAGGCAACATAAAATTCATTTTCTTCAAAGAAAGCAGAATTAAAAGCGTGTAGGCATGTATTTAGCTTTTTTCATTAAAGTCAAATTTTTGAGCTAAGTGTGCAAAATATCATCAAACAGCTTAGCTGTTGAGGACACAAGCTCAATTAAAATACTTCTGTCAAGGAGTTTAGCAGAAAGAAAAAAAGGTATGTACAGATGGACACTGCAACTACAATAAATTAGCACATTCCAATTACAGTTAAGATCTATGAACATAAAGATAATAAGCAATTCCTAATTAGTATTTCTATCCCCCACTCACATTCATTTCTAAGAAGTTTCTACTCTTCCCTTTAAAATCTTTGCTGCACACAAACTGAACAGCACAGGTTACAAGCCACAGATGAGATATAGCAACATCCTAATTTTTCTCTTCTACTGTATATTCTCTTAGAATATACAGGAGAAATGTAATTGTCCTTTCAAATAACACCATTTCATTAATTCTAGCTCACATTTGTTCTCCTCATCCATTACACAGCATTTTGCTTTTTCATGGACATAGACAAACATTTGCATACTCACATCTTATGTCATCTGTTTCCACTAGCTCTTAGCAGAGATGGGGACTGGAGACATTGATGATTAAAATACGCATTGCTCTCAATCTAAACAAGCCCCACAAGGGTTTGCAGTGCTGACTAGCCACTGCAAACCCTTTCCTCCTTCCATTCACCAAATACCTCACTACACTGGCCTGCCCTTCTCACTGTTCACGATAAACACGGCCATCTTCCTTTCAACAAAAAGACAGGGCAGAAGCAGACTTTCATGTAGCAACCTAACATCAGAGTACTTTTATCTTTTACCTCCTAAACAGATAAAATTTCACACCAATATAATAAATAAAAGTTAATTTTCAAACATAGAGAGAAACTATCTTTTAAATTCACATTGTAATGTCCTCAATATGTATTTGATTTGCATATTTCTCCTTAGTTTGTTGCACTGAAAACATTCACCTGATGAAGAGAATGAACTCAAAACTTTGTTTCCACTTTCTTGGACTGCAGTGTACGTGAACTCATCCCCCAACTTTTCCTCTTGCCCTTTTATAATTACTTTTAATTTGTATAAGCAATAAATAAAATATACATAACATTATAAATTGTATATATTTTATTTTATAGCTAATACATAACAAACATGAAAATATAATCTCTAAAATGCTCATAACTATATCGTATAAATTACAATATACATACCTTTTTATACATTTAGCTTTAGGCTTTCTGACTCTCTGAACCCTAACCATAATGGAAGCTTGGTGCAGAAGCTGAAGTCCTCACCTCCATGGGTGTCCCATATTAGAACCGTGTGGAGGCAACAATGTTGGTACCTTGCTGTGATCTCCTAGGCATGGCTTTTCCAGCCCCAGTATCCCTTGGACTCTGAACTTTCTGGCTCTCTGAAGCCTAATCCTACATGCAGTAGAATCCTGAATTCATTTGTGCACATTTACACATAAAAATATCTAGAATCTGCTTTTCTAAATACACACAGATACCCACCCATACATATACAATGGTTTTGGGTGGTTGCATTCTACTGTGGATTTTACTTTTTAATTGCCATATACCTTGGGTAAGGAAAATATTAGGGTGTAAACACATTCAACCCAAATTATTTAAAAAAGTTTCCTTGTTTACCCACGTTCTTAAGAAAACGTAGCAATTCTGTTTATGAAAACAGTTCTTAGCTAGCATTAGTGTTCTGAAACTATATCACACATACATAATCTACATTAATATCAAAATATTAATAAAACTTTTTATTTACTGGTCCTCAAATAAGTCTTTAATTTCACAGTATTCCTAGACTCATGTTACCTAATGGGATAAACTGGCACAAATAATGGGCGTGCCAGTTAGAAATTTCTTTCTTTCAAAGTATTTATGTATGCCCATACATAAGAGAAATTGTACCTACTTACGGAGTCTCAGCTCAGAATTACTGAAAACCTTAACAAAAGCAGACTACTTCTGCTATTCCCTATAGAACAACATCTGATTAGTCTATGCTGGACCTGCAAAACACCTCTCAAGGTCAATGTATTTCTCAGCCACACATTAAACATTTGTCTCCAATTTTCCAGCCTCCTGACTAGTATCACTCAAATAAAATGCATCCCACACTACTACTGCAATTATTAGTGGAAATTCTAAAACCAAAGAAAAAAACTATTCCTTCCATTTGCAAATGGGAAGATGTGACTCTTAGTACTTCAGAGATTTTGAGAGAAAAGCTCAGTAACATCACCATTTATTGCAGAGTGAAAGACAAACAGACCTGCAGGACAACCTTCCTTTCACACATAGCTAAATGCTGCCATGCAAACTTCTACAGCCCACTCCAGTCCTCATTGTCACTTTGTCACTTTCTACACATTTTACTTTGTGTGAAAGCCCATAAGAATCTATGTCTAGCACCCTGTATAGCCATAGACTTATGTATGTTTCCTAAAACACTGAACTATCAGGAACTTACAGTATCAAAGAAACACTCCACCTTTTAATTAAAGATTTGGGAGATAATGTTTTCTAAAAGAAGCAGTAGGAATACTTACAAACTCTATTACCAAAGCATAAGAGTTGGCCAGTTGAAAGGTGATTTCTGCACTGGATTTCACAGTACTCTTGCTACACATTTAACTGAGCCTAGAATCCACCATCAGGGTGGATTTCTTCATGATTTTAGAAGCATGACTCCTAAGTGCACTAGGTTGCACAATATATAATTTCCTTCTTGCTCCCCAGGACTGACTTGTCCTAACAGACCACTAAGATGGCTGTGCAGTAATTGTATTCTTTAATATTTATTACGTGGAGCCAGCTCTGTTCTGGCAGCATTCCCAAAAATAACTCACAAAGAAACTTCCAGTACCATTACATGAGTGGCTGGCACAAAAGTAGTGTGTGCTCTACCACCTGAGCAGGCCTGTCTCCAGTGGCTATACCTGAGTAAGCTGGTATTTCTTTCCAGTGTGGTAAAGACTGGACACCACAGCATGACTCAAACTAGAAGGAGACAGAAAGCAAACCAGTAGCAGTCTCCTTGCTGAACAGCTGGCATGCTTCTACATGTACATGAACACACACACAGAAGTCTGGCTTTATGGATCCTGTATTGTATGAACCAGACTGGACTGGGTCTGGCTGTGATGGTGGGAATTTCCTTCATAGCAGCTCACACAGTGCTGCTATGTTGGTATGTCTTTTACCAAAACAATGTTGGTAAAAGACTAAAGTTCTATTTCTTGCTGAACAGCCTTTGCACAGTCCACACTCTCTTCCCACAGTGAACAGAGTGGTGCATGCCTGAGAGATTGTGAAAGAACAAAATCAGGTTTGTACTAATAAAAAATAGATTTCATACTGTATGATGTCACACAGCAATAAAAAGGAGAAGAGAGGCTTTAAGGAATTTAGTCACCTTTTGTTTGGGAACTGTCCGATATTGGTCCACCCACTGGAGGTGGTGAGTGCGACATTACTTGTCTTGTTTTCTGTCTTCTTACACTTTCCTTTGCTTATTAAATAATTCTACATTCACTCACAAATTTTCTTGCTTTTACTCTTCCTTTGCTTTGTGAGCAGCGTTCAAGCCGACTGGGGTTAATCCACAACACAGACTAGTGCAGATTTAGCGCCAATTAGGTGCAGATTTTTCATTAAGTTTAAGGAGAAGGCATGTCTCTCTCTGTGTTCACAGCTATTCCCCTACACAAAATACATGAGCTCTCTTCCCAAAACTGTAGATGAAGAAATGGAATCATTCTGTGACTCTGATATATCAGTTTGCTTAATTCCTTCAACTGTAGAAGATGTATTCACACTATTGACACTACTGCATTTATGCTTATGTTCACTGAACCTGTAGACAAGACTTTCCCTTCCAAATACAGTTCTTCCTAAAGCAACCACTACTTCCATCATCAAAGATCAGTGATAGAGTCTGCTACTCTAACTTGCACTGTCTTCGGGGCTAGCCAACTTGAACACAGGATCAGAACAAAGAGCATTTCACCCATGCTTTTTTTTTTTTTTTGCCATCAAGATAAAGGTAACGAGCCAGTGGTGTCTAACAGTCAAACCCTTCACTCCAATACGGGTCACAGCACTCTGTAACTTTTTGCGTCTGTAATCTGCAGTGTGAATCAATGTATCTAGACTATATACAAGGTAATTCTTGATGCCCGGTTGCATTTTACTAGTATTCACATTCCTTTTCACCCTTTAACCTCAGAAAAGTTTTTATAAGTCTCAACAAAATGATGACAACAGTAACATATTTGCATGCTTCTATTTTTCAGAAAGCCTGTTAACAGCTGTCCTTACAGAGAATTTTAATACTAATACTATGGATAAATGTCATCCTGCAAAAGTAAGGTTATTCAAGCTTAAGCCATTTCCACATTTTTCCTCCTGACACCTTTCTAAACCCTTTCTTCCACTGTAGCAGACTGGCTACATGTGCAGTCTCCCAGTTGTTTACTGCCCTCAGTTAAACAGACACAGAAAAATTTTCTTCCCCACACAGCACTATTAGAGATTTGTCTGCGTTCTTTCCTCAGCTTCAGCAAAATGGTCAGTCATGAATTAAGAAGATGACCTGCAACTGCATGATAAAATCCAAGAAGCATATAGAGATATATGAGCCAATTTCTTACTTTGTAAGGAAAAGACAGGTTTCATCTTTTTGGGATCACCAATTATCCTAGAGTTGCAAAGAGCCTTTTCCTGCCTTCTACTGCAGAGAGAATGACTTAAAACCAAAAAAAAAGTATCCTCCAAAATACTAGAAATTAGTACTATCTGATGCACAAAAACTCAAGTAGATGAACTATACTAGTTTCTGGATGGACAATCTGGGCTTACATTAAGGCAGCAGCATGTCTTCCTAGATGATATGAGCACTCAGCGTTTCACCACACTGGAGCTCCCTTTGCATTCATTCCTCCTCTGTATTCTTATCACAGATGGCAAACTTCAAGTATCCCATGATCAATTCAAACTCTTCCATGCACAAAACTGAACCAGCCACTGTTGACTCCTGCTTAGTTCACTTCCTGTCTCCAGTCGTAGAAGCATTTGGGTTGGAAAGGTCATAAAGCCCATCTAATTCCAATATCCTTGCCATTGGTAGGGACAATTTCCACTAGACCAGGTTGCTCAGAGCCCCATGCAATTCAGCTTTAAGCACCTTCCAAGGATAGGGGGCACCCAACACTTACTTGGGCAATCTGTGCCAGTGCCTCACCATGCCCACAGTAAAGAATGCCTTCCTAGTATCTAATCTAAACTTGCCACTTTGAAGTCATTCCCCCTTGTACTATCACTACATACTCCTGTAAATAGCATCCCTCTGTCTTTCCTGTAGGTCCCTTCAGGAGCTGGAAGGCTGCACTTAGGTCATCCCTAAGCCTTCTCTTTTGCAGGCTATCAATCCCAAATAATTCTCTCAGCATTTTCTCATAATAGAGGTGCTTCATCCCTCTCATCATCTTGGTGGCCCCCTCTGGACTAACTCCCACAGTTCCATGTCCTCCCTGTGCTGGGAGCCCAGAGCTGGATGCAGGTTCCAGGTGGGCTCTCCCCAGAGCAGAGCAGAGGGGCAGAATCCCCTCCCTCCCCTGCTGCCCACGCTGCTCTGGATGCAGCCCAGGACACGTTTGGCTCTCTGGGCTGGGAGTGCCCATGGCTGGCTCATGTCCAGCCTCTCACCCACCAGCACCCACAAGCCCTTCTCACAGGGCTGCTCTGCATCTGCTCATCCCCAGCCTGTGCTGGTACCAGAGGTTGCTCTGACCCAGGTGCAGCACCTTGCACTTTGCCTTATTAAACCTCATGAAACTCCCATGGACCCACTTTTTGTCTTGTTCCCTCGAGTGTGTCAGCCACAGCACTCAGCTTGGTGTCATGTGCAAAATTGCTGAGAGTGCACTTGATCCCATCATCTAAGCCATTAACTAAGATCTTAAATTAATTAAGATATTAATTGAGATATTAAATAACGGTGATGCCAGTACAGATTCCTGAGGGACACCTCCTGTCACTGATGTCCATTGGGACTCAGAGACAACGGCCGCTACCCTTGGGGTGAGACGGTTGAACCACTTTCATATCCACCTGCCATCACATCCATTTCTCTCCAATTTACAGAGAAGGATGTCAAGGGGGACCAAGTCAAAGGCTTTACACAAATCCAGGTAAATGACACCTGTCCACCTTCTGTTGTTCACCAATGGACTCACTCCATCACAGAGAGGCTACTAGGTTGGTCAGGCAAGACTTGCCCTTGGTGAAGCCATGCCGGCTGTCTCAAGAAATACCTGGTGAAGTGTTCTTCATAACGCTCTAACCTCGTTTAATAACTGCTCTCCAAATGAGGACTCTGCCTGCAGTTTTGCTTACAATTATAGACTTGTGCCTACAGTCCTTGCATCATCCTGTTCATTAATGAATTACACTAAGTGCAAATCCTTAATGCGCATCATTAGTGAGAATAAGATCAAAAAGCATGCAAACACATGATATAGATAGGAATTGCATATATCCATAAATATCTTTCACAAACTTTCTGTAGTATCATGAAGAAATTTCAGTATTTTATCCTATTTATAAGGGATATCACTACTCTGAAACTAGTCCAGGGACATCTTCAAAACAAACTTTATTCATTTGTGATAGTCTACAGCCAGAAGTCAAGAAGAAATTCCAGTCTTCACAAGTACGGCCTTTTTATTTTCTCAGGATGACATTGCAAAAGAAGAAAACTGCTGCTAAACTACAAATTTTGTGGAACCCACTGTAAACTCTCAGAGTTATTACTCATAGACACCACATATACAGCTTGAGCATTTTCCTACCATCTACAATTTTACAGTTCATTTTGCTTGGTGGGCATTTTTAACATAGCTCTTTCATTTTTAAAATAAAGCCCTCCATTGAGTAGAGCTAATGACAGCTTTTCATAGCTTAAGAGTCATTGTCATGTCAGTTTTCTTATTTCTCGGACTCTCAAACACAGTGCTACTTTAAAAGCACAAACTGACACGTTTAAGCAACAAGCAGTTCCCAAGTCCAAAGTAAGCTTACCCTTGGAAGTTAAGAAAAAAAAGCAGGACCATTTATAATGCAGCATTGGTTCAACACCTAATACATCAATTGCTACAAACTGTTTCTCTAAAGAGAAATACTTTTTCATCATACCTTAAGTGTTAGATCTGATCGCTCTTGAAGTTTATATGTCTTGGAGAAAAGAAGTCTGATTATCCATAGTATTAGAATGCCTTCTAAAATGAGATGGTAAGCTGGAGCCTGAAAACAAAAGTACAAAAATTAGTCTAGAGAGAATTCTATTTGAAGCAGACACAATACAACCATTTTGTCCCTACTAGCAGACCCAGATAAAACCCAAAGCTGATCATCAGCTGATATATTTCTAAATCAGTAAAAATTTTAACTATATGAAAGTGGAATGTTTTTCAACTATTACTTGTAGCTATTAATTCAAGTTTGAATAGATTTAGTCTGTTGTTCAAGGCCATTAAGTCATACAGGTTGCACCAGCCAGCACCTGTGAAGACAGGCAGCCTGCAAAACAAGCAGAAGTATCCTGAGAGCCTGAAAGTCTGTGTGATCCATACAAAGCCACTACAAATCTCCATTTCTGTAACCTACAGTCCACCAGCAGGGACAGCCAGTATTTACAAGGAAAGACAATTCTGTTCTTATAGGCAGCTTCAGTCAGTTTTCCAGGCACTTTGATCAGGTTTAAAACAACTGAGCTCAAACAGCTTTGTCCTTATGTCCTTTACTCTCTTGTGTGGACACAAAGTCTGGGAACACACAAAGCAAACCAGAGGTGATGCAAGTTAAAGTTATCCTCTTTCAGTGTTTGGGGGACAAAAACCAGTGTACTCTAGCGGCACAGCTAGTTTGAAGTAGATGTGAAGATTAATGATGAGTTTAGTTATTCCATTTCAGAAAGGCTCCTGTCTATTATTTTTAAGACACTAAAAGTGCACACAAACGAGCACACTCCTTCTTCAAGTCAGGGGAATTGCTCCCACACATCAACATTTTTGGAGGTATCTGACCTGCCAACAAAGCAGAACTCACCATACATCCAGAAACTAAAGTAAATTGGATGCAAGCTTTTAAAACCAGTAAAGAGTCCTATGGCATATTAAACAGCAAATAACAAATGCTACCTATTGCAGAGTACGTTTCTGTTTACTAAACATATTAAGAATACGTACATAACACGTATGACAGGACATCTAAAGAACATACATTATACTCCCACTGAAGTCTCTGTGCTTTTCAGTGCCTACAATTATCCTAGATTCAGTGCACTAGAGCATGCTACCTGCTCCATTAGCCAAGCACTTCTATATTTGGACTGCAAATCTTGCATACACTCTTTAAAAGTTACCACCCTTTGAAAAAAGGAAGGAACACAAAAACACCGCCTATCATCAGGACATCCTTTTTAACATCACGAAACAAAGCCTGGGTACAACCACGCACAGCTGATGTTTTCCAGGAGGGAACTGAAGCCCAAACATTTAAACGCCGTTTCTTCCTTTGCAAACGACATTTCTAAGTTACAAACCTTGACCCCAGTAAAATCCTGTGAACCTTAAGGCTTCATGCTCTGCTACACGCCCTAAACGTCGTTTTATAAAACTAGAAACTAAAACTAGAAACAAGACGTGCGTGTATATTTCCAATATACAGCCGTGGCGCACTCACACATACCCACGATTCAGCGAGCGCAGCCCGACCCCGCAGCACCGACCCGCACCCAGCTCCCGATTCACCACCCAGCACCGCCCACCGCCGCCGTTCCCGGGGCAGCTCCGGCGGCACCTCCCCGCTCCCTGCGCCCCAAGCCATCCTCAGGCCGCCCCGCTCGGGGCGCCTGCCCGGCCGCACCTCGTAAAAAGCCTGGACCATCTCCACCAGCACCCACTGCTGCCCCACGCCCGCCGCCGCCATGGCCGCGCCGCCGCTTCCGCCTCTCCGCCCACGCGCGCCGGGGCGGGCCCGGCGGGGCGCAGAGCGCCCCCTTGCGGGCGGCGCGGCCCCCGCTGCCCTCAGGGGAGCGGCGCCTGTGGGGCTCCGTGCGCGGCCTTCCCCTGCGCGTCCCGGGCCGCGGGATATTGCCCCCATACCGCTCCAACCTGCTGTGTCCTGTGGAGAGCTTCGTCAGGGAGCGAGGCTGCATCAGAGAATCACTAACTCTCAGAATCGGTCACATTGGAAGGGACCACAGCCGGTCATCTGGTCCAACCTCCCTGTTCAAGCTGAGCCATCCCAGAGCGTGGGATTGTGTCCAGACAGTTCTTGGATCTCTCCAATAAGGGCGGCTCCACAACTTCTTTGTGCAGCCTGTTCCAGTGCACAGTAAAGTTTTCACATCCAGGTGGAAATTCCTGTGTTACAGTTTCCTCTGTAACATTGCCTCCCGTCCTGTTGCTCAGCGCCTCTGAGAACAGCCTGACTCCATTCCCTTTCTGTCACCCTCTTTAAACACTTATATACATAGATGCACCCTTCAGTGTTGACTAAACAAAATTAGCTACAAATTGGACTTGCCTAAGAAGATGAACATGGATATATTAATATGTACTTCCTCACCACATTTCATGCCTGGTTGAACTTGCTGGAGTTAGCTTGGTGCTGCTTCCTCCACACACACAGGCTTCCTCAGCCCCACGCTGCCCTAGGTGCTTGCAATGGGGCACTGCCTTGCAATGGGGCAAGGGGCACATCCTGTGCCTTTGTGTCTCATCCACAAATATTACGTTTGACACCTCCGTATCTGTAACTGGTGAATTCATCACTGGAAGGAACAATTGCTCAGATACTTGGCTAATGAAAGGAGCAGCAAAAGTAAAACCTGAGTGTAGTGGAAATAATGGGTAAGTTCAAATAAGAGCAGAAATCACTGCATTAAGAGTCTTGCCAAAGTGAGTGGCCCTAAAAGCCAAAGACTGCTGGGGAGAGTTAAATGCCATGTGAAAAAAAGAGTAGTGTTGAACTCTCCCCACAGATGCACCTGGGTGTGGGGAGATGAGTAAGACACTGTGCGTAGCTGTGCAGCACCTGAGCAACTGGCTAAAAGTCAGTGGAGAAGAGGGGCAACTGGAAAAAAGACTGCTTAGAAAGTGAGGTAGCTGTTAAAGGCAATGTTTGAGAATGGTTTCTGTAGAGCTATACAACTGTGGAGTGTCTCTGATGGTCATCTTGGACAACAGAATGGAAGCACACCCCTTGGGTTTTCACTCACAAGTCTTCACCGTGGTTGGGTGAGAGAAACCTGGGGCAACAGTTAATGAAACAGTTGATAGCAAAAACCTTGTGGCTGTTGCTAAGTACAGGCAAACAGTAGCTTTCAATTTTACAGTAGTGGATAGTTAAAATCAGTGGACTTCACTTTCATACTACTTGAAATGCATAGTAGTTAATCTCCCTGAGTTTCTGAACTTAATTATATACTTGTCAAATTCCAATCTCTGCACAATAAAGAGAAATATATGGTTTGAATCTATCTGAAAACTCAAGGGAGACAATAAATATGTCTTTTGGCTTTTAGCTGCATGAAGACTTGCCTTCACTGTTTAATACTTCTGTGGCCATTGTGTCATGCTGGAGTCTTGGTCTCTTAGGAGATGGCTGCTGCTACCAGCCTCAAAAAATGTGTCTGGTATGCAGTCCCAAATTGCCCCCAGAAGAGTGGGCCGCATGAGTTGTCTTGGTGGGCAGCAGATTGAGTCACATCTCTGTTCTCATCAGATGCTGACTTTCAGTATTTGACATATATATGTACCATTGGGAGACTAAGAAATTGGTATGTGAAACACTGGATAAATTGTTTCCAGCATGAAATGCAGTGACGTTAGTAACATACTAATCAGTAATTCTTCTGGCAGTGGATTCAGAGGTCCTGGTCAGGATTATCATAGCGCTGGGTCCCTCATAATAGTGAGCCTATCCCTATTGCTCAGCAGTTTCATTGTTTCAACACAGTGCCTCTGCTGCTAATTGCCTTAGGCTGCTTTAGTTCTGACAGTAATAAAGCGAGGGAGGTAAAGGGATAAATCCTTCACAATGGCAGTTTATGACAGAAAGAAAGGGGAGAGGAAAAATATCTCTGAAATTAAAGACCTGATGAAAGCTATTGAGATAGTGCCCTATAAGAACTCCTGGTCTGTGTGTTTCAAATTCTGTATTCCCTCCATATTGTCCATTTGCACAGTATTTCTAAATCACTCTTATCCTGGATCTTCCTCACCAGCCCACTCATTTCTCACACGCTGCTTTGAATCCCCAGCTCAGTTCCCCTGGGTCAACACTGGAATTCCAGCTATCTGCTGTAGTCCTGTGGTCACTCCAGAAACTGAAAAATAGGACTTAGTATGGCTAAGGATTTTTTTTTCCGACCACGGATGTAGCCAGTGCCAGTTATTTTTCTGTCCTCTTTGCTCTAATAGTTCTTGCTCTGGCTTCTTCATTTTTGCTTTGTCAAGTATGACATACACAGTCAGAGCTTCTATTGGTCTGGTATCAACTGAGAAGAGGAGAATGGCATTGGGAAGTGGCACATAACTGTGAAGGGATGGTGGTACTTGGTGCCATCTTAATTGTGTTGCTGTGTCGGAGATATGTGTATGGTAGGCAGAGAAATGTGGGAACAGGTGGAAGAAATTCCTGAGGGTCATTTACTTCTCCCCTGCCTTCTCCAACCACACACACAGAAGGGGGATGATGGTGTCGGAGATTAAGGATATAAAGGGAGTGTTTGCTGCTATTCTGACACATTCTAGGTGATGAAAGCTTAGTTTGGATTATTGTGGTTTTAGTGTGCTTAGTTGTAACATGTTGGCTTTGTGACTACTCTGAAAAAATTATAAAAAAACAATAAAAAGAAAGTGTTGGGAAAGCAATCCCAAAATGGCAAGGGGAATAGCAGGATAATACTAGTTAATCTTTTTTAGTCTTTGTAACTTGATGCTCCACTGAGATGATGCTGGCAGCAAGCACACAGAAAACTTTCTAAGTCAGTTGAAAGCTGTTGGTTAAGCCAGAAGCTGTGTCCCAACTCCTAATGGGAAGCCCAAAGATGTTGCAAGAGTACTGTGCAAGTGCCAAGAAAAACTGGAATATCAGGTTCTGTCGTTTACCCAATATGTGGAGGAGCAATTGTGCACAAGGCCAGCAGAGCACAGGATAAACTTTGTGTTATCTAAATCTATTGCATCTTGGAAATGTGCTTAATCCAAGTTCTATAGTGAATTAGCTCTGAATTAATTATTAAATTAGAAAGCAGAAACCTGTCTAAGGTCTGCATGGAAAACATCTGGAGATCTCAACCTTTAACACAAGATTTGTGTAAGAATAAGAGCACCTAATGGTCAAAGCACTGGTGGATTCTAGCTGTTCTCAAGTCTTTCATGGCACCTTGAACAATTGTAGTGACTAAGTGGCATAAAGTGGAACTGCTGTAATGTTTTCCTGACATACCATAAGGACCAAACTTAACCTCGACTGTTTGGACTTAATGACTACTGGAACCATGTAAGAATGACCAGAATCTTCCTTTTAAGGTATTTTCAGCCAAAGGTGGGCCTTTGCAATGAAAAGTTTACTTGTCAGAGAGATAGATATAGGCATAGCAGTCTGCCTCCTGTCTACACGTCTTCTCAATGCTTGTTCTCCATGTGGGCTTGGCAGCACTGGACTAAGCATTGAAATTTCCAGTACATGGTTGAACTAACCATCTTAAAATGGAATTTACACTAGGTAGGCCTAGTTCTGTGATAACTAAAGAAAACTTGTATTAGGAATTTGTAAGAGCTGTGGGGACCATTGACAGAACATACGCAATTTAAATGAGAGTGTTTGCCTTGCAGAGAACCAGTTACCTTATGTGGTGTTGCAGTATTTCTGTTGCAGAATTAGATTTTGTATCCTGTGTGGTTAGATCTCACATATCTCTCATTCAAACCTTCAGATTTATTCAGATTGGTATTTGCAGCCAGAACTTCCACCTGGGTTGGTTGTCCCTGCTGCAGAACACACTAGATGTGTGACTCGTTTGTTTCTCTCTCTCACCTCAATATGCAACTGAACTGCTGTCCACTCTCTACTTCAAAACCTTAGTCCAAACAGCACATTTTTTACTCCAAATTGTGCAGTCTAATCTCTTCTATTTTAGCAACATAAGCATTGTATTAGCAGAACATTTGAAATTTATGTTCTCTTCTTCTTGTCCCACTTTTGCTTATAGTGAATTGACTAATTGCTGTTTTTCTTAGCACATTTGAATTAGAAACATAGCAGACATTATAAGCAGACTTGTACTCAAAATCATTTTGATGGAGTTAAAACAGATTGACCATAATGAAGTCAAGATCACCACAGGAAGAGTAATTCAGCCAAAATAAGTAATGCAGCATGTTTTGAAATGCTGTCAATCTCATCACATACAAAATGTCCAAAATGACTAGATTCAATATGCAGAGTGATAAGTAATAACATCATGGGTCTGCATGAGACTGGGTTTTTCTAGGCTGAAAAGTAATTTTCATATGCTGTTTCTAAGTGGTATAATGGACTAATCAGATAGGAATTTTGGGTAACACATGCAAGATGCACTGTAGGGAAGGTAGAGCTTGAGACCTCCAAGATGAGAAATGAAACCACAGTTGGCATAAATTCTGCCAGTATGAACTTCCAACAGAAGTTCATGAAGTTTGGCTCCAAAGGTTCATATTCTATATATCTTTTAGCCATTATCATGCAGGCCCCTTCTCATAAGAATGAAACTGGAAGAGAAGCAAAGGGATATCAATCCTGCATCAATTACATTTATTTACCTGAAGAATTTGACTCCAGCCTCATACAAAGTGTCTTAGAAACTCTCTTGCCATCAGTGTTTTCCATACTTACTGTTTTGATGTAGAAATTTCAAAGGAGTATTTCATCTGCTGGTGCTCTGACTAGGTAAAAGCCATGTGCAAATGGAACCCAAATAGACCTTTAGCCTCTGTGTGTTTACATGAAGGTCACACTGGTTTGTACAAACCCCTCTACTTTTACAGCACTGCTATCCACTTGTTGTCTTGTATAAAAGTGGGGTCTCTAATGACTTCTGCAACAACAAACACTGGAACCATTACTTGAAGGTTTTTATGAGGCATAGGGCCTGTAATCTCTGTACTCAGAAACATGAAAATGTGATGCATGCAGTCTTCACATAATTGCAGCTAGATGCCTTGGAGAAGGATACACTAAAAATAAGGTGAGATGAAGTGAGAATTTGGTTCTTGTTGTCAGATACAGGTGTCTTTTGAAGCAAGATGATTTTTTTTTTTCGAAAATTCTGCAGTGTTTATTGTAGATTTTGTTTGCAAATAATAGGAAGGTGAATAGGCGACCGCACAATCATATTATTATAGGTAGTGGCTACATCCTACTACAGTCACAAGAGGACTTACAGAGTGTGTGAAAGTGGTATCCATATCAAAGACAAGCTCTTTCCTGTACTGGACTGTGATTGCAAGATTGTAAGTGTTCCCTAAAATTAGCTTTTGAGTGTGGTTCAGATGTAGCAAATCTCATGGGAACCAAGTGTGGATTTAAAGCTGAATTTTTAAGATTAAAGTGGTGATTTTTTCCTCTTGATACACAGAAATGCAATAGATTCCTATCTTCCAGAACCAGTCTTAGTGAATTGGTTTGGCTCAGGAGCCACAGATATGAATGTTAAATTCATTCAGTAAGCTGATCATATTTGAATATTAACAACAGATTTAGCTGTCTCATTCTGCCACAGTTAGTTGACAGCAAATCTTTGTGATGAAAAATAGATAAAGAACTATTGAACTTCTTGAGGCCTGCTATATTGCAGAACTCAGATTAAAACCAGGATGAAATTGTGCTTTGTCCAGTGACTATTTTTGTCTGCCATGGGAAAAAATAGAAAAATGGCAGATAGTTGCAGATTTTGCTAAAAGCAAAACCAGCTTTTGGTCTTACCTTCATTGTGGCTCACATGGCTCAATATCTGGTAGATTCTTACATCCATGTAACACTGCAGGGCATTGAAGCATTTTAGAATCCTATTCTCTCTTAACCACCTCAGTCTAAATGTTTGTTTCAAGTTAAGCATTTAAGCAAACTGTAGATCTTCACAAACGCTTTCCAGGAGCTTTGAGAGTAGATAAAGCTGTCTGTGATGGCACAATCTTTTTCTCCATAATGACAGGGTTTTGCCACTGAGGTAGGCAGAATAATGTGCTCTTAGTAACGCCATCGTGCTGATTAAAGCAAGCGTTGATTACTAATGCATCCCCTGACACCTTCTACAAATGGTGGGACTTTTGTCTTTGTGCCGTCTTCAGTTCAGCTCCTTTGCTGTTTAGGTGGCTCTGTATTTTAATGGTAAAATTGCTGTCTGCAGTGTGTCTTACTAGCATACTTGATTTTAGAAACAACAGCATTCAGGTGATGTTATCAGAGTAGAGAGAAGTTTGAAAAGTCATGGAAACTTCAACTTTTTAATGCACAGTGTTCACCATGGAGTTTGCTTCCCTGAAGGTACATATGTAAAAATGCCTGTGGAAGAGGCAACTAAATTTCATCCATAAAAGTACAAAGTATTCCTTTGCCAGATCATCATTCTTGCCAATATACTGAAGAACAGAAAAGCACTGTATTGTTTGCAGGTCCGTGTAATGCATACCAGAGCACTAGTTGAAATTCTTTGTAGTTATAGGTAAAATGTGTGTGCGTGTGTTGGCAGAGTTAGTCTAGTCTGACAGGCAACACCTTGCATATATTTGTAACTCAGAGAGTTGCCACATCTACAAATTCAGACCAGATGTGGCTAAAAACATTTTTTAATTGATAAACCAATGCCCTTTCGAGCATTTAAATTCTTACCTGGCTTTTAAATCATATGGTTTTACCTGAGCAAGGCCTGAGTAAAAGCACAGTTCTGCATTCAACTACTGTTTCATAGCAAATTTGTGGAATACAATCTCTGTTCTCCACAGTCACCCCAGGTATTTCACAAAACAAAGTAATTGTAAGCTGTCAACATCTAAAAGATAAAATAAAACTAGAGAAAATGATAATGTTGGGGAATAAAGCGACTGAGAACCCCTCCAAAGACTTTCCAAACGTAGGGTAATTGTTGAAATGTAGCTTTCAGAGAGACCTGAACAGGGTATTGAGAGAACAATGAAGTCCTTGTAAATGGGTGATTGTTGCCCTTACAAGACAGAATCTTACCTTTCTGACACCTCTGAAAACCTAAGTCTGCTGAAATCAAAGAAGAATAACTTGTTTTTGAAGCTTTTCAGAATTTCAAAGTGTATCACAAAACAATGGGTTTACAGCTTCACTTCTGTAAGATATTTGGAAAACAGTTTGCTGTAACAGTTTGCTTCAGCTCTAGTAGCTGAAGCTAGTAAACAGTTTCAAGTGAAAAAATTGTCACATCATATCTTGTGCTCCATCTGAATATTCTCCTAATTATTCCTGAATTACCCTGACAGATTTTTCCCCCTTTTCTTGAAGAAAATGGCTTCAATTTTGTTGTTCTAATGGTAGGATATTTTCAATATAAATTCCCATTTATACTATTTTTTCACTTAAATATTCACATTAAAGATAGGACTGCTGATGTCTTAGAATAGGTTTCTGAGGAACACAGTGGACTGGAGCTCACCTAGCTTGTGTCTTTTTGGTTTTGAAAACAAGCAAGCTGATTTTCAGTTGCTAATTCTTCTTTGCAAATTTTATTTCTATACTGCTGAATTAGATTCTGAGTTATTATTTTAAAAGACAACAGTAGTCTTAATTAATATGTAAGATGAAAAAGCAGCTTATAAGCAGTTTGTATTTGCTTAAACATAGTAAATGGAACAACTCCAGATATAATGATTGATTTTTCCAGAAGACAGGAAAGGACAAACGTGTTCACTCTCAGGGCAGTTCACAACTGGAAAAGAGCGTGAGATGAGAGATTACTTTCTTCAACTTGTGTCTGTAACAGGGATCACTGACTGATCCAAATGCAAATAGTTGATCCTTTGTGGGAGGCAAAAAATTTGGAGAAATGTCTGGTAAATTATTTGCCCTTGGAAAATTTACTTCTTGCTGAATTTCCATACAAAGAAGCTGATCAATTCTACCAGCTCTGTTAATTGCTATCAAAACCAGGAAGTAAAGTAACTCAATCACTTTCTGTCTTCCTAAGCTTGCCACATTTTTCCAATTATAAAACATTCACATTTCATCAAAGTCAGAAAACAATTGATAACATTTAGAGGTACTTATAAGCAAATCTTAGTTCCTTCTGTACCTGGTAGGTAAAAAGTCTTGCCATTATTCATTGGAATATGTTTGTAGTTATGTAGAAAGAGAAGAAAGCCACTTGTTAAATTCTGTGGCATTTAAGTAGTGCCTGAAGATTTCATGTTCAGTTTTGTGATGCTGTAACATTGCCCATGTTTCTTTCTGCTCCAAGCACAGCTGGTGGAAGAAGAATAACACATTGTTTAATTGTCAATAGTCTTATCGTGAAATGAGTGGCTTTTGCAATAGGAGCTTTTATAGTCATTTCACATTTCAAGGCTTTTTGTATATGGATCTCATCAGGAAGTGAGTGAGACAATAAGAATTTGGAATTGTGGCACCAGCATTCCCAGACACTTCTTTATTCCATATGGAGAAAAAGATGCTTAAAAACATTTGCAAAATTACAGTACATTTTCCAAGTGATTTTTCTGTTAAATATTTTGACCAAAATTGGACACATGTAGCTAGCTACAGAAACAAGGCTAGTCACTGCCCCTCTTCCCTGCCCTTAACCACACAAATGTTTAAGGGTTTGAAAGAATAAGCAGGGTTTGAAAGAATATCATTGTTGGGTAGATCCTGAGGTTTCAACAAAAAAGCAATTTTTGTTGAGTGCTGTAGACTTCTATAACCTCACTGAAGTAGCTCTAGCAGCCAGTTGTCTGCAATCACTGACTCAGGAGGATTACTCTTGCTCTCACTATCTTAGAAGAGCCGTAGTGTCCTGGTATCCAAAGTGGAAAACTTTCCTTACTTAAGTAGTGCACACTTGGAAATTTAGCTACTCTCAAAAATGCAGGGTTAAGTAAAAGACATAAAATCCAAACTTCTCCAGTTTTTGTACTTGCTTGCTGATTTGGATCCTTAAACTGCCAAAACCAGGATGTGAGGATGGGTTTCTAGGGAATCAACTACAAAAATTCACGTTCTGTGTTAGAAATGAAATATACCAACCAAGGAATCCCAGGGAAGAAGATTGACTCATTATTTTTGTGGCAAATTGGAAAAGTTACCTAAGAATAATCCTCCTCCTTTTTTGTTTTTTTTTGTATGTTTGTTTGAAAGCATAAAGTGAAAACTGAATTAAGATTTACAGAATTGTAGTATTTTCTCCTGATCCTTCAGTCTTACATTTACACAAACATAGAACCAACACATTTTGCCTATTCTCAGACCTTTGTGGAAATCAGTGAAGTAAAAACATTATGTTGCTCAGCAGATGAAAACATGCCATTTTGCAAATAGGCTTTTTTACAGATGCAAAATGTTGCGTACATGGGGACATCTGCTGCCAGCAAGAGGCAGTGCACTGAAGGCACTGAACGTTGAGTTCATGCAACAATGTTGAAGGAAAGTAAAAGTTACAGATGTCATCAATCATTGCAACTAAATTATTTTTAAAGTATATGGAACTTGTGTGGGATTGGTTAGCAGACTTGATCCAATACCTAGAAACTACATCAATGGACAAAAGGCAAGAGTAATACTAACATACTTCTTTAAAATCTGTTCAATATGTAAAGTGTGTCAGAGCAATTGTTAGGGGAATTTTAGATTGGGGCACAGTGATGTTTCACTGGAAAAAAATGTACTATTTATTCTTGATATCGTGTCTATTTTTAGTTGTGTAATTTTAATGAAAAACTGTTATGTTAGTTTTCCATTTGGAAAATCTGTAGCACGCATTAGACAGCTGCTGAAGCTTCTTTCAAACATATATTTCTCTGTATTTATGGTGTTTTATTCTTTAGGAGGCTAATAAAATGCATTTCTGATCAGTAAGCGTATTTCTAATAATTTGGGCCCTTTAGCCTAAAAGTTAAGAAACAGACAATGTATTGTAAAGATGAAACTGAAATATTAAATACAATTGTGTTGCTTATATCTGTCATAAGGGGATTTTCAAATATTTTTTTGACCTCCAAGTGCAGCACATTGTCAGTGTGTTCACTAGAAACAACTATAAACATTATCTCATGTGCTTTGTTGATGAAAATATTGTAGCAGTCAGGAGCTGCTCAAGCTCAGCTAGTTAGAGCAATTTCAGAGAAGACAAATCAAAATAATCATGGAGATCAGAAAAAAATGTGAAAAACATATCAGAGCTCTGAACTATATGGACTGGCTCTGTTTAAAGAAATCCAACAAAACAAAAACCAACAAAAAAACCAACCAACCTTACAGAAAACCCACAAAACACAAAGGTGTGTAGAAAAAGGCTCAGAATAGCATGCATCCCCTATTTTCTAGACTACATCTATGATTTAGTGCATTAATGACAGAAAAAATATGCATACACCACAGATTTAGGATACCATACTCACTGTACATAGATCTTAGCCTTAATAGTGCTCAGAAATTTAATATTTCCCTGCTTGGTGCCTTGAGCCAAGTTCATAAGTAGTTCTGTCTCTGGTTTCCACCAGAAACTCTGGCTATTGGAGCTTTATCTCTGACCCTGACACTGCTGTGACTGGGGTAAGACCATCTCCCACCCAGAAGGTAATACTGTAGCAGCACATGGAACACCCTTGAGTGTGCTCTGCCACCCGCCAAGGGAACACTGCTGACTCAGTTTGTCAGGATGAGTCTGAAAAAAATTTCCATGTTTTGGACCAAATCTCGGATAAAATAATTTTTCACCTGGGCCACAAAAACCCACAATAACAATAAAAGCAAACCACCTTGAAAACAGAGCTCTTTACATACATTGCCTCCCTGGGGGAAGGATGAAAGTACAAACAACATATGGTTGATGTTAGCCATGCTGTTTTAAGCCCTAGCAGAAGCTCAGACAGCATGGGAATAGGTGCTGAGTGAGAACGCACAAGCAGTAGAAAAGTGGTCTTTAGGTAATTTCTGAGGGAGATTGCAAGTGCTGAAAGGAAAGACACACTGATGTTGCAGAAAACATTTTTGCTAGGATTATAAGGAAATAGACTGTTGAAGGGGAAGCTTAACACGTGGTGAATAATCCATTACCTTGTTTTTATTATTCAAGTTACAGCAGTTGGCCCTCAAACATTTATTAGCCATTTAATGCACTTACATTTAATACAAGTGAAACATTTTTCTTGGTTTTCATTGCTGGGCCTTTTGAGGGAGTAGTTTGTGAGTTTTTGCAGGAACAGAAGAGGCTTGATGTTTTTGCTTTTAGCGTTATTGATCTATGTTCAAGTCAAGGGATTAGTAAATATTTTAGCTGGTGAGGAAAAGATTACAGTTGTCAAATTTCATTTCTAATATTGAGTGGACACCAGAAGGAAAACCAAAATATAATTCTGGGCCCCATTTTGGGCTGTTAGACAGTTTTCCATTCTTATGAAACATGTTTTATATTTTATTATAAGTCAGTAAACACGCAAGTCCTAAAGCAATGAATATCCCTCGAAGGATTATCTCTTGTTATTGCTCAAACTGCCAATTATATTATGCTGTTGAGCAATTTTTCTATCAGAGTTTAAAAACAAAAAGCAACTAATTTGTGGAAAAATATCAAACCAGAAAGGTTTCACCGGAAAAAATATAATTCCTGTATATGATACACTATCTTAAATTCTTTCTGTGGCTAGTCACTTATTCCTGACTGTCCTTCCTGTGAAGAATGTTGTCTTAACCATGAGGTCTTCCCTCGCTTCTCCACTGTTCGATGTTCAATGTTTCTACTTTTTGTGATCACCACTCACTCTCACAGGTTTAAAAAAAATGTCTTAAAACAGCTTGATCCCCACATGAAAATCTTAGTTTGCATAAGTCTTCCTTCTCTTTGATCTCCTGCAAAACATTATCCCAGGATGATAGCAATTTCTGTATTCAATTATGCTGTGAGAACAGTGCTGTGACTCTATTTTTTCAATTCCTTTAGAAGCGCTGCAAGTATGTCTGACCCAATGCTTCCTAAAAACATCAAGTTATATTAGTACTAATCTTACAGTTACAGGATACTACATATGCAAGCAGTGACTTACAAATGTATTAGCTTTGAACTGGCTAGCTAAGGACAGCCTTTTATACTTAATGCAAATCTTTTATTGTTGTGCAAGTGCTTTTAAACAATACTGTGCAAAAGAAAAATTACAAAGTGGTAATATCCCATTATCAGAGAGTGTGAGTAGAAGTGGAAATCCTTGGTTAATTACAAAAGGTGATGTGTATAACTCAAATCTAAGGTACACTGTCACCTTATGAGTTCAGAGCATGAGGTTTCCTTGTACACTTACCATGTGTACATACACAGATCAGCCAGGGAACTGCAGATACATATGTTTCCTTACCACTCAACTGTCCTGGGTAGTCCAATCAGAAAATTAAGGTAACTTTTCTGAACTGTTTTGTAGCGGTGATTCCACAGGAAATAATCTCCAGATTTTTTTTTAATTTCAAGTCTCAAACTGTATTAAAAGTTTTTGTCTTAGAATTTGACATGCATCCTGATGTAAATATTTGTGTATTTAAGTTTCATTGGTATTCTTTGATATTACAGTATAACTTTGAGCCATGATAAGTTTAAATTTAGTGCTGCTGAGTTTTTTTTTTTTTTCATACTGGAATATAATATTGTGGGAAATAGCAATAGACACTTGGACAATGGCCATCTAAGATATATCTGGAAGATAACAGCAAGATGTCTGGTTCTTACACAGTTGAACAGCTTGCTTCCCCAGGAGCTAGTTTGCCGTAACTACATTGTTTTCATTACACAAAACAAAATACCTGTGTCTACTTCACACAGGACTTTGATTAACTTTGTACAGCTGCCTTGTCATAGCAGAAATCTGCAAGTACTGCAAAATGCAAAGAGTTTTATGCAAGCATGAAGCAATTTTATTGCCCCCTTTAACTCTCCAGAGAGAGCATCTTCTACACTGTGCCACCATAGCATGTTTTTGCTAGTTAGGCAGCTGCTGCTCTGTTACGATTTTGGTTATAGGGACCATTCTGTCTGTCTCTCTCACCCTGGTAATTATGTTCAGCAATTGACACTTTGGTGCCTTAGATTGCTACCTGTTTGGGACAGGGATCAGCTGGCTTTATTTGGGGGTCTTCTGTGGAGAGTATTATTAATAGTTGGTTAGCTGAGAAAGGCCATGCTGACATAATGCCGCTGGTTAAGCTGAGAGAGGGAAGTCAGCAGTCAGTAAGCTGAAAGGAGAAGTCAGCAGTCGGTGACCAATGACAGGCAAGGACAGAATGCCCTTGCCGCAACATGAGGATAGGGAAGAGAGATTCTCCCTGAGAATATGTAGAAAGTATCAAAAGTATAACCATAAGAATGCAGAAGTAGGCGTAGTTGCTGATATGTAACTAACCAATCCTGAGCTCAACTTTTGCAATATGTATGAAGCTCATTATGAACTGTATTTAACCTGCTGTACTGATCAATAAAATTAGGCCTGTGATGATCTAATTGATGTCCTGGTCTCCTTCCGTCGACAAATGGTGGAAAATGCAGGCAACGCCGAACTTCTGCCCTTTTTTCTCGGATTAAAAGGAAAAAGGGAATACGCCACAGTCGAGGAAGTTGGGTTTGGGTCCTTGCAGCCAGGACGGTGCCGGAATTTGAAGCACCCTTGAGGTTCACAACGGTGACTCAAGCCAATACGTGCCGCAGGAGCCTGGAGAGCTGCAACAGCGCGCGCTGACTAATTAGGTATGGATAGGTAAGCGGCATACCACCTCTTCGCCGCATATTTAGAACGGCGAGGAATAAAGGGGATAGATTTAAAAAAGGAGTTACCAGGGTTATTAGTTTATGGCCATGCTAAAGGTATCTTTGCTAACCCACATACAGTTCATGAGCTAGCAGAGTGGAAGAAGTTTGGGGAAATACTGTGGGATACAGTGTTAGACGATGATAAGTCAGCAAAGAAATTAGGTAAATTATGGCGGGTGGTGTATAACACGTTACTTCAGCAGGTCTCTGAGAGAAAGGCAGCAGAAAGGGCGACAGAAGCTCATAAGAGGAATATAGGGTATGGTCGTGAGGATGATCCTTTAGCACCTTCTGTAACTAAGATACTTATGCCTAAGAGTCCCCAGCAAAGTGGTGTGGCAGATTTCCCTATAGGCACAGTGGAACTGTCTGCACCCTTCCTGTCAGAGGGGAAGGGCGAGTTGGATGGTGGGGGTAAGAGCAAGCCAGCTTTGCCTCCGCCACCAGCTTCAGGCGGGTTGGATGGTGGGGGTGGGAGCAAGCCAGCTTCGCCTCCACCGCCAGCTTTGCCTCCACCGCCAGCTTTGCCTCCGCCGCTTCCCCTGCGCGAGCCGGCTCCAGCGGGGGGGCCACTTCTCCCACGCGAGCCGACTCCGCTCGAGCCAGCTCCGGTTTCACTGCCAGCTCCAGCGGGGGGGCCGCTTGCCCCGCACGAGCCGGCTTCTGCTCCACCGCCTCCCCCGTGCAAAAACTCGGTGTCTGTACCGAAGCGCCAGCAGCATAGCACCCTTAAAGAGTCAGATCCCATCCCAGGGGCACACCGTGATCTATGGGGGGAGATGGCTAAACAGAGGAGGGAAGCTTGGGCTGCTTTGGCAAAAGAAGTAATGCAAATGGGGGATGGCGAGGCGGTGGAAGTAGCTTCTAGTCTTGCATGTCCAGTCACATACACACCACAGTATGATGCACAGGGGAACCTTACGCATAATATAGCGGAATATACTCCCTTGGATTGGAAGCTGTTAGCTCAGCTACGGTCTACGGTTAGTCAGTTTGGAGTAAAAAGTGAACCTGTTAGGCAAATGCTAGATTATCTTTTTAATACTCAGGTTTTATGTCCTAATGATTTAAGAGGAATAGTTCGATTGATATTCACAAAGCATCAGCAGTTATTGTTTAATGCACATTGGCAAGCTCTGGTTAATGAGTCGGTTGCTGTACAATGAGCCCAGGGAGACCCATTACATGGAGTGACAGTAGAGGAGCTGATGGGCTTAGGGGCATATTTGCGTACAGAGGCACAGATGATATCGGGAGCAGATAAACTTAGAGAGTCTATGCGGTTAGTGCGTGCTGCAATAGATATGGTTAAAGAGCCAGGAGGGTTACCGGCTTATATGGGTACTAAACAAGGTAGAGAAGAATCATTTGGGAATTTTATCGATAGAGCAGCTACTGCTATCGATCGGGCTGGTGTTGCAGGGCGCTATTGAAGTAGTGTGCTTTGCAAAATAGCAATCCAGCAACACAAAGAGTGTTAGCTACTTTAGGGGCAAATTGGACTATTGAGGAGGCATTAGAGCGAATAGCATTAATGCCAACAGCTTCACAGGCATTTATAGCAGAAGCCTTAAAGGAATTAGGATTAGGGTTGTAAAAGCAAGCAGAGTCTACTCAGAGTCAGGTGTTAGCTGCTCTTGCTCCTCTCCGAAGCGGCTCACTGGCAGTCACGCAAGGAGTTTCGAGACCATTCATCAAGTGTTACCGATGCGGCAATGAGGGACAGACACAAGTTGCCGCCGTGACATCGGAGACGCCAGCTGCTGCCGTAACATCGCTGCCACCTCCTGTCTGCAACTCGCAACAACAGTCCTTGGTTTGGACTGGAAAGTCCTCGGTTTGGACTTAGCAGCAGCAGTAGACGTCACACTAATGACGAACCGGCCTGAGAGGATACCAACTGGAGTAAAGGGTCCTCTTATATTAAATGGACAAACATGTGGAGCACTGTTACTAGGACATTCTTCCACAACTATGTTGGGATTATTTGTTTTAACTGGTGTTATTGATGCAGACTTTACAGGGGAAATACAAATCATGGTTTACACCCTTTATCCTCCGATTAAAATAACAAAAGGACAACGTATCGCACAATTGGTATCACTATCACAAATGACATCAGGAATACAATCATTTACTGGGCAAACACGGAATGAAAAAGGTTTTGGCTCTACTGGTGTTACACTTTTGACTGTGGATTTACAAAATAGACCAAAGCAAAAAGTTGAAATTACTTATGGGCATCAAAGCATAACCCTTTATGGATTATTGGATACAGGAGCAGATACCAGCATCATTTCTCCAGAAGCGTGGCCACAACATTGGCCTCTATTTCCATCATCAAACATGCTCACAGGTGTAGGAGGATTTACATTGGCAAGCAGATCGCCGCTTTTGTCTGTGTGCATTGAGAATCAACAAGTATCTGCTGTGTTTTCTATTGTTCAACTGCCTCCTACAGTTTCCTGTTTAATTGGAAGGGACATTTTAACACAACTGGGAGTGGTGTTAACTAATCATCACCCTTTGGGGTAATTGCCATTGCTTGGACTTTCCCCATTCCACTCACCTGGAAAACGGATACACCGGTGATGGTTAAGCAATGGCCATTAAAAGGGGAGAGTTTTATGCATGCCCATGAATTGGTAAAGGAACAATATACAAAGGGACACCTACGACTATCCACGAGCCCTTGGAATACACCTATTTTTGTAATCAAGAAAAAATAGGGAAATATCGTTTAACACATGATTTACGGGCTGTAAATGACCAAATGGAACCAATGAAGGCCTTACAGCCTGGTCTTCCAAATACAGCTATGATTCCAGAACACTGGCCACTTTAAATTATTGACCTAAAGGATTGCTTTTTCACTATTGGGCTGCATCCTGATGACATGAAGAGATTTGCTTTTACTTTACCAGCAATAAATCGTGGAGAACCGGATAAAAGATTTGAATGGATGTCTCTTCCGCAAGGCATGCGCAATTCCCCTACTTTATGTCAGCTTTATGTTGATGCTGCATTACAGCCGCTACGTCCCAAATGGCCAGCAACTATAATATATCATTACATGGACGATATTTTGTTTGCACAGCAACAGCCATTCTCCTCTTTGCAGATTGACAGCATTAAAAGTACTCTTGCTGCATATTCACTTGTTATTGCTATGGACTTTAATGGATCAAATAGTAATACCTCAAAAATTGGAATTACAATTGGACATTAAGACTCTACATGATGCACAGAAGTTGCTGGGAGACTTACAGTGGCTGAAGCCCATTGTGGGAATACCAAATCATTTATTAGAAACCCTACGGCTTTTATTAAAGAGCATTGATCCCACTACACCTGTACACCTGACAAAAGAGCATCATCTTGCTTTGCAGCAAATTAGTAACTGTGTACAACAAGGGTATGTGTCTCGTCAACAACTCGACCACCCCATTGACCTTACTATCTGGAATAGCCCTTGCCACTTGCTTGGTGCTCTCTCTCAACAACAAAAGAAAACAGGGGAGATACGGGTTTTAGAATGGTTGTCACCACCACTACAACATAAGAAAACAATATTTTCAAAAAGAGAAGAATACCCCATAGAAGGAGCTATTACAGCTTTCAAGAAATCCAGCGGAAGAACATTGCCTTGACTGTCACAATCCACATTGTGCTGCCTGGATAGCTCTATGTTGTGGGGGTTGTGAAAGAACTTTTTGGATAGAACAATCATTATTATGGGATTTGTGGTGTCACACTTGTAAGCACGAGCACACGTGGGGTAAAAGCTGGCAAGATGAATTAAGGAGACAAACAGGGCAAAATGCATATATAGCTTTAAATCTTTATGAGTCTCCTGAACAGAAAATTCTTGCTTATTATCCATAGGAGGTACAATGTATTGTGAGTAGAATTAAGGTTCAAAGTAAATCACGCATAGTTTCTGTAAGGTGTAGGAAATTAGTACCTTTAACGCAGCATTTGATTGTAGGACCCTTCAAGGGGAATCCTGACAGAGCACTAGATTGCTGCATTGGAAAGTTGCAAAAATTGAGTTTGCAAAGGGCAGGACCAGTAAAATTAGGAGCAGCAAGATTGAAGACAGATAAGAAAAATAAGGCAAAAAAGGGAACGATCTCATTTGAGTAAGGATATCAGTGATTGCTAATTAATTTTCTATGATTAGGACAATTTTACAGTTGTGGGACCCTCGGGAGGATATAGTTGTTGAAGAAGATATTGAACAAGAACTACGATTACGAAATAAGATACGCTTTGTATTAAAGAAAGAGCTTGAACTATTAGCCTCATATAGTAAAAAAGCTGAAGAGGCTTTGCAATCACCACCATTGAATTGGTTGTATTGGGTTGAAGAAACAGACTTTTATACTGGTCCTTACTTACATTCACTTCCTTGTTATGTTTGTAAAAGGGATGTTGGTAAGTGCTATGCATGGATAGCTTTGCATTGTGCAGATTGTAATAAGGTTTATTGGTATTCACAGAGGTCAATAAGATATTTATGGTGTGCACCTTGTTTTGGGAAGTGGATTCGAAATTTTTTCTGGGTTAGAGCTCTTGAGCAAAGCACTGGCCTGCCAGGTCGGACAGGATTACAGCTTTTTGAAAGTGCAGAACAAGTGGTTATAGCATATATTAGGTGGAAGTTGCAGGAAATACTTAGAATATTTGAAATTACTAAAGCCTCACGCATCATAGCAGCTTGCTGTAAAGCTGATTTGCCTTCAAACTTACCTCACGCTATACCTGTAAGCAAGGATGCTGATTTGGATTTAGATCAGTGTATTTAAAAATTGACTCAGCCTTACAATAGACAATCTAGCAAACCAGGGAAAAGACAACAAAGAAAGGAAAAACAAAGAAAGCAGAAAGAAAAATGAGGTTTGTTTTTATTATACTGCTCAATGCTGTAGCAAGTGAAGCAGTAGGAATAACACACTTTAGTCAACCAAGAGAAAATTTATGGGTGACACTTGCTAATCAAACTAACCAATCATCACTTTGCCTTAGTCTTGGAGGAGTCACTAACCCATTTCGAACACGCCTGGTGGGACTTCCGGTGTGGTCTCCTGGAGAATTTTGCAGCTTGATAAATAATCGAACCTTATGTATGTCTAGCATGTCAAACATCACGTTGCCAGTGCAACAAGGGTATACTGCAAGTCAGAGTGATGGCTATCGTCAATGCTTACTAATCCAATCACTTAACACCTCTTTGCATTCTCCTCCTGAGGAATTGGATCTTTTTGGAAGTACAAACGCCAATATGTCTAACACTACAGCTGGCGGATGGTTTAGCTTCAAATTTTCAGATGCTCAGAATTTAAACCAACCTAAAGAAACATGGGCCACCCTAGATTCATCCCTGAATGTGAGTAAATTCTCTCAGCAGCATTACAGTCAATGTAACGGCACAAACATCACGGCACCAATGAAATTACCCACAGGAACATTTTTGATTTGTGGAGACAGGGCGTGGAATGGTATACCAGCTAAACCACAGGGTGGACCCTATTATTTGGGAAAATTGTCATTGTTTCACCCTAATGTGTCCTTGCTAATGCAGCTGAGTCAAAATTCAAACAGGAAAAGACGTAGCATACATGACTTAGACTGCAGCCAGATAGGAGATCCACAGTTTTGGGGTACATTCAAACAAGTAATGGTTTCAACTATCTTGCCAGGAGGATCTGCCAATAAAGCTATGAATTTAGCAAAACAATTAGGATGCTGGACAAAGGATGAGCTGAACAAGACATCACAAATTCTAGACATGCTAACTGCAGATGTGCAGAGTGTTAACCATGCTGTTTTGCAAAATAGAGCTGCTGTAGACTTTTTGCTCTTAGCACAAGGGCATGGATGTGAAGAGTTTGAGGGAATGTGTTGCATGAATCTGTCTGATCATTCGGTGTCCATTCACACTAAGATAAAAGAACTGCAACAGCGACTTCACAATCTCAAGGAAGAAGAAGGTTTAGGAATTGACAAATGGCTTAAAGGCTTAGGACTTGGGCCATGGCGGAGGAACCTTGTGATCTACACTATAGGACTGCTGTTTTTGCTGGTTTTGCTTATTTTGCCTTGTATTTTTAATTCTATTCAAAACCTGGTCAGCCGTACAATAGCAAAAACCTGGCAAACTAATCTCCTTACTCAAGAAGAAAACGGGGGAAATGTGGAGAGCATTATTAATAGTTGGTTAGCTGAGAAAGGCCATGCTGACATAATGCCGCTGGTTAAGCTGAGAGAGAGAAGTCAGCAGTCAGTAAGCTGAAAGGAGAAGTCAGCAGTCGGTGACCAATGACAGGCAAGGACAGAATGCCCTTGCCACAACATGAGGATAGGGAAGAGAGATTCTTCCTGAGAATATGTAGAAAGTATCAAAAGTATAACCATAAGAATGCAGAAGTAGGCGTAGTTGCTGATATGTAACTAACCAATCCTGAGCTCAACTTTTGCAATATGTATGAAGCTCATTATGAACTGTATTTAACCTGCTGTACTGATCAATAAAATTAGGCCTGTGATGATCTAATTGATGTCCTGGTCTCCTTCCGTCGACAGTCTTCTCTAATTATTTTATAAGGAGTGTGCAGCAAAGGACTCTGTGCAGTACTACAGTGCAGAATATATCAAGGGGAAAGTGCTAAAGGATCAGCTATTTATAGCTGTTCTTGGTAGACAGTTGCACAGGTTAGGCATCTGTGTGCCTTTGCACATGTAAATGAGAAATTAGTTTCTCTTTTGCAAAACAAGACTCAGGACTTCAGATTATATAAACCTTTTACCGCAGTGCCTAAAAAGAGAACTTCCAAAAGCTGTTGGTCTTCGTTCCCAAATGTAAGGGCTGGCAATTAAGAAAGTCAGCATGCTCTATGAAATCTCTGATTGTTATGAAGCACGACCTCATGTTTTGTATTCACCCACTTTTTTCTCACTCTTTTTTATTTTCCTTTTACTGAACATCTGAGAAACCCAAATATCAATACAACTTCATTGATACAAGGAGAACTCCAAATATTTCTTAGAACAGTTAAATCCTCTTAACTGTTTATAAAATTCAATTTTATCCTACCAATATTCTCAATTTTATTCTGGCAATACGCTCTCAAATATCAGATGCCTTGGAGGCTATGGCAGTGGCAGAATTGGTCATCACCTACTTTTCTCTGCCAGTCAAAATGCACACTTGGCTGCTGCTGAATTTCTGCATATTAAAATGGCCGGTGTTGGGTAGCATTACTTTCTGGACTGGAAACTAGTGGTTCATTCCTCACCCATGTATCTATTTCAGCCAGGTACTCACCTGTGGAAATTGTGGTAAATTTAGTTACTCTGCTGCAGTTTAATCTACCAGTGTTCATAAGTAAGCACACATCCATGTGTGAATTACTAAAATGAAGAATGAAGTAGCTGACAAGCTGGAAAGGGTTGTGCTACCCAGTCTAATCTAAACACAGTCATGATGTCAGGAGCTAATAACAAGGTGTAAGAGTCTTCATAGTGAAATGGGCAGACTTTAAATTCAGTTGTATTCACAGTCTTTCTTCAAAAAGTCTCCCTTGGAAACTTCTGCAAGGAAAGATGTAATTAGGAAATTATTGAAACAATCTAATGACATTGTTATCTCCTATTTCTATGGTTACTTCATAGTTTGAAGAGGAAGAAATGTTACTGACAGGTAATAACCTCCATGCGCATTGACAATTGACATTCCTATCTTACAAGCTTTTAAGCTTGCTGATTCAAATCTGTTAAACTCAATTACCATTCATGCCAGTAGTACATTAGCTTTCCTTTTTTTTTTTAAATTTGTTGTATTTCTTCTTATGATTTTACACTATACCTCAATTGTATTTTAAGCTATATTAAAAGAGATTGATCTAGCACGGATAGAAAAATTAACTGGAATGATCAGATCTGAACAGAATTACGTGGATTCAAGTTCAATCACTCAAATATCTATTTCATTTTTTTTTTCTTTTACCCACTCTGCAAAACAACAATGAATTTACTGAATTACCTCAGGATTAACTAAGAATTTTTCTATAAAATTGTTGTGGTAATTTTGGCCACTAGAGAGCAGATTTGTACTGTAAAGAGTAATGCACGCTCATCTGAGATGTCAAGGCTGGGAACAGCATCCTGTGAATAGAACTTGGTAATATGCATATATTAATATCTTCTTCTGAAAGCTACTTTAGATCCTTTACTAATTATTATAAATTGTTTCTTTCAGAAACTATAGTGGTTTAAAGTTGCATGTGTTTGAGCACTTCAATAAAATTCTACAATTCTCTTCACATTAACCTGAAATTCAGGAAGGAATAAAACATTAATTATACTGTATTTCAAGTCTACTACCCTGGTAGATGTTGTATGAACTGATAGAAAATAATTAACTCAAATTAGTTTATGTCTAATTCTTAAATTATTCACTCTCTTAAGTCACCTTTCCTTTATTTGGACTTTCTATTAAGGTTTATCTAGGAGCAACTTGGACACACCTTTTTGCTATTGAGGTATTGCAAAGTACCTGTGGTGGGGCAGGGCAGGGCTTTCACATTCTGTTTTCTGACCATCTGAAAGAAGCAGGGACTTGTCAAAAGGAGGAAAAGCTCAGAAACCCTGTTGTGTGTCCAAACACATCACAGAACTGTAATATTCAGGGGGTAATTCTTAGTTTGTTAAAATCAGTAGTTGTGCTAATTCTTTGATAAAATAGGTGTAAACCTAAGATTTACAGTCAGGCAAATACCCTTACACATGTTGCATCCTTCAACTGAGGACACTTAATACATATAAAAAGTGATATTTGGCATATAATTTGTATATATTTAGAGATACTATTTTGATATATATTTTGATACATATTTTTATAACAATGTTTATTTTTAAACACTTCAAGATGTTTTTATTGCTTCACTAGCACACCATGGAGAAAAAGTGCTGCTGAACAAGCTTACAAACTGACAGGTTCGGTGTGACAACCAAGATTCATGGGCTAACAGTTGTTTATCCCTTACATTATTCTGGCAGTACATACTGGTATATTAGGTAGTACATATTCTAGACGTGCATTTTGCAAGCTGAGTTAGAAGCCAAAATACAATATCCTGTGATCACTGCAGGATGCTTGAAGAACTTCAACAGTTAATTCTTCTTCTACTAAATTTTCTTTGTTGTGTTCTGTCCACTCGAATCCATGTACTGGTCATAAAAGGCAGTATTATAGCTCTAAAGAATTGAAAAAATATCTATATCATAAGCAGAGAGTGTTTAAATGATCTCATTTAAGATTACATTATAGGTTCTAAGTACAGAAAATCTAGCCTATATAACAGTTCTGTATCTCTTGTGAGGTGTGGCTTGAATGTTAAGAACCACAACAATTTCAAATTAAATTTTAATCACCTCTGAGTTATGTGACAGATCCCTTCTGTGAGGGGCTTTAGAGAAACATTTATTTCACTTAATCTTGTTATACTCAAAAAATTGATGAATATATTCTTGGACATTTTTACCATATGCTTGTTCTCTGTTTTGGGTGAACTGACTGTGGAAAAACAAATTAAACTGAGATGTGTAAAACATGACTAGGAAAAGAAATTCAAGTGCATGTCCTCAGAAAACTTCAACCATAAAATCTCGTGTTACTCAGATATTCTAAAATGCTTCTGCACTGAATCTGTTCTCCCAACTACAGTCTCACTATTTTTGCCTTTGTGATATCTACTTGCTACTGGAGAACAAGATGATGGGAAGAAGAAAACATATCTCTCTACTACCCCAACAGGTACAACTTCTTGGCTGCTGTGCTGTACATAGAAATTATGTAATTGTTTTTTAAATACTAGGGCTTAATGAAAACCTAATATAATTTAAGCAGGGTTGAAGGTTCCTATGAGTAAAAGAGAAGAAGTGAAATCCAGTTCTCTTCAGTGTTTCAGAAAGGAGATATGAGAATGATGGGCTATGGCTCAGTCTTGTCATATAATGTGCAATGATATGATGTCTCATTTGCTTTCTTCCTAAATAATTAAAGAATATGTTCCCTTTGTCATTCCATGTGGTTTATTTCTCTAGATCTCCCTAGAGTCTCAAATATGCTAGGAGATGTCCCTCTCCTTGTCTAGTAATTTCTCCATCCATGATGAGGAGCTGAGAATTCCACAACCAGCACCACAACCATAACTTTGGCTGATGTCACCTTGACAATGTCCCCTAGGGTTCACTGAGATAAGAAATGGACACCTCAACAGCTGCTGGCAGAATCCAGCTCAGCAACTTGGGTCATGGCTGCTTATATTTCTTTAAGGCAGCTACATTATTATAAACATTAAGTAAGGAGAGAAGCTTCAGCAGAATTTGTGCCTGCTACTATATCCAACTTAGCTATGCTAGGACTCTCAACAGGATGTACATGGTATGGTTTAAGTATTATCCCTTTGGTTAGTTGCCATGCATTCAGCCCAACTACAAGGAAGCAGAAGTTGGTCTTAAACATAGCCAACTCATCAGAAACGAGCTGATCAGAAACCAACTGTTGCCCTGAAATACTTATCACAGTAGGAAAGTGTGTTAGGTGTGAGTCAAAGCAGTATTTCTTTGGGCACTAATGAAGTCAGATTTATAGCGCTGAGTAGGCAGTGTATTACTGGGCTTAATTATAATTACAGTATGTGCAACTACCATTTCTTCCCCACTTTATCATTAATGACAAGAAAGTGGGACCAAGAGGAAGTGTTCCCAGATCAGTGGTTTTATAATTGCAATTTTATTTACTGCCATCAACACAATGGGAAAATCTGATTTTTCATATCACCTTTGCACCTTGGCTAAGGCAACTTTGCAAGATAGATCTTCATGTATTGGGTGTTCCGGTATTGATATTGATAGTAGTACCCTGCATACTTCAGTGTGTACAGCGAATGATGAACAAAACGGTCTGAGAAGTTTTTGTCATGCAAGAGAGAGAATTAGGAAGTAGAAGCACAGAGAGTGTTCGAAATCTCACGGAGGTAGTAGACGAAGGTGTAGATATGGAGGAAGGTTTTGAATTAAGAACCTGGAATCGACCAGAGTTTTTTGAACAATGACTTGTAACTATTGTCAAACGTGACTCATATCTCTTTCAAGGACTGGGCCTTCACAGCATTGAGTTGCTGTGCTGTAACATAGCAATGCTTAGGATCAGCGCGAATAGGCCTCCAGCAGATAGTAAGCAGAAATTTTACAATAGAGCTATGAAACGCAAGTATTAAACAACAAGAAAATGAAAGTTTCTTTCTGAGTCAACAGGGAGGGGGAATTGCTGGGATTCATAAAATTAGAGGGTTTTGAGAAGGTGGTTAAAAAGACAGGCCTCAGACAGCAGATTTGTGAACATTGCTAATACAGTGAAAAGTTTTCTAAGCAGTAGAGCAGGCGTGAGAAATAGCACAATAGACTTCTGTAATCTGTCCCCATGGATTGCAACAAGGTTATTTAATGTATATCTTTAGAAGGTTAGTATGAATGAGTCTCTGTGCCATTGTGTTAACTACCATTACGTGTGTTTCATACGATTGGATAGAATTTTTGTCAATATGTTTTGCTCTGTGTGTGATTGGCTGAAACGTAGGCTGAGATGGCTTTATGCTATGCTGTAATGCAACACCTCCTTGGCATTCCATTTGGATCAGAGAGCTGTTAACATCCTGTTTCCATTGTCCTGAGACTGATGTGCTAAATAAACAGCTCACGATCCTGGTTCGGATTGCCCCGTCTCCATTCGTGACTGTATATAGATTGCCGTGGCCATCACAGATAGGAAAAAAAAGAAGCAAAACACAACTTCCTCCTTAGTCTGTCCAACTGAATTTCCCAATATTTGCAGTTTTGCAGAAGCTAATATGCTAAGCCTTATATTTTAGTTCTGCTGACAGAGTACAGGAATTTTTTAAAGACTGATAGAAGTCAGAATATATCTTCTACCATAGATTGAAAAAAAAAAATTCAGGCTAGATTAGTAGACTATTTAGATATTCAAATTTACAGCCTAGACAAATAGGTTGATGCATAGGGTGAAATTAAGCACTGAGACACAGTGGATCATGGAGAGTGGACCAGCCTATGCACAAAGTTTTGAAGTTGGATGGAGTTCTTACATCTCTTCCTTCAACTCCATATGCAACTTTTTTATCCTCCTTAGTACAGTATTCCTCCTGTTTAGCATGGAAATGCCAAGCTCATACTCCCACAGATTTTTGAAAAATAGATCTGTAACTAGTTAGAAGCTTCTCCTTATTGCAGGGAAGTGTGATTTCTTCCTATAGTGCCAACTCCTGCTGTGCCAGAATGATCTTTGAGATTCAGGGGGAAAATAGCAGGGGCTATTTTAAATGTTGTAATATTAATCAAAAGCTACCATCCAGTACCTAGTTCCAAATGAGAACAGTATCAAAGTATTTCAGATTCTTTCTAATAAATCCCTGCTTTCTATGTGCCAGAAATATCTAGGACTATGTCATAGCATTGACTTTGTGCTTCTCTCTAGGACATATGGTTTCACAATGTGAAAGAGTATGTGAAACAACCTCTGAATAACAGCACTTAAAAATTATAACTCTTTTTTCATGGAGTAGTGCTTGTCAAGAGTACCTTCAAACAGTGGCTAATATGAAATATTCAAACCAAGACATCTTGATGTATTTCTAGTGTTAAGGTGACAAACTGCAAAGATAGACTGGCAGTGAAATGCAATGATATATAAATATTGGAGTGTAATAAATAAATATGTTGTAGATGTTCAAATTAAAGTGGAATAGATAAATTTTAGTTAATAAGATTTATGCAGATTATTTAGGCTGGTTGAAGATTATTGTGTATGTTCATTTCTTAAACTAGGGAAGACTCCAGCAGAAACTTAAGTAAGGATTCCAGCCATTTTTGCTCCTCCCTAAAGGCCTTCAGACTTCAAGCATAGTAAATATGTTTATTTAGTGCAGTACCTTCTTACAGTGCTGATGACTTTTTTTAACCTTATGTTGATGTTAGATAAAAGGTTTGTTGTGTATGTGATACTGCTTTTCATTACTGTGCAGCATTAGCCTGGAACTCAGGAGAATGATGTTGAATTCTCAGCACAAATGAATACTTCTAAGTGTCTCAATCTTACTTCGCTTTCAGAGAAGTGCAAGAAATGTTATTTCTCTAGTATGATACATCATGGAATTTTGAGGTACTCACATGCGAAAGAAGCAGAAAAAATATTTAATATTGAATGCAAAATTTTAATATTTGCACAGAAGAGCTAGCAGAGGATCATTAACTTTCTTTACCTTGCATATGTTCAAGGATGTGAAATAAGCCTTCTATATTAATGTGAGAAGAAAAATACCCACACATATTTCCTACAAGCTTTCTTAGTATTCATAGCATACAAAAAGAAAATTATAGTTTTGTTTATTTGACATACCAGTATATTTTCACAATGTTTTCAAATATTAACAGCAGTATTTCTGAAATATTTCTGTCCTGGGACAATTTCAAATAAATAAGTAGTGTTTTCTACCACTACAAGCAGTCATCTTTTTTTGCATTGCTAGCCCACTTCTTTGAATTCATGGTTTATTTGCTTTTATTAACTTATTTATGTAAGTTTAAATTATATACATTTTCTTCTGAAAAGAGAATCGATTCCATTGTTTTGCCCTTGGTCTTAGACTTAAACCGTTGCACAGTTTTGAAGTTATTTGGTTCTTTATGTAGAGATAAAAAACTCAGATGTGATGGTCTTTTTCCTTTGAAGATAGTGGAATAGTTATTTTTAAACCAGTAACATAATTAAAAAGCACTCTGAACTTCCTTTCAAATTATTCCAGTTTAATTTGTCCATATAACTGTTCTGTTCTTTTTATCACTTGTTAAAGACACATGATTTACAATACTTGTTATTGTGCAATGCTGCTTTTGAAGAAATGCATTAGATTTCTGAAAGTGATTGCATAAAATATAAGACTCTCTGCCTCTTGACGTTCATTCATAACCAGAACAGAAGTTGAAAAAAATTTTCTTCTTTTAGACACCTCTCAAAATATCTGTGTCACAGAATCAGTTCTGCTTTGTCTTGCTCAGTTTGTTGCCTGATTGATAAATGACACAAAACTCGGATAAGTTTTGTGGGCGCTTTATTAAGGGCCCGGGAAGCTGGTGGACTCACGTCCCAAGCCCGAGCCCCCAATTTCACATATGGGTGCTTCCCTTTTTATACATGCGATTCACAACAAGGTCTCCCAGAAACAGTTTCCCTTGCCTAGCCACAGACCGCTTGTGATACATTCCTTGGCTCACAAACAAAATCATAAATCTTCTGCTTATCTTATTCTAAGAGCATTGTATGCTGCCTCCAGACAGGTTAGCATTCTTACTTTCCTGCACTAGTTTAAATATTTATTAAATCCCTAAGACTACCTGCTAGGTTACACACAAAACCCAACACACTTTCAACGGCTACAAAACTACTTTTTAACAAACCAGTTCACACACAAGTCACTATAATTAAACATTTTGCTAAATTTCATTTCTTTTCCAACAAGTTGACTTCTTCTGGAAGAGGAGGAAGGGCAAATCTCTACATGGGTAGTTGTGGGAAAGTCACTAAAAGCTTGTGCTTAGGCCTCTAAATTTAAAAAAAAAAAAAAAAAAAAAAAAATTTAAAAAGTCCTCATGGGCTTAAATGTCCTTTACTAATGAAATGGTTTACATTTGTGCATTGTGAATAATTCATTATCATAATTTCTTTATGCAAACCCAGGAAAGAGATGATAAATGCTTATTCTGTTACCATTGAGCTCACTTTAACCAGAGATCTCAAATGTTTTAGCTTTTTGGAGAACCCACAGGTCTATGCTTTAGCTTTTCATTGCATTTAAAATAAGACATATGTAATCAGCATGAAAATCCAGTGCCTTCTTTATTCTGAATGTTGTGTAAGTGAAAAGCTGACCTCACCGGGATGTTTTCACAATTAAACACTTTGAAAGTAGAATGTGCATTCAAGGAACACTGGAGTGCCAGTGGCTCAGCTGGTGTGTTGGAATGAACTGGGAAGCCTGGTTGGTTAAGGCTGTTGAATGAAGTATTTCGGGATTATGGCAAAATACAGGGTCAGTTCTTCTGAAACTTTTTGTGATAGGGAGATCCACCTTCACATCCCCCCACTGTTCCCAAGTCCTGAACTTTAGAATAGTACCAAAAAATATTCTTAGTCCTATTTACCTCCTCTGATAAGCACAGAGAGCAAATGAGTGAAGTGCAGCATAGCAATACACCCTGAAATACACACCAAACCAGGATACATCACAGGCATCAGTGGGGAAGAGGATTCTGCCAGCACAAAAGCAGTGAACCTGTATGGGTTGTTGTTGCTGCTTGCTCTTTTTTTAATGGGGGCTGGTGAATATTGTCATCAAAAAGCAAGATATATGGGACCAAATCAATTTCTGTAGATACTGAAAGATCAAAATAATCATGACAAACTGAATTCAGGGCATTCTTCTTCCACCTTGTCTGGTGTTGTCACTAAGCAAGGGGGAAAGTTATACTGCCATAAGAAAACACTAGAACGATCATGGGTGATTGTCTAATCCTGATTGTGAAAAGCTGTGGATTAGGGCTCCAGTTTCCAACCACTGGGAACTTTTTTACTTGGTTTGACTGAGATTTTTCTTGGTTTGTTGGTTTGGTTTTTGGGGCCAAGGCGGGAGTATATTTTGTATTTGTTTGCTTATTTGTTTGCTTTTAATTTTGCTTTTAGAAGTATTTAGTTAAAAATCAAATTTAATGTAAAATTGTTCTATGAAGGACAAAGTAAGCTTGAAGACATGCTAGAGTCTTCATGTGTTCCAGAGGAGCTAAGAAATGAGAAGAGTTTTAGTTGAAATCCTACTTTTTAGTAATTTTTCAGCTATTACAGAAAAAAGCTATGGGATCATCCTTGCATCCTCTGGCCTACTCCTTTGAGAAATTTTCAAAAGTATGATTTTATTGCATTGCAGACCTGGAGGCCCATCTTCTTTCTTGAGTTCCAAATACATGTGGGGTTTTTTGGCAGCCTTCCATCCTAAGCAGGTTTTATTTTGTCTTGCAGCAGTATTTAATTAACTTTGTCCCTCTGAGATGGAGATTAAAAACTGTCAGTAAGTCTGTTATCTATCTCAGTTTTCACAGGTAATTGCTAAACTGAGCTGACAAAATACTCCATCAGATCACTGTCAATTTTGGTAGCAATCTGTGAGGAGCTCTTTGGTACTAGTAAGCCTGTAGAGGCAGTAACTGATAAAACAAATATAACCATCTCACATTGTGTGTTCAGCTTCTACTGATGACTCAAGCTCTTTTTCTATACAGAATGAAGTCAGGATTATTGGCTAAACTACACATGTCCTTTCACACCAGGCACAGTACTGTAAGTACTGTTTAATGCATAATCCACAGCACAAGGTACTGCAAGGAACAAGGCTGCCTCTCTATACCTTATTTATTCTAGGCAAACCACATAAAAGGATGGATTAAAATGCTGACTCAAGATATCCCTAAATTATGTCACCATTTTGTTACAGACTTGTCTCAGCAAAAATGACTCAGTTCTTTGGTGGTGAAGTAATTTCCTAAATTGAAACATAGCTGTAGAATGTCGCATAGATTGCCCAGAAATTACAGTGGAAGGCAGAAGGCAAGAGAAGTGATGCAACTGTTATTCTTCTCTAGATTTCTCCCTGGTTTTTTATTTGGTTGGTTTTGGCAGTCTCCTAAGATGTTTCTGTTCAGCTAAACACCAGGTATTTAGCTGCCAGTGTGCAAACCTCACTCCACTGACTTCAGGCTCCATCTTCTCAAAAACTCTGAGGTCAACAGTCAGCTACTGATCTTGGTGACAAGTGCAAACCCAGATGGATTTTGTCAGCCGCAATGGAGCCGTTCCAGGTAAACCATGTTTTAATACATTGGAATCTGGCCTGTTTACTAATTCCTTTTACTATAGTATTTTTGGAAAGTGGAAAGAGAAAATGAGAGAATTCTTGTCCAAGGAGAAGAGTTTACTCAGTTGCCTAGTACAAATATATAAAGGAGGTAAGTAACAGGACCCATTTTTTACCTCAGTTGCAGCACCTCAATGTCCTGATGCAGGAAGACAACAGAATTAAACACAGAATATGCTAATTACTTTCTTCCAAAAAGATATTTTATTAAAGGACTTTATTTGGTCAGATAAAAATGATTGATCCTTAAATTTATGTATTTCTTCCTTTCCTGGCAAAAAAGATATCAACACACACATGTTCACATAGACTTTCAAGGTATCTGTCTAGTTTAGAGCAGATACTCCCAGTATTTTATGTACACCTTGAAGCTGCATTTTACAGTAAATTTGCTGTCCTTGGAGCATCAAGGCATTCCCAACCACCATGCTGTTCCCCTCAAAGGCCGCTTTGCAACATGTAAGCCTGGGAGTCCTGCAACTTGTCACCCTCAGCTCTTCAGTCTTCACTGTTTTGCAGCAGATTTAAGTGCATTGATTTTACTTATTTTGGTGGTTTTTTTTTTTTTTTACAGCACTTTGTTTTTTTTTACAAGTGTCTTTTGGCTTTCCTAGAATAAATCTAGGCAATTTCTACTGTCTTCTCAAGCTCTGTAGCTCACAATGTGTTACACAGAGCAATTTTAGTTGCTGCATTCATGTCCTGCTTCATTATTCATAGCATGTGGTGTTTTCCCCCACTAGTCACATAAACCAGGAACAGCTGTCTGTTAAAATCTACAAATGTTCTTTCTTAATGAAAATGAAGACAATAACACCTGTTGGTTACAATTGTGTGCTCCTTATCTTCAGATACTTCTTAATACATAAAATACATGTGAACTTGAAGGAATGCTAAGTAAGTCTGCAGGTGGAAGGCAGAGAGGCCTTGACAAATCAGAGGGCTTGACAATGATCAGCTGTTGGAAGTTCAACAAGGGCCAGTTCTGGATTCTGCATCTGGGAGGGGGCAACCCTGGATGAACTGGCAGAAAGGGGAATGACATGATGGAGAGCAACACTGCAGAAATGGACGTTGGGGCCCTGGTCAAGAGCAAGTTGAACAAGCAGTGCCCTGGCAGCCTTGGGGGGTAACCCTGTCCTGTCCTGGGGTGCATCAGCCACAGCATTGCCAGCCAGGGTGATGGAGGGGATTGTCCTGTTCTGCTCTTCACAGGGGCTGCCTCACCTCAAGTGCTGGGGCTTTCTATTTTGGCAGTTTTGGGTACCAAAACATAAAGAAGTAATTAGGGGCAAAGGTGGGCTGCAAGGATGGTGAAGGGCTTCAAGGGGAAGCAATATGAGGAATGGCTGAGGTTACCTGGTTTGTTCAGCCTGAAGAAGAGAAGACTGAGGGGAGACCTCATTGTGGTCTTCTATATTCTCATGTGGGTAGGTGGAGGGGCAGGCACTGATCTCTTTTCTGTGAGAAACAGTGTCAGGGCTCGAGGAAATGTCTTGAAGATGTGCCAGGGGAGGTTTAAGCTGGATATCAGGGAAAGGTTGGACTTGTGAGTCCCTTCCAACTCAGAATATTCTTTGATACTACATATTTTTACTGAGTCCTTTACTGTCTCCATCTTTCCCTTACTGGACACTAAGCTCTGAAGCCTGGCATTGCCCAGTTTGGAAAGCACTCTAATACTTGCATTCTTTACTCATCTCACAGGTGCACAGAAAGAAGACCAAAAAGAAGCCTAAGGAATAGAAAATGGGAAGAACAAATAGGAAGCCCTTGAACTAAAACCATTTTAAAGTAACTAAATAATGAAACTAGTAGGTAAGAAATGCCTTTTTTCTGAATCTATTGGTGGCAAGAAAATCGCAGTGTGAAATGGTGGCCTCCTCTGTCCCTGCCCCATGCCATTCCCATTGATGCTCAGATAAGAGATTTGTTGATTGTTAGTATCAGTCTAAAAGCTTCAAAGAGTGCTTGTGTAGCACTACAGATTTTCTATGTACTGCTATATGTTATGTGGAGTACCAATCTTATGCTAAACATGATGCACCCCCTACGGGCAGGAAGAATTGTATATTTCAGGTGCATTTGCAAAAAAAAAACCAAAAACAACAACCAGAAAACCCAAACCCCAGCCCGCCCACTTCTCTCTCAAAATACTAATTTTCCATCAAATAACAGGCAACTCTTGGGTGCAGGCATCTGTATGAAAAGCTGGACATTTACAATGGTTTGTTGTAATTTTTAAATTTATATTATAAACTTCCTTTCTAATGCCAGTGAATTAGACTGCCATTTGGGATTTTTTCAAATAATGAAGGAGAAAAAATTACAACACAATGCTGAATTTTTATAGCCCCGGCCAAATGTTTTTTCTTCAGATTCAGTTCTCAGGATCACACATGGTGATGTTGTGCTACAGGAGATCTCTTAGCACTGCAGGGTAAAAAAATAGCTCTCCTTCCCTGTTCCTCAGTCTGATCAGGGGCAAAAGGATTCTTTACAAGGAGTGACTTGTTACTACAAGCGCTTGTAAGCCATACTTATACAAACTAGGCAGTCTCACATGAATGATGGCAGAGTAGAGGTAGTTCTTTGTACATACATTTTAAATGGGGAAAATTGGGTTTTCTATACATAAAAATCCTGTTCACCTTAGACCTGTAGTGACATTTAAGTAACATAGGTGGGAATCAGACCAGGGATTTTGTATCTCATGTTGTATATGATATACAATGACAAAAAATGTGGCACATTTCCATTCTTGGCAAAGCACATCCGCTTAGTGTGATGGAGTACAGAGCTTCAGACTCTCTTGAATGCATTTAGGCCTTACAACCAGAAATTAATTGACTACTCCAGCGGTATGGATTCTTTTAAATAAACACTTCAACACAAATTGAAAGACATTTTTTTGGACTATAGTGAGTCTTTGTCTGTAGAGAATGAGTTTTTGGGAAACAGGGAATATATTTCTCAGTCTGCTTGAGCACAGAACTGTGAACCAGTGTAAAAAATCCAGAGCAGACCATGTAGTGCCAGTTCTGAGGATTTTGTGGATATGTCTGGCTGAGTTTATGGTGGGTAGGTGTTGATGTTGTGTAACCAGTGATATTGGGTAACCCTGCAACCAACATGAATTGAATAGGTTTAGCAAACTCAGTTCTCCTGAGCAAGACACCTGAGCTGTAAAATCTCCTGAATGACCCAAGAAGAATGATGAAAGAATGAGTAAGTCAGGAAAATTAAGATAACCCAGGAAGTTGCCCAGGAATCTGCTCTATCACTTCCCCTCCTCAGCAGGATGGTGGGACAGAAAAACAGATGAAAAAAGCCTTGTGGATCAAGACAAAGGCAGTTTAATAAAGATGGAGCAAAGGCTATGCATGGTAGCATAGGAGAACAAAATATATATTCTCTCCATCTCATCAGCAGGCTATGTCCATTCAAGCAGGGCTTCAGAACACATAGCACTTGGTCCAAATGACAAACATCTAAAGAACTAATGCTTCCCACCTATTTCTCTTATCTCTTATTGCTGAACAGATGTATTAGTTTATGGATTATTCCTGGGTCAGTTTGTCTCAGCTGTCCTTGTTGAAGGACATCCTTGAGCAACGGGCAGCCTTGAGTGAAGGGCATCCTTGATTGCTGTGGGAGCCCTGTAGTCAAAACACTGGTATGTCATCAACACCCTTCTAGCTCCAAATAAAAAGTACTGCATTATCAGGATTGCTACAGAGAAAATTAAGTCTACCCTCTACAGGCCCAATACACAAGCTGGACATGATACCACAGTGAGTCAGTGGTGGAAGTTTTGCTTGAACTAGTTTTGGTTCAGTTTCCACTCTCTTAGCCTTGTGAAAGAGTAAATCTCCCTGACAGTTCAGACAAATTAGATTCCTAGAAAATCCAAAAATTTATGTAAGCCTATAAAATGAATACACCCTTAAAGGAGAGAGAAATTAGCTGTAAATAGTGTTTTCTACATATGTTATTTGGAGTAGTATAACTCTGTAACAGGCTGCAAGTGTAGGGAAGAATGAGTAGATCCATATCCTGGAGTCAAATGTACCACGCTGTAACCAAGTGAGCTCTGTTATTTGTTTGAGAGTAGCTCCAAGAACATGGGAAAATTATTGTGGTGAGCAACTAAAGAAATGTTGTGTAATGTGGTGCTATCTGGACCAAATCACTATCTAGCTGTACAAACTTAATACTGTCCATATGCATGAACACTGAAATAGTCCCCAAGAAATGCAAATGCAGTCTGCATTCAGCAAACCAGGACCACAGTATGCACTGGGGACCTAGAGCTGTAGAGGAACTTTCCAGCTGGTGCACGAGTGAGGTCAAGCTAAAAAATGCTGATTTCTTTGGAATTGTCAGTGATCCACATGTTTTCCTGTAGAAAATGCTGGAGTATGTGTAAAAAAAATGTGTCTGAAATAGCCTGCAAATTATTGTGAAGAAAATATTTTGTAACCTGAAGAATATATGTAGAGGTCCCAATTTAATATTTAAATTTAATAGCAGCTTCTTATCTTGTGTCTAAAGCATACTCATTTTGATCTCTCATGACAGCGCAAAGAATTTTAAGTGAGAATTTTTCACACTGGGAGCTGTCAAACAAGCCTTAATGAACTCTGTTAGCTACTCCTTATCCCATGCAGTTATATTCTCAAACATGAGACCCTCTACAATCATGCTGAGCTGAAAAAGTTTCAAAGTCTCACTTGTCTGAATTCATCAACCACCCTGTGTGCCAACACAGAAAACAAATGCATGTTTCAAAGATGTACACTATGTCTTTTTACCCTACTCTCTTTAACCCCAGTAAGCAGAACAGGGCCTAGCCTGTTAAGGTTTTTTTTCAGATCAATCAATCTTTTGATGCATAGTGTTACCTTCTGGTACCAGTAGTGAATTTCTTTAATGGGGAGGAAAGACAGAGCTGCTGATGCCAGTTCTGCTGGCATAGTTATGAATAAGAGGCCTTCAGAGCAAGTGTTTACCCATGGGCAGTCAGGAAATAGGGAAGGCTGGAGGCTAAGGTCATGACAGGAAGGATTTAATGTTTTACTGGGTAGCAGCCAACACTATGCCTGCATGAATATATAAAGCTAAAATTTTTGAAGAAGTAGCAGCATTGAGATGTCTCTCCCAGCACCTCATCTGTAACATCTGCTCTCAATTCCTAAACAGCCATGTACATGCAGGAAGACTAAAGTGATTGATTCCATCCAAACTGTTAGCAGAGACAGGACTGTGATACCTGATCAGTCTGATTATTTGCAGTTCTCTGCACATACGTAAGGAAAGCTGTACTGTCTTTCTACATTTATAAGCTTTCCAAGGGTGTTCCCTACAAAAAGTATCACAAACAGATCACAGTGGTTTATTTCTATGGTTTATTAGTCGCAAGCAATGATCTCATTATCCCAGCAGAGGGAAATCTGGAGACATTGTCAAAGCAGATTGAGTTTTACAGAAGTGAAAGCAGCTCAATGTCATAAATATACCAGAATTAGCTAGTGAATGCCTTCCTTTTCAATTATATGACTGCAGAAAATGAGTAGCTGATGTTATTGCTTAGTATGCATTAAGAAATATTCGTTTTTATGCTGCACTCCCAATAGTAGTATCTGGAACCTTAAATTCATTAGTGGTATCACTTGACTTCCTATAAAAATTACATCTGCTTTTGTAAGTTATTCAAACTACTAAGTTATTGATAGAAGTGTGATATAGTATTTGGGATTTTTTTTCCTTCTTCTTTATGTATTTTACATGTGCCAAAAGTAGATAACAGTTCTTCACAAAAAATAAAGTTATGCTTTAATATATTAAAAGGTTTTATAGAAAGGGATGTATATGACTTAATGAAAAATCTTCTGGTGCTTAATAGAAAGTTATGTTGTGGGCAAAAAGATGGTTTTTTTCCTTTCTTTTCTCTCTCAAGTTTTCATCTCCTGCAGAAACAAGAGAAAATATAATAGTATCTCCAAAAGGGAATTCTGCTGACTTACCTATGGTGGACAGTAACAGGAACTTCTGATGCCTGAAAAATGTATAAGTGACCAAAGTCTCTAATGTAAAGGTAATCATGAGAAAAAAAAGCCTCCTGATTAGTCATGAGAGTGAGAAAGAATAATTACTTGATTATTATTAAATGTATTGAAACTAGAATAGAACCACAACTGAGTGGCTTAGGATAAATTTGATCTCATTGTTCTAAAAGAAAAGTCTGGCAAAAACGACACAGTGCCAAGTTAGAATTATTCTGAAGTGATAGGAAATAAAATATTTGCAGAAACAACCAACTACAGACTCCTACTCAATTTACTGAGCAACTCTCCTTGGCCTTCTCGGCAAGCCCTTACCACAAAACTGCACTCCAGAATTTGAAATTTCATTTCAATACTGCTAGTTCTGAAAAGAAAAAATAAACACATAAGAAATGGAACCAGAGGCACACTGCTACTTGAAGCTCAAGAATGCTGACTCACCATCACAAGGAACTTCAACACCAGTGGCTGATTTCTCTTCTTCCTCAAGCCTTCCCCACAGACTGGTGACCCCAGCACTGCAGGAGCATGCAGTGCAAACATATATCTTCTCCCTATTCTCCTCAGTTCATAATATAAACTAAGGTCATCAACATTTTATACATGTCAGGCTGGAAGCAGTGATAGGACTGTAAAGAGTATGCCATCCTCACTGTAGAGGTGATGGGTCCATGGATAGCTGACTCCAGAGCAAAGCTACTTTTTAAAATTTGCTTATTTAAGAGTTAATTTTAACCTTAGTCAGTTCCTTGGTTTTGTCAATTGTGGCTTTAGAAGCAGTCTCACCAACTTCATAACCACCAAAACTGAGGGAGGACATGACAGGGGGGAGGTGCTGGGGGACAGGGAGGCAGGAACTGTTGGCTTTAGTTTTGCCAGGAAGCAAAACTTTGCAAAGCTGTGACAGAGCAAAACTTATCTCTGTCACCATAGCAAGCAGCAGAGCAAGGGACAATGCTGATTGTGGAAACAGGAGGTCTTCTGTGCCTGCAGCTGAGCCTACTGCAAATACAGTTTAATAATGTCTGTCTAGACAGCATGTGAACTCCATAATTTGTTTCAAGGATAAACTGTCCCAGCAGTGTATAGCAATTTGTGTCACTAGTCAGCTGTTCTGCAGAATACCTTGGTAATCTTCCTAGCCCCATTCACAAGAGCCTTCTAGGTGTTAAACTAGAATATTGAATTCAGAAACTGTGTATTTGAGCATCATCATTAGGATTTCAATGTTAGACTCTTCATCATCAGCACATAAATCTGCACTGACCTAAAGATATAGATGAAAAAAAACCTACCACACTGAAAAATCATGTAACTGTATTCTAATTAAAAAAAAAAGAGAGAAGAAAGAGCACGTTGATTTTTAGAAGTTGGTTGTAATGGTGGAATGACTTTTAATTTTCTTAAGCAAGTTGACTTTATTCCTGAGACCTTGAGCCCTGGTCAATAAAGAACTACAGTGTCCTCTGCCAGATTCTTATAACCTGTGTATCTGTGAAGTTTGTCTGTTATGTCAAAGCTGAGGTGCTTTTACAGAGAGATGCTCTTTCGCTGGGGACTTGTTATCTGGCCTGCAGAGCAGGGCATAATACATTGTGCTTATATATAATTGAGGATAAACAGACAATTCCTGACTTTGCATATATGTTAACTAGATACATTGGCTTTTTTAAATTGCTGCTTCACATTTTATATGTGATGAAGGTGCCATGTTCCATGCAAATACTCATGAGAAATATCTCATTTCTGCATCACCTAAAAACAGCTAACCATTAAATTCTCAAAAAATGGGTTACAGGTGAGTCAGGGGAAGAGGAGGATTTTACACCTGCTAAGCAAACCATTGCCAGGCTAAGTTAGTATATTGTCAATTTATTTTGCTGGTGGCTATTTAGGATAGAATAGTGCTTCACATTTGTTGGCAGGAAAGAATCTTGTCATGTGGAAGTACCACAAAAATTAACCAGGATGTGCAGTTTAAGATACAATAGCTAGATAACAGGCCTTCCTAACTCACAGCGCTGCCCAGAGTTTTGATTTATCTCTACAAGGAATGAGTGTTATATGTGTTAGCACTAACACTATATGTGGTCCCCCAGGAGAAGTCTTTACTCTTTGGGACAAAGCCTCTATCTGATCAGCATTTCAAACCTATCTGCAAGTGCTAGGTCAGCAGGTTAATTGGAAATTTGTGACTGGTTTGACAATCCAGGAAAACTAGAGGAACATCTCACAGGTTTGTATTTGTAAGACACAAGCATGTTGAGGTCAGTAAGTCAAAGGCCTTACAGAAGCATCCCCAAATTTTTTCAATTCCTGTGTCAGCAGAGCACTCTTACTATTCAGTATTTTGAGATTTACTGCCAGCAGGAAACCTCTAATGCAAAAACCCCTGGGGCTTGTGACTGTAAAATTCTAAACAGTGTAACAATATATTTTGTAGCTTTTATTGCTCTGACACCTGAGGCTGACAAACTGCAATTCTGTGAGGTTTACTTCCTCAGAATGATTTAGGAGAGGGTATTTGAGTAGCAGAGATGTTCAGAAGCCAAATGAGAGTGAGTGGTCTGTGTCAAAAAGGGAACTGAACATAAAGGGGTTTTCTTAGGCAGACATCTCATTCTGTTTCTTTCTCTGGCTGCTACTCTTTTCCCATGCAAAGCAATATGCTCCTTCTGCACAGTGATTTGCTGCTCCTGTAGCTCTCCTATTGTTTCTGGCATATCTTTTCCAGCTGTTGCTTGGCAAGAGCCTTCCTGTCACCCTGTCAGTGTCTCAGTCTCTAGTGGAATGTTTGAAATGTGTATGCTTTTGGAAAGGCATGTATAATGATGGCCCAGGCAGCCTCTTGATGGTAGCTTCAGGCAAAAAAAGGACAGTGTGACTAATACCCAGTCCACATTTTGTCCTTTTACTATACATCACAGAACACAGTAATGCTTTCAAAATTTCTTATCTCTTTCACTAAAGAATTATATTGTGATTTCTTTTATAAGATTCCGGGATGTTCTTTTTCAAAACCGAAAATATAGTTTAAGCCTTTTTCTTCAAATTTACCATCCTCCTTCTGTATGGATTATTAACCAAAGTTAATAATCCATACAGAACGAGGATGATAATTATTAACCAAAGTTAATAATCCATATTGAGGCAGATAATAATAATCCATATTGAGGCAGATACCATAAATTTTTAGGGACTAAATGTATTCATATTGAGATGAAAAGTTCCCCTCTTTGTTTCTGAGCTTCCTGCCTCACACCAGGCCAGATTCTTTAATCAAGAAATGCAAAGAATTAAAAGAACCCCTTGTGGTCCATCCAAAGACGAACTGATACTTTGAGTCAGATGCTTTTAAAATCTGCATTTACCCTTCCTTCAGAGACTTACCCAATTTTCTGTCTGTAGAATTTCTCTGCTTTGGAGCAATAGTTACATGAGAAATTGTTTCCAGTATGTGTTCCATGCTGTGACGTGCCTTATTTTCCAATAACTCTACATAGAAGAGGTAGTTCTTGCCACCTGCTGAACTTGCTCTGTAGCTTTAGGCTGTTTGGAGTAAACCAATTTCCTGTTCCCTCCTCAATACTCTGTTAAGTCATCAGCTACTGCTAGTTCTTAGATGTGTCATGTTTGGTTAGCAAAAAAGAAAACAGATTTAATTCTGTTGTATAAGATTTCCTTGGATATGGTCTGTGTATGGAGAAAAAAAAAAGGATCTGCTGTCTTCACTATCAGATATTTCTGCTCAGAGCAATTAAAAATTTATTGCCAAAAATCATATCTCATTTCTTGGAAGACAATAAATGTGGGTAACAAGAGTGAATGACTGTTGCATGAAACATTTAATTTCCCCATTTTAATCTTCCATGCTAAAATTTAGTGCTCAGTTTTTAACAGTTCTGCTGGGAATTCACAGTAAGAAAGGACACATTTTGGTGGGACAATGTCATTATTCCATCACTGGTGAGCATGATCTTAGCCCAGAATGTTGATATCTTTGTCCATCAAGATAAACACTCCTTTATTGCTTGGATTCTCTGATCTGTATCCTTTAAATATTTTACTGCAACATAGGAACACATTTTCTTTCTTCATCAAACGCCACAGGGTCAATTGCAAAGAATGCAGTGAATCTCATGATCTAATTTATTTCCAGATTTATAACTGTTGTCTTGGTGTTCATAAAATGCACATATTTCAATAGATTCTGAATTTTGTCTAATAAAATTCGAGAACAAATTGTTTGGCTTGGGGTGTTTTGTTTTGGTTTCATTTAAGGTCTTTTATTTGTTTGTTTTTGCCTTTTCCTTTCTAATCTTACAGATTTGAAAGAAAACTGCTACACTGAATATGCAACACTTGTGAATTACCTAATATACTGTTTTGGAACAAATTATTTTGACATTCATTACCTTTTCTCCCTTGAGAATTTGCTGAAGATTTTCCTGACAAATCTGAAATGAGTACATTTCTGCACGTATTTGTGTATTGTCAGACACATATTTGAAAATATGGAGAAACTTGTGTTTCAGCAACCTACCCAGTGTGCTTTCATCTAGCATTTTTTACAGGCATGGAAAATATCTCTTTGCACGCATGAGAGTAATTAAATCTCTTGTTTGCGGTAGCATTTTTTTTTGCTGACTGAGAGGTCTAGCATCAGGCAGGCTTGCTTCAGCCTGTGAAAAACTTGCCAGCCAACAGAACAGCTGACTTAAGGTACTAAACAAATAATACCTTTACTAAGTGAATGTTTTTCTGCCTTTCTGTACATATACTCCATTATTTGAGTAAAAGCTACATATGACTGTTTATTGAGCCTTTCTTCAGCCTTAGGACTGGGGATCATGAAATATCACTTTCCCTCATTAAGTCTTCTTCTAGAAGAAAGTCCTTACTGATACCATTTGTGCATGGATGGCTCTGCCTGAGCTAGACAAAAATCACTTTTTTCTTTAGCAAAGGGATTGGAAGGGCAGAAATGCTTTGATGCCTCTGAACAAGAGAAACGTGACACATTGGATGTCTTGATGTAAGAGGACAAGGAATAAGAAAAAATAGATTTGGCTTGTTTGCTATGAGGTTATTCCAACACCATTGTGTAGTAAAATAAGGAAATAAAACATAAGGAAATTATGAGTGGAATGTACATCAGATCTACCAGATATGAGCAGATAACACACTTTTGAAGAAGGCAGATTATTTTCAGATGAGAAAGCTCATTGGAATGAACATTCCCTCATCTAACTCCTACTTTTTTAGTAGCTTTCTTCTAAGGAATGTTTTTTCATTGGGAAGTATTCCCAAGAGCTATTTCTAGGAGAAATGATAGAGAAATCATTGTGGTTTTCCTTTAAACTAGCATTTAATTACATCAGATGCCACCTACAATGTACTAAGCCATCTGGCTTGTATTTCTTTCATTACTGTAAGTTGGCTTATGGAAAAAAGAGAACTAGATTAACGTCAGTTCAAAGCTTGGACTGGCACACCTATCACCTAGAGGAAAAGCTATGGTGATGTTAAAGTTATTAATCCAGCAATTATTGTTCACTGTGGGCATCAGTTATATTTTTTAATAGAATGGAAAGGGAGCACAAAGGCTTTATATTTTACATGTTTTTAGGACTGGTGAAAGAAAATCACAAACTATTTCTGCATGAATACTTCCCAATTTGGCCTGCTATCTCCTTAATGAAATTATGCCACAACCTAAAGGCACTAAATTTTTGGGGCTGAAAAAGGGAAATTCCTTGTATTTTTGATCTCACTCCCAAAAACGATGTCTTATCTCTTGCTTTGTTGGTTCAGATTTCCCTGGAGAACTTACACTGACTAAACTGACTATCCAGAGCCTATTGAAAATGGTGTTCTCAGGCAGAGCTGGAGCCTCTAGGCATGATTCTAATTTAAAAAATATTTTTAAAAAATCCAAATTCACTACATAAATGAATTTGATATCCTAAGGCCCTTGTTGTCCCTTGAGAGTTATCTTAAGTGTATTAACTATTTAGCAAGCATGACACTGCAGATGTAGTCTGAAGACTGCTGCTAATACACTTCTCTGTCCCATTGGTTGCTACCTGTCCTTGAGGGAATGCATGCACTATTCATGCTTGTAAGTCAGGATATCAGCCTACTCTTCTGACATTGTTTGAATGTTTAGTTGGCTTGAGCAGTTAATAAAGATTTATAGTTGAGCAGAGACTTCAGAAATGTACCAACCCCATTATTAGCTGGGGACACTGTGCTCTTGTATTTTGGGTTTTCTTCTAAGTAGAAAGGAAGAGTGGAAAAACACAGAAGAGGTCAGAATGACCTGACCTCAGTTCCTCTCAATCTTAGTCCTACACTTCTTCCTCCACAGTCTCCAAAAATGTCAACAAGAAACACTCTCCAAGTTTCACTTCAAAATAACTGTCCCTTCTCAACCTGCTGTTAATTTAAAGCCAACATTACAGTATTCATACTTGCACATGGTAGTGATTTACTTAATTTAGCAAGAATGACAGCTATCTTTATAGATATTTGTTAAAACAGATATGTAGCCTGGTACTGAAAATGTAAAAAAACCCCAAACCTAACAGCTACTAAGGAAAGGAAAAAGCAAACCAAAATTACACTTTTCACATTCTTGGGAGGCACTTATTTTTCTGATCCTCTGGCTCCTATTTTGACATAGCTCAACATTTTGTCAGCATATTCTTGCAAAAACATCACAAAAGGTGTGCAACACTTTCAGAAGTGCCTGTAATTAGGATTCACTGTTTAGGGGAGCACCAACAACTGAGAGGGTATGTGGATCACACACATTTCTTTCTTACTGCATTTACTCCTATGAGTCATGGAAAAGAAATGAATGGGTGATCCACTGGAAAACATCCAATGCATGTTTTCCAAAACTGCAGCAGCCAAGTTCCTTTTGGTAGCAATTGTTGCCTACATATGCATATTTTACATAGGCAGATTAATTTTGATCTACTTAAATGCAAAGGGAGAATATTTTTTTGAAGACAGAGCGCCCAAATGGAGGAATACCACATATACGTGCCTTGTGTGTCTCATCAGCTACTGGCCAATGAGTATATACTTTTCACCAAGCTGTTCAATCCTGGCTTGCCATGACAAAACCATTTCAAAACAGTTCACCCATATATGAATGACAGAAGAGAAATGAGAGAAGCCTGACTATCCCTGATGGCATTTGCCCATTGTTTCTTCCTTTTGTTTGAGTCCTTACATATAGGTTTTCATTGTGAAGGTTGGAAATTTTTGTTGTTAGTAGCTACAGGCTGCATTTAGTCCCTATTTTCTCTTATCTCCACACAACCCTCAGCCTCACAGCTGAGTTCACACCTGTCCCATGATCTTGCTCCATTGTGCCTCATTTATTCCTTCTTATGAGATGTGCTGCTGGGGCACTGTTTCCAGGGCACTGTTTTAGGTAAGAGTAAAACTCTTACCTAAGGAATCAAACCACAAAAAGAAAATACAAGAAAGAATTTACTGTATACTTAGGAGGCTGTTTTCTAACAGGCTCATTCCCTTCACTAGTGCCTGCAGAAGAGGTCAGCAGCAGTTGAGGAAATCACCATACTTTGCAGAGCATACTTGACGTACAAGTGCAAATGCACTATCTACAGTGCTATTGCTTTGTCAGGCCCTGTGCTCTGCCATGGACTTGGGAACTCTTAACATTAAAACTTCCTTGCATCTTTCCTCAAGTGTATAACCACTTCTTAACTACTCAGGAAAACCTCATAGGTTGAGTATGGGTAATCAAGGCACCCTTAAGTTTCCACCCCAATATACACCACTTCCTGAGACCTGCCAGCCTGAGGATGCTCCCTTATAGTAGATGGGACCCAAGAGGAGCTTACTCACAGGAGATAATGATTTGTGGAAATAACAAAAGCATCAGAGGTGAAGACACATTTCACCAAAGATCGAAGTGTTCTAGTAGTTGAAATATTTCTCTGCAGAGCAGCTTTTGCCAAATGCTTCATTGCTATAATGAAGAACCTTAATTATATGAGCTCAAGAGTTGCTAGAGTATGTAGTTGCTGGTAGCTTATCACACTTATGGGACAGTGTACTATTATTGTAGTTCCAGATGTGTTGTTCATATACTCATTTACTAATCTTCTCCTCTCCCCTGATAATTTTTTCCTCTTTTTTTTCTCTGTCAAAGGTTGAGAAAATAGCGTTGTGCTTTGCACTGTCCTTTTGTGGTCATGCATAGAGGAACTAGAAAAAGGGACGCACACCACAAGGTTCTGCAACAACACCAGAATAAAATAGGGCAAAAAGAGAACAAACAGAGAATCACCATGAAAAGCATGAGGGTGAAAAAAGTACAGTGTATGAGGAGTCTGGGAACAAGGAGAAGGCTGGGGGAGAAAGCAATTACTGCACAAATATCTTGAAGATTTTCATGCTACAGATGGGCACAAGACAATGGGTTCTACAGGCAAATGAAATGCATGTGTGACAATTTTCATGCCCTATACTTGCAGCGCACCTTGCTCTGGTTATTATATTACAGAATGCTAACTTTACTTTTTCTTTACTGCCTGCAGGATAGGCCCTATCTGTGTGATACATGTATCTGACACCTTCTAACAATCCAAGAAGTGCAGACAAATGGAGCGAAGCGAGGGGAAAACTGGGCTATGTGTAAATTGTTGGAGCAATGTACCCAGCAGTCATGCTGCCACCATTTTCAGTGCGCAGGAAACAGCCAAGATAGCAGAGCTGCATGAAGCACAGAGCAACTATTCCCTTTGTAGCTGAACAGAACAATACCTTCAATGTGAATGGCTTCATCAAGAGTTGCAACAATGCTCTGTAGATCACCTAGGCAGCTTTAATATCTGCTCTCAAAATACTTCATGTGTCTGCAGAGCTGGTTTCTTATCCTAAGTGACAATTTGGAGAAGCATGCATATGAGCTTTGCTGTTGCACAAAGCGTATATTCCCAGGGCTGAAGGATGGGGAACTTTCTTTTCCTGGTGTGGGTAGGGAACTTCTACATCTGGTGCTAGAAACCAGCTTGTCCTCATGGAGCATCATTTCAAGGCGCAGCAAATCTAGAGGCCCAGAGTGGGGAACACTCAGTCACTCTGCCATTCCCTAGTGGAGAGAGACTGGAGCCTTCCCAAGGGAAATGGCAGTATCAGAGCAGCATGAGGCCCCTTGGGATTACTGCAGATATGATGTGCTATCTGTGTGGCTCATTCCTTATGCTTTATGCTGTTCATGCACGTTAGTCCTGCATATCCTACATTGCTAGATCAGCTTTAGAACAGGAAAGACGGAGTGGGATGTGAGAACAAAGCACTGTAGGAAGATCTGAGTTGAGGCACAAAGGCTAGTTGTGCTCTTTTACGACTTAGTAACAACTTATGCCACGGCTCTCACAAGCAGTTTAGAGACAATGAAGATTTGAAAGCCAATACCAGGCTATAGCATGACCTGAGAACCAGGCATGCTTATGCCTGTACTGCTTTGTCCTGTGTAGACTTTTGTACAGCATGTTTCAAAAAGAGTATATTTCCTATCTAGTTCAGAATTGCCTTTATTCCACCTAGACAGAATAAAGGTGGTTGCACAAACAACTCTTTGCATTTATCTATAGGGAAGTAATGGAGATGAAAGATGTCAAAAACCAACAATGGTTTCAATAGTGCTTGCCAGGTCAGCTGCTTGCCAGGTTTAAGATGGGACAAGAGATCAAGAATTCAGCCAGTCTTGTTGGAAAATCATAGTATCATAGTTTGAATAATGCATTTTCTTCTGCCTCGTCCATATTTTTGTACTAACTAGGGCTTATTTCTGAGAGCCAAATGCAGCAGAAAATGTGTAACACTTTTCTTGGTCATGCACATATTTATTAGGACTTATTTGTCTCTTGCTGTGGGGGAAGGAGGAAAAAGCATTGTCACTAGTTATTTCTTTGGTTTGATCCTCAGAGGTTTGGGACAGTCTTAAGGGACATGCAGAGAAGCTTTTGTATTTCTGAGGGGGGAAATAAATTAGGGCAGTAAAATGTTTCTTTTCAGTGTGTCTGGTGTGAAATGGGTAGTCTCTGGGTGGAACTGCTACTAAAATGCCTGGGAGCAAGGCTCATAGCTAGAGTAAAGAGAGACAGTGCAACAGGAGATAGGACTGCTAGTAGAAAGCCACTGGCAGTGCCAGGTAGGATTTTCAGCTTTAGCTGAAGCAAAAGATTAGAGCCAATAGTAATATGGTGCATATGGCACTGCGTCAAACAAGAAACTCTGTTCTACCTTTTAGAAGGGAACTTTGTTGCCTTTTTTGCCTCTCTGTTGAGCTGAGGGTTCCCTGAATGTCATCGCAAAGCTAATCATAGCGGGTGCTAAACTCCGCCTGCGCTGCTGAAAGGCACAGCCCAGAGGAAGAAGGGCTCACATTGCAGATGGGCACATGGCAGGAGTCCCAGTCTCACACAGCTCAGCTGAACCACCCACTGTAAGCTGATTTGTAGCAAAAGCTTATCAAGTGTTTGGGATCTACTGGATAATGTCACACTGGTTTTTTTCTTAATTTACATGATTTTTTCAGGGATTTAGATTGTTTTAAGACAGACAACCACATGCTCAGTGATAAATGGGTTTGCCCTGTGTGAGACAAGTCTCTGTGAATCTGCAGAGTGTTCTGCAATGGCAAGAAAGTGAAGTCAAGGGGCAGAAAAAAAGCATATAGGGTTTTATTATCCTGGTCTTGATCCATGTGTTTCTATTATTTTCTTGGAATGAGAAACCTATATACCAACAAAGTCAGTGTGCTTCTCACCTGTTCACGGTGCCTTCTTCCAGAGGGACATGCAGAGGACTAAGGGCAGCAGCACACCAGAGACTTACATGGTGCCTCCCACCACCACTTCAGTATGCCAAAGGACCTTGAGGTTGTGCACCAGTTAATATCACCTTTATACGTACTCTCAGAGGTAGGTCACCTGTTAATATGAATTTTCGTAGCAGACATCTTACACCACCTGTTTCATGCAATGTTGTGAAGAAAATGAAGCTTAGCACTCACCAGTTCACCTTGTCCAAAAGAGGATAATGTCAGCCCACCATATTTTTCAAAAAAACTCTCAGGTATAAAGGAGACCTTAATAACAGGGTTGTATTGGGGTTGTTTCATTTATGCAGCAAGGTTTTGATAGAAGGGAGGACTGCAAGGATGGCTTCTCTGAGGTGATGCCAGAAGCTGCTCCCAACAGACAGTGCCAGTTCCAGCTGGCCCTCAGATGCACCCACTGCTGGCCAAAGCTGAGTCCATCAGGAACACTGGTAGCAACTACGTGACATAATTAGGTGCATAATTTGGAAAGAGTAAAAAAACCCCCACTGTGCAACAGCAGCTGGGAGAGAGGAATAAAAATATGTGAGTGAAAGAACTCTGCAGACAGCAGGGTCAGTAAAGAAGGGAAGGGAATGAGATGCTGCAGGCACTAGAGCAGAGATACTGCTGCCCTACTGCCGCTGGTGAAGAATATGATAAGGCAGGCTGTCCATAGTGGAGCAGGTATTGACTGCAGCTTGTGAAAGATCCCATGCTAGAGCAGCCCAAAGGATGCTGTAACTCTGTGGAAAGCCCATGCAGAAGCAGGGTCTTGTCAGGACATTTGGCCCCATGGGGGACTACACAGAAGCAATCTGCTCCTGAAGCACTGCACCCTCTGGAAGGGATACAATAGCAGCAGCTCTCACAGAGCTGCAGCCAGTGAAAAGGATCTGTTTAGGACAAGTTAATGGAGGACGGTTTCTCATGGGTGGGACCACTAACTAGAGCAGGAGAAGACTGTGAGAATTCATCTTGCTGGGGTGGAGGGAGCAGCAGAGACATATGATTCAATAACCCCATTCCCTGTCCCCCTGTGCCACTGCAGGGGAGGAGATGGAGAATTTGGAGGGAAGATAAGCTTGGGAAAAGTACTTAACTAAATTAAACTGATTTCCCCAAACTGAGTCTGTTTTGCCTGTGATGGTAATTGCTGATGCCTTTCTTGGCCCTCTCTTGATCCATGAGCTTTTTGTTATGTTTTCTTTCCACTGCCCAGCTGAATAGGAGAGAGATAGAGCACCTTTAGTGGGCACCTGGTGTTCAGCTAGAACCAACCCACCACAGCTCGCAAACTGACACAAGGGTCAAAAGTAGAGGGAACGGAGCTGGACAATATAACTGTTCTGCAGCGTTACAATTCCTCAGACTACATGGCACAGTGAAAAAACCTGATGGGGAAATCAGGGTTGAAAAGACTCCTGCAACAGTCAAAGTATTTCAGTTCATCAGCAGGTATCACCATGTCTTATCACTATCACCTTAGTCGCTTCTGCATCAAACCCATCACTGCTCCTCCTGAAGGCAGCAGCTGCTGTTCAAGGTCAGTTTCCAGTTTTCTGTGAGATGAAAGAAGTTAATGTCACTTAGCCTGCCATATTCCTTGAGTCCTGATGCTGACAGTTGTGTCATCTGAGACTTTCCAGATTGCCATTTGTCAGTCCAGAGGACAAGGTGTCTGTCCCAAAAGGCTTCTTTCCTTCAGGGACCAGGAGTCGCACCACTCCATAGACTTTTCCCATTTTCCTCTATCTAGGCAGTTTTACCCGACCAAAGAAAGTGAAACCTGGAAGTGCAGTAGCTGCTGTATTTTCCTTTTTTCACTCTCAAAAACTGCTGCCAATGTCGGCTTGTATTTGTGGGCTTTTGAGACCTGTGCTCAGTCTCAAAGCAGCTGGACAGCTTCACTGTGGGTCTGGCTTTTTGGAGAACTGCTGATTCTGCAACACACATCTTCTAGTGTACTTTCACCTCCAGGCAGGCTGGGATTTTTCTGTTGCTTCCCATAACACATGAATGCAAATATCAAACCCACTTGCTGATTAAGGAATCTCAAACAATCAAAATCAATATTGAAGCATTTAGCTCTGATGAGTACACCACGGTGCCATGTTCACAAAAGCATTTCTCAATTAATCACTCTGCAAGGAGAACAGGTGGTATGTTTTTCACACCTCTGTTCTCAGAGATAAGAGGTGAAGATGGTATTACATCAGTGACAATGTTGTGTCACTGGGGCTGACTAAGAGGATGTCTTACTGTTGTAAACAACTTCTCTGATGATCATACGCAGGCATAGAGCAAGAAATATTTGTCAAAAGCATGCAAAGTTGCACAGCCAGAGAGCTCTGAGTCTTGCAAAGAGTTGCTGACATACTGTGACACTATGATCAAAATGCCAGATGAGCAGCCCTTGTGGACAGAGCTCTCAGTTGCAGCAGTCATGACTGTGACAGTCACCCTCCTGCTCTTCTTCCCTCTCTCCCTGGATGTATTGCTTACAGGAACCAGAAGTTTCCAGTATGGAAAAAAGAAGTATCCCATATACCTGCTTAAGTTCCTGAGACTTACCCCCTATGTTTTGGTGTTTCTTTCATTGTGTCAAGATGTCAGTAGCAGGACTGTCTCTGCAGAAGCTTGCCAGAGGACAGATCTTGTTCCTGTGTCACAACAAATGAATAACTGATATATGTCACTAAAAGCTGTATCTGAAGCTGTATTAGAAGTGGAAATTTCTTTCTTTTTTCACCAGATGATTCTAAGTGTTCTTACTGACATAAATGAAAAAAGTAAAAGTAAGTTGCAGTGACCTCTGGTAAGAAAAGTTGTCCTATCCTGGCTTAGTTCCTGCAGTCCTTGTTCAAATAAATCTTTTCATTACAACAAATGAGGCTTTTTGACAAGAATACTGAGACCCTTTTTACTTTTCTCAGAGGATCTATTTTTTCTTATGTCATGGTAATTGCTTGAAGCAGCAGAGAACTCTCTTGTTACCCTGCTGCTTCTGCAGTAGTCTTATCTTTCTGACTGCAGAACATAGGCAAGGGACAAGGCAATTGGTTTATGGAAAAAATGGCTGGTTTTATATAATCATTACTAAAAAAATAGATGAGTTTTTCTTTTTCAAAATGTCTATTATGCCCTGTGTGCTTGTGCACCTCACTAGGAAGCTCTGAAGTAATCTTACAATAAGTATTACTGATGAAGTGAGGGTAAGGTATGGTATGCCAGTCATTTGATGTTATGTTACAAAAGCAGTAATGATACCCTTTAAAAGGTTTTAACCCTCAAACAAATTTCAAACCACTGCTGATGCTACTGGTTGAAGAGCATTGTAGGTATTTAGGGGCAGCTCTCCTATGTTTGCTGTTTCAAGCCTCTCTTAAATTCATTAGCTCTGGCTGCATATTCCTGACAATCCATTGAGATACCAATGGCTATGATACCATTTGTGGTGGGAGAATTAAGACATCTCTCAGGTGTAAAAGAAGAAGCAGCAACAGACATAGAGTCTTTGGAAATAGTTCTCAGGAGCCCTAAAACCTTAAGCAGTACACAGTGAAGGAATAAAAACGCAGATGATGTGGTGTACCTGAAATTTGGGCAAAAGGTGCTAAGAGGAAAAAGCAAAGCATTGAAATCCTGAACCACAGAAAAGTTTTCTTGGTTCTGTAAAAATCCTCTAAACTCTTTGCAGCCCTCTGATTCGGATTCTCTTGGTCTGATTAGAAAAGGCCATTCTCATTTGCAGGTTCATTCACGGTCAGAGGACTGGACTGTAGATTTCTCAACTGGGAAATAGTTCAGTGTGCTGTGAAACTGGCTTTACCCTGAGACAATGGGGAATCTAAAGCAGTTGCCCATCCAGAAAGGCCAGTGCCCACTTTCTAATTACTGAAATATTTATTAAAACTTTTAAACACATTGTAATGTGAACATCAATATTGCAAATAAAGGGGCAGGGCAGGGAAAGGTTATGGGCCCTGTGGCATGGTTTGTTGGACAGGGCTGTGGAAATTTCTTACTTACAGAACTTAAATTTAGAAGGCATGTCTGTTCCCTCGAGAACTTTTCCTCATGGGTGTGGACAGCTTCCCTCAGTGAGAAAGCTATTCAAATGAGCAGCTGCACATACTTGATCAGAGTTTTCTAAGCAGTGACAGCTCTGATTATTGTATTGATAATAGACAGCTCCAGTGGCCCTTCCATGAGCTGACTGCTGGCATAACCCTGCTATATGGGGCAGTGAGCAGGAGGATCTAACTTTCTTCACAGCATTAACCAAATGCCCTTTCTTAGAAAATGTGGTTTGAAAAGGATTTTCTTAGTGCAGTACTGTGCATATTTGCACATGGAAAGACCGCAGTGCAGCCCAGGAATGTGATGTAAGTGCCTCACTTAGTGTGTGTGGAGGCTGGGGGATGCCTCAGCTGCCCCAGCTGAGGGGCTGCCTCAGCTGCCCTTGAGCAGGGCTTTACCTGCTGCAAGCACTCAGAAAAATAGCTGCAAGTGCCTTGCACGAAATGGCTTTGGCACTTCAGCTTGGGATACCATGTCTGTCCTATCAGCTTAGCTGGCCTCCACATTGCTGTGGATGCTTGAAGTGCTGCTCCAAAAATGAGGACTCTCAGACAGCAACTGCCTTGTGCTTTCAGAAATTGCTAGGCACTCTTAGAGACAGAATTATTATGTCCCATTACAGCACATACATTGCAGACAGTATGGGCCATTGCACCAACAGAGCTCATCAAGTTTTAATTTCGCTCTTTGAGGATATGCAAGTGTGTTTTAAGAGGCTGAAAATCCTACTTAAAATGACTGAAAGCAGTCATCTTCATATAACTTCACAGTTCAAGGTTTTATAAAGCTGTTGTTTTAGCCACAGTATTTCTTTATGTTATGTGTTTTCAGCGCTCTGGTTGTGTTTCAGAGAATAAGCAAAGAAGCTCTTAAATCAAATAATGGCATGGCAATTTAGTTCCTTTCCATGGACTGGGCTGGGTGCATTTTGGCAGTCTCTGAGGAAAACAGCATCTGTGCAATTGCAGTTAAATGTAAGCAGATATAAAAATGGGTAGTTCTAGTGGGACTAGAATCTATAGCAGTAAGTCCAAGTATCACTTTGATTTTGTCCAGCTCCAGTAAATGAAACAGACTTCTGAGAAAGTTTTTAAAGAGATGTGAAGCTACCGGGCCATCTATTCACCATCATATGCATGTTCACAGTAAGAAAAATAGTTTACATTTAATACAGACTTTGAAAATTGTCAATAAGAGTCTCATTTCCCAGCTCTGTTCATCATGCAGCCCTGTTGCCCTTGGCTGTTCTACTGCCCATTCTGACAGATCCTGACTATGCCAGCTGGAAACCAAACAAGCACTGCAACTTAGAGTAATTGTCTTGGAACCTACTACCTAAAACAGTGAAAAATGAATAAACCTTGCTGCACTGAGCTCTGGTTTTTGCAGCTGTTGCCAATAGCTCCTTCTCAAAAAGGATGCCATGGAGAATACATACAGTGCTTGGTCATCTATCAAAAGTTTAGCCTTCCCCCCCACTAAATCTTCTTTCTTTTCACTCACTCATCATTTATATCTGCCCTCCTGCTGTCCTCCATCCCTCCAAACCCAATACTGCTTACTGAAATGTGATTTTTTTATTCCTTATTTCCATCCTTGGAAATGTTTCTCTTCATTACAAATATGAAACGAAATGCTGTGCAATACCCCCATATCAATGCATTGCTCTACTGCTTAATGCATATACCACACATGAGATTATTTTTAATGTTGCAGAGGGTGGAATTTTGACAAGTAAAAAAATCTGTGGAGTGCCAGAATTTCCATTAGCATCAACCACTTTGAAATAGTACTCTTTTCCAAGATGTATGGCTCTTTGAAAGTTTTATTGAGAGTGTAAAGACTATTTCCTAAGGAAAACTGTTTCAGATTAGCCATTTCCCTAGAGATACCACATTTCAAGAAAGCTGAAGACTTCAAAATTAATTTCAAGCAGTACTCATTTTCCTCCTTGAGCCAATGTTTTAAGAACTGGCCTTGCACAACAACAGCCAACCAACCACACACACTGGATGAGGGACCACGGTGAGTGACAGCAGGTGCAAAAGATAAACCTAGGCTCCTCTGTGGTGCATTAGAGTTCCTCACACCACAGCCCCATCAACTGGAGTCATTCACCTGGAGCTTCCCAGCAGGAAGGGCACAAATTGGATAAACGTTCATTTTGCCTGGCAGATTATTTCAAACCAATTAAGACCTACAAAGACTGATGAGAGATTTAAAAAACCGAAAGCCAACAACCCCTTCCTGGAACTGAAGGCATAGTATAGAAAGCATATTCCTGGGAAACAGGGATATGCTGAGGACTCAGACATGCAGGGCACAGGTAGAAGACTAGTACTCCTAGAATGTTGACATTAATGTAAAGCTTTCTTACTGCTTAGTGACATTCAGTCCACTTGAAAGAACTGATAAACCAAACATAACACCCTACTGTTGGTTTCTGGTGATAGGCTCTGTTACTATCTTGTATATAAAAACAAGGCTCTGTTACTATCTTGTATATAAAACACACTACCAAATTTCTTGAACACCCCTGACAAACCATGAACTTGTCTATAGACAATGAAGGCTAAAAGCTCACACAAATGCTGAAATATTTACAAATGAATGGAGCTTTTGCATGACAACTTAGTTATTTTATAAATGGAACATCTGCATCATATTGAAGGAAGCAAGTTTGGTACTCATCAATTTATTGCCAACTCAACCAGCACTTTGAGTTTTCCAGGCTTAATAGAAAACTTGGTTCAAATCTGAACTTATAATTTCTCTTGTCTTGTGTGAAAGTAGAAAGTGATTTCTTGCAGAGTGCTGATAGATGGAATTACCACTGATAGCAGAAATGAATCATACTCCATGAGGATGGCTGACTTTTGACGATGATGTGGTTGTTCTTTTAGCAACATGTTCAACGTGCTCTGTGTCCCCAAACCAAGAAGAATACTCTGGACAAAGCTGGTGAGCACAGTGCATGGAAAAAGAGCTTTGAAAATGTGGAACTAGTCTTTCCAATAGATGTATTCATTCGGGCTGCAAAGCCTGAATGTTCTGTTTTGGGTGGGTTTTCCTTTTGGTTTTGTTTGGTTTTCTTTGTTTGTGGTTTTGTTTGGGTTGTTTGTGTTGGTTTTATCTTCTGTTTTGTTTCTTGTTGGATTGCTGTTGTTTTTTGTGTTTGTTGTTTTGGGTGGTTTAATACAGAAAAAGCTTGATGTTTTTCCATGGCCAAATTATCAATGTTCCCTGTAACAGATTAGCTCTGATCCCATGACACTCACTTCGATGCTCCCACGCTTACTCTGAAGAAGCATTAGGAAACTGATCCAGGTTGAAACTAACCAATGTGGTCATACAACCTTTCCTAGAGGTCAGCATCCATGAGTTAGCTGCCAAATCAGTGTCAGTGCTAGTATGGACTGTAAGGGTAAGCAGATGGGACCAGTCCAAATCAGTTTCATGGGTGTGCCTTTGAAGTAATCCTACTAATTACTGGCAGAACTTTTAATGTCAGACACTGAAAATGCATATACAGTGGAATATTTGGTCTTCAAAATACATCTTTGTAGATAGTTTTAAGTGTCTATAACCTCAGCATTAAAAAAATAAGAACTCTTTAGCTGAATGGTATCGCATGGATTTATCTCCATCTTTATTTTACTTTAAAACCTTATTTCCTTCTAGCTGTCTTTTTTCCCCCTCAACTGGCAATTTAATGGACTTGACATGAGCTAAAGAATTCATTATCAATCTTCATAAGAATTTAGCATGAAATTTAAAGTAGAAGTTAGTACTTAAGGAATAAACTTTGAGAGTTTCAAATATAAAAATTAATTGAGCCAAACAGTAGGCAATACTGTGCCTTGTGGGTACTTTTAATGCAGGTGAGCATATTATGGTGACAAGTCTTTTACTGACCACCACAGTAACCTGCAGCACAATCAGGAAAGTAACACACATATGAGCTGCAGTCCAAAAGAAAGATTTCCAAAGTATTTTTAGGCAGAAGCCCCTGGCATACATGTTAAATCAATGTGACAATAATACTGACAAAATTACGGGTTAATCCATATGGCAACAGAAGGGTCAAGTGCGGCGAAAAAAACTCAAGCCTGCAATTTATTTATTGACACTAATAGGTTACTCTTTTCACCACAAATCTGTCTGTAAGATGCAAGTGCTTTTCTAATGCAAATATAATTTATGGAAAGGAAAAAGGGTAGGCCACCAACTGAAAGAAAACATTTATTGAATCAAAGTCAATACTTTCCTTTTAATATCTACAAGCCAACACTGAACTGACTTTATTCAAGAATGAACACAATGTACAAAAAAAGTATGTCTGTTATAAAAATATGTCAATTTTTTTTCCTGGCTATTGAGCTGAAAACATTTTGGCAAGTGCAAAATAGTTTTGGCAAGCAAATTTAAGCTGCTATTACCAATAACAAAGATCAAATAATTTTGTAATAATTTTGTAGTATATTTAAGAGTCATTGTTAAAGTGGCATTGGAAATGCTAACCCCTAAAAAAAATATATGTATCACTGCACTGCCATGTACTTATGCATCCAGACAATTGAACATCTCATCAGGAATCAGAATCTTTATCAGCGAACACTGTCAAACTACTTTGAACTATTCAACCAGATAAGTGACATCTACCACTGAAATACAACCTAAGGAAGGCAAACTACCTCCATAGCTGTGTATTTTATGTGTTGTTTACAAACAGAGATAGAAGCGTAGGTAGATTCATAGATATTTAAATCACCAGCTGTTGCAATGTGAAATCAGAGAAAGAATAGAAAGAGAATAAAGATTCATTTATGACAGTAGTCTACATGCATATTTGCACATAGAAATGGATTTGATTAGGATCAGTTATGCCTTATTTGTTTAGATGGTTTGGGTCTTTTTCCCTCATAAAAATCTAATGTAACCAGGCCTCAAATAATTGACTTCTCTAAAACCACCAGCAAGAAGCAAAAAAGGGACCACTTATAGAGATAATCTGAAAACAGTGCAATATTAAAATGCAGTTTCACAACATGTGAAAGAAACATGCTTTGGAACCTGAGCAAAAGGCATTTTACTGACTTAGTAAAAAGTCACCCTGTATGTTGTTTACATTGGCACCTGTTCTGCCAGATTAGTATGTCGCTCTTAGCAACTTCCATGGCCCTAAATATTTAGTGCACAGATACTGCCAACTACTTAGAAATGTCTACTAAACTTTTCAGCCAAATTGCAGGCAGTCTGACATGCTGCTACTGGAAATGACTGTACAGGTTGAAATTAATTGTAGAAAGAAAAAGAAGCAGCCAAACATGTTGCTCTTCTGTGTAAATAGACTAAAGCGATTCCACAACACTTAGATACGGTACTACACTGGTTTACGGTCTCAAGGTCAGCTCTTTCAAAATAAATATACTGAACATTTACAACAAATGCCTCATGAATGCAAGCTCTCTCTTTATTATTTCAAGACCAATTGGATAAAAACTAAAATAAAGACATGACTGAAGCAGCTAAGTTACAAGTCCTTTTTCAGAAACAGGCATGACTTGGTGCCACAGCAAAACTTTTCACATCTGCAGTAAGCAATTTTTTTTTTCTTTTAGCACCAAGCAGGCCACCATAAAAAGCAACCTCACAAAGCATGCAGTCATCTACTCTGTTGATTTTGTATGAAATAATTATTTGTGCTTGCAGGTCTCAGACCTTTAAAAAATTCAGTGAACATTAGGTAATTGAAGACACTAGTGGAAACTCATTCATTTCTAAACTATTTGAGTGGAGAAAATATTAAAAGACTAAAAAGCAACAGAATGTTGTGCATTAATGCAAGGGTTAGGAACTTATGTTTTACAAAGGAATTTACTTGCTGCGGCAGTTACGTCTAGATATACACAAGCTGCCTTTTGAGATAGTTAAAAAGATGGCATTTAATGTTTGGCTTATAAAGAAGAAATACTTTTCTAAAAACCCTCTAAAAACCCTAAAAACCCTCTAACGTTATAGATTCCAACACATTAGTATTTCTGAGGAATGAGGAAAGCTAAGAATGGTACTTTAATGTGCCTTAGAACAACTAAAAAGCAACAACCAATCCTAAACAGCTCTGTTGGAATCCATAAAGTTAGAGGGTTTTTAGGAAATGGTTAAAAAAGTATAGGCCTCAGACTGAAGTTTTGTTAGCATTGCAAATACAGCAGAAAAGTTTCCCAAGCAGTAGAGCATACGTGACAAATAACAATGGGCCTCTGTAGAATTGGCTTATAGATGGCAACAAGGTTATTTAAGGTATATCTTTAGAAGGCTAGCATGAATAGAGCTAGTCTGGTTTGTCCAGTGTTGTCCATATCTGGACGTAACTTCCGCGGCAAGTGAGTTCCTTTTTAAAATGTGAGTTCCTAACCCTTGCACAGCTCTACGTCCATGATACTGGTAGAGGCCAATGCGTGCATGCCACTGAAAGGCACAGTCGGACCAATCTCATAAGTGGCATCATCAGAGCAGAACAGCAACTTTTCACTGGACTAATCACGAAGGGTGAACAATGAGCCATCACTTCTCTTGTCATGAGCACAGAAAGCAGTCACCAAGGCAAAAGAGAGGACACAGGAAAGAAGATACAGGAACTCACATAAACCTAGAAGACAGAAAACATGCATTAAACCAAGTTTAGAGCATTCTGACCATCTTCCAACTGCAATACTGCTATACATTGACTTAACACCATACATCTTATGGAAGCACTGCAGGAGTGGTACCATAATCACATCACAAACTTCTTAGGAGATTTGTTTTACAACTAACTTCACCTGCGAAGATCGGCCTACAAGATCACCTTTAGTTAAAACATACTTAAGGTCAGACTGACACAGTCAGAACAATCTGCACTCCATTCTGTGAAAAAGTAACATTCTTACAAGATAGCTAATTTTTTACTCAGAAATGGATTTAAAAATTGGACATCATAAGGACACAGATTTTTATAAAGAGATAATTATAAGGCAGTATAACTGTTTTTCATACTGCTCTAACAGCGCCTAAGAAGTAGAATGAAATACTTACAGGAAAGTTATCCCCAAGGTTATCCTGCCTTTGTATCTACGAGTTGCATTTGAACATTTGCAGATATGCCACCACCATAGCCTCCCTTGGATTGCATCTGATTCTGAATTGAGCTGACCTGGGGATAGAAGGGAAAAGAAGAGTAGAGGAAAGACGAAGAACAATGAGTTGTAGCATCTTCTTGCTTTTGATTTTATTTTTTCTCTAGGTTTAGTTTCCAAGCTCTCCTTTGTTACCAGTAAAGCTATATTACTTTTTCACAAGGACACATGCATCCAAGGCTTGCTGAAATTTTAACTTCAGCATGTAGCTCAGCAGAAAAGATCAAAGAAGTGGTGCTGAGGCAAAAGTTTTTCCTCTCTCCTAAAGAAAACTGGCTGATTCATGGTTTCACTGACCCACTTGATTAATAAAAAAAAAAAAAAAAAAATCAAATCTTTTACTGGCCTTGACTCCACCTGACAAACTAAAATTTATCTTGTTATAAGGAAAACGTTCTCAGGCAGGTATAAATGAACCATACATTTATCACTAAGTAAACATCACTATATTAAAGGTATAATATCCAACTTGCAAATATCTGTATGGCTAATTCAGATCATTAAAACAGGGCAAAACTAGGATTTCCTAAATCCAAAAATGGACCTTTTGGTTTGTGGAACATTTTTGATTTATCTATTTACGTGACAATATACAATGCTTGCCTTAATTGATACTGATCCTTTAAATGGAGGACATTTTCTTTTCAAATCACAGTAAATCTGAACTTTCTTGAACATAGCTTATTTGAAGGTATTTTTAGTCTGATGCATATAAATCTTCGTGTCCCCCTTTTCATGCCTCATGTTTCAACACATGCACATCCTGCTATGACTTTCACTGCCTCTATCACCAAACAGAAAAGGAAACCCATAGTTCTTTCCTGCTTGTGTTGCATGAGTCAAAATAATCACGGCCAAGCGCCTGCAGGAAGACAACTTGAATCTTAAAGGTTTGGCCCTTTTTTCTCTGCATCCCAGAGCATACATAACAACTACACAAAGAGTGGAAAATAACATTCATTCAAAGCTATGCCTGCAGGGCACCACTTGCAATTATTTCATCTATGCTCCTCCTTCACAGAGACCTAAAAACACCACTGGAATATCACTGTGCTGTATTTAAAACAGCACAGGAGCAATATTTCCAAGCAGCTTGCACGATATCCCCTGTCTACGAAGATGAAAGAAATATATTTTCTTTTCCACAGCAAGCAAAATACATGCACAGAATACGTCAGCAAACTCATTCTTCCACGTGGTTTTTCAAACCTGTGCGACAAAAGAGCCTGTTTTATTGATCTGTATCTTCAGTGGCATATTGCTATGCAAAGGATTGTGGGTTTTTTGATGTATTTAAGCAGCACAATCTAAAACCATTTTATGCTTCGGCCTTTTGCTGAAATAAGTGATACAGTCGCAGCAAAGCAATACTACCATCTTATATTTCTTCAAGGAAAAGTGTTCAGGGCCAATTTTCTAGTGCATCTGACATCAAAGACTACAAACTCAGTAAATGAGTGTGCTGTAGTGCATGGGGACGTATATAAGAACTTTCACATTTTACCAAGCTGCTCATCTTCTTCACTAAGCATCTTTTGCTGCCCATGGCAAAAAACAAAGTCTGAATTCAAGTTTTTTCCTCAGAAAATAATGAATCTACACATAAATGTATTCACAAGAGTGAATATAGGATGCTGGTAATTTTTTCTGAATGAACTCTCAATCCAGCATAAAAAGACCTATAAAAATTCCCAGGCCACATCACCTTTCCACCTAAAAACTTGCTAACAAGACTTGAAAATTTTGGAGAGCAGCAAATCAACACAAATTGCAAGACTGAAGTATTGGTTTTCAAGAGTATTTCTAAAAGTTAGACTAATTTCATGAGTCACACATGAGCACCTGGATATGGAAGTATCAGTCTTAAATTCAGAGATTACTGAATGGAACTAGTCTGCATTAACATTTCAGTAGGTATTTTGTATATGAAAACCTTCGTAGGAGACATACAATTTTAAAATTGCTACGCAAAAAAGGTCTAACGTTTGTAGGCTTTTAAGGTGCCATTCTTTCTGAAGCACGCTCCTTTTGAGGCTGAGCAACAAGAACAAGCACTGTGAGATGCAATTTTTGGTTTTTTAGTTTTCCAAAGATGCCATTGCCTTTCTCTGATGACATGCAAGAGCAAGGTTCTTCTCTCTTATGTCTAATTTAGATGGGACTTAAGGATTTGAAAGATTTTGGAAAGGAAAGAAGATTGTACCCATTAAGAGTCATGCAAACTGTTGTGTTGCTTATGCATCTCATTAAATTTCCCTATTTCCTTTTTTTTTTTGCCCTCCCTTTCTGAGTTAGGAAACAGCACAGACAGATCTTGAGAAAGAAAACAATGGAAAATTACATGAAATACATGAAATCAAAGACTGAACTGAAGAAAATGAAGCATTAGAAGAAAGAAATTTCACCACGTACTGTGAAAGCAAAATAGGGAAAAAAGGGATGGAAATAAACAAGAAACAGTGCACAGAGGGCTCCTGCTGTTTAAGTACACCTCTGACAAAGAAGCAAGGCACTCTACAGAGAAGGAAAACAAAAAACCAAAATATTTCAGAAATATTCTGAATAGTCAAAAAAACTATTCAGTCAGAATTGTGAGGATGTATAACAAAGAATATGCTTTTGAAAAAAGGCACAGACAGAAAGTGAATAAAGAACCAAATATAAATGGAAAAACAGTAAATAAATGGCAGGTATTCACCGAAGTTACTCAAAAAAAGAAAGCACAAAGAGGTTCCTGAGGGAATGTAATGTCCATACTATAAAGGAAATTATGCAGCAGAAGAACATGTGAAGGTTAACACTGTAATCTTGGAATTTACACTGTGAAGAATGAATGTGGAGACCACCACAGAAGAGGCAGAAAGTATGCAGTGTGATAAAACAGAGATTTGAGCCTCTGAAGCAGGGGGAGTGGGAATGACTATTTTTCAATACAGATACTTTCCATATAGGATCAGAAAAATCTTGCTGGTCATTGATGCAGCACATTATCCAAATGAAAAAAAGAAACAAAAAAGAGAAAAAGAGCTACTTAGAAGCATTCAAAACAAAAAAGTTTATGTAGAGAGATAATAATGATTACCTACTATATGGGGATAAATTGGGTATTATGCAAGAAAAGGATGAGAGCAAACAGGCAAAAAGTGAAAAAAAATAGCTTCAGGCCACCTACACAAATCTCAAATGAGGCAGCTCAGCTGTGAGACTGAGGAAGGTTCCCTCAGGAGAAAAAACAATTACTGAAAAAGCATCAAACAAGCTGGTCACACTAGTCTATTATTTCAATTTATAATGGCTTTAAATATTAATGTAATATATCACATTAAAGAAGGAATCAGCTTTAACTAAATTTTGTCAAGTGGAATTTGTGTTTGGCCATTTAACTTGCTTACAGAGGTTTTACTAAAAATCATTTCCAGCCCACAATGTTGTTTTCGAAAAACATTTTATGATGTTGAATTTTCTAGCTATATCCTTCCTCACTACGTGCCAAGTTAAAAAAAAATTTTTGTGTGATCTCAATAACACCAACTTAAACTAGTTGAAGTTACAAATGAACTCCCTTGCTTACATTTAAGCTTTTTTAGCTCTGCTTTCCATTCTGGTATTTCTGACAGACACAGAGATTTTTCCTATTTGTCAACAAGTCTTTGTCATCTCCAAATATGTTTTCCTTTAAAGACTATTAATAAAATCAAGAAGTACTTTTCCTCTACATACAACCATTTTCTATATTTTATATTATTGACCTTAGAAACAGATTGATATTTCACAAAAATTTGAAGCTCTAAAACATACACCTCCTTCCATAAGCTCATTTTCATTATTTATCTTAGCTTCTGTTTTTTCACTTTCAGACAGCTAAAAATATTTATTAAGGCCATCTTTCACAGGAAGCTACAAAATCTTACTGTGACACTGCTTGCTCTTGAAATAATTCACACTGCAAACAGGGCTACAGAATATAGAAAAAGCTCAGCAAGAACACCCAAACATAAATTTGTTTGCACTATAAACTGAGGTAAGTTAGAATTCTACATGAACTATATTTCAAACAACTTGAGGCAATTAAGGTAAGAAATCTAGTTAACTATAAGACACTTGGGTTCTTCTATATAATACCTGAGTATATTTTCAAGTATACATCTGTTTTGGTTCATACATATAATCAGAGTGGATTTTTAGTTTAAAATGTATTCTATATAATTTATACAGCACCTAAAATGTGTTATCAATAAATATAGGAATTAAAAAACAATCCATATTCTTGAATGCTCGTGTTTAGGACTTGGAATTAAAATGCTACAAGGTCATTCCTCAGTTTCATACCGATGCTTTCTTATAGCTGAAAGACTCATTGTTTAAGCTACAACATACAAATACAGTGTTCCTGTATTCTGTCTAATATGAAATGATGTTCATCCACGCATGCTTACTGAATTCATTCCACTGAACAGGTCTCCAGATCCTACATGAGCTGTGTGAACAAAGTTTGTCGGCTCCCCAATCATGCTTCGATCAATCCGCCGTCGTCTTTTCTGAAAGGAAGGTAAAGAAAATATCTGAGATTCACTGAAAAGGCAAAAAACTGTACATATCATAAAGGCAGAAGTTAACCATCTATAGGAAGGATATTGCATATACTGTAAGGTATTTTAACAGAGTCAAAAAACAGAGACCAAATTCTGAGGTTAACCAAGACACTAGTTTTACAGTCCTTTTTACTCGGAGGATGTGTACTGACAAGCATGGATACCACTCCCAACATTTAGGCCAACAAAACATTTGTTAATAACCTTAATAAATTCCATATTTATTAACCAGTATTTGCAATGTTTCATACAGTAACTTCTGCCTATATTTGTATTTAAATCATGGTGGGACAGATCAAATTTGAGTAATTCAAAACAATAATTAATGATTAAAGTGTGTTAGAATAGTCCACGAAGCCTCTAACTTACAGAATTTCTTATCTGCATGCCCTGGTATTACTGTTTGCAATATACTTCATGGCAATGTCCAGAACAGTGCCTTGAGTTTGATCAGGGTTAGTCACAGATGTATTTTTACTGAACTCTGAACCCACACACTCAAGATCACTTCCAGTCTGCATGATTCTCAACTGTGAGCTGAAGGGGTGCAGTGCAGTACTAAGGCAAAATGCCAGCTCAGGGACTCTTCTGATTCCCATACCATGCAACAGAAGGCAAGAATTGCTTCAACTCTGCTTCCCGATTTTCAGAGTCACAGCTTCATTTTTTAGTAATCTAATAACATTCAAGTAAAAAAATCAGAGGCAGTAAAGAATTTCTCTAATTAAAGCTGTTTTGGTTGCCTGCCTCCAGCTAAGCATTGCATTTAAATGATAAAAACAAGAAAACCCTATCCTCATTTCTTAGGCCAGAGCCAGGAGCTTACACGGAGCAATTAATGCAGCGTGTAGTCACCATATGCCCACACTCTGAAAAATGTCTGCATTTGGAAAAAAAAAAAAGCCACGAAACACAGTTCTAATATCTCACTTTAAGGTATGTTGTACAAAGTAGAGTTTAAGAGCTAAAAACCTACTTGAGCTCAAATGAAACCTTCCTATTACCTTAAAGTTCCTTCGGTCTTGTTTTTAATGATCTCTATTTCTAATTGGCTATGAGGTTGTAAGACCACACAGACTCAAGGCATGAAACTACATGCCTCAAGTGGGCTAACTACTATTTCAATAGCTACAGATGAAATCTTTATGAATCAGAGCCCATATCTATGAGAATACATCATAAGGTTTAGCCAGCAAGTACAGAACAAATTTAGTCCTGTCCTGCCCCTTTTCCCTATTACAAAAGGAGATTTCAGTAGGTTTCAGTACCTTCTTTGCATGCTATGAATAGCTGGGATGAGGAGGAACACGTAAAATTCTGTGGCAACAGCTAAATACAATGATCTGATCTAAGCTAAAACTACTAGTTTTCTCTAATTCCAAAGAATTTTGCAAAATCAATCAATTGATCAAATAAAATATTCCAGCTGTAAAAAAGTTGTATTTACACCATCCTCTACTGTAATATGCTGTAATGTTGACACAGAAAGATGATCTAGATAGCTGTATAAAAATACACTGCTTTAATTAAAACACTTAAAATTATTTAATGCCTGCAGCAGTTGCCTCTCTCCCTCTTTTAAAAAAACAGCAACCAAATGTATCTACACAATACATCCATAATTCATTTTAACAGATTTTTGATGCAGAGACGATATAGACAAACTCAAAGACTTTAGATTTTTCTTATCTTGTTTATGAGTTTTTAAGACAATTTAATGGTTTTTTTTCTGTTCAAAGTAACTTATTTTACTCTTTAACTTGTTAAGATCACTGGCATGCCATTAACATGTGCTGGATCTTGTGAATGACTGTAAATGATTCTCCACTAATCATCAGGTAGTCAACCAGTAACCACTACTTCAACCACACTGCCACCAAACCATGTCTCTTATCTTAACTGAGTTCCTTATCAGAGACCATTAGCCTGCTACATCTGCCTGACATGTGCCCACTGATGTGAGCTCTATGAAGCTGTGGAACAGTATTTAAATGCAGTGCCACAAATTACTTCACTGTGAAAGTGAACAAAAAATCGATTTCCTTTTTTTTTTTCCTGCAGGAGTACCCAGCTTGCATTTACATTACTGTTTTAGCTTGGATCCCGAAAATGCTTTTGAAGCAACTTTACCACTTCTCACTTATCATGATTCAATTTTAATTTTAGACTAACTCTGGAGTGCAAAAATTACACTTTTTAAAAAATGAAGCTGAACTAGAAGACTAACTGATGTTCTCCCATTGCTATCAGACATGGAGGCCAATGAACCAGGTGAGCCAGGCTGGAGTAGATCACAAGACATCTAATACACATCATGACTCCCCAACAGCAACTATTCTGCTGTCCTACACAGCTGATCCTATTAGAATGTGCTGTTCCTGCAGGCATGGTCTCAGCCACAACCAAACTCACCAATTAGAATGTGTAAAGACATGGGGAGCACTGCAAAAAATAATCTCTTTACAAGGAGCGTAACACAGGAGAAAGCAGTAGGGGAACACGCTTGAAAAGGTTACAAAGCTTTTACAGAGGACACTAGAAATATAAGCTTTGCCAGGATTTCATTCTGAGGTTGTATTTTTTGAGGCCTTGTATCTGTAATAATACATGGATAACAATGTATGTATGCTAATGTAAGAATTAACACATGAGATTGATTTTTTTTCAGTAAACTGAATTTGAAAGAAGCAGCACATTCATCTCCTACGTAGGAAGAAATTAAACATAGTTATGCTCATTTCTCTCTACCATCTGTGGCTTTCCATGCTCTCTCCTTTTGCAGCTCACAAGCCTTCTTACATGACTGATTCGTTGTGGTGAAGGACTAATTTTATGTTCTGGGAGTTAAAAGTGCACTGCTTGGGAAGTGGCCCCTGTCTTCTTCAGGGCCATAGAAACTGTGGCTGATCAGCTGAGATAATCACCATGACTTTCAGGAGGGAAAGACACATCAAACACTTCATGTTAAAAAGAAATAAAAAATGCTGACAGGGCTCAGCAAAATTTAATGCCACTAGGCTTCACCCATACCTCAAACTGCCTGACATCATAACATAAGTAATTACCCCTAGAATACATTTACACACCACTGATTAAGTAGTAATAAGTAGTAATGAAATGTGACTAAAGGTCATCTATAAAACAAATGAATGTTTATGACACTAGTGCAAAGAACTTCAACATACACGCCCCTGAGTATTCGTACCATCTAAAGCTTTGTTTTCAAATGTTTCTGACTAAAGAAATAAATGCTCCAACCTAACTAAATGTCAGCCTAACTACAATGAGTCCTGTGTCCTCTATTTGCATTCCCTGTGGATTTTTTTCCTAGCAGGAGGGAAACAAAAGAAGGTTCATATTATGATTAGCTAACTTGACTGTTATCTTTCCTGACAGTTTAGGTCAAGTTGTTAAAACACTCGGTATCAGTGGACAAAAAACATTTAAAATCTGTATTACAGTATTTTTTCCCCTTTGCCTTGCGCCAAAGCACTTCCCCTTTTACTAGGAGGGCAAGGAGTGACAGGTTGCCTGCCTCCAGACAGATGAGATGAGAGGAAAAGACCTGTAAAAGGATCCTGGAAGTGTACCATGAAGTGCCATCATTAATGGCTTTACTCAGTTTTTTCCCTTGACAGAAAGCTTAAGAATTTGGATTGCAAAGTACATACCACGCAATTTTTACATCATGAAAAGAAAAACTGATCTTGAAACTGAAGCAGAACAGATGCAGGCTTGTGTGTTACATGTCTTGAGAGGAATGGAAATAGTTGAAGACCCACCTAAGAAGCCCTGTTCTGAATGTGTTCTAGATGCAATGAAACAGGATCACATTTCAGTTACCATAGAAATAAAGTAAAAATTGATCTTTTCTATTCTTAACCTGAAAGTGACACTTTGCACCCACACACTAGCATTTCCTTCAAAATACAAGATTAGAAATCAGAAAGCCTCCAATAGTTGCATCACACAAAATATTTTAAGCCTGCAAGTTTCTTGAAACTTTAAACAATTTTAAACTTTTGCCTAAAAAGTTAAATTATACCGTTTCTTTAACCTGCCCTTCAGCAAAGCCACAAACATTTCACTGAAATGCTGTTTTTCACAGTTCCAAAGACTATTTATGGCAAGAAATTCAAAACTGTAATTTGTTTCTTTAAACATACTGATGGGTCCAGAAGTATGTAAAATTTCCTTTCTATTCCCCTGTATTTTTGGCTTTCAGGGAAGAGGTTATCTGTCTTCACTATCTCCAGATTTTGTCCAGGGTTCAGGCTGCACTTCTTTAGCTCGTGCCCTTTCGTACGTGATGGCAGCACCTCTGAATTAGGCAAGCTCTCTGCCTGTATGAAAAAGACAAGTTTGGGAATTTTTTCTCCTTCGCGTGGTAATGCACCCCTCTCTGCTCTTCATGAGAGGTCCTCTCAAAAAAAAAAAAAAAAAAAAGTTAAGACACAGAGTAACACCAAGGTCTCAAACATATTAAAAAAACAAAATTAAGTGATGTCACTTAGATCTTGGAAGGCTGACAATTACTTTCCTGCTGGAAGCTGAAGATGCAAGTGAAGTCAACTTTAGTATGAAGTTTCATACAAAGAAATTCCAAAGTCAAGTGCCAGCCCACATTTGGTGGGTATCAAAAGCAAAGCAATCTGTTAAGCTCCAGAAGAGCACATTCTGCTAATTCCACACCAGATATTTTGAGATGGCTGTGACAGACATATCAGAAATCGAAGTCCAAGTGAAATATAAGTGACAACAGCATTCCAAAGGATCCCACAACACAAAAGTCTGCGTGGATTCTACCTGCAGCAGGCAGACCTCAAATGAAAGGGGTACTGCAGGTGCAGATGAGGAATGTGCACTAAAGTACATGGTGGAAACTGAAGAAATTCAGGGGAGATGATGTATTATGGCCTTATTGTGAATACAAAATTGCTGAAAACAATGCTTCTTTATTAAAATTCACACACATGGCATCTTTCTCCTATTGCTTACCCATTTAATTTATCCCACTTTACAAAACAAGAAAAAGTGCCAACTCTTTTTTTCCACAGAGAAATGTTCTTTATCCAGCTGTACAATGTCCTGGCTATTTATACCTTGGGATCTCAGTAAACTAAACTGTTAAGAAACCAGACAACAGAATGCCCACTCTCCGTAATGTCTACATGAGCAAAAAATCAGTGGCAGGGACAGGCTGGATCTTTGCACCTCACTTTGAGAATAACAAAATCTGGTATGTAAGTCACAAGTAGTAAATCCTTGTTTTAATCACTCTTCTCTAAAACTAACAGAGACATAGTTATGTTTGGATTGAGGAAAACTTTTTTTAAATTAATACTTGCTAATAGCATCAAGCTATCACAAGGGAAGGATAACTTTCCTACTGCCAACTTTTTAGCATTTACTCAAATGGTAGGAGTAATTTTTAGTAATTGTTTTATACATATAGTTTTTACTTACTTCATATGCAGTAAAAATACACTGCACATAACATATTTAGGAGTTACTGAAGTTATATTAGTATATCATGCATCTAAAGACATTTTTTATGTCATTCCATATTTATCTGTGTCCCAAAAGTACAGGGCACAGTACAATACATTTAGAGAGGAAGTAACATGCTGACCTGATCTATCTAGTCTGATTTTGTGCACTGTGTTTCCAACCAGATGCAAATCAATATGAAGTGTTCCGTACATAAAATACCAAGTGATGTACCTTCCTTTTTTTAATCAAGATTATCTAGTCTTTCATTTTAACTACCTGTAGAAGCATAAGTTTTGTTCAAATTTGTCACAATTTCTCCTTATTCTTCAAGACACAATTATTTTTCATGACATATTATTTTGGCTTGATACATAATGAGGAAAACCAAAACTTTGTACCATGCTTTGGCATCTCAACTGATACAGAGCAAAAAGATCAGCTTCCAAGATTGATTTTCCAGTCTTGCATCAATTTCTTCTCTAATATCAGACTATTAAAAAAATAAAAGGAGTGGAGATTGTATAGATCAATGTATTAGTAACACTCCACTTTTCAGTGGGTTATGGCAGGACCATCTGTGGCTTCAGTGAGCCCTGTTCACCTGCTAGGCTTGCCTTCGTGGAGTCAGCAATGCTTACTGTTGGCTGGCAGGCTCAGCAACCTTGCCAAGCCAAAAAATAGTTTTCCCCTTCCCTTAAATGAATACAGTTACAAAACAGGCTTATCTCTCTTGGCAAATGCTAACTAAAGAAGATTTAATTCCTCTCCACAGCCTTATTTGAGATTTAATAAATTTACTTGCTAACTCCCTACATGGAAATTCTCCCTGGTGAGCAGAGAACTAAACAATCCATCTGCACGTTATAAAGAGTTGCTTTGCAGAATGGGTTTCTGTGGTCAGAGAATAATCCCTTAACGTTGCCTCAAAAAGTTTTCTTTTTTAAAAGCAAAAAATGACTGTGCATTCATAAACACTAGAAAGCTACACAGCTTTTAATACTTGTCTCCACAACATGAGGATGAATTTTGACTGCTAGCTCAGCCACTACATAGGCATGAAATACAATAAGAAACAATTCACTCTCTGATACTTCCTTGCAAGCCTGCCCTTTAAGTAACAGTATGGTAGTTAGAACATAATGAAATACAGTAACTTTTAACATCATCTAACCTTTGTAACACTAGGAGATCTAGTGCCAAATATATCTTTCCATTCTAAACCAATCCAAATCCCCAACTCTCCTAAAGCAAAATAAATCCCAGTAAAGCCACCCAACTGCTACTCTTATGATAGACAGGGCAAATACAAAGAAGGAATATGCTCCTAGTTTTCCTCTATATCTACCTGCTATATTTGTTCTCACTATATTTTGCTTTCATACTATATGGGTGCACTATCAAGACACTGATAGTACAGATACGATGTGGATTTTTTTAAATTAAGTAAGAACTATCAGACTATAGGTTCTCACATCTATTGCGTTTGACGTTTCAGAAATAAACTTCAATCAGCAAGCCTTTTTTGGAGAACTTCTGTTACCACTTATTCTATAAGAAGTGGTAACGGAAGTTCTCCAAAAAAGTTCTGGTAGATGAGATAATTTCATGATTACCCAATGCAAAAAGCAAACTCTTAAACTGCAAATTCCCTTTGGGTTCTTTTTACCAATCAAGATAAGCATCCCTGAGGACATTTCAATGACAGAACTGTATGAAACAAAGCCATTTGCTGGCTTTGTATTCAAAAACTCCCCTGAAACTTCAAAAGCAGTTGCAGGCCAAAGATTAAAAAAAATTCCCAAGCCAGAAAGCTAAGGGAAGGATTTAATCAAAGATAGTCAAGATGGTCAACAATTTCAAGATGGAGAATTTGGATGGTCAGAGGAGAAACTGAAACCTTTCCCTTTATTTTCCTTCTTTGACCTTTCACACTTTTTGTATCTGCTCTTAAAAAATACCAGCAGCAAGACTCCCTCTGCTTTGGCACCCATCTGATCCTCCAGACACTAACACACAGGAAGGGCTAGGTACTTGCTCAAAATAGGAAGTATCAGTTCACCCTGCAGAGGTAGTTTTCTGTCCTCCCACACACATGCTGTTCTACTTCCAAAATACTCTCATAGACAGAACATCTGAATGTGTATCAAGACAAGCTGTGGTCTGAGTGTGTGTCTCAGTTCCCAAGAGTGACCCATCAAAACAGCCTAAAAAGGTTGTAGCATCTTGCATCAAACTCTACATAAGGGGGCTGCAAGGGCAGGAGTACCCCTTGCATTTGTTTTTTTGCATTGAATATTAAGATGCCTTTCTCCACACTTTCCACCCTAATTAGGAACCTACAGATTCATGTCAAAACCAACACAAAGTATGTATGCATGTGAAGCTGAAAAGCTAACACCCATCTCTACCAACTAGATCATTAGGTAGCAAATTAACACTGTGAAAACAATGGCTGGATGTACAGGATCATCAAACAGTCAGTGTGATATTTTTGAAGAAGAAAGGTTGCACGTTCCCTAAACATTTCCCTGAATATAGTGGTGTCCTCATTTTTTTCAGCTGTTTTAAATCTGTGATGTTACACTGCAGTCCATCATTTATACAATCTCCAAGTACTATATAAAAGTTGTTGAAAGAGACACCATACAGAGTAATATTAAAATTCCAGTCAGCAATAGCATATGTTTAACATTTCAGTGTTTAATTCAATTTTTGAACCATGAAGTGACAATAAGCATTTGAAGTGTAGGAGCCCACATACTCTCTCAATGAGCCAGAGCAGGCCTATGAGTTTCAAATGCCCCATGTCAAAACATGTCCCACACAGAAGAAACACAGAGATGCACAACTAAGGTAATGTGCAAGATAGATTGAAATGCTAGGCACTGCCTCCAAACTACTGAATTTTAGTGACAGATTTATTCTAAAACAGTAACATGTGATATCTAAGCCCAGCATAACGATGTTCTAACCAATGCTGTGATCTCCATCAACAAGATACCAAAGCTGCTGCCCTCACTAAAACACATTTTTCTCAGTCTCCTACTTGGGCAGTTTTTAGCAGATTGTTTAAAGATTCCTGACTGGTTAAGGATCTTACAAACTCTGGCTTCATCACAACAGAAGCAGGAGGAAACTGGCACAGGCCTTCAAGCCAGCTCGTAAGCAACAGAGCTAAGTAGCAGGTCTCCAGCACACCCAGCTTTCATTAAGTTTCCAAAAGTTCATGATGCCTCATGATTTCTCTAGCTAAAGGAGTTAGGAAATTGAGACTAGGGAATGAAAAGACGTAAGTTTTTTAATAATGTGAGCTGTTACAACTAGCATCTAATAAGCTGATTATCATGTGTACACTGGATTTAGCTTTTACAGGAAAATCACTTGGCACGTCCTGACTGACTCAAGTGGAAAAAAATTATGAAATATGATTGTCTGAGCTCATCAGGAAAACAACTAGCAGTTCCATTCATGTATATAAAAAAGCAAAATTAAAGGAAAAATAAAATAATCTGAAATGCCAGCAAAGATGGCATCATTAAATCTTTGCAAAATCAGGTTGATTTTAAGTTTCAATTTCTCATCAAATTAATCTATTTCCTAACTTTATACATCAAACTGGATTGCACATAATCTCAAACAGCTCCTATTTTTTTAGGAAATTCACCACCTTCTAGCATCTTTTCAAGTATAAGCTTTTTGGTTTGTTTACACAATATTCCATTATATTATGATGATGTTAGCCATCATATGACAAAATTGGCAATTGTAGCCTATGTTTTCTAAATAAATAGGAAATAATTGCCAGATGAGGTCAAATGACTCTGAAGGACAATAGGTCTTTTAAGAAATGTGTTTAGATCACACATCAAAGGGAACTTGTTTCATTCCAGATGCTTGAACCACCTTTAAGTTACACAGTAAATCCGAATTTATTCCTTGGCATTAGCTAGAAAACACTGTCCTTTTCAAAAAACACATTAGTAAAATTTTGACATTTGCAACTTTCAACTTGGGTGTCATTTTGTCCACAAATTTACTTATCCTTCTAATAATTTTATTTTTATTACTTTTGGTGGTTTAATGTCTCTTTAAGATATTTTTTAAAAATGGTATTAACAAAAACCCAGTAATCTAAAAGAATCACACCCATTTTTTACTACAATAACCTTACTGCTTTAATGTCTTTAAACTGTGAAGTCTGACTGTAGATTAATAGGTAACAAATCAAAGGACAGTAAAGCATGATGAAAGCAACAAATCCTAGACTCAGAACAGTCTGGATTGGAAGAGACTTTAAAGACCATCCTCTGACCCCCATGTTTCCACTGCCCTCCCAACACTTTCCACCAGAACACACTGCTCCAAGTTCCTGACAGGAATGTGGCAACAGTAACTTCCCGGCACAACTTGTTCCAGTATCTCAGGATTCTCACAGTAAGTAATTTCTTCCTGATATCTAATCTAATCCTACCTTCTTTCATTTAAAAGCCATTCCCCCTTGTCCTACGACTAGCTGTGCTTGCAAGAAGTCCCTTCCTAGCCTTTGTAGGCATCCACGTCTGTCATACCAGCTTTGGTTTCTCAGCAAAAATCAGAGTATTACCATATCAACTCTACCCTTACAGCTGAATAACTTCCAATGCTTTAGCTGTTGCGTGGATTGAGTGCTCATTATCAGCCTGCACAGATGAAAATAAAGTTAATCACTGAAACTACAGAGTCAATCCAGATCTATTACATGGGTAAGGAACAAAAACTCTGCTGTACAGGACATAGGAAGAGAGACTGTGATACTGGGTTTGCTCATCTGTAAGAAGTGAGACATCTCCTTGTGGTCTTAATGGTATTCCATTACCTATATAGGAGGGAACAGAAGACAGAAAGCCATGAAGGTGCACAGCGCCAGTTTGAGAAGTTACCCAAAGTCACAACATAGAAAACACCAATTAAACATGTGAATACAATAAACATTTATGTAGGTGGTCAAACGCTGCACCAAAAACCCAGTGAATCTGCATGTCCATCCTTTGAAATCCCCAGAATACAACTGGTCCTGCAAAGTCTAGCTGGTTCTGCTTTGAGCAGCTGCATTGCACCAGATGGCATCCAGAGGTGTCTTGCAGTCTAGACTACAAGCCTCTAGCTTCAGATGGTGATGAAGAGCGGGCTGCAACTGACTTTCCTGCATATTCTCCCTCTGTTGAATTTTTCTTACATCCCCCCATAACCAAAAATGATAAGAACATAAACCAGAGGTTAAACGAATGATAGAACAACGCACCACAGACAAATTTTCTGGGAACTTCTAATAGCTTCTTATAGAAATCAAATCACAAAGTCTTGATAAGAGCATGCCACAAACTCTATCATGTTGAGCTTTCTTTCCATTCGCTTACTGACCTTTCCCAACAAGAACACAGGAAATACTTGCAAGATCATCTGGCATGATGAGAACTGTAGTTCTCTAGAGGATGTAGCCAGGATTACAACATGTAGCCTGCTCCATCAAATGAACGTCTCCTTACTTCCAAGATACAAAAAACAAAAGCTTTGGGTGTGCTTAAGGACGCTGAGCATTGAAACAGTTTGGTTAAGAAATTATCTTCCATGCGGTAGTAAGACTTCCTAGAGATAGCTGACTAAAGAGGTTTGTTATGTCTTGTGTGTGCAGGTGTCTGAAAACATTTGCATCTTGAGGGAAGCACACGTGGCATAAGGTACACTACATGCAAGCCTTCTCTAATCCTTTGTACACTCTGCATCTTCTCCAACACAATGATATGCACATACAAAATTTCACTGCAGAAAACTAAAATAACAAAAAATAAGCTGAAGTATTACCTTAAACAGGTAATAGCCACTGTCAGACACAGGATCCTCATACTCACCATATAAAACCAATCCCTTCGTAAGCTTAACACCTTCTCTGGACCAACTAAAGTATCTACTGCACTGAAGGTAATACTTCTAAAGGCACTGCCATATGTTCTCAGAAGCCTGCACATTCTGATTCACCTTTAACTATGACAATAAATCAGGGCCTACGTGGTATTTTCAAAAAATCTCTTTATGAAATTCATTGTAATTCCCTTACTGGGAAACAATGAATTTTCATGAGTTATGGCACTGTTTGTTTTTTAGCAGTAGGATTAATGAGTGGAAGATCTAGTACTTTTGCTACAGGAAAAGACAAAGACACAATATTTAATAGCAATATTCTCAGGAATCAAAAAAACACACAGTGAATTCACGAGTTTTTAAACACCTCTGTATCATCTTAGAAACTTGGCATTAGTTCACCCAGACAGCAGCAGCTTCTTGTTGGTATATGTGTGTATATGTATATATGCATATATATGCAAAAAATACCTGAATATTTTCCTAGTTTTCTAATAATATATTGTATAGACTACTTACTCCTCAGTGAAGTTTCACCAAAATGAACTTGCTCTAAATGCAGATACTTTCTTCTTAAATTTTTTTTTTTATACAAATCCCTTTTTAAGGGAAGTGATCCCATTACAGCTTTCTGTGTCTCAGTCTGAGACACACTCCTAACAGCTAACCTTTCTGGAGATCCTCCCACTGGCATTTCCTTGCTAAGTTATTTGTCACCTGAGTGACCTCAGCATTGTCTCAGGGTTGTCCCTCCTGCTCCAAAGGCATACTGATCAGTTACAGCCTCAGCATGAGTGCTGTCACCTAGCCTTGGATACCCCTATCTGCAGTAGGGGAGAAGAACTTGTAAGCATGGAATCACAAATTTCCTTCAGTGGCAATCCCATTTCTTGCTCTTGTGAGGACTTCTGCAAAGCTGCCGAATTTGACTTTCAGTCTGTTCATACAGCTCATTTCAGGAAAATCATTTTGTAAAAAATAAATCCCAAAATACATTATTATGTGACAATCTGTCTCTGCTTGTGCTTGAGGCATCAAAGCAAAAAATACTAAGAATCCACACAAGGGAAGGAGGAACAGCCTCCCATGTTCTTCCCATAATAAGAAAAATAGTCACACATTTGAAATGTGATCTCACTAGTGGACATTGAAATGCTGACACTATACACAAAATCATTAAAATACAATACAATAAGCAGCCAAGACAATTTAGCAAGGGGTGGCCCAGTAGGTATTTTAGAGATCTTTACACATCAAGCCTACACAGAGCATGGCTAGAAGCATCTCTGGAAGAGTAGTCTACCGGAAAGTCTTAAGGAATGTTCAAATCAGCAGCTGTGCTTAGTCTTAGATTAGCTTTCTGCTCAGCTTTTGACAAATTCAGAGCAGTAACTACCACAAAAGCCTCTGTCTGATGTGTGGCTAATATCCCCAAACGACAGAAGGGAAGTTGTTCAGGCACCAATTAACAAGTTCCAACAGAAACACGGCAGCAAAGGAGGAGCAACACGGTGTGCCATTGAAAATCTGTCAGTGCAAACGACAGACAATAAAGACAAAAGGACATTGTGTAGGAAAACTCGTCAAGCACTGCAAGCCTACATATTTTATTACAACAAGGAACATAAAAAGGAAGTCCTTTCAATAATTTTCTATTTTGTCTATGTCTTCTACTTGCATATGTTTTGATAACATTACATACAATTCCCTCAGCCTACTATTGGCAATTCTGAGGCTGAATTCACTGTAGAAATCCAGGAAATATATAGTGTGGTTTTCTCAGTGTGTCAAATCTAGTCATCTTACAGACTAACATGAAATATTGGAGCTTCTTATGATAGGAAGAATAGGAAAGCATGGTTTCCTACTGACAACTGCACAGGGAGCTTTGGCATTGCAACACTGAGCACCATGATAAACCCAAGATTTCTCCGGGTTCATGCATTATTGGCAACTTCAGGGCAACTGCTTCCCAGTTTCACAAGTGTAGGCAGCTTCTCTCAAAACCAAGATACACCCAACATCAGCTTTTGGCTATAGATTTGCAGTGACTGGCAGTTAAAGTCAGAATGAAGAATAAAAAAGAACAATAAGCACACAGAGCAAAATCAGGTCTTCTGAAGAGCTTCTGGCTGGGAATTTTTGAACTGGCCACATAATAACAACTGTACATTATTTATAGTAAGTATTTTTCATTTTACTCTTCAGCAAATGGAACCATGGGATATCTAAAAGGACAGCACATAACTCCATATTCCTAACAACTAGAATTACGAATACAAAATTGAATAGTAATTTTTGGTAGGAAGATAGATATTGTTCCTAAATTAAAGAAAAATGCCAACAACCAAGATAAAATATTACCACCACCACTTTGTGTTTCATAATCTGAAAGAGGACAGGTACCCTTCACTAACACCCAGGTTTTCAGTGGACTATGGTACCTACACTAACTAGAAAAAAAGCTTTGAACTACTGGCTTGGCAGCATGACAACTGCCAAATCTTGACCATGTTTGATTATTTTAGGAGTTCCCTAAGCCACAATGTCATCAGGCTATATACCACCCAGAAACACGCTTCCACGATCAAGGCACAGAATTTGCAAGAATTGAATTCTCTTCCCAGACTTCTTGCAAGGTTTCTATGCCTAAACCTTGCTTCATCATCTCACCAGGTTTCCCTGAACATCTGTCAATGTCCTTGAACAGAGGCTTTAGAGTAGCCAACTACAACTGCTGTCATGTAGACATTGACAATGCTTCTCAACTGTGGTAAAGTTTTAGACTATGGAGAGATGTATACTACATCAAAATAATTTAGAACAATAATTGGCTCTGGTTTTCTCTATAGCATCATTACAGACATTTTTAAAATTAATTTCTTAAGCCTTGAAGCTCATTTTAATGCACACTGAAAATGCAAATATATTTTGAGTACAATTTTTGAATACAGTATTTGTCAAAACCCAAGGGAAAAAAATATTCTCCACTAAGAACATGACAAAGCTGTTTGCTTTCCAGCTGCAAAGCTAAAAAAAACCAAAACAACATTCAGCATTTTCATGAGACTCATCATATCCTCTTAGGGATTACTACATAAAAATATTGAGAAATTCAAACCTTTCTGCCCTTCCTAATTGTTTCCCAGCAAGGTTTACTTTCAGACTGTATATTTCATTTTCAGAAAATTAACTGTAACTATACAATTCCGTGTTCAGGAATTGTATAGTTAGAGTTCATTTCCTTTTTAAGAAACTAAACCACATAAATTTGCATGTGGCTGTTTATCTGTGATAACAGTAAAAGTACAAACCATACCACAGTCTGCGTATCCAACAGAATTTCTTGTCTTCAGCATTACAAAAATAAGTGTCTGGTATGTTTGGGTATAAAAAATACTTTGTCAGTAATACTCACCCCTGCAATGCCTGCAGAGCCAACATTGCTAAGAACCTAAGCTGAATTCTATTCCTCATTGGGCATGACCAAATTATTTACTAAATTCCAGTGAGCTGAAGCAGGGGGATTGTTCACAGAAAGCTTTCTGTAACCATGTGGGAAAAAGATTCAGCTTGGCTCTCTGAACACAGTGGGAGCTTGTAGAGCTGGCAACTGGAAGTTCAAAAGTGATTCCTTGTCAGAGTCAACCACTTGATGCACATTTTAGTGATCAACAAAGAACTTCAGGGTAAAATAGGTTTTTGAGCTGTCTCAGAGTATCCTTCAAATGAAAAAGTTAGCTGGTCATTTAGACCTAAGTTACAAACACACCAATATCAAATAAAATCTCACTCCCTTTATGATTTTTCTTTCTTTTTCACTGGGGAATAATGTGACCTGACTAATTATAGAAGACTAAGTTATGTAAATTGTTATGTAATGTAAGGTATTGTAGGGCACCTGGTCACTATTCCTGTAATAAAGATAGATCAGACTAGTGTAAGCTCTTCTGTTTTCTACTTAACAAAGTGAACTTTATTTACGCAGGTGTCTAGTCTAGAGGCACTGAGAAACAGACAGAGATATTGCAAAATATGATTTTGGTGATATGAAACATGCTACTAGTATACAAGGAGAATAATTTCACTGACGCGGGGGACGATCAAGACGCCCTCACATTTTTAAGGTGTTAAAGCATTTGTTTTGCAGCACTTGGGTGAATACTGGTCCTGTCAGAAACTCTTCTTGTTTTATAATCTGATTAGATACAAAAAAGCTGTTTACAATGAACATCTAGTAAGTAAAACAAAAACCAAAAAAACAACAAAAATCAGAACCAAACCATGTAATCCAGAATTAGCACCATCCATTTTAAAATCTAGCAATAATAAATTTTTGCCTTAGCACTCAAGATGAGCTGCCTTCAAAGAAAACCATGATGCTTATACACATGCCCCATAAAAACTACTAATAAGCTTCCAAGAGTATCTTTGCAGTCAGCAGGATCCCAGGGAAGCACCAAGGAAAATACTCTGCAGTTGTAATTCAGCAGATTATCCCAAAACAGAAAAAAGAACCCAAAGCAAACAAAACAACCCCACCAACTAAGCAGCAACAACAAGAAAACCCCAACAACAGAAAAAACAAAAAAAGACCACTACCACCAACAAAACCCCAGTCAAAACTCCCCCCAAAGCCCCAACCTACCAAAACAGACCAAACGAAAACCAACTAAACAGCAAAATCCAACCCATAATACAACAAATATTTTCACAAATCGGAAAAAATGTCTGTGCCATGTAGAAGAACCTGAGGTTCACAGCCTGCAGAAATCCCCACAGTACTCAGCTCTTAAAACACATAATCAGCTAACACACAACTATCTTTGTGCCTCAGTCACTTTTTTCTCTGTTTTTAATCTAGGTGTGTATCTATGAAAAGGTGTGAACTTCCTCTTCATTGTCTTCTCTGTGTAGGAACATTAATCTCCTTTGATAATGGAAATATTGGCATTTTATTCCTGAGATCAAAGGGGCAGCTGAATCTCAGTGATGTAAGATGCATGGAACATGTTTTGTTTCTTTAGGGATAGGACCATGCAAAGAGGCCTCAACTGCATCATTCTGGTTTTCCAACAGTCAGTTTAATCCATGCTTTCATTACAACCACATCTTTTAAAGGTTTTGAAATAGTTTTTTAAAGCAATAATTAAGGAGCTCACATACAAATCTTGTTTCTTTATTCCGTGAACTACACAGATTGAAGCTTTTTTCCTTCCTCCCCTAAATTTTCCTTTCTTTGCATTATTAACCCAGAAGTAATTTAATTTTCAAAATCTAGTTTCGGTGTTAAAAAGAGAAAACATGCATTTGATATTTTTCCATGGAGAGTAAAAGGCCTGTGAGCTCTTTTGCCTGCTACTCTGTGGATGAGCATGCCTATTCTTGTAGTGGCATTTTTCCACGCCTCACAAGTTCAGCAATGCCAAGCTGCTGCCACAAATAAAAGCAATCCAGTAGGCTGCATATGTGCACGTGTGTGTGTGTGTGTGTTTACATATCCTAGTATATTTCTCTGGAATTGTGTCTGGCAGGATTTATTCTCCCATTTTAACAGTAATCCATTATTTGCCCACCATCCGAGAGCCTAGGGATTAATGGGGTTTTAGTATCTGCAATACAACAAGCTGTATTTAAAGTAATACTTGTTCCAAACAGAGTAAAATAGGACATGTCCTGCATAGATGTTAACCCTTTTACTCTAGTCTCTCAAGAATTATACTTGAAGTGCATTTTAGCTTGTAAGCCACCTACCTTTAGAATATCATGAGAGTAATTTCCTTCCATAAGTAATACACTCCTTCGATACAGAACTCCAATTCCCAGTTGAACACAGACATATGAGCTTTCTTTAGGCAATTTAATCCCTGAAAGCATCAGCTTTTCAGTTCACAAAATAAAAAAAAAGCACCCCAAAAGACAAGTTTAATGCAAATATACATAATGAGGTGAAGATTAGTAACTACATTTTGTAAAACTGTCTTAAAATTTATTTCCCCCCTCTAAAGGGGGGAAATGATCCTTGAAGTTTTAGTTTTCATAGTTTTTAGATTCTGCACTGCCTAGTTGTCTAGCTCTGATCTTCACATTAAATGTAAGTAAGTTCTCTTCACAGAGCAGGTAGACAAAACAATCATTTTGCAGCTTGAGACCAAGAGCAACTCTTAGAATTTTCAGTGCTAAAAATCTTAAGAGTGGACTGAAGAGAGAAAACAAGAAGGATAGGACTTCTTAACCTGAAGCTGTAATTGCACAATTCACTCCAAATTTCAAACAGATCAAAACTTATAAAAGTGTGAGACCTTGCGAGCAGTTGCCTATTTTGTGACCATTTTGGGTTCATCCTGGGTGTAGCCCTGGCTGGGCTCTTGTACTGCCCAAGGTATATCCATTAAGGCCTTTTAATAAATACCTACGTAATTCCTTTAGCTCTTTTCAGTCTCTGTTCCAGGTCAGCCTCCCAAGACATCATTTCCACCTTTAAAATTCTATCATTCTGCTGTAATGTCCAATTAACATCTATTCATAAATCCTGTTGGAAGTACTTTCTTCCATTTTATTCAAATTAGATTCATTTTTCACTACATCATCCTGTACGTCCCAATTTTTCTGTTCTTTCCTAATTTAAGGTCACAGGTTCTGAAGCCCCTGATGGACCATCATGCAGCTCTCCAAGTAACCTGTCTAACATTTTCCAGTTGTAAAACAAGAATTACAATGTTGAACCTTCAAATGAGTCAAGCCTGAACTGGGAGAAAACAGAACTTGGCACCAGGGACAGAACTGAAAGGTTTCAGCAAAGGCGAGATTCGAACCTACTTGGAGCTGTCTGATGCCAGAATAAAAGAATGCTAAATTCCCAGAGCATTTACCTACACTCAGCAGTCATGACACACTGCCCATGGAAAATGTTTTGCTTTTAAGTAAGTACAATACTTCAAGGTCACAATTCATTTTAACAAACCTGAAGTACAAAGCTTTGTGTTACAACATATCCCACTCAGAGCGCTGGATGTAAACCAGAGGGCATGCAGACACTGATAAGCAACAAGTAATAACTATTTCCTCCTGTGCACTGTGATGAGATGTATGTCTGCTCAAGAGATGGAAAACTCCAGGTGGCTGAACAGTACAGCAGGAAATGCCACCCTATGTCAGCAAACAAAGGCTGGTCTGGGCAAACTTAAAAAGATAAATCACAACTGGGGCTCAATTAAATTTCTCATTCTCTGGAGATAAGGCAGCCACATACCAACCTGAAACCATCCTGAGCAGATGAGAAACGAGTAAATTGCAATGTGCCGAAGATAAGGCATTAAGAAGATAAAACAGTCTGATTTGAGAGCATCCCAGTACCAGAACTTATGAACTGAAGTAAGTGAAGTAAGTAGTCCTTTACAATACACTATCAAGCATCAAGGGTGGTTATGTTCACCCCAAAGAAGTTATAGCACAAGCAAGAGAAAAGAAATTAAAACCCTGTCCGTACTAAGGACAACATATTATAAGCCCAGACTATTTTCTAAGCCTGAGTGAGCTGAATTTACAATTGTAATAAGAGAGATAATGTAGTTTAAACTATTTTAAAAAATTCCATGTAAGCCTCATCCCTTTTAATGTCAAGTCACTTTCAGAGCATAACTTATTAACAAATCACTCAGTGTTACACATTCCTTTGAGAGACTAAACACAAAGAGAAATGGTATCTTTTTCTGGCTACAGTTAACTACAGCTCTCTTCAGGATACATCCAAGTAACTAAAAAAACCTCTAAAATTATTTGACAAACAAAAAATACCCAATGTGTTCAGAGAGTCATTACTTCCCTGAATCCACATCCCGTGCAGTTGACAGCTTCAGTTTTTCTGCCCTGCCTCCACTCTTCTGTTCTCCTCACTCTGGAGAATATCCTCCTGTGGCAGGATATTCACCCAGAATTACAGCAGTCAGCATTTTAGAGTGATCAGCTAAGCCACTTTGAAGACAAAGGCAAGAAAATAATTACAAGTGATTACCTATTAAAGTCTGACTTAATGGATACCTTATAAATTCAGGATCTTTGAGAACAGTGAAGAATAGCATTATTGTAAGTAAATGGGAACTTTGGGATCACACATATCTCCTGTGTAAGTAAGTGTCATGACAGGAACTGCAGAACCAGAGGTTTGAGGAACAGTCTGAAAAAGGAAAACTTTCAGCATTGTGAAATGCTAATGCTGGGAATTAAAAATGCAAGTGCAGGCAAAGATCTTTAAAACCGCAATTTAAAAATACATATTTTCTGAGTTGCACATTGGTCTTAAGAATTATCACCAACACAGTATCTGAGACCCATTCCAGAAAAGTTACAATAAAAATACAGTAAGATAGCAGCAGAGGAAGCCTCTAATCTCAATACTCCCTTTCATATCAAAAGCAGTCAAAGCCAGAAGGCTGAACACGTAGCTTCAGGGCAACGACTCACTTCTCTACTCACTAACACAAAGCACACTTCCAAATAGAGCCAGTGAAAGTGCACATCTCTCAGGCTATGTCCAGATTACTCCTGCCTCTAGCTGTTGGCAAGTAGAAATGCCCCTCAATCTTCATGCTTCCCCATCTCCACTGCTCTGACGTGAAAGGCAGAAGGGGATAAAACCACTGAACTGACAAACAATGGAACTAAGGAACACAAAAAACACCAGGGCTTTATAGCTTCAAGTTCCATTAGAAAAATTACAAAAAATTTACAAAAAATTGCATTGGAAATGCTTCAGGACAGTCTCCAAGGGTGTTTGCAAAACTTATCAACTTTTGCTAGGCAGCATCAACTAGTTCTTGTGGAAGCCCCTTTTGTCAGTGACTCATACCAGGGTGTTGCTCTTGAAAATGTCTTCTCATTGAAAAATTTGGAGATTTAAGAGAAATAAGAAACAAGCAATTCAAGGGCTCTAGCACTGTTGTCCAGATCAACAAACAGCACAATCGACTTCCTGCCCATGTTTAAGTGGAAAGCCTCAGCTCTGTGGAGCCTGCAGATATTAAAAGCATATTACGTCCTTCTTCAACTATGTTGATAATGGCAAGACACATTATCATCAACAGAAAGCTGGCATAATTCTTGTTTCCAACATCCTTCAAAGAGCTACTTTCCATGTCATCAACTAGTATCATATTAAGTAAATAGCAACAATGCAGCAAATGAAGGGCTAAAAATTTCACAGCCATAATATAAAAGAACATAAAATATTCAGTTAATTTTATTCAGGTATTTATACATAAACAGAAAACACTTCCTTTGTTTTCTTTGTAAACAGTTTAGTACTTGAACATCTCTAAAGATATTTTAAGTTGTGTGGTGGCTAATTTAAAGGTAAGAGAAAAATCCAGAGCAGCTCTATCAGGCTTAAAGCCATACAAGCAGATCAGGTTTTATAAATAAAAGCCAAGCATTTTGGTGCTTTTTTGATTCTGCCCCCTTTGATAAGGTGTTCCCTCAGGCTACTTCTAACAGCAGCACTGAATAGGAAAAAGAAAGAATTTCAAGCCTCTTAATGGCAGCTCAAAACATCACTCAGTAGGGTAACTCTGAAATCTGAGGGCTCTCTAAGGTTGTCAGTGTTTTTACTGAGTCTTTCCTAGGATTACTGAATGCAGTAGAATGATTGAATTTAATGAAAAAGAAAGCCTGAGTTTTAGGCATTTTAAGCCAGAAGCTGCACTTGCACAGAGCACTTGTGCTGGGCACAGAGCCCGCACTGAACCAGTACTTCAAGCAGCAAGGTGGTATGTGTGCCTGCTGGTGGGGTGATCTGTTCTGCAGTTACAAGGCACACGAATGTGCCTTGTGAATGTTTAATGAATGAATGTTTAATTCTCCTTTATAAGAGTTGCATAAATTACAGTGTTAGATGTATCCTTAGCTGTATCTATGACTCCTTTTCCAGAAAGGTTGAGAACCCCCATTCATGGATAATTTCCTTAGGTAACCAGGGTTAGGATAATTTATGTCTTCTGAAGCATCCAGCAGTCAGTTACGCAGCACTATGTGCAGGGCTTTTCCTGCCTCTCTTTTAAGACTGGCCTCCCCACTCTAAACACCTACCTGTTGAACCTATTCCATACATCAAAAGAGACACTAAACAAACTTCACTTTCCAAACCACTTTAAACATTTATGGCATAGCGTGCAACAAAACTGTAAAAGCCCCTTGACAAAACACAAAATGGAAATAATCTAAACAAGAGACAAACAACAAAATATCAACAAATTAACTAGGGAAGGAAGCCTGAAGCCAGAAGTAAGAGAGCATAGTTTATTCTTTTGTAGCAGAGCAACAATTTTACTGCAAGGTCAAAGCAAACTGCAAAGCTCAGCTGTACTGAGCTTTGGCCCAAACCAGGTGGGAGTGCACCAGATCATGACCAAAGGCTTCTCAGACCAAAAATTAACTTTCCAAGTTAAAAATGGACAGACCAGGAAGAAAGCAGTATAGGAAAATAACAGATTCCTGGTGTAGGTGACAAGCTTAGCCTAAGAAAGAAACCATGGACACTTCCTCTAAAAGCCTGTGAGATTTCTAAGCTTCTGTTATCAAGCAATGCATCTGGTAGTGGGAATTCGGCAGAGTTTAGTGAAACATGGCAGTAGATGAGATGATAGCACAGAAAAAGCATGTGAAAAATGACTGATCTTACACTAGGAAACAAAATCAGCTTACAGAATCTATAAAGGATATCAGTGGGAGGTGTAAGAAAACCTACAATCAGAGAAAGTGCTACTTTTCCCAAAACAAAGGTCAGATCATAAGAAACTGAATTCAGGCTACTTAAACCACCAAGAAAATCTGGACACGGTTATTAATAGATTAGTATCTCCTCCTTGGTATATTGAAAACAGATATGAAAGCAACTTGTTATCTGCAGTCTTCCTTGTGGTAAAATACATTATGAATCAAAAAAAAACCAACAAGAGTGTGATACAAGAACATTCTCCCTTGGCTTTTGTTTGGATTCTATTGTGGTAAGAACCTCAGGCTATTTAAAAGCCACCACAAGGAACATGCTTCTTTCAGCTGCATCCCTAATTAGTTTTGTTACTTTGAATACCTGCTTTCTTCATTTTATCACTCTGTTTCAGAGAAGCTTAGGGCTTCCAACCTGTGTACCTTCCATGACGGTGAGTACTGCTGTTTTGGATACACCAAGTGACATATTTAGCAACCAAAGTAACACTTAGGAGAGAGAGTAGAACACTGCTTTCCAAGACAGGTTTTATTTCACAGCAGCATGGTGCATACAGTTAGCACTGACAAAAGACTAAAAGCTGTGCCAAAATACATTTCACTAAAAGATCATGGTAATACCTGAACACTGTCTTTGATTTAAGGAACAAGAACACTAATATGTAACTGCAACATTGTTATTGCTCTGCTCTGGGGTATACTATTCACAAAGTAATGTGCTCTTATTGGACTCATGCATGTGCAGGTCTCATGTTAAGTACACTATAGCTGAAAAGAATATAGATGATGTATTTGACCATTTCAAATGTAGTATGTTAGAATTTTGCCAGCAAAATTCTGAAAGCAGGGACAATTCTGGCATCCTGGATTTCAAGAGAGAATGAAATTCCTTAGCTCAACAGATGCTAAAAATACCACAGAAACATGCAACTATGAAGACTTTCTTTTTACTTCCCCCTCTAGCAAGGAGGGTTAACATTTATGTCCATGGCATTAAAGGTGCCTCAGATATCAGCATCTGCCAAAGACATTGAGAAAAAATAATCACTTCAGAACATGTCCCCTGGCAGAAGGAGGGGACCGAGGAGACCCACGGCAGAATGGAAGCAGGTTACTACTGCTTGCAGGGACAGGCAAGTTCCCTCCCCACCTGCCTCACCTTCTCAAGTGCCCTTACACAACAGGCGTGAGGCCCTGGAACAGGATGGACAGACAGCTGATGATGCAGGCAAGGTTTTCCTGCTGTGCTGATCCTCCTTTCTCTGCTGAACAGTGACAGGACCCAAGGGAACACATAAAGACACATCAGGGAAAGTGTAGGCTGGATATAAGAAAAGATTCTTCACCAGAGAGTGTTTGGGCACTGGAGCAGGTTCCCTAGGGAAGTGGTTACAGCACCAAGCCTGACAAAAGTTCAAGCAGCATTTGGACAACACTTCTGAGCACACAGAATGTATTTTGGAGCTGTCCTGCACAGGGCCAGGAGTTGGACTTCATGATTGTTTTGGGTCACTTCTGACTCAGGATATTCCATAATAAACAGAAGTTTAAAAATAGAAGGAACATTTAAAACATTGATCAGAACATTTCGCAAATTAACTTCCTGCTTCCAAGGTCTATTTTGAGAGGCTGGTGGTTGTTGGTGCTGCTACAAGACCCCATTAGTCCTTCCCCAGAAGACGGCCACTCAACATGCAATGGCTGAACATGAAGTGGCTGGGACACTTAGGCAGGCCATGGAAGTGGTTGAGATGCAGGAGTTAAAATGAAAGAAGGCACATGAAAGGAATAAGTCTGGGCAGATGAGGCATTTCTCCTTAGAAACTGAACTCAACTGACAAGTTGAATGCACAGCAGGGGACAAACTCAACTTTTATCCAAGTTTGCGTGTTTCACTTTGTTTATGATACAATGGGAAAATATGTAACAGTATTTTGGGGCTGAAAATTAGCATGTTTTTCAGCAAGTCTCTTGAACATGCAAGCACACAATACCTGCAGAGACAGAGAAAAATGCTTGCTTATCACTTGTCTCATTTATCAGACTCATTTACCTCAGAGTTACAGTACACGCTTTGCTATTTGTCAGAAATGGAAAACATTCCTGTACTTACTCAGAGGTACAAGTGTCTGATTAAACACTCCACTTAGTGCAACCGAGCATGGCAGAACAAGGGCTGTACAACACAACACAGCAAAATGACATGAGTAACTGCAGGGAAAGGACAACTAAGTGCCTTTCATCAAGCATGCCAAGAAGGGCACGCATCTCTTTTTTTTGAGACATATCCTGAAGAATTTTGGCACTTAGTAACAAGCAAGTCTCCTACAACACTTGAAAGACACACTTCAGAAACTAGGTTAGTGCTCAACAACATGCTATTAGGATCTTAAACACAAGGATTGTTTTAATCATCAAGCCAATGCACACCACTGTATCAGCAGGAACAGTTTGCTGCTTCCCTTTCCTTCACTTTCCATGTACCATCTCCTCCTGCTTCATGAGTCATTACTCACAGACCACTGTATTAACATATGTGGATTTCTTGGGCAGTAATTTAAACAAATCACAGAACTCAAGTCAAGATTTTTTAAGGACTGAGCCTTGGGATTCTCAAAAACGAACAGAATATGCCATTTTGCTATCTGAAATACTTTGAACTGTCACATCATATTCAAATGTATGTTCAAAAAAAGAGACAAATAACTTTGAGTCCATATGAGTACAGCTAATGTTTTAAAAGATAGCATGGTATTCAAGCAAGAGAGGAGGATCACAGCTTCCCATGCTGGTATCTCAGAGTTAATCTCCCACAAGTCTGCTTGACTAAGACTGAAATAAAACTGCACTCATTAGTTCAAAATGTTAATGGTCACACTTTAATATTTGCATGCCATCAGTCTGCTATTCAGGCTTTGTGCAAGGACAATGCCTAATGTGAGGTTCTTTTTTCCAAACTTTAGTTTCCCTAGAGCCAAATATTAGCAGCTGAGCATATTAATGTGAGGATTCTTTATTCACTCTGGGTTTCTCTTGGTTACTGTAATGCCACCAGTAGTAACTGGGGTTTTTTGTAACATGTTTGTAAAACTACTGTATGACCACTGTAATTTCTATATGTTCCCTTAGCTTGATCTAGATGCCACATCATAAAATGATGTTTCTCACAGTCCTAACCATATTCCTCGTTAATTCCACCTTCATACAGGCAGAATTTCGGCCAACAGCACTGGACTCAGAAACATACTCTAAAGCTACTTAAAAATATATGAAAACAAAGAATATTTCTGTATTTTCTGTTTTCCTAACATATGCTCTGAAATTTTCTTTTATGTAACAGTTTGCTATATACTTTTTCACACAACAGCCATTTTAAATTCTATTTTTTTAAAGTATTTATAATATGAATACATCCCTTCATTCTTCAAAGATTTAATCTAAAAAGTAACCAAATAGTTAAAGATTAAATCCTTTTTAAATTAAGGTGGTAGAGGACTGAATTTCACTTTGGACTTTTTAATGTAATCATTTTCTTCTACCATCATTGTCTAGCCACACCCAAAGGCAACTCATACAGAAGTGAGGGCATCTCTACACCTCCACTAAAATGTTATTTATTCTAGAAAGACAATTTACATCCTCATTGCCCTTTTCTCTTCCCCTCCTTTTCAATTCCAACAAATATAGGCTCTTTCTAAAGACTTTGGACAGATTCAGTCTCAAGGACAGGAAAGTAACAGCAGTTTAGAACAGACTTTTTTGATCCCCATCCATGCAGATTATCAGTTAATTGCTTAATTCTCACCAAGGCTGGTCAAACAGCCCTTATTAAAAAAAAAGAAAAAAGAAATAAAGAAAATTCAAAACTTTAATAATTTAGTTAACTATATAAAAACAATATTGATACTTACAGGCTGAGGCTGTTCTGCAATACAGCAGTTGAAACACAACCAAAACTCACTCATTGTTTACAGTCTGAAGTGGGAACACAGATGAAAAGCAGGAGTCAACCTTTGTAAGTCTGCCTGTTCTTTGAACAGGTTTATTTTTAATGGCTCCAATGTGAAAATTTTCTTTTCTGATGAGCTCTTCTCCAAAGACAAGTCAGCCCCAGGACAAAGAACTTGAAGGCAAAAAGTTACTTTAGCGTCTTCTTCCAGAAGGTTGATCCCAGCACCAGAGAAATATTACGAATGCTTCTTTGGTCCCTAGCGTTACGTGAACCTGAAAATAAAAGCACATGAATCAAAAAGAGAGAATACAAAGAATCCCAAGCTCCAAGCCAGCCACCCACACCACTGAGTTCTCGGTAATACCCTGAATCACAGATTGAAAGACTTTAGCAAACAAGTCAGGTGCTTTTTTCTACTGTGACTACCAAAAATGGCATATAACATAAATCCATATGAGACTTACCTTCCAGCTTTGGTTAGACTAAGTGATACCAAGAATTGGTATCCAGTCTTTTGGCAGTTATCTCTGTTTGTTTCTAACTTTCAGAAAGTGATAATTGCCCATACACCCCTTTATCTTATTAGAGAATCGTGCCTGTTAACACGTCATACTTCTCAATGCATACATACTTCTCATTATACACTCACAGTGTGAGATTTAAATGGTATTTAACCTCAACCCTGTTACACAATTGTCAATTAAAGGTATGCTCTCCTAAATGTCAAGGAAACAAATATATTTCTGTATATAGAATATTTGCAAAATGGCTGGACCTGGTCAACACAATGTATTTTCTCTCCTTCCACCCTCTTCTACCCTATGCCTCATTACAGCTTACTTCAAAATAGGGTATTAGTTGTAGACCTTGAAATTGTTCCCTTAAACCTCTAAAACTCCTCAAGTGGAACAAATGAGGCTCCAGATTCCAACAATTCCTTTGCTCAAATAATGTTTATTGGTAAACCTCCATTCTGGTTTCTTTCAGTAGGAATGCAATAAAAATTCCTGTGAGACTTCATTTATCTTGCAACATATCAAACTTTACTTGCAGAGAAAGCAAGATAATGAATATTGAGAAGGTTTTTACTGGCATACTCCTTAACAATTCTTTATACACTTGCATCTTCATTTACACAGATGTTTGCACAACTATGCAATTTCTATTTCTATGCAATTCCTCACAGTATGAAGTGGTTTGGAGGCTCCATGCAATGCATGAAACTAGGCATATATCAGTGTACACCTTCTGTGGCAGAGCAGCTCCACTTTGCTACCATCTTCATTAGTTTGCTACGTGCCAAACACATGAGCAAAGCTGTCCCTCATTTATTTACACACACACCAAATCACTGCACTGTGCGGCCGTGACAGGCCATGTACTTTCCACAACTACTCTCTACAACACGCACAAAAAGAATTCAGCGGAACCTTTTCCATACAATCTCCAAAGCTTTTGGGAGGCTCTCACATTTCTTGGTTTTTAAGACCTTATCTGAAGCTCCTTGAGAAAAAAATGCATGCCGCAGTAACAACATCTAAATAGCAACACCCCATCTAAAGTACTCTCATCTCCTAGCTTTGCAAAATCAACTGATACTGTCAAAATTAGGTTTATCTGCCTGCTTCTTAGATTCCTTGCTTAAAGATCAGAACAGGAAGCAGCGAGGGGGGATATGCTTTGCTAGGTTATCCTGTTGCTAACACCATATAAAACAAAGCAACTTTATTAAACAGGATACCTTGAGGGCAAGAAAGAAACATAAACCAGCAAACAATCCCCGCTCTGACAAAAATACTTTTGTACAACCTTTTTCTTGTCAGACACTTGAAAAGAAGGTCTTAGAACAGTGCTAACATGATATATTTTCACTACTTAAATGATGTTTTTCCTTTCCTTTTCCTGGTTTAAAGATCACCATCTAAATCCCATGAATGGATCATGAAATTGCAATAAAACTTGGGTTTCAGCAAGTAGTGTGAAACGAAGATTGAAAATAGAAGTGTCTACAGAAGTTCTCACTCCATACTTAGGCGGTTTCAGACCCATTTTCTCAATTATTCTGGCAACTGAAAATTTCATTAACTTTAAATAGCAAGAGTAACAAAGAAAAGCTTGACAGAAAAATACTCTGCTGATCTCTACGGGCTCAGAATTTGCACACCACACAATTATTTTCTAAATTTGATTCCGTATGTTATGAAATCAAAAGTAAAATACAGTTAATTCCTGTTAAGCATGTAATATTTGCTACTTCTAGTCCCGTGGCTGTACAGCTTATGTCTCCGTAAGAGCTGGTTAATTTACTTCTAAGACAGGCATGAAGTTTTTCTGAAACATAGCAATGCCCTTCCCAATGCTAGTGGTTCAGATTATGAGGAACTGAGAAATCAAACACTCAAAGTTAGCATTTTCAAGTTTGATATAGTGTAAGCTGTAGAGCAAGGAGTGGGTGTTGCACAGTGAGCTTTTCTTGCTGTGCAAGGAGTCTGATTTGTGACTCCTGAAACTGTGATACTTGTTGCTTCCTTCCAATCTCTCTCTGACTAAGTCCAGAATTGATGTATCAAATTCTTACTGTCACAGAGGTTTAACTTTGATCCCAAGTACAGAAGACACACTCTGAAGGGCAGGGAGATTTTTTGTTGATGTGCCTCTGTGTTTGCTCACTCATACTGGCACACTCCTCCAGCTCACCGCAGCCTCGGGCACCGTGCTGAGCTGCAGCCCTGGCAGCAAACCTGGAGGGCTCCGTGTGGGCACCTGTGAGCCTGGAAAGCTCCTCCTGGTTACAGAACACCCAAGGGTGCAGAAGCCTTGCTCTACACAGCCACTCTCTGCATGCAGGACTTGTGACCTCCAGGACAGTCAAAACGGACCCCCTGCCTTAGATCTAAAGCTTTTGAATGACAAAGCCAAGCTAAAGATTGTAAATAATAATCTCTGATTACATGCTTATTCTTAAAAAGGCGTTTTCAATTCTACAGACTGTAAAGTGCTACATTTGCCTTTAGTTTGGTGGTTCAGCAATCACCAACACTTTTTCAATCTGTTGACTTTTAATTAAAACACACAGTTGACATATCAGTATGTCTGGAGAAAACTGACATTAACTGCACCTCATAAAAGGAAATGAATGCTTAGCAGTACTTTTCAGAGCTCTGGAATTTCATACATCTTCCCAGTCTGCTAAACAAATGATTTTAACAGGAATCAAGTCAAAATAAATATCAGGTATAAATCTGTTGCATCAATATGGAAAGAAAAGCAATTAAGCTGAAAGCAAAAAGGTGTATTGGTGCTAATGGTGATGTTAATGACAACATACTAAAACTTCTCTTACGCTGTCAGTTGCTTGTTTAAAGATCAAGTTGAAACAAGAAAATTCTGCAGTTCTTTTCCAAATTATTTGTTATAAAGAAAGAAAGAGAAAAAAAATATAGTGGCCTACAGCTTCTAGTCAGGTAATTATCTAACATTAGCACACCAGCAATCTTGTAGGAAATTGTTCCTGCAAAGCTTGAATTGCACCCCAAGCCTAGCTGCAATTAACGAGGCCTCAAAATATTTGCAGTATTTCTCATCTAGTTCCCTCCTTTTTCATAGGATTAAGATTTGAATCACAGAACCACAGAATGGTCTGGGTTAAAATGGACTTCAGAGACCATCTTGTTCCAGCCCCCCTTCCACAGGAACACCTTCCACCAGCCCAGGTTTCTCAGGGCCCCATCCAACCTGGCCTTGAACACTGTCAGCGATGGGGCATTCACAACTTCTCTTGGCAACCCGTGCCAGTGTCCCAGCACCCTAACACGGCACGGTTTGCAGTACTGCTGCCTTTGTCAGAGCAGACCTGCCAGATGAAGAGCACAACAGAGGCTGAAGAACGCACTCCACAGTAACAGCTCTGCCACCCTTTGGTTTTGCTCTTTGCTCAGTCTGTGGCAGAACACCGTAGAGCTCACATTGAAAAGACAAGACAATTGCTCTGTCTAAACCAGAAATTTATCAGTGATGAGTGGTGAAACGCCAATTTGTTTTTCCCATGTAAACTTTCTGAACTCTGAGTGCAACTTATTTTAGAGTGGATGATTCACACTGCAAAAACACACAGGATTATCATGCTGAACAACTCTGTTGCATCTTAAGGCTTTTATACCTTAGTTATTATAACAATTTAATAACATATCTAGAAATTCTAAGTATAAAGAAATCAAGATTTTAAAAATAATACATTGTTTAAAATTCAATGTGAAACACCAAAAAGGTAATTTTCTTCACTCTAAGGTTAATTTCACGGTGGCTGGTCTAATGCAAAAACCAAAACTACTGCTTATTGTTAAATACCAGTCACAAAGGCAGGAAGTGCAAGCACTGCATTAATGATTAGTGGGCAAAGTACACTTTATATTACAGTATCACCAATTTTTCTTACTAAAGCAGTACTAGCATTTTGGTGAGAAATATACAGAGCAGGAAAGGTAAACTAAGACATCAATTTTCCCTCTGAGCCTTTCAAATTTATTGATCTAGAACAGGTTAGACAGCATTTACCTTAACTGATCCAAACAGGAATATGCACTATGCTGTGGAGAGTCAGTTAGAATAAAACTACTTAATAAATATACAGCTTGAGAACAGCCTGGTCTTTTTAAAAAGGCATCCTTTTAAGGATGAATTTTCGATATCTTTTGACTGTATGCTGTTCACTGTGGCTTTACACAGGAAATGTGGTAACAACGCTCTTTGACAATCACTTGAAATAAATAAAACCACAGGAAGAGAAAAAAAAAACCTACAGGTGTTAGCATCTGAATTTAACTAGGCTTGCTCAAAGCTCAGAGTATTATTTAAGAAGAGGGGGGGGGAAGCGTAAAAAAAAAAATTTTGTTCAAATCATGAACAAAAATCATGCCATGCCATGGTATGCCCTGACACAACATCACAACATGATGTGCCATAATAAGCATATGTAGGCACAAAGTCACAACCAAGCCCACTAACAGTATTTTAGTCTCAAGTACTTCAAAGAAAAAAACCTTCCAGTTGTTCTTGCTATAGGAGATTAATCCCATGAAATACATGGGTATTTTGATTTGGTTTTTATGCCTTAAAGGCTTTGAAAAACTGTTATTTCCTTCAATCCTGCAAGTTGTAAGTAGAAAATTATCATTTCTGAATGTACTTCTAAGATGTCTTTCACATTTTGCACTTTAAATTTCTATTGTAACCACACTATTTCATCTTGATATGACTAAATTAAGTCATGTGGCAACTAGAAACAAGAGAGGAAGAGGATTAAGGTGTGTCCAAGCCAAGAGAGAGGCTAAGCTTGTGCACACTTATACACACCTACAGCTGTAGCAACCAGAGGACATTCTACAACTCTCAAAGGAGAGAGAGATGTTTTCATTTTCCAGCCTGATTTTTTGAAACAAACCATCTACAAGAAGCAAGAGGTTTTAAACAAATACAACCTACAGATAAAGTTGCTTCCATTCGTGAATTTTGTATCAAAAACTTTATCTCATCAGGTCACTGAACTTACAGAAGCACTCTTCCTCCATTCCCCCCTACAAGAACAGACACTTCTGGGCACTTTGACACTGATTTTAATGCAGCAATTGTCTTCTGCACTTTCAAATCCTGAGAAACTTGAGCTGCAAATAACTCATGCCACACAAAAGATAACATTCACCATCAACATAGCCTGAATAAGGCTGAAATTCTTTTTTCATTTCCTCATAATCTTCCCATATTGATTCTGCTTCAGTGCCTCCCAAGTCCCTCAAGGTTTAGTTTCAATATATTTAACAGTCTTCTTCAAAGTCTGAATTAGGCTTTCTTGTGCATTTTTAAACCCTGAATGCCTATGTCCTGACTGTAAAAAAGCTACTTTTATTCATGTCTTTGTGATACAATTTTTCACATTACTACTAAAGCGGTAAGGCAATAGGTCTTGATTTTGGGATTATTGGTCATCTGGAGTAAATTCTTTTTTTTTGCCCCTATTAATACCAAAATGGTTTTCACTAGTATATTTCCTTAAGCAACTTAGAAATAGTTTGTACTTCAAACCAAGCTCAACACAAACTAATAGCCATGAAAAATTACTAGTATTAGAGCAATTTTCTTCTGAGTTTAAGGTTTGAAAACTGTTGAAAACAGGGCAATAGTCTGAAGGTACTATTTACAGCTTACTTAGAGGAGACGGGGTGATTTTTTTAAATTGTAGTTGTTGCTAATAGTACAGAATCTAGCTTTAGGAACAATCACATCTTTCACTGAACACCTTCAGTTTTTGTGCTTTCAGCTTGCAGGAAGCCATCACAAGCTGCCCTGCAATAAATGTATCCACCTGGCATAATACACGGGAAAGCAGCAAAAGATACAGGAAGGAAACCACGGCAAGTTTCTAAGGAGAAATACTAGGTTTTCCTTATCAGGTTGTTGATAGCATGAGAGGGAGCTGTAAAGAAGGGGACAGCAGGAAAGCACACAATTCTGTCAAGGAAAGTACAGCTCACCAAGTGTGACAGTAAACACATTTCCAAGTGCCAGCTGTGACCTTAAAGCAGAAAGGCATTAAACTTTTTTTTTTTTTTACACTCCTATCTGCAACTGCCCGAGTTTTATTCTGTAGCCCTTCACTTACATTTATTTATTTCATGTGAGGGATCCAGCCCTTGAAAGGTCCTTACTATTCTGGCCACAGAACCAACAAATGAGACAGTACCACTAAGTCACATTAAAATTCTTCATGTCTAGTTCTTTTCAAAGCTTCCTTTATTGTCTTTAATTAATAACTACTTTTGATATATATGGGTTCAATGCACGTTTCTGAAACAGTCAATTCATAGCTCATACTATTCCCCACACTGACATGCCCACAGCAACCTACTTCTCTTGAAACCTCAGCACTAATAGTTCTGCACTATGAAAATTCAGAAAGACTAACAGAAAACTAATTATCCAAATTTTTTTACTCAATAACAGAAAGGAAAACCACAGACTTAATAAATATGTTCTGTTCAACCTAAGACATAGTCCAGGCACATTTTGCCCTACCTCCAAAAACAGCCAGCTAAGAACAAGTGCAAAGCCTTTCAGAATTCACTCCTATGGTTTAGAAAACCTGATTTCATACTGACTTCCTATTTGCATGAAAAAAAATGCTTTCAGACAAAGTTTTAATTGGTCAATAACATTATCTTCTTAAGTGGCAAGTTCTATAGAAGGAAAAACAATGCTTTTGTCAGCTAGCCTCCTAGTTACTTTTAACAGGTAATACCAGTCAGGGAGGAAAAAAATGAACGGGACAAAGTAATGGTTAAAGGCAAACCATCTACACTGTACCCCTTCTGTAAAGAACTGAAAGAAAGGAATCCCCAAAAAGACTAACATTCCTGAAGAATGCCCAGTTATTTTAATATTATAATTATAATTATAATTATTATTGTCCTGTTCTACAGTAATGATGGGGAATCCTCAACATTGGCATCCAGTGAGACCATAATTTTAAAAACAGGGCAGCATTAGAGAGAATGGAACAGTCTATGCTCACAACATACTACATGGCAGACCACACAAGATACTGAAGGGACCCTCACCTGTTCTTAGTATGACAACAGATAAAGAGCATTACCCACAGCATTTAAAATGTTCTTTTTTTTTCCAGGGAAAACAGGAAACTAAGACATCAAGGCAATATCCAAGGGAAGTTTGGGACAGAGGAAAGGAGTAAGTGTGAACAAGAGAAGAAAGGCCATTTAAAGTGCCAGAGTTCACAGAGGCAAACTCTTAACAGTACAGGAAGTGTACCATATAAAAAAATATATCACTATGGCACACCAGTATTTCAGATTTTAGCCAGCCACTGTAAAACCTGTAAAAACTGTGGTGCCACACAAGTCTGACGCTGTACCTAAAGATCTTTTAATGCACTTCAGTAAATTACTGCTGCTACTTCCATTGACCCAAATGCCTGGTGCATAGTGCCAATTTACACACAGACACAAGGTATTCCTATTTTTTTATTCTAGTTTTGTGCAAAGCATGATTCAGGTGACAACCCACAAAAGGCAACCCAGTCACCAAAACTTTACACCATTTATACATTTCAGCAAAGAAAGAAATCATACTCCATTGGCTACAAGTTACACAGGGATCTTTCTCTAGTATTACACCTTTTTCTGGTTAAATGATTCTCATGCTAAGTAGCTCACACGCTCAGACTTTCTCCTGAGTCCGTAGGTTTGTTTAGTTCATGGGCTGTCAGTCGGTGATCCCCATCTCCCTCTGCCAGAATTACTTTTTACTAGTTGGAGCTGGTCTCAGCACAGTTGCTGTGTTTCCTTTATTAGTTTCTTCCTTATCTTAGGAGTCAAGCCAAAAGTCCCTGTGGCACATAAATTCTGCTTTGTTTTTGTCCACTATCAGCGGTACATCCTTCTCCCCAAGCTTTGTCAACCTCCCCCTGGGTCTGAGAACACAGAAGAATGTCGATGCTAAAATTTAACGAGGCAATTCTACATAAAAGTAATTTATCTAATACCTGGACATCACCTCCCTCTTGATTGCAAAACAATTATGAGACCAAGCGCAGTAGGCAAAAGCAGTCTCACATTTTGTGGGACTGGATAAGTCAATGTTACCCCATGAAACTACCCAGGATCCACATGGGGCCATGTGAAAAGCCAGATGAATTTTCTCTGTTCAAGTCCTCAGCATGGACTATGCATGCTTCAAATGGCTAGAATGTATCAGCAGGATGTCTCTGCTTTAACTTTCAGTTCCACAGCATGCAAAAAACAAAACAGAAACAGGTTTTTGTTAAAAACGCAACAGAATTGGGTATTTTTAATCTGCTATAATTTAAGTTTGTTTAGATGACTTGAACTCTGTGTATGCATCCACATGTAGGCACATGGGACATGGCTTAAAGAAACTTGAAAGCTAAGACAAATCACAATTTCAAAGATACTTTGGGTCACTCTAGAGTAGAAGTGCAATTTAGGACTTCTGGAGCGGGTACTCAGAGAAGCTGTAGGCAGAGGCCGGTGAGCTCATGCAGTCATTTTCTCAAGTGTACCAATTCCCAAGAAGCAGTACATCTTCTTGTCACTGCCCAGTGTGAACTCACTTAAATGACCACTCTGCAGCTTAATACAGGTGACATCTCTTGGCTTCAATGTCTACCTCCGTTACTGTTTGCTCATGTGAAAAGCACTCACACAAGAGCCTCACACACACAAGTCTAAATCAGGCTTTGACTGGTCTGAAGTGGTGTCAGTTTTTCCTGACCAGACACTTGAGAAAAGTATACCGAACACTCAGTTCATTTTACAGGCAGTCCATCTTCAGACCGAAATTGGTACAGAAATATCACCCAAATTTGGCAGAAAAAGCAGGATGTAACTGAGGCATATGGCAGAGCCGGAAAAAAAATTTTAGAACTTGTGAGAGGTGGCAAGTGCTAACTGGGCCTGTTTGGATTTCACTTTAAAGATAAGCATGGGGAGCGGCACGAATAGACTCACAAAGCAAGTCTCATAAAGAATGCTCTAGTCAGAAATCTGTATTCATGTAAAAACCGTGTAAAAAAATATGTGTGGTTTCAGACTACACCATGTGGAGAAGAAAACTGGTAAAATGTTTGGCTTTTTCCTATTCTCCATCAATAGCTAGAGATCAGGTAGCACATTAATGAGTAACATACAGCACAAAATGATGCCTAGACAGGATGGTCAGATTTCACCTTTTCCTAGCAGTATACAGCAGTAAATGGTTTTCTCCCCTGCCTTCAGACTTCAGTTGCTATAGGTAGGTATGTCCGGATTTTCCTTTGCCTTAAGTGACTTTAAGAAATGTCACTTAAGGCAAACAAAAATCCAGACATACCTACAGCAACAAAGAAATCTGGTCCAAGTACCGTAATTTAAGTAAGCCATAATGCAGGTAAGAGTGTCCTAATTCTGTAACACTTAAACAAGTGCAACAAAAACAATGAACTGAAATACAGCCCCTGAGAAGCACACACAGAGAGCTCCTACACTTCCACAGCACAGAAAACTCCTTTCAGCCACTTCTACACACAAGAAACCTGCTAAAAATTGTGACAGCATGTGTGTGCACATGTCCATACAAAGCCACACACACAACCTACAATTAGTAACTGCAGCAATCGTTGAATATTTCATTCCTATGGCTAAGGCTCTCATGCTATATCCAGCAAGTATGAAAACCACCAACTAGAAAGCTAATAAGCTTTTGCCTCTAAAAACTTCAGATAGCCATATGATATTAAGGAGAACAACTACCAATTGAAAAAAAAATTCTAGGCATATCTAATTAGAAAAAACCAAACATATATTAGAGTTGTAGTCAGTGTGAAATAACATTTTTCAGGTCAACAGCACATTTTGATTCTTTTGCTGGAAGGAACACTTGGTTTTCAAAAGAGAATGAAATTCAGGAAAGGGAGAAAAATCAGAAACTCTTCGGTTTTTTTTATACACAGAGTTGCTCTCACTCAGGCATTACACATGCACAAAGTTATATCTCCTTACCAGCAGTAACAGCAGTACCCATACAGGGTTGTTTATCATAGAAGAAATACCGTAATTTCCAAAATATCTTCTTTGGTATCTAATCTTCAAATTTCAGCTTGATTCAGATAAAGCATATTAATAAAATGCACATTAATTAAAAGGAATTACTGTTCTTTGCTTCCCCCTTTCCTAAACTGAAATTCACTGCAAATGATCCTTAATATTGAGTTGAATTTGAGTATTTACTTTACTCTTTAAACTAAGTACTTGATCACAGAGAGCTCTTGCTGCTTACACTGATAAAAATGTTTACCTCCACGGAGTATGAAAAAAATGTAACTACAAACAAAATCTTGAAAATCCTCACTGACTTTCATTTTGTGATAGGTGCTTAGTAATTTTTCGCTTAGAGATCTTGTTTTTTGGCAAGTCCAAGATGGATGAACCCATTCTGAGTGAAGAGTGCTTTGATCCAGACGGACATCATCAAGAAGGTCTGACTGAAGTCAGCCCTGCTGTGCAGAACTCTGCTAGGCCATATCTTCACAGGAACTAAGGAATCTAGGCCATGTCCTACCACAAGCTAACAGAACCAGCCTGAGCTGACTGTGGTGGGGTCATTCCCTCAGCCTTATCTTCTCCAAGCTGAACAAACCAAGTCACCTTAACCGCACTTCAGAATTCTTGCCCTCAAGACCTACCACCACCTTGGTCACGTTGCCCTCTCTAATAGCTTTAGATATAAAGATATTTAGATATTTAAACTGTGTAACCCAAAACCTAGCACTCAGTGTGAGGCTGCCCCCAGAGCAGAGCAGAGTGGGACAATCCCCTCCCTTGCCCAGCTGTGATGCTGAGCCTGATGCACCCCAGGACAGGGTTGGCCCTCCTGGCTGCCGGGGCACTGCTCACTCATGCTCATATTCAACTTGTCAGAAAAACCAAGCCCCAGATCTCTTTCCAACTCTCTTTCTGGATGTTGCTTTTCAGACTCTTGCTCCCTAGTTTGTATATTCAAGCAGCATTATTTTGGATCAGACACAGAATGTGGCATTTGCTCATTTTACATTCCATAGGGCTGGTGATGGCCCAGCTCTCTGGTCTATCCCAATCTCTCTGAAGGGCCTCCCTACCCTCAAGGGAGTCCGCAACTCCTCTTAATTTAGAATAATTGGTAAAGTTACTTCATGTAGGACAATTTACTTAATATCTGCATTCAGAGACCATTTCTTAAAACACTAAAGAGCAATGTCCCTAAGACGTAGCCCCATGGAACCCCACTAGTGACAGGTCACACCAGTCTGATGTCACCCCATTCATGCAGCCCTTTGTGCCTGACCATGAGCCAGCTGCTCACCCACCACATGAGGTGTTTATCCAGCTGTGGGCTGGACATTTTCTGCAGGAGGGTCCTGAGAGAGACAGTATTGAAAGCTTTACAGAAATCCAAAAAAGATTACATCAACTGGCTTTGCTTGGTCAATTGAGTAGGTTACCTTGTAAAAGAAAATTAAGTTTGGTAAACAAATATTTCCCCTCATGAGCTTATGATGGTTGTGACCAATGACTGTGTTGTCCTTATGATGTTTTCAGTAGCACCCATACCAGTTACTGAAGTGAGAGTGACAGGCCTGCAGTTACCACTCCTTCTCACCTTTCTTGAAAATTTGGTTAAATCACTACTTAGTTTGCATTCAATTACTACTTAATTGATTACCATTTAATTTACATTCAATCACTGATTAACAGTAATTTGATCACCATGTAATCACTAATAAAAGCCTTTTAGTTAACATTATAACCATGACTTCTCTAAGTTCACCTGCCACTTGGCATTTTACACATCGGACAATAGGAACAGTTTTACCAAATTAAGTTAAAAAATAACCTATTAAAATTTAGAAAAGTAAAATAGAGAACCAGGTAGTGACGTCTAGCTTTAAGCCCAAAAGACACTATGACATCTTTCCTACATATGCAGAAAAATAACTAAGAACATATAGTCAGCTTAAAATAAAACACATGGTGCACAAATTTTCAATACTTCACTGCAATTTCATTGAAGATATCAGAATTATTGACCTAGTTAAGAAGCAAAGTGCTATACAAAAAAGGAAATTTCAAAATGTTCCAGAAACATTTTAACAAAGTATATACTCTCAGCAGAACAGTTACTGCTGTTCTGCAATCTGAACCCAAAGGAAACTAGATGGTCTCCTCAGAAATGAGCTGCCTATCTTGCCAAGGAACACTGACTTGGCTTCCCTGTGTACCCACGAAAAGGTCACTGCTGTTAAAAATGTCCATTTGGGAAACGTCCTGTGGGTAATATCCCAGGGGCAGAGTAAAACTCACCAGGAGTTCTACAGCCAGTAAAAAACCACTGCAAACCTCAAACAGTTTGACTTTCACAGGGAACACCCACAAACAATGGTCTATGGCTCACCTACCCTGGACAGGTATCCAGGGAAAGGAAAACCAAGAATAAACCTGTCAAGGCTACAAGCCACTTTTCCTAATGGCTTCAAATTAGCTTGTTCCTACCAGTAAATCTTAAACAGATTCATTTCAGCTCCTGAAACCGAAAGCTGCTGACAAAGCCATTAACAGCTTGCAGTACTTCACTAAATATGGAAGCAATCTCACGTCTCTCAATTCCTGGCTTCTCACTATAAGGAAGTAAATAGGTAATGTGAAAAGCATACTCTGACACCAAATAACCATAGGATGACACTATTTGAACTCTGCAGTGAACTCCAGTTATAGTAATAACTCCAAATTGTACTGTCATAGAGCAGACAGAAAATACAAGCAACATCCCCTTAAAAAACAGGCATATTCAATTCAGATATGATATAATTTGACAGGTGTAAATTCAGCCTGCCAACAATACACTAATAAACTGCAGATTATCCCATGTCACAAACTCTCCTATCTTATCCAAGAGCCTACTAACCGAATGTGTTTAAACATTAAAACATACTTCATAGCATAAAAGACTGCTCTTTTACATTCTGAGTTTTGGGGGTGTTTTTCATAAAAACAAAAGAAATCAACCAAACCTCAATTTCTTAAACTGTCAAAATGACATTCCTATGAAATAAATTGTGAAAAATATGAGTTTTCAACTGAAGAACCCTCTGTTCTCTGTGATGCAAAGTATTTTCTATAAGTTGCATTAATAAGCATGAGAGGACTGAGACAGTATACCTGGACACTTCTTGTTCTGTTCCTCAGAACACAACTACAGAAACTTTCCAGGATACATCTGGATTCAGCACATGGTCTCTTGCCCGCCCTCAAGATAACAACTTTCTTGATTGCGTCTATTTCACCATTAGCTTGGAACTTTTCTGTGAAACAGAAGCATTTGGTTGGCTTAAGGTCTGGGCTGTGTGACAGCAGGGGACCATAGGCAGATCAGCAGGTACCCTGGCAAGATCTGGAGCAGGTTCTTTGCCAAGGGGCAGGCACTGGGCATCCAGCTGGCTCCAGATCCACCCCAGGAGGCAAGCCCTGGGTCAGGGACCTCACACAGCCCTCCAAGCCCCAGGCACAGCCTCGGGGATGCTACTGCCTCTGCAAGCCCCCCCAGTGCAGGTGATGTTTTTAAAAGCTGATGCTTTTAAAAGCTGAAGGAGAAAACAGATGGATATGTAGGTTACTAAGGTTTTATTTTTCTCCCCACAAAAAAAATCTGATTCACCTGAATTACATTTACACATTCATTCTGACCGCAGACGTACTTCAGCCAGCTGGCTCTGATACGGTCATGCATCTGCTGTTAATTCTCTTCCTTAAAAATGAATTTTGCTTGCTCTTAAGCGCATTTTGCACCAGAAACACACTATTATTTTTTTCCCAATACATTCCATATTAAGCTCACATCACACAATATGAATTATATTCACTGCAGGCAAACATGTCATTGTCAAAGCTGAGTCATGACAGCTACTAAATACAACCTCTTTTAAAGAGGATTTAAAGAATACATTTTTTTTTTTAATCAATTAGTCCAGGGACTGTAAAGGTAAACTGTTAACCTTATTGTTGGTAGAAGATGTTTTCTGTATGCTAAAACCTAACTCGCAACAAAGTTACTGCTTCTCAATTAAATTCAGTTACAAAAACTCTGTATCCTGCTGCCCTGAGCTCGGAAAGGGATCTTCTGAATGCAGAGCCAAAGACAGTGCTGGAGTCCTAATGAGACCCCAATTTCATTTAATAAAAATTAACAAGGTCCCCAGCGCTTCTTATCAGGTTCATGTTCTTGGACTGATCAGAGAGTTCTATTCTGAATTAGTAATGATCTATCACAACAAGATGTTCCCAAAAAATCTTAACTGCACAAAAGAGCCCACAAAGAACCACATCACAATCCTCCCTGCCCCCAAATAAGGATATTTAATTATTTAGCTCAAGGCCAGACAGCATTTGCCGCTTAATTCCTTTTAGCTTTCAGTTACTCATGTTCCCACACAAAAACTTCTGCCTTTGAATGTCTGTTCTAGAGACCAATTTATTAACTAAGAAATCAGAAAACATATTCTGGAAAGGAGGGAGAAAGAAGGCAATGAGGAACACAGGGATATGAGGCTAGATCTGCCTGTGGACAGACACACTGTGCCTACAGAAGATGCAGGTGTTTAGCTGCCTGAGGTGTGATCTCATGCACAATCACTGCGCTACACTTCATCCGCATCCCCTGGTGGCACCTCTGGAGATGCCAGGTGTGGCTGTGACGGAGCTGACAGTGCAACTGCTACACCTGACAGAACTGTGGAGCAGACTACAGAAAGTGAGTCTGGACCAGCCACTGCAGCTCCCACAGACAGACACAACCCAGACTAGCCAAGCCTCAGAGCACAGCCTCTCCCAAAATGCCTCCCTGCCCCTCACACATTCTTGTACATCCACCCCTTCATGGCCATCCCTGTAGGGTTGACTGCTGGGCATCCAGAGCTAAATCTAACTTTGTTTTTTTAAGATGTGATAATTGCAAAGCAGAGTCATGCCATATGGCCTAGCTAAAAATTAGTTCAGACAAGTGTTTTTTCTCCTGAAAAATGCAGTGTATTGCTATCTGGCACAAAGAAATCAGAGCTGCATCATGTCGAAACTATTTCCATATAATCGTAACAACAACAAAAAGAGGTACTTAAAAGATCTTGAGTTTGGCCTAACTAAATGCTCTACAGCAGCAGTGTGCTCATAAATTGCTTGTATTGTAAAATACTGAGTTACTTGTCAATAGCTACTACATAGCTCAAACAAGCTCAGAGCATGTTGCCAAGTCAGGCACATTGCAGGACACTTGTCTGTCAATTTCACAGAAAGACACTGCTGCTCTGAAGGGAAACAGAGGCGCCTAAGCTGAGCATAGATGTGGGTTTCTCATTTAGTTGAAGATAGCTAGAAAGTCCTTTGTTAACAGAGTATTTTTAATCACTGTGAACAATGAAGAGACCAGTACAGTGTTTTCAACAATAAATAAAGAAAATCAAAATTAAATTACAAGGGATAAACATGAGATCAAATTATCTAGCTTATTTATCAAACATAGGAGGTTTTTATTTGCATGGTCATGCTTTCAGATGAAAGATGGAAGCATAAAACAGAACTTTAATTACAAAAAAATAATTATTATGTCCAAAACACAAAGGACATTGTTGATATAACTGGGTTATATCTTTCTAAGGCAGGTTTGCAAACAGCACTTTTGTACTCTGACACACAGACTCCAGGCCCCCATTACTAGTCTAAAACAGACTTAATCAATTTATTCATTAAATCACGTTAAATGGTATAGGGGAAAAAACAGAAAGCTATTACCAAAATACATTGCCTGGAGTTTTTTTTTCTAAATTGTAGAACAGTCTCAGTAGGCAAGTAGTGGAAGTTTCAGCTCATTACTCAGTAGGGGAAGAAACAAAAAGGTTCTTGATGTATGTTAAAAAGCTACATTACGAAAAAAAAACCCGAAAAAAGTTAATTCATTAACGATTCAAAGACTTTGCCAAAACTTTGAAAAACAGTACCAAGCAAGTAACCAGCTTTTGCTTTTTCCCTGAACAGACATGATTCATCATCTTAGATCCAGTGACTTCTTTGATATAATTTGTGGTGCCAATTTTGAGATAGAATTGTCACAGCAAAGGCTGGTAGTTACTGTAAAAAAAAATCATGCATTTATATAAGGACTTTTGAGCATAATCAATCATCATGAATTCTATTTCTAGTATTTAACAGGAATTAGTTTAATTGCTAAAACATAACAAACAAATAAACAGGAGGCTCATGGCAGGTATAGGCTTTAAGGAAGTCTGACCTCTGCCTCTTTATGTGTGTGGGAAACTAAGGCATGCAACAATTGTATTTTAAGGCAGCCAATAACATGCATAGTCAACTTTGTTCTGAGCACACACATTTCTACCATTTCAAGGATTTCCATGTGTATCTTCTCAGAGATAAGGCATTGAGACTGCTCACAGATACTAAAGACAGAGATCCTTTCAACAGGTCAGCAGATATCTACTAGTTTTTGAAATTCTGTGTATTAATCTTTTACAATTTTATGAACAGACACACTAACAGTAAAATGTTACCTTTTCCTAGAAAGCAACACAATATATGCGTCAGCAGAAATTTTTCTATACTCCGCTCACAGAACTCTGCAGTTCACTGAATAGCATGCCTTGAAATAACCCCCATTGAATATGCACTGCTGATTACTTTAATCTGTGATGTGTTTAAAAAGAACTCTACACATCTGCCTTGGTATCTGTTTTCATTGCATTCTAGCAGTACAACTATAAAGACATTCAGACAATTTCATCACAAAATCACATTATTTTTAAAGGGAATCTTCTCAGTTATACAGTTTTTACTGCTCAGAACAAACAAGCGGTCCTCTGCATGTCTGTTAGTAACACACACTGCTTGTAAATTAACATAATATTCAGATAAGACCAGGTTTCATCCTTCTTTAAGTGGAAAGATTGACTGAAGTAAGGATTTATAATAGGAATATGCTGCAGTGGCTGCAGGGTCCATGGAAATTACTTTTTTACTAGAGGGGCAAAATTACAGTATCCACAAGGTGAGTTAAGAGTATATACTTCTCAAGTTCTATGTACTCTTAGCAGTGTCATTCCCCTTATGTCAATCTTGTGTATTTACAAAAGCTCTGCAGTATCCTCAGCAGCTCTTTGACAAAACCATCTAACAAATCCCTAATGGATACAGGAAGTTCTGTTCTTTAGGTAACACTAGTAAAACACATACACAGTTGTTACAGCTGTCAACGCTTACTTGCCAGACACACACCAAGCAAAACGTAAAAGAAGATTTGTTCTCTTTGCTACAAATAGGCAACAATACAGGACTGTAACTGTGCCAGATAACACTTCATTTCTCACTGTTTATTAATACAAGGGTTTGTGCAAGTCACTAGAATATTGTATTCTATTTTGAAAGGGTTCTTATATGGCGTAACAGGATTTTAAAATGCCTCATTTTTTTCTCAAGATACAGATGTTATACTTACAGCTTGAGATTACGTATAGAAGTCAAAAGCCTTGTAAGTGAGACAACTCGCAGAAGAAAAACAGCTTTAAAAAAAGGTTTGGAAAGAAACCTTGGTTACTAATGCTGACCCATGGAAGATACAAAAAACCTAATAACATCCTGTTTTCTGAAGAATATATTTGCTACAACTGCATTTCTTTGCATAACTGCTCTTTGCCAAGCATTATTAAGTTAGAAGTATGTTTTTTAAAAAACAAATATATAGTAAAGTCATTGGTTAATTTGTGGCCCCTAACATGCTTGTACTCCTTCAAATCTATCTGAATGTTCATTTCTTCTTTCATGTTTGAGAGTTGTGTCTTATTTTGTAAACTAAGAAGCAGAAAAAACCTCCATGAAGTTTGAAACTTCATTGTGTAGATAAATACCAGATTAATGGAAGGTAACCTGCCTGTCTAGTTGCAAACAGAAACAGCGATAAATGGACAGGTATGCTTCCCATCTGAAAAGGCCTCCACAACACCATTAACCACTACTCTACACAAACAGACATTAAAGTAATAATTGAAGATCTGGAACCTCTAGTCCATTTGTATAATTTTTTAAAAATAGGCATTCAAATGCCATTTGAAGAAAAGAAGTGATGCAGTAACCATTAGTGCCCTTAGAAAGTTATTCTGATGATTGAGCCATCTAAGTCTGAAAAATATGCCCCTTCATTTCCTTACAGCTCACAAGCACTTTCTCATCCTGCCCTCTTTCCTTAACTTTTTGCCCCTTTTTCTCAAAGAATATTATCTCTACCTCCTCACTTTTAAAAAGGCAATATACAGGAAGAAGGACAAATAAGCATCTGAATAGGGTGCACATTAGGGAACTAGCGCATCACTAGCCTTTTACTATTATTTTCATTACGAATGACATCCCAAGTAAAGACGTACAACACACACTGTTTTCTTTTGGAATAAATTAACCAAGTCTTTATAGTAATTTTCCCCATTTCACAATTTACCTTGACATTTTTGCCATGAATGTATTCCATATGTTTTGGGTTTTTAAAAAATTAATAAATATCCTATTGCTCTTGTCTGTGTATCTAGCTTCCGTAGGACGACCAAACTGGTACAGCTCAAATCTCAAAGAAATAAAGACACCAGAGTGACGGACAATGCAGAACTTGGGAAAAGTAACCCCCAAACTACTAGGCATATTCCTCAAAATATTTGCACTAGTATGCTGCTGTTAAGTCTGAAACTAATGTTAGAATTGAGTGCAACTTTTATCTTTCTGCTGGTGCTTCAAACAAACAAAACAATAACCCTCAAGGTGTATCAAGCTAGACAATTCTCAGTCTCCTAGCGCTTTTCCTTTTGTGATGTCTGCTCTTTCCTTTCTGCACTGTGAAGCAGGCATGTTAGATCCTGAGGACAGTAAGGGTAGGAGCCAAAAGTTAGAAAACAAAATAGAAAGAACAAGCCAAGCAGCCATGCTGTGTTCAGCTCTTTATGCAGTGATGGTGAGAAACAGCCATTGAAAGAGAACTAGGTTCTTTTTGCTACTGAGTCCTTTTATACTTATGCTCCTACAACTTCTGTTAGCAGAGGAGCCTGTGCTTTCTGCTTCTGCTCCATGTTGTCCAGGTCTCCACACTAGCCCAGTCTTCAGACATTTCTCTTACCTACTTCTTGATTTCTCCTCTTTCCCAAGAACAGCTGTTCTTCTCCATCAAACACATGTGGCAAGGAAAAATTGTCCATTAAATATTAATTTCTGTACCGGTAAAAATAGTATCTACTTACAGCAGGTGTTATCAGTGTGAAATAAAATCATAATGCTGTAAGATGGCACAGTAATGAAGTTACATTCTTCTCCCCGTTGTGGGCACTTCAATTTGGTGATCACATTACCTGGCGGTATTTGCTTATCCACACTGAATGAACACTTTCAAGCACAAAGACCTCACTCTGGAGACTTTGTTTGGTAGGCAGAAAAGGGGAGTGATCATTTGTAAGAAAACATATTTCAAACCAGTATCAACAACTGTGATACACATCAGAGGCATACTGTCTCCAAGCAATCTCTCTTGCATTATTTCAGTTAGTTGAACAGGTAAGGAAGGCAAATTAAATACACAACATACTTCCCTCTAGTCCCCAACCTTCTGACCTAAGCAGAAACCCTAAGTGAAGTCTAAAAAATAAACAATGTTTTGACCATAGCATTTCTCATGCCAAAACAATGACAAGTCATGGAGTACTTCTGCTGATAACTTTAAAGTCCTGAATAACAAATGTGAAGTATAATACTTGTGCTGCCTCACTATGAAAAGAATGCTGCTTCCACACAGAGTAAGAATCTCAATAAATATAAGCATGAAGACTCCAGCATTTCTCACATCATTCAAAACCATTTACCCACTTGAAACAGGGAAATACAAGTTACTTTACTCAAGATCAGCTACAGATTTTTCAGACAGCCAACACAACAGGCAGTTTTTTCTAACATACATGACAAAGTCATAAGGAAAATGGCAGTGACAACTACTGCGGCTTTTTGTATGGGGAAGGATTACCAGGTTCCTTCAAGACCCAAACTGGCCACAGACAGCACAGTAAATTACAAGGCTTAGCCCCTGATGGACTTCATACCTGATGCTTGCAAGTTTAAGCCCAGAAAACAAACTCTTTTCCAGAACCTTCTACACCACTCTCACCATCTGGCATCTTTATGGCAGGTAAACTTATTAACTAAATTATTTCTCTTGGTGACTATTTAGTTCCTTGGACCACAAGATAAACGTATATTCAGAAGCATCTTCCTGGCTCCAGCTGTTATTATGGTGAAATAAGACAAACCATAAGAATTTCCTAATATACAAATCCACTACTTTTACTGGTATCCATGGTGCTGCCATGGTCAGCACATGCTTCCATTTCAAAACAGAGACGAAGTCTCATTTAACAGAGCAGAACTTGTCCCATGCCCTCATTGCAGCAACGAAGAGAGAGAAACCACTGACTAGTACAACAGCGTCATTTTCTCTCAAAAACTGATGTGGCAAATGACCACAAAACAGGCATTACACAAGTTTTGAAAAGACAAAAATAGCCCAAACTAGCACACTGCCTTTTACAAAAGAGGTACAATGAGAGATTTTTTGACTTGGAGAGAAGAGGCACTATTTTCTTCAGCTCTATGGAGACGCTTTCCCCAATCTCCAGTTACCTTGAACTCCTATGAAGCTTTGCAGAAACTTTTGAAAAAGACATTGTAGTATCTCAGAAATATACAACTGGTATTTACAATTGGTAAATATCTTCATACTGAAGGTTTGCTTTAGCGCTCTGCCTGCACACTACAGAACTACTGCAAAACTCCATTATCAGACAAGTTAAGTTGTGAAATGCAGTGGAAGCCTCTCTATCACAGAAAAAAAGAAACGTGTTTCCTGCCTTCACACTTGTCTTAATTGTGTCTGGTTTTGTTTGTTTGTTTTGAGTTATTTACTACCATAACAGTATTTCATTTATATAATCCTTCCCAGTGAAAGATCTGTTGCTGAGTCATAAGAGTTTTGCTGGAGGGTACAATCGAATCTGCATGTGTAATTGGCTTAAGTAAATAAACTCAAATGAAAGAAGCAATTTACTTGGACTACATTGTCAAACAGTTGCACGGTGACAATTCAATTTGCCATAAAAAGTTTCTCTGTTTTGAACAAGGTCCCATCTCTCCCAATGTCACACAACTGTTCATTTTTCCTTCTCTGTGTGTGGGTGGAGTGGGAGATATTTTCCTTGTGTCTGCTGACAAAGATTCACTCTGTATGTTTGGAAACAAAAACCCAAAAAAATACACACCAATTCCTTTGCCTGGGATAACAGTTTTTATCCGAAAGTTTAAAATAATTTGTAAGAAGTATGCGTTGTATGTAAAAGTTGCAGTTGTTCTCGAACGTGTTTTTCCTTCTCAAATAAAGGAAAAGGACTGTTAAAGATGGTGTCAAACTTTAAATCTGTAGCTTTGATTTCACTAGAAACTTCTGAAAAGAGTGCAAGATATAATTACTCAATTAAATATTTAAGTACAGTCTCAAGTCCTCTCCCAAACCAAAACATTTCCCTCATTTTTCCTGCCCCTCAGAAAAAAATACAGAGAATTCTACAACTTCAGTGTTGAGGTATCTCCAAATATTTTAACACTTGACCTTTCCCTCTGCACTTTACTAATATACAGTTATATTAGTAAAAAGAACATGTTCTCCTTAGCATTCACCTTCAGTGCTCACGTCAAGAGGCAACAAATAAGGGAAGCCAAGAAATCAGAAACTCATTCATTCTACCATTAAGCTCCATTAAATCTTGCTCGAACAGTTTAGTGGGATGATAGCTCTTCACCCAGCTCCTGGGCAGGACAATAGTGCCTGTGTAGCACAGTCAGTGGAAGTAAACCTGGTCCTGGACTTGCAATTCCCTCAGGTCAGCATTTTGGCCTGATCAAAAAACATTCTGGAATCTCCACATCTGCTGCTCCATTTGCTCTGGGCTGTGACTTACAATCACCTTGTAGGACAAATATTACAGACTGCATCTAGGAGGTATGAAAATGTAAGGGAAAACAGACAAAGACCTGTACATAACATCTTAAAAAATGTCTACTGCATTTGACAAAAGACTGGAAAACAGAACTAAAATAACCAAAATTTCCTCATTACAGTAACTAGATGAGCATCACGCAGTCAGTAACAGCACCTTTACCAGCAAGGTGCACTTGCTTGCTAAGCAGATTTGATTTCCCCTTTTTCTCTTATTTCTGGAGAAATAAGGAGTGACAGCTCACATGCGCGATTCAGCATGCAGGCCAGATATGGTTGTGGCCCTTTCACACAGAATAATCAGTCACTGCCCCAAAGCCCTCTTTGTCTGCCACTCAGACACAGATCATTTGGTTTAAGGTATTCATTATTCAGTCTCTCCCTCAAATAAACGCCCCCTCTCTCTCAGACATGCAGCCCAAACTGAGGTTTGTGAATCCCTATCCACAGCAAGGTAATTAATGAAGCCTATGGCATTCTCATCAGTAGAGTTATCCTCAACTCATTCATGGAACTTCCCATGGAAATATATCAGATTGCTCCATCTAAAAAATGAAGTATTTAATATCAGTTTCTATGGAAATCATCTGTCACAATAAGCATAATCACTTCAGAAGCGCCAATGCAAACAACCCTTTGAACTAGTTCACTTTTAAAAAAGAAATTTCTTTCTTAAACCATTGTATCTTTAAGGATTTTGTGCACCTACACTACAAAAATCAAAACTGATTTCTTTCATGCTCTTTAACTGGTGACAATGGACTGTCTGCATTGCATCAAAGAACACTGAATTCTCCAGAAAATGCACTATCAAGACCCTTAAAAGCAACAAAGACACTGACAAGTCCTTAGTCATTGGTTTATTGATGTACTAAAAGACACTTGGATATATTTCAGTCTAAGCGTCAAAATTAAAACAAAAAATATATATATTCCTAGTAAGACTAACAGGCACACAGGTTCATCTAAATACTATGCTATCCATTCAATTTGCTCATCCTTAACCCCCTGGCCAGCCTGCGCTGGGAAGCTGCCCTCATTCCTGTCTCCAGGCCCTTGTTGCTAGGGTTGCAGCTGCACAGCTCATTGCTGCTGAAGCTCATGTCTCCGGAGGGGGACACAAAGGGTTTCATTATCTGCTCCTCCCAGCCCCAGATAAGAGCATTCCGCCCTCTCCCCCCCAGGAGCAGGCAGCGAGCCTTTGCCAGACGTGAGCACTGGCATGAGGAGCTGCAGAAGGCACAGTGCCCTGCTCGGATGCCTGTCACCACCAGCTCCCTCCTTCCCTCCCTCCCTCCCAGGGACGCGCTGCAGAAGCTGCTCGTCTGTGATCCAGTCTCGACTCGTGACTTGATGGGGAGCTCACACTGCAATTCAACTTAAGAACTCCACTGAGACAAGACCTGTATTTTTAAAACTAGCTAGCACAGTCTCCCAATAAACCCAGTCTTCAAGAGAAGTGGCCTTCTCTGGGGAATACAGATTGAAGACAGAAAACAGGAAAGGATTCAATGACCAAATGAGCATACTGTGCTGTGATCTCAAGCTCTGTTCATTCGCACTGAACAATCCTCCCATGGTTTAATTTAAATATTTACTGGCACTAACAGCTAGATTCATTCTGCACACTTGTGAAGGAGAGGGGTGTAAGGGAGTGTTTCCATTTAAGAAATGTAGCTGAATAAACAAAATTAGAAATATTTTAAAATTCATTATTTCTTGGACAGGTTTTGGTATCTTGTTAATTGTAAATGCCAGAATATTGTCAGCAAATTCCTAAAAGGAAGTTGTTTAGCATTTCTGGTGTCAGAAGAAAGAAAACAAAATGAATTATTTTCATTTTGGATTTCTCTCAGGGCAAAAATTCACTGCTAAAGAGCAGAAAATTATTAGAGAAGAGAAAGATATTAACTCTTCATGAGAATCCTGAGTAGCAACACACAATATCTTATTAAATATGGGGGTTTTTGCTATGTACAAGTACTTTACAATGGAAACAGAATATTTAGTTCATGCACATCTTACACATACACTTTAAAGATTATCAGTTCTACATTAATAGCAGACGCAGAGATTGAATAGTGTACAAAAACATTCCCACACAGGGTGCCAGACAATCACACAGCAAAAGGTGGAAAGGAAATCACAGTTTATCTAGGCCTCTACTAAAGGCCAGACCAGTTTTTCACTTTATGTCATCAAATCAGCAGTCCTGCTCCTGAAGGCCTGTTTCTTCACAACAGTGGACAGTGAAGGAAACATTTAGGACCCTGCCAGCTCTGAGGAAACCCAGTCTCCATAGAAGGCAATATGAATTCCACTGTTTCCTGCCTGTAAGATTACCAGAGCACGCTGGCAAGGCTGTGCACTCACTGCACTCCTGAACAGCCAGCGGGTGATGACTTCCAGACAGCCTAAAACCAAGAGGCTGGCACCTGTCCCACGATGGGACATTGTGACCTGGGCCACAGGCAGCAGCATGCTGTTTGAACTCTGTGTTAACAAAGGACAGCCCAGTCCTGTTCAACGTAACTTTTTGGGAAACAGGTTAGATCTTCCCTCATGGGTTTCCCCTCGGTAGTTCTACTGAGGTCTTCTGGCCTCACTGTTATTTCTGAAGGGCACAAGGAAAGCAGAGCTGAGCAAACCACACTTCTTTCAATGAAATGAAAGTCCACATTTTAAAAAAGCAGCATATTTACAATTACGCGCCTCAGTTCTGTGTAAAGCATCTAATCCTGAAGAATACAACTGGTAATATTCAAGGGCCCTGAGTGAAATACTTATAGTACAACAAAAGGTTTATTTTTTTTTCTTACCCTACAATTGTGGGCTTTCTTCCACCATGAGAATATATCATAAATATTTAAAGCAGGAACAAAATAAGATCAAGGAATGGTACAGGTACCATTGTTTACTTGTAATACTATGTATTTCAGTATTTGATTCCACCTGCTCTTTCATCTAGTCTCATCTCATATCTCTGTCTCCCCCACCTGTTGTGCAGCTCTGTAACTCAGATGATAGAACAACTAGGAGAGAGAACTGCAATTTCCATGTTAAAGACATACATCAGCTAGAGTCCAAGAAAAACAAAAGCAAAAAAACACCAAAAACAAAACATGTATTTCACATTAGGCAGCCAACAAGGCAGAACTAACTAGAAAAATAAAGGGGGATAAGAGAGGAGCAGTAGAATAACACACAGTGATGCTGAAATAACTGCAGTTCTTCAACATGCAATGTAGTGAATAATGCTGACACCTGTCAAAAGAGAGTGAATCTTCTTTTTATGTCACTAGTACATCCATTATTGAACGTCTGAAAATAACTAGCAGGTGTGTATATTTTTACATAGCTAGATGGATACCTCAAGCATTTCAGCTGCTCTAGTGAGATGTGCACAAATCTATCACTCTCAAAAAAAAATACTGATTTAATTTGCTTTGTACTATACTGATATCCCAGACAGCTGCAAAATTTAGACAGTGCATAGTGGTTGTCAACTTTGACAAATACAGACGGTATTTTGATGGAAAAAGGCACAGGCTTAGGATTTTTGCAAAAATTCTGAAAACAATAGTCTAAAACACACTCTTTCACTTCTTGATTAATATCCCATTTTACTGTAATATTGAAAATGTAGTTTATCAAAAATGAAATGCTCTTTAAGTGTACCAATACTAACAACACAATAATGAGATAGTGAGAAGTCATTTAGAAGCTCTTCTGAAAAGCTACTGCTCTTAATTTGTCAAGTAATGGAGTTTTGTTCCTTTTGTAGCTTCATGTTACTAGCAACTGTGCTATTAAACACACCCTCATAATATCAAAAGCTTCTGCAAAACAAGCTATTACTTCTGGATATATGTGAATCTTGCTTCTAGAGGATTCTCAGGTTTATGAAAAGGAAAACAAAAATTAAAAAAAAAAAAAAAAAAGGCAGCGAAACAAACAAAAAACCACTTCCACACTTGAGCTCAACTTGAACTACCAAATTAGCAATAGCTGCAGTGCTACTCTACTGTAAAGCTTCCGGTGAGTAAATGCTATGTGACTTCTTTAAACACATATGGGAATGAAAGTGTATCAACCTCTAGAGACTGGAACAAGCATGTGCTTTTTAACAGTTTGTTTTAGGACACAGATTTTTCTGCTACAAAACTTCACACTGGGGAATTAAGTGATCTATTTACAGGGGGTTACCAGTCACAGCAAAACAATATGTAGGACCAATCCATAGGTTAACAAAGAGTACCCACAAGTCTCCAATACTACCTTAAAGATCCATTTTAGCCCAAACCATTCTGTAATTTATAACACATATCAAGTCCCTTCCCCATAAATGGCATGACAGTCAGTATTTGCAAAGCTCTCAACTTTTTCCTGGGCTTTAAAAGCAGAAATAGTTACATACAGTCTTTCTCCTGTACCACCCACCACAAAGGACTAAATGATGTAATGCTATCCATCAGCCTTCAAATTCTGGATCAAACTAACAGAATCACCACAGTGGTACCAACCACTGTGGCTATTCTGAGTTAGAAGCAGCAGAAAGGAAGAGGCAGAAAGGTAACAGGAAGGGTTAGTGCTATACTGGAGGTAACAGGAAAGGCTGGTGTTCTAACAGGGGAAAGAGATGAAGAGGAGAAGCAAGGCAGAACAAGCAGAGAGAGAAACTACACTTAGGAAACAGGTCTGAAGTTTACATGTGATATAAAATAACAGGGTTGATTTGTTTCGATTTAAACAAAAAAAAATAATCTGAAGAATGGAAAGTAAAAGCACAAGAGATAACTACCACATTAAAAAGTTTTGCTGAAATATATCTTGATATTCACAGGCAAAGATAGTTGCAGGAGATATGAGGAGTTAGATGGAGAGCAAAAGAATGAGGGTACAGAAACAGTGGAACCATTGTATTTATGAGCGAGCACTTGTTGGCAAAATCATTATATGGACTGGGTTATCTGAAGGTAAATAAAATTTTGACAGTAAGGTGTGTTTTTATTCCACAGAAATTCTGTTAACAATGAGAAATTTCAGCGAACCTCCAAGAATTTGTTTTCACTACAACAATAAATCAAGTAGCAACACCTATATACAAACTGCTCTGGGGACCTGCACTTTAAAATCAGTGGGGACCGGAGATTCGTGTCACTGTGTGGCTTTTTATTTACTTGTTAATTCACAGTCCATTAAAAGGCAGTCAATACAGCAGTCTCTTGTGGCTTCTCAAGTTAGGGCCTTTATGTTAGAAGCATCTCAGAACTCAGATGGAAAGTTGGATTGTGAGATTGTCAGAAGTGTCGTGTACCCCTGCAGCTTCCACTCAACGCCTGACAGATTTTTTAAGATGCAGGTGCTACTCAACTTCAGATTTAGCTTGCTACTTTGTAAATCAAATAATTCCTCCTGCCTCCCAGTAATTAATTACAATGCTTCTCTGTGCCTCCCATCCCTCTTCTGCCTAGGGTAATTTACGTATACATAAAAACAGATATAATACATATATCTATATTTATATAAATATATATATATGTTGTAACAAGTAACTATCACCCATGTAGTCTTCTTTAAGGTAATTCACTCTTCCTCCTTACCTCAGTAAAAGCATCTTTCCCACAATACTAGCACTAACTTGAACAGACCACTCTTTGAAGGGAGTTCGTTTAGGGTAGCCCTGCTATCCTCATTTTTTAATTCACTCATATTAATTAAAAAATAAACAAAAACCCACTGAAGCTACTGAAACTCCTCACTGTTTTCCTGCCTGAGACAATTCAAAAGGAGCAATCCTCATTTGCCTGTCAGTGGGATTTAAAGAAGCTCCAGGTTGAGGCCATCCACTCTTAGAGGTCTTCCAACTGTGCAGCAAGGAGTGAATATGCCCAGGATGCACAAATGCAGCCCAGCCTCTGAATGTGATCCATAATTAAGGCCCAACATGACTGACAAAGTAACTGTTGACAAATACTTGAAATGAAGTTTAATAAACCAGCCCCAAACGGAAGGACAGCCATGCATAACACAGTCACAGAGAGGCAGATCAATTATGCAACAGAATAATGGAAATACTGGCCTACTTACCCCTCCTCCTCAATTTACTCAGTAACAGAAAACATTCCTGGTAGGATTAATAACTGGGAATGAAGAAAGACTAGAAGGATTAAAGACTGATTTCAATGCAATTGAAATTACATTTCAATGCAGAGCAAGATTTAAAGACAAGACGGGTTTCTTTTGAATTGCCTCGGTCAAAAGAAGAAATCAGATTCTTGAAAAATCTACAGCCACTACTTCATACTAAAGGGGGCAGGAGCAGCAAGATAATTGCTTCACTCTTTGCATTTTACAAAGAAAATTACATAACTAATTGGTGTCCATGAAAAGCATAACATGATATGAATGAAGCATATTCCAAGAAATAGACCAGTCTCTTCTGGACCTAAGGCAGCACACAAACAGTCCAGTCAAATAATTCTGAACATCAGTAGACATGTCACAGACAGTCGGTCTGTGTGAAATGACAGAAAGGAAGAAAGAAGTCTGTAAAATCTGCACCTCCAAAGAAAAATGTTACTAAAATTTTCAAGACTGTATTCTGAATCTATGTGCAAAACTCTGAATAAGTGCATATTGGAACACACCACTCCTTCAAGGGACACAGGTTAAAGTGCTTTTCCTAACAAGGATGTAAGCTGCACATAATGTTAAGAACAAAGCTAGAACAAAATCCATTCTGTGTCCTGCAGCGTGTTATTGGTCCGAAAGACAGCCTGCAGGACTGTTTTGTGTGGCAAAGACAAACTTGAGAATTAATTTCTGCTATCAGCACAAGTCTGTTCATTACTCATGCTTTCCGTCTTTATATTAGATCACTCATACGGGACAGAACAGGATCCTTTTCTTTCCTTTCAAGAAAATGGACAGCTGTATGATTAGAAGCTCCACCCAGAACTCAAGAACATTTAGACATGTTAATGGAACAAACAGATCTCTCCTGCTTGTGCTCAGTTTCAGCCAGTTCTTAGATTTCACAGGAGCTTTTCTCTGCCTCTGAGCCACCTAACTTACTAGGTTTTAAGTATTTCAAGTAACTTCACGCTGCAGAATGGGAGTCTTTAATTATTTCACAACTATAGCAATCTACTCTGACTGTGTAACACCAAGGCATTGCCTGGCAGCTTTAGTGAATGCATAGTATTGCACACACAAACCTGAAGTACACAAGACAAACAGTAAGCACTGAACACAGCAAGGACTATTAACACTCAGCCCAGGATGTCAGTGTTCAAGTACACCCAAGACATTTGTCCTTGGCATTCTCTCTGCAGAGAGCACTTTGTCCCAAACATTAAGTATTGAATGGACTTTGGGGCACTTTCCGTGGAGATGTGATTATTCAAGGTGGAGAAAGCCAGAATTGTACTCTTAAGCTTCTCAGGCTTTGTGCCATAAGTACAAAATGGCAGGTTTTTTTTCCAGTATAAAATCACACATTTTTAAAAAAAAATATTCGTTGCAAAGTACAGTGTAAGAGGGCAGGACACAGGTTTTTCAGGAAGTCTTATTTCCCACTGCACATAAGATTAGCCAATTTAAGAAAAAGATTATAGCATACAACTTCCAGAAAGGAAAAAAGTCTTATAGAAGAGACCTACTGGATTTGTAAAATAAAGTGGATTCTAGAGTGAATTAGAAGTCTAATTAAAAAACTCCAAAAATGAAAGATCTCTCAGGTGTATATTCAATATTTCAAATTACAGAAACTGGACATCAGGCAGGTATATTTCCCAGGATAATTCCTCTGGGGTGTTGTGCTTTCCTTCTCTTCCCCATTACAGCACAGAGGATGACAAACCAGTTTAAGTATCTTATGTAGACATCAACTAATATTCCCTACACACTTTTCTATTCTTTTTGTTTACTATTCTCTGCATACAGACAGGTATAATGAAATTTGGTTACCATGACTGCCATTGTCCTATTGACAAACTTTGTTTCCTAGCTTTCCTCTGTTTTATGGTTTCCAATGACACAAAGCCTCAGAGAATTTGTATTTCATGTTCCACATACTGTGAAAAGTGAGAGCAAAAGGACCATGGGCTTTCACATTAATATAGTTTAGCTGGATCAGCTATGTTCTACCTTGAAATGCAAATAAAATGTTTCAGGGAAAAAAAACTAAACCATTTCTGAACCCTTGAGAAGCTGGATCAGCTGGATCACATAATTCAGCTGCACCCCAGTGATTTGCCCCAAGTTTAACAATGGAGGAAGCGGAGGACAGTGAGATACAAATACAGATGGTACTTGAGTCAGCAGTAATGGAATGGTTGCACAAAAGGGCATCTGAAATAGAGAAACAGAAGGACAGTTTTCTACCTGTGTTACTTTAATTATTCTACAGGATTAATATGATTATATGAATTTAGAAGTTAAAGGTAGTTAAGCTACACTGATAAACAGAAGTTCTTAATGAAATAAAACGTTGAGAACCAACATCTTATGTGAGTTTCTTTCCTTTCCTTCTTTCCTTTCTTTCTTTCCTTTCCCTCAGAGTAAAAAGCACTGAATTAAATTTCAATTACGTAAATGAACTAATATTTCTCTTTTTGGCATTGCTTCAAATTAACAAATCAACTATTAAATTGAAAATTAGAATCATAGAAAACTAATGAAAATGTGGTGAAGCCTAAACGTTTCCTTACTCAGGAAACTAAAATCTTGCACAGGTTGGAGACCCAATTGGAAAATCATATACTAAAAAAGCATGAGAACATAAAAGACATATCTGAGATTTTGAAGATGTGTGCTTTTTCTATGGTGGCATCAAGATGTGCGCACAACATATGAACAGTCCACCAGCATTTTAGGGTAATGACTTCTGGAGGCAAAGAGTAATGCAGAAACATTGCACCAGCTTTTAGTTCTAGACATGAATGGAACAAAGGCTTCCATACCAAACTTTAATAATTTACAGTTTTGACACTGCCTTCACAAGAGAGAGGTTTTTATCCATCTTTTCCCTCACCCCAGTATTCTAGAACTTTAGTGAATTAGCAATAAAGAGAATGGAAAAATTGAGAAAAACACATTTTCAATTTTTTTTTTTCAGCTTTTTCTGAGTTTCCTCTTAACAGTTGGAAAGTGTATGTTTAAGGGTATCGTGAGGCCAGATGAGGAATATACTAACTATGAAGAAGAGCCACAAGCCTAAATACTTCAACTTCACATGACTGGAAGTACATCCACAAAGCACATGGTCAGAGTCATGCAACAAAATCCCTGGCATGTGAACAAAGTCCACCACACAACTGCAGAGAAGCAGGCAAAGGAAAAGCTGCAGGGTTCTAGGCAAACAGGCAGCAGGAAATGGCACTAGAGCACTGTCCATCACTATCTTACATACTTTCAATTTCTGAACCTCAAAACCTTAAAAAAAATGAAGAAAAATATTAGGATCTGAGGCTTTTTTTTTTTATCTGGAATAGGCCACATAATAAGGTTTTTATGGAGATTTTACCATCACCAACATCATAGCTGCCAGCAAGGAAAGTGAGGAAAGCTGCGCTTCCTGGCCTATGATTGAAGCTTCCTGGAGACACTCCTGGAGCTTGCACAGAAAGGCCAGCCAACAGGTTGGGAACACCCACTGCGCTTCACTTGTCTCTGGCACAAGAGTGAAACATGCATATTTTTGCACTGCGAGTTCTCTTTGCTTCCTGCCTGCTCCTGCTCCAGTGGCGATCACCACTCACAGAACCTCTGCTCCACAAGTTCTGCTCCTTCCTCACCTGCCTTCCTGCACCAGTTGTCATCCATCCCTGTGCCCTCCTGCAGCTGCTTACAGTACAGCCCTTACTTCCCTCTGGTTTTAAATACTGCTCTTCTTTTCCTCTGAGTTGTCTTCTTCAAATAGGTATCATCACCCTCATGTTTTACCTATCCTTATCACCCCCACACATGCTACCCAACTGCCTTCCTTCTTCCATCCACCCTCACAGGACAGTATTTTTCTGGTTGTGAGTTTTTTTGAGGTTGGCAGTTCATAAAACTACTTTAAAATGACCTTAGATTTGGGCTAGTTACTACAACTGGGCTACTATTTCTTTCTCTCTCCCCTTTCCTGCCAGAGACGAAAGAACACAGATTCCCATCTGCACAGCCCAATCCCATTCTGCAATGAAACATTTTTTCACTCGGTGGGCACATGAAACATCTGGGAATGTCCTTGAGTCCCAGCAGCAAGCAGCAGGCCAGAGGAGGAGCTGCAGGGTCAGCAACAGAGACAGCAGCTCCTGCTCCCAGCGTGGGATGCTATTTACACTTCAGTTTCTCATGCTAAGAATACAATCACCTTTCTGTCACATGCTTCTCCAGGGTAAATCCCTGTGCAGACTTTCTTCCCCAGATTCCCTGGCAGAAACGTTTTACAAGTAATAGTGAAATGAGAGCTAAAAAGATCAGGTGATAATGGAAAGGAAGTGCACAACACTAAGGATAAGCCCAAACATGTCTGGTATCGTCAGTCATACTGAAAACACTTCAGAGTGTTCAAAGGAACTTGGGGGAAGGGAGACAGAAAGAATGAAACAGAAAATGTAACACTAACCAGTATCTTAAAATGTAAAATGTAATCTTTAAACAAAATTCAACATACTTTGAGTATTTTTAGGGTTAAGCATCAATTTTTATTGGTACTTGAATTACATACTACATGAATGGTGACTAGAAGCAGAGAGTAAGGTAAAATAGAAAGACACTTAGCTCCTGAAAAATAAATCAATAACAAAGCCTGCAAAACACTATATGGAGAGTTTTTGCAATATGTTTCACAAGTTACATCTCTTTCTGGGGAAACGACATGCACAAGGGATTTTTATATACATTTCCTAAGGTACTGATTTCCTACAGGATTCTTTTCCACAGTGTTCATTTGGATTTTTAAAAAGTAAAACATGAAAACAGTAAAGGAAAATATTAAAGGAGAGATACAAGCTTCTAAAATTAAAATTGCTATGTAGAATTGAGGTAATAAGAAATCAGCAATAGTGTCAGGGTTTAAGTGTTTCATTGGTTGTTAGTGTAATCCCAGCAATTAACCCCATATAAATGTGCTAGAATCATTATCAATGAGCAAAGTCAAATAGGAATAAACCTGAGTATTTTGGCGGAGGAAAATTCAGGTAATTAAAACTACTGTCCATTCCTACACATTATTTAACACCACACCAAAGTACATGTATTTGAATTACAAGTAGAAAGTAGCAAATTAAAGTTGGATGAATCCTTAAAATCAGAGCAAAGCAGAATAAACAACTCTGTAATATACAGAGTTGCAAACTAAATTATTAAAGCCATGAAAGTTATTACACAAAGAACACCAAAAGAATTCTGTCATCTTATACTGGAATTAAGTATTGGAAATCTCTTTAGAAGCCTTAGTTGAAACAAAGGAAGTGAAATATGAAATACATGTAATTAGCAAATCCATCAAGAATTTTCCTTGATAAGGGAATTGGGAAAAGAAATGGAAGTGTATGTGGCTGCACATACCATGAATACCAGAGTATGTTGGGGCAACAAGACAATAGTTTGTCAAAAATAGTTTGTTAAATTTATTGAGCATTACAAAGTACCTGGACCTCCTATCACATTAAATCTGAACATTAATTTATTTTTATTATGAGCACAAAGGACACTTGAATATCATAAGTCTGCTGGATTTCTTATCAGGGCCTGATTAGAACTCACAAGAGGTGCCATGAAACCACATTCAGTCTTAGTAAGGTTAAAATCTATATCACGCTTTGATGGTTTTGTTACAATGAGTATTTATAGATCTGTCATACATATTTGCATCAACATTTAAAGTGAATAGTAAATCGAAAGTAGTGCCTACCTGAATTTCCCAACTTCTGTTACTTTCTTTAAGCAGCAAGTTATTCAGTGAAGATATCCCCAATTTTAGAGAGCAATGCAAAACTGAAAAAAAACAGAATTAAGTTACCATCTGTTACAGCACCTAATCAAAACTATTCACAGTGAAGAGCAATGTAACTTCATGGTTCCAGGAAAAAAACAGCTACCAACAGGGAGAGTCAGGAGTTCCTCCAAAGCTTCTCCTTTGCAAAGCACCGCAGGTGTCAGAATAACTGAGCTACTTCCACTTGTAAATGATTCCAAGGATTACAACTACCTTGTTTACAGCACTGCTGAAAGAAACAATCACTGACTTGTGCACTCTCAGGTCCTCTTAACCCAGTATGCTTATACCCTGTTTAAGTTACATAAATTATTTATATATATATACACATATGTTTGACATAGTTAAATGAAGCAAATGAGGAGCATGGGTACAAAAGCAGGACCTACTTAGTTCTGGCTGCTTCCTTTGCTAGGGTCAGACTTTTATATTAGCAGAGGTGTGTGGAAATTGCATGTGTATTCCAACATTATTTCTTCACTAGTATAGCTAGTGATCAGATTTCAATTTACTGGCAGTACCACGTCATTCAGGAATAACTGTTTTGTACTAGTTCCCAATAATAACATGTAACATGGCAGTTAAATGCCACGAAGCGTCTGAGGTTTAGCAAACAAGCTTTTTACTGAATCGCATCCATGACACCTGCTAATGAGTTCAGCAGTTCTCAGTTGAAGGAAGGGTGTATTGCAAGTACTGCAAGCAATAAAAGAAACACACTCATAAGAGCTGGCTCTGAGTGAAAAGAAGAATCACTGCTACTTGAAGTAGCAGGAGAATATTTAGTGCTGTTAAACCTCTATTCAAAAAACTCAACCCAAACAAACCAGAAGACTCTGGTATTCGCAGAGCATCCACCTGCAATGACAGTCATGAAAGCACTGATATATCAGAAATGGGTTTCAAAACAGACAGAAGATGTGAGGAAAGGTGAAAATATCAAACAATCTAGTTCACACTTCAAATGTGCATATAAAAATAACGTAAATGTGGTAGTAAATGAAATTTTGTACATCTCCTGTGTTAGACAGGGCAATGTTTTGCAGATTTCACTAAAATAAGCAAAAAAACCCACTCCAAAAAAGAGCAAAAAAACGCCCCAGACAAAAAGTTCCACCTCCCTTCTACACTTGAGAACCCCAATGTTTTAACCCTCACATTATATGATGAGGCATTTGCTTGCAGACTTCTACTGGGGGTTTTTTTATCATATCTGAGCCCTTCCTTGTCCACACACTAGGGAACCAAGTCTTCTCTTTCTTCTCAGACTGACATAAGACAGATTTTAAATGTAAAATTAGGGGGTGTTTACCTTTACCCATGTCATTTTCAGAAAAGATCGTCAGAGAAATTATGAACTAGGAATGAAGAGCTAAGGCAGATGAGAGCAGGTAGAGCAAACTATTGTTGGAGAATTTTGCTCAGACATGGCTTGAAGGAAAAAAGGCCATGAAAATATACAGCTGATTGAAAAGTAAAAGGCAGCTGTAAACAGCAAAGTTCTCAGACATGTTCCTGTAAACAGCAGAGTTCTCAGGCTTGTTTTTTAATAACAAGTAAATACCTTGTCCTTGGATAGTGATGGGAAAGCAGAGTGACAAACATGGAGGCCTTGAGAACAGTCAATAACAGGATGAGAAAAACAAGTTTTGGTCTCAATAAGAAACCACAGGTATTGAAAACAAAAGGAGGGGTTGGTGTGTAATCTGTAACCAATGATGAGCTTGGGTTTTGCAATATGTATGAACTTAATTAACACAGTTATAAAAATGTGCATGGTGGATCAATAAATCGGAGTTCGATGCTGATCAATAAGGGTGGGTCGGCTCCCTTCGCTTCCTCAAACTATAAATGCAGAAAAATGGTTGCTGAAAAGAAAAATATTGTGAAGGAAAAGGGGAAAGGGATAAACTACATGGCATTGCATGGCAAGAGCTGTGGAAGTCCAATATGAAGCAAATAAAATCCTTAAAGCCAGAAAGGCAATCATGTCTTTTTAGAGTAGATGTCAACTTTATAACAGAAGTGTTATTGAAATTTATTGAACTTTATAACAGAAGTGTTACTGAAATTTAGCTACCTTCTAGTTTAAGACACTGTGGACAATAGCTGGTACATAGATAGGAGAAACAGCTCATTTAGCTGCAGTAAATACAGACCTCCTCACTCAAATGCAATGCAACTGAAAGCAAAGTGGACAAAGATTTACTATGGTAAATTTCACTCAGAGAAAACTGCATTATGAGAAATTAGCAAAGAGAATACATTAAAAGCACACATAACAACCTTAGCATGTCGAGACCAATTCTGTATAAACAATTTAAATATGTAATAACATTTATACAAATGAGGAAACAGTAGATATAAGAATATCTATATTTACAATCTCTAAGCCAAATGTTTTCCTCCACCCATCTCCTTAAATAAAAAAAGACTTCAAGACTTTCCCAAACTTCATCATTGGAAATCTAGGGACATGCTGTAAGAGCAGCAGGACAGAATAACGAAAGCCATCCTTGTACAACAACATCTTTAAAAGTCAGTCAGAAATGAGATGATCTGAACCAGTGGCTGTATGTCATCATGTCACAGCTATTTAGAATTCCAGATGTATGAATCCTGGAGACTAAATATACATCCTAATGGACAATTTAATTAATAAAATCATTGCTATAAATGGTAGACTTTTGGCTTGAAAGGCTATTAAATGACAGCAGAGTGGAAAAAGTAGCTGTTTGCAGGTACTGCCAAGGCACACTACTTATCCAGCAGTGCCAACTCCCTATTGACTCTGGAGGGCTTACTGCAGACTTGCCCACATCACATTCATTAAAAAACCCAGTTACAACAAGCATTTGTCTAAGTGGTATCATTTGTGTGAGAATTTGAAGCTGTATGCTTCTCTGAAGCCTTGTTTTCAAGCCTGTATTTCCAAATAATTATTACATTACTGATTTAACCAGTTACAAAAAATCACTAATGTTGCATTAGTGATTAACAGGTCACATTACCAGGCGATTTCATTGTCATCCTGATAATATCTCTCAGATGATTTCTTATTTTACTTAGTCCATCCCAGCTTACAAGTCACATTTGCCTTCTATGAGGAGTTCACTATAAAATCTGTGTATGAAAACAAAGATGACAAAAACCAAATCAGTAGGGTTGAAAAAATGGGATATGGGTGCCCTTAGAAAAGTAAAATGTATCTATTAGTACAGTGCTTCTACTGAAGAGACATTATTTCAGAGAACCTCAATGCCAAGGAAGTATATTTTAGTGGAACAGCTATAAAAGCATCATAAGCATCAAAAGAATTGAGAAAATTAATACTGATATTCCTAAGTATCAAATTCAGAGAGTAAAATAATTACTGTAGCTCCATAACACCTTCTAAGTTGTTTTCTAATTATACAAAACAGGTTGGAATTTGATACAGAACTTGAAAACACAACACATGTACACTGTAAAGATGTATTCATACCATAAAGAAAGAGATTTTCTAAGCTAAAGAGCCTGTGAATTTATAATACATGAACAGTTAGTCTGCAGACATTCAGTCCTGTCTGCTAGAAGAAAAAAAAAGTGAACTTCAGCAGTTTAACTGTTTTATCCATTAAAAAATAAAAATCTAAAGTTTGCATTGGGTTTCGCTGTCTTCATTTGGACATTTTTCATCATTTTGAAAGTTATTAAAAATAAAAATGGAAAAAATACCAATTGTTTATTTTGTACCTAAGTAATTTTTATCTCCATAGACATATACCATATACCATATATATACACACAGGTTTAAAATCTTCATTCTATTCTAGTCAAAGGCAAAGTCACATACATACAGGAAATTACAGACAGCCCATAGAGCATATTTTATTATTTCACTATGAAGCCTGTAATTAGTACAGCAATTAATTACACAGAAGCATAATGAATGGAGTCAGCGAAACATCAGTGAATTCAGACCTGTGCATATTTGGCACCAAAAGAGACATACAGTATATAACATAAAAGACAAGTTGAAAAAATTGAGAAGGTTCATTTTAGTTTCTCCCATTCTTACCAGAGGGATATAAACCTCAAAATCAGAGCTCCTTAGAGAACAAACTAGAGATGGAGTTTACACTTAAGGTACGTCTTTAGGAGAAAGACACTCTGTTTCTTTAGGAGAAAGATACTTCTGTTCACCAACTTAACCCTACAAGAGGACTTGGGACAGTAGCCTACTTAAACTTACCTCAGAATGTCTTTTCTTCACCTCAAACATTGTTTTCAAGAGATCACAGAATCACAGAAGTTCAAGACTGGAAGAGACCTATAAGATCATCAAGTCCAGCCGATGTTCTAACTGTTCAACTAGATCATGGCAGCAAGTGCCACATCCAGTCTTTTTTTGAATTCTTCAAGGGATGATGACTCCACCACCTCACTGGGTAAATGATTCCAGTATCTGACCACTCTTTCTGTGAAATATTTCCTTCTTAATTCTAACTTACATCTCGCTTGACGCAGCTTGAGACTGTGTCCTCTTGTTCTATCTGTTATCGCCCGGAGAAAGAGACCGACCCCCAGCTCACCACAGCCACCCTTCAGGAAGTTGTAGAGAGCAATGAGGTCGCCCCTTAGTCTCCTTTTCTGCAGGCTGAACAACCCCAGCTCCCTCAGTCGCTCTTCGTATGGCTTGTGTTCCAAGCCCCTTATTAGTCTCGTTGCCCTCCTCTGGACACGCTCAAGTAACTCGATGTCCCTCCTAAAGTGAGGGGCCCAGAAAAGACAGCAACACCAAGACATTTCAATACTTTACAATGTTTGCATTTATCTTGGGTGGCCTCCAGAAAACCTCCCAAGTCAGAAAAAAAAGGCAAATAATTCTCCCAGAAACTACTAGGGGTCAGACACCCAGAAGACTGGTGTCCACGTCCTGTTTATCTGTACTGGCATCAGGCTTTCCTATTTCTCCTCTTTCTAATGAAATTCCTTGGCTCAGAGACATACATGCTTGCTTTAGAAGATGAACACATAACACTGTATGAACACACTAGGGAGAAGACTGAAAGATACTCTGGGATAAGAATAAGAAAGTGCAGAAATTCAGCTACATAATGGGAGAAACCTTGTACTTCACTTCAATTGGGCGCACTGAATTTTGACTATGGAGAAACTCAGTAGGCATTAAAAAGTTTGAGAGGCTAAACCTTTCTAAAGTGAAAGAAGAAATATCCATGTACTAGTATTTCTTTCTCAAGATTATTTTACTACCATAAAGGCTTTTATTTTTTTTCTAGACAGTGGGAGGAAGGTGTATTTAGTAGCATGCTTTTCAGAGCAGGTACTCTGTTTTCACACCTGCCAATACAGACTTTGAAAACCTGACATAAGTAACTTCACTGATTCATCAGATAAAGGATGTAGTTTACTTGAATTTTTTCTTCAAATCTAATATGAAAAATCTGTCTGCTTTAAATCACCCAGATGACAATCAATCTGTGTGGGACTACAGATCCTGTACATAACAGAAACAGGTCAAGGGAATGATGGAATGAAAAACAAACCCACCCAAAATTACAACAGTTCACTGTCCAAAGTCCTACTGACTGACAAGTTTTGTCTTTTAAAGACATTTGAAGAGAGATAGTCTAGTACATGGTAAGTATCTTTCTCCTCAAAATGCAAAAAAGGACCTTGCAAGTCACCAGATACACAAATGACTACACTGCATACACAGCGATGTTCAGCCCCCGCAGAAACGGCCTTGAAAAAGCGGCTTGTTTTCCTAAGGCAAAGACTGTCAAAGCCATCACTTCCCACTCTTGCACTCTCAAAAGGAGGCCTGGCATTTTGAAGGAAAAATATCACAGTAATAAGAGTTATTACTATGACAGATCGTGTACAACAAGTGAATAGCACTGTAAAAACAAAATGCACCAAGTAACGTGAATGCACACACAGATGGCTGAGATCTCCGGGTGACCTCCCAAGTTAAGAACAGTCTGAATGTTCACGTCACGCCAGGCTAACAACTCTGCTCTACTGGTGGCAAAGGCAGCTCTGGTGAACCTCCTGACCCACCTGAACTCTGATGCAGCAAGAACATCTCAACTCCCCTTGGACCCTTCTTGCTTGTTTTGCTATAAGGTTTACCTATGCAACGACAAAGTTAAGAAGCCCACACCCTCAGGCCATATAACTAAAGTCATCATGACTTGGTCTGCATTTGGAACCCGTATCAATGCCTGTAATTCTCAATAGCAGTGGGTCAGTATTTTTAAACTAGTAAGTTATTGCAAGTAATTAAAATTTCTTAGACTCATATAATGTGCTGAACTGAAAGGGAACCACAAGGATCATCATTCCACTCCTGGCCCTGCACAGGACAGCCTCAAGAGTCATACCATGTGCCCAAGAGCATTGTCCAAACACTTCTGGACTCTGTCAGGCTTGGTGCTGTGACCACTTCCTAAGGGAGCCTTTTCCTTAGGAAGCAAGCACACAACCTTTTCCTAATATCCAACTTAAACCTCTCCTAGCACAGCACATTCCCTCAGGTCCTGACACCGGTGATCACAGAGATCAGTGCTGCTCCTCTACCCCTCACAAGGAAGTTGCAACGAGGTCTCTGCCTCTCCTCAGTCTCAGCAAACTGAGCGACCTCAGCCCCTATTGGAGTGGCTTCCCCTCTACATCCTTCACAGTCTTCACTCTTCTACTTTGAGGCTTGCAACAATTAATATAGTAATGGGGAATATAAATCATTCTTCATCCAAGTCTCCAATTTTTCCATGTTTATTTAGACTACAGTAACATAGAGACAAAAAAAAGTCAGCTTTAACTTTTCTCTTGTCGACTTTTCCAACAAATTCATAGGTATTTTTAAGTTTATCTGTAATCAGCACTGACTAAGGACAATTAAGAATCAGTTTCAGAACAGAACACAGTTCTTCTTTATTAAAGAAAACAAATAAACTAGCACTGAATTAGTTCTGATGCTTCAGAACTAATTCTGTATCTGAGAAAACAATAGCAAGTACAGAAGAATCCAAATATGCTTACCCAAAATCAAGCAACTTAAACATTCACAATGCTTTGGCAGAAATCACCAGGACATGCACTATGAGTAGCAAGTGTTCTCGGTAGATATCCCTAGCTGTAACACAATGACTTTTAAGTCTATCCATAAGTTCTCAGAGAGGGAACAAAGAAATTGTGGAGCTTCTTTGCTACTTTACAAGATCATAATTGCATTTTCCAAACAGAAAGAAGATTCCACAATTACCTATATTTTATTTCAGTAGAGTTGTTTCAGAAGCACACATGCACAGAGAAGAAAAAAAGATTAAAAATCAGACAACAGAGGCTTTTAATTCCATCATATTACTTTGTTTTTAATTAAGCAAAGAACATGCAGTCAAAGAACATGCATGTCAAAGAACAAGCAGTGCTAGCGCCACTGAGCATATGTAATATTAACAGATTCTGTTAATGCAGGTTCCAACTTCAGCCTTCCTCCCACATGCCACACGCACATTACCATAGTGATGTGCAAAATTTGCTGCCTGGGACTTCAGAACAGTACAGCATTTGACCTCAGCATCTTTGAATAGATGCAAACACAAATTAAGTTACACTTTAAAGGACACTAAGTCACAAATAGCTTGATAAAACTGTCTGTACAGAAGAACACTGACAAAAATATTTGAATATTATCTCAACCAGTAGAAACAAAGCAACAAAGCTTTCAGATCATGCTTTCTGTCCTTGAAAGAAAAAGAACAAATTTTAAGAATTTGAAAAAAGAGGTAGCATATAAACAGTATAAAAAACATAATCTAGAATCATCCATTACCTCTGTGAATATTTGAGTACCTATCTAATATGTGGAAGAATCACTTTCAGAACAACACATTTTCTTTAATGGAATTCTTAATTTGCATACTATTTCACTAAAATGCACACTTGTTTGGACTATCACAGGTCTGTGCCTGCTGTGAGTTTCTCCCAAGTGGGATCACTCTTAATGCAGTCTCCTTTTATCTATTACAATTTTCAACTGATCTAAATAATAATAAAATAATCTTAAGAATTAAGGATCATCTTGCAATGAATATATATATATCCTGATAACACAGAGGACAAAGGACTGGGAGCAAAGGTGACAACTATGCCCCAACCAAATAATAAATACATTAAAAAACAAATCCACCACAACCTCCTGTACCTGTATCTTTCTATATATAAACTGATAATGCTCACACTTTGGTTTGTAAGCACCTCTGGATACAACTATCTGCAATTCCACTGAAGAAATATGACTCCACCATAAGTGCTGGTTGATGGCCAGGATCACTCTCGCAAATGCATTCTTGCAGAGATGCAGTTAACTTGCTCTGCAGGACTTAAATTTTTGCAATGAATTTAGGATCTCACTGAAAGCTTCACCACTAATTTAGTCATAGCCAGGGCCTGACCTGCAATGCTTTAGAGCTGAAAGGAGTCATCACTCCTGCTGACTTCCCGGGAAAAGCCGGTGCTAAGTGGAAGTGCCACTTTGCAATCATTCATGGAAAATACAGGCACCAGTGCAGGGATTTAGAGATTCTTCTACAGAAAAAGCTTACAGGCAACTTGGATACAGTAGACCCTAGAGGATGGTCTACACGTGAAACTGTCTGTACTGATACACTGCCCCTTCAAATCCACCTCAGTGAATTCGCAGTCTCAAGATGAACTAAGATTTTTGAAGAGTACCACAAGGCTTCGCCATTTACAAGACAGCTTAGAAGAAAACGAGGTACAATTATACGAAATAGCAGAGCTGAACACACCTAGATTTATTCTTTCAAAAAAGTCCCTATTTCAACACTGAAATAAAGATTTGATTACATAGCAAACCATGGCTGTACCAGTGACATGCTCCTACTGTGAGCACATCACCTAAACATTTGTACAAGACGAATTTTTGATAGGACAAAACCAACCAACCAAAAAGAAATAAAATAACAGAATGCATCAAAGCTTAGTTTTCTATTACCTCTGCAAATTTCTCCTCGCATATGCTTGAGGACAAAACCAAAACAATCAGATGAGCAAGGAGTGCGTGAACAACAAAAATAACACTTTGGTGTAATTTGGTGAAGACTACTCCCTACTCCCTTTTTCCACCCTTAGATGTTACTTAAAATACACATTTTAAGCCTTTCATCCAGTCCACTGTACACTGACTTTTTGAACATGTCTACACCAAATAAAATGGGTATACTCCTATTTCTGAAATACTTATACCTAATTTTGGCTGGAGGAAACAGCTCCTATTGTATCTCAAAATCTGTTTATACAGTTCAAGTGAACAGGACTACTTAACTTGAAACTACATTCTCACATCAATTTTAGGCTTTTTTAAACTATATCAAAGCAGAACAAACCTTATAAAACTCAGCTTACTAGAAAAGAACTTCAGTGCAAATATACCAGGGCAAGATACCATTCACTTGCAGGGTCAAGAGAAGAAATAGGTAGTTGAGCTCAAGTGAAAAATTGTTCTCAGGAAGCTTTAAAGGAGTAGGTGGAATTCCTCTATCAACTGGTGTTTGATGCTAATAGCTACATCACATGGGGCCAATTAAAAGAGGTGTTATCAGACAGCACAAGACTTACTGAATATGAGTTGCAAGATAAAAGCAACCAATAAATGTAACAAGACACTTTCTGCATATAATATTTCAGTACTAAGCAGCATGACTGTTTTGACAAGGAAGCCAGCTGCAAATTGGAAAAGTCCTATTTTTGCAAGAGATTTAAACAGTTGGTCTCCAAATTCAGTGAGTGAGTACAAAAATTAGATGATTAGAAGGCCCCATTCCAAAAATGAAGCATGGGAAAAGTATATAAAGCCCATACAATGATAAGCCAGAACTTTAAGACACAGTTCACAAACCTCTGTGAAGGCACATATTTATTTCTTTTATGAGGACAACTGGGATTTTAACTGGGGAGGCTTTGGTGACAACACGCTTTCTATTCTGTGAAAAGAAATTTTTCTTAAGGAAACATTTTCAAACTCTTTGTAATAACTGATAAAGTTCAAGGCACATACAGTTAGAAAAAAACAGGTTGAGTTGTACAGCAATTTGTAAAGAAGTACAAGATTCCAAAATACCCAGCGAACCATGATGCAGTCCGTAATCAGTTACTGGGTTCATGCCCAGTTTTGCCCTTGTACTGTTCATGCACAGATAACACTGATAAAACAAATAGCTCCCTCTTTTAGCCTAAATAGATAGAGATGCTTACAATATTTTGTCACTGCTTGCCTAAAGTGCAACTTCAAGGCACTCTAACTGTTTAGCTGTGAAAAGTTATTAGATGAGAGTGGTCATCTCCATGTGCAATAAATACCCTCCCAGCACTACAAGCCCCTTACTGTTGAGAACAAACTTTCTCCTCTTCTATAAAGATGAACTGCAATTTTTCTTCCAGCACCTCTTCCCCAACACAGAGGCACTAGCTTATACAATGCAAAAAAACCCTCATCACAGGCCAGCACACGTCTGTTGCAATCTGTATATGGTGGGGAAAGGATTCAAACTGTCCAGCGAAGCACTGAGATAACTCTTTTCTAATAAGTATGGTGTCAGATCAAGGGCTCAGGTAACTGCAATTCAATAGACTTTTGACATGACTAGATGTCAGCCTATAATATGATCCCTGCTTCCAACAGTACCAGAATAGGTAAACCTTCGAACATAACAGAGAGCCATTTCAGTTGTTTGTTGAATATTGCTTAGCCATAACACAGAAGCAAGCTGTGCAGCAGCTCCTAGCTCTTCAGGCAGTGCAGTTAGCAGCAGCTTGCCTCCTCCCTAATGCATGTGCAGACAGAAGGTATCACAGAATGTGCTGAGTGGGAAGGGATGCCCAAGGATTATCAAGTCCAACTCCAACTCCTAGCCCTGCACAAGACATCCACAAGAGTCACACCAGCAGCTCTCCCTCTGACGTCTCACAGCAAATACTACAAATTTGACTGGACAGAAAACTAAATAAATTAGAAGAGGAAATTAATATAGTTCAGTTATGTTTCAGGAAGAAGCCTGCAAAACCTGCCAACAATTTCATTTACACCTTATGTCTTCCTCCTTACGCCCCTGTCCTAAGACATTCTGCTAATGTGAAACTGACAAAGAATACATAAGACTGCTTTGAAGGAGGTATGCACCCCCTTAACTTTGCTTTCTATATGGACAAGGCAGCTCTTCTTCCCCTTGTTGTTGAGGTGAAGCAGTCAACAGAAACTACTGTTCCTCTTACAACTACCCCGGTCTAGTAATTTCATCTTGCACATCCACTTCTAACCACACAAAACATTCAATTTGAGAAAGACCAAAGGAATCCTCAGGCAGAGCTACCCATCTATGTAATGGGCATTGAGCCAAAACCCTCTTGTAGGACGCTCACCAGCCTAATTTTCCTACATTCACTTCGCTACTAAGAGGCAGCCTTCTCGCTGCTAAACTTCCTGTTCAATCTGCCCTTTATGTGAAGTCCCCACTTAAACATGTTCACTGCAGCTGTTTGATTGCTCTTTTACCCACGTTCAATTGCCTCAGGCTGCCTCTTCCTTGAATTCATCATCAATTCTTATCATTGCTAGTCATATAATAAAATGAGACACTCATCATGCAAGACAGACTTGCTTCATCAAAATAATATGAAACCTTTAAGTGACTGTGAATGCTCAAAAGCCTCTCTTCAGATCAACTGATTTCCTTTAAAGAAAAATTAATCCAATCCACCCATCTCAAGCTCAGCATCCTTCAGAGCAGTATTCCTCCTCCCCCTCTCTCCTTCATTTTCCTCCGAGGTTTGGCTACAGAAAAGAACAGCATGTGCCTGCTTTTCTAGTGCATCTACATCTAGTCTATTCAAAAAATAAAATAATTTATTTGTGCAGTGATAAACACTTTGCTTCAGTACTTTTTAACACAAACGTAATACAGCAGCTGTAATATAAAAAATAACTCCTTCATGTCAACCCTGCTAAGTATACTCTGAGCATTGATAAAATTGGACTGGGAGACAGGCATTCATGTTTCAGCAGTCAATTGTCTACAGTCCTTCAGAACACATTAGAAAGCAATTCTCCCCCTTTTAAAGTATGAAAACAGTGACAAACACTTTCACAACACCCCAAGTTCCTCTAAAACTCTTTTAGGCACTACACAATACAAGGCCAGTATTAAAACCAGGAGACACAAGATGGATAATATTAAACAGTTATGGCAGCAGCAAACACATTTTAATGAACATGGCACAGGGAACAAGGGCCACACCAGCCCTCATCTCTATCTAGAGGCACACAGAGGCGTAGGACGAGGAACACACACCCAGGGGTAATGCGGTGACCAAAGATAAGTGCTTACATCTGTTTACGTAAGGCAACAGTCTGTAATGCTTGCTAGAATCATAGCTAGGAAATACACTTATTGCACTAATGAATTACATGATAAACTGCTATTCACTACCTGGACTCAGGCTGTCAAGTGTAATCAAGAGCTGCAACGGAGCGGCTGAAAACTGATTTGAATAGGCAAAGTATATCACTCAAAAGTGAAAATTAGTCTCATTCGAATTCTATCCAAGCACTCACTGACACTGACCAGAACCCCGTGGGTTTCTAAAAGGAAACATGATGGAGTATGTAAAACAGACTGGCACAAGATTTTCCTTAGCACTATGGTATGCAAAGTTTACATTTAATTTGTCAAGCTAAGTTCACTGAAAATAAAGTAACAACAACTAAAAAAAACCTCATCGGGGCAGTATCTCAAGGGAGTACTTCAACACCAGGGTTCTTTTTTTCCATTATTGTAATTTAATTCCACATTATGCTTCATGTCTAAAAGGTAGGTCTATAAATCACATGAAGCAGAGCAAGTATCTCAGTGCTATGCCTAATAGTTTAAAAATATAATCCTGAACTTCAGGAAAACTGTCACCTCAAAGATGTATCACAGAATGAAATATGTTCTCCTTGTCAGTGGTGTAAAGGAAAAAGTATTTTTCTAAAAGCGCACTGTAATTCCAGTGAGGAGAAACTCAAGAGGCAGAAAAAGAAGCCCCTTCACCTCCACCTCAGGGTCAAAAGGTCTGGCACAAGTATCTTCAGGGTTCGTGCAAGCTTGCTCAAGCTAATGGGTGCTACACGGACTCCTCTGCAGTGGACAATCAATTACAGCAACAACTGCTGATTAGCACTATTTCACCACCAAGAACCACTGCTTCCAGAAAAGCAACTTCTAGTTGAGCAAAGGGATTAAATGAGACATTTAATCCTTCTTTTCCGCTGTAACAACTCTATGGAACATGATCTGATTTTTTGAAACCATTTTAGGGCTAATATTTTATCACCGCAAAGAAACCTCTGATATACAGGTGAAAAAGGGCACAGTAAAATATACAGAAAGTAAGTTGGAATACATACTCAATTTCTCATCTCCTTTTTCTGATTCTAAATCAGCTCAACTTTTTTTTCACTTGATGGGATATTTGAAACAGTTCTGTCTTTTCCCTACTGTGACCAGCCACCATGTCCTCAAGACTTCCCACAGACTACCACATTACCACAGAACTTCCAAAACACTCACAGCATCAGAATTACTAGCAAGCTTCAAAAAAAATTTATTTTGTATGGTTATATGACAGCACAAGTAAACTGACAATTATTTTTTTGCAAAACAGAACAAAAGATAATTTAACTGTAATATTTATGTACAAGCTACACAAAACAATGGAGCGCTTTGTTCCTCTGGTGCACAAATGCCATATAACATTATATGGACTGTGTGATGTAATTTTTAATCTAAAAAACTCTGGCCTAGATATACAGAAAATTCACCAATGTCTTGAACACTGAATAACTCATACTTGTTAACAAAATCACTTTAGATGCCCAGACAGTTCTATCCAGGTTCCAGCTTCTCACTCAAGCTAATGGGAGAACCCAAATTTAAAAGAGCAGTGATATACCTATTGACATATAATGAATTTATGTACATACTAAATTATCTCATTGCTTGTTTGATCTGCTACTAATTTTATTAGTGGTTGTAGTCATTTGCTTGATGATTTCCTGCAATTCCATCTACAACAGCCCTTTTCACCCTTCAAAAAGCCCCATTACAGTATTACAGTAGAAATTTAATATTTGATTACATCTTTCAAAAATGCATCTATATTTTAACACTGTAAAAAACAGCTCAGAAATATATCTATACCTTCAACGAGCTGCTATTAATCAGACCATCTAAGTAAAATATTTGACTAAATATGCCGTATGAGTGAGGAAAAAGCAGCATCTAATCTCAGTTATTTCCATCAAATGTAGGGAAAGACACTAGTATTACAGTTACCAGTATTTCCTATACACTGACTTAAGTCTAAAAGATGACTGTCAGCCCTAGAGGATTAAGTAAGATCCATCACCACAACCATACCTAAAGCAAGCATTTAAGGCATCACTTTTTCCCAGATTTTCTTTACTTTTTTATTTTTAACCAGTTATTGCAGTCTAGAAGAGACATATATATGCAACAGGCATGGGAAAAGTCTGCCTAGGGTCCCACTTAAATTATTTCTCAAGTTTTTATCTCGCAGACATGAAATAATCACTCCATTCATCAATCCAAGTTCAGAAACAAAACCGGAAAACTTACACTTTAATGCATATCCAGCTTCAGAGTTAAATGTCACAGAGCTTCACGTTCTCCTGGAACGTTCTCCTACGGAAGAGTTACAATTCTGGTAAGCGCACAGGGTCACACACACGGAGGATTTGCCTGAAAACCGCACGCTCGCCCCAGGAGCCAAGCGCCACATTTCAAACACCAGCTGCTAAAGGCTAATTTACCTCTCCAGACGCGCACGACAATCCCTGCTGTCTGTCGCACCCCGGCTCCCTCCTTCCCCGGCCGGAGGGCCTTACACCGCTCCCGGGGGCCCGGCACGCCGCCCCGGCACGGCGGGAGGCTCGGCGGCGTCGCGGCATCCCCGCCGCGGCACCACGCCCTGCGCCGGCCGCAGCGCGACCCCAGGCCCGGGCCCGCCGCGGCACCTGCCCCGCCGCCGCACGCTGGGGGGACGGGCCGGGGGCGCACGGCATTAAAGGGAACCAAAAACCTTCCAGCCCAGCCGCCAAAAGCCTCACAACAAACCAAAAAAATCCAGAAAACAAACCCCACAAAATCCAGGAAACCCAAACCCCTCTGCTTTGTTTTTTTGTTTGTTTTTTTTTTTTTCGCCCACCACGAAATTTGTGGCTCGCTCCTCTTTGTCCAAGCGTCGAGCGCGACCGCGGCTGAGCATCACCCGCCGCGCCCGCGGCACTGCCCGCTCCCGAGGCGGCGCGGCCGGAGCCTCCCCCGCATCGCCCCGCCCAGCACGGGCCCCGCCACCCCCGGGCACCTCGCTCGGCCCTCGCTCGCCGCTGCCCGGCCGCGGCGCCGGCGGTGCGGAAAACACCGGCCGTCCCCGGCGGCGGCGCAACGCAACCCCCGCCATCGCTCCCAGCGGGCCCCCGGGAAAAGGAGTGGCCGCTGCCCAGCCCACCGGCAGGTACGGGGCAGGGCGGCGAGCGCGGCACCCCGCAGCCCTGCCCCGCCACTCACCGCTGCCCACGGCGGCGCCCGCTCCTTTGTGTGCCCGCCGCGCCCCGGCACCTCCGTCTCCCGCTGCCGGGCGCCCCGCGCCCCCTCCCCGCCGCGCCGGGGGCGGAGGAGGACGCAGCCGAGATCCGCGGAGGAGGCCGCTACCGCCCGCCCGTCACATGCAGCGGGAAGGCGCGGCGCAGGCTCCCGGCGGCTCCCCGGGAGCCCGGCCGGCAGCGTCCGAGGCGAGCTCGGGGGTGAAGATGGCGACCTCGGCGGCGGGGGAGGGAATCCCCGGGCCGGCCCGCTCCGCTCCGCGCTGCCGGCTGGGCTGGGCGCGCCGGGGAGGGGAGGGGACAAAGAGCGGCTGCCGCTGCCCGTCAGCGCTATCGCTGTGCCGCCCGCTCCTCCTCCGCCGCCTCCGCGCCGGCCAACCTCCGCCCGCGCCGCAGCGCGCCCGGCCCGCTCCGCTGCCACCGCCCGGGGCTCGCTGCCCACCGCAGCGCAGGGACCCTTCCCCAGCCAAAATGTGCTGGCATCGCCACGGCCTTAAGGGGTGGCGGAAAGCAGGTCATGAAAGCTGATGTGCTTGTGGTGGGACAAGGAAATGAGAAGGGGATCTTCTGACCCCCAGCTGTTGACAGCAACAAGCCTACTCTGCCTGTCGGTAACATTCCAGCGTCCTACATCCCCCCCTTCCCCCGGCAGTCATTTCAGTTGCTCCCAGAGAGGTGGTGAGTCATCATGGGTGCTGCACACCTGTAGCTGGTTTACTGATTGAAAATAGGTATGGTGCCCCTGCGACTCTCAAAGAGAGCTATCTCTGCTCCGTTCCAACAAATCATACCTTGTCTTTTAAAAGTGAAAAATAAGGGGAAAATGCTGAAGGTGGCACGCATGACTCAAATATGAAACACGACGAACCTACAATATCAGATATTCCTTGCTAGATGCAGAATTATGGCTGGAAGCTACACCTGGTGACACCATGTTGCTGCCAAGCCATAGTTCCTTACAGAGTTAGGCTGCCATCTCTCCTGTGCACGACTTTTCCTGGTTTTGCACATCTTGCCGCTCATTCGGTATCATGAGTTAAAGTGAAAAACGTGCCAGATACTTTTTTTTTATTGTCAACATATTTATGGTTTATTATTTCTTCAGGCTGTGTTTTTACAATTTTGGTTATTTTTCTGAGAGGGCTTTGTACCCACCGATATACTTATGTCTAATTTGCCTTCAGAAGGACATAGTGTGAGAAGTGCCTCCATCAGGCATACCCTGACACTGATCTTCCATTCAAGAGTCAGTCACTGAAAACCAGTTTCGGCTCAGTGCCCTGCCGATGGTGTTTTTGCTGTGTGTGTTTAGAAGATGAACACCCTTATTTTAGAGCCCTAGAATCATCAAGGCTGGAAGAGACCTCTAAGATTGTCAAGTCCAACCATCATCCCAGTACTACCATTGTAAGGCCTGAACCATTAACCCACATCACCCAGCACTGAATCCAGATGCCTCTTAAACACCTCCAGAGATGGTGACTCCACCACCTCCCAGCACACCAATCCCAATGCCTGACATGTCCTAATAGTGAAAAAAAAATTCTAATATCTAATCTGTTTCTTCTGTCTCAGCGAAGGCCATTTCCTCTGGTCCTATCACTGCAGGGACAGTACAAGTGACCAACTCCCACCTCACTACAGCCTCCTTTCAGGGAGTTGTAGAGAGCAATGAGATCTCCCCTGGGCCTTCTCATGACTAAACAAACCCACCTACCCCAGCATCTCCTCATAACACACATTTGCTAGACCTTCATGAGCCTTGTTGCCCTTTCCTCCACCAGCTCAATGTCGTTGTTAAAGTGAGTGGCTCAGAACCAGACTCGAGGTGCAGCCTCAGCCACGCCAAGTCCAGGAGGATGATCATGTCCATTGTCCTGCTGGCCACACTGCTCTGGTTCAGGCCAAGATGCCACTGCCTTCTTGGCCACCTGGGCACACGGTGGCTCACACTGAGCATCCAGCTCACAATGAGCATCCCCCAGGTCCCTTTTTGCCAAGCATGTGTCTCCCCCAGCCTGTAGTGCTGCAGGGGTTTGCTGAGACCCAAGTGCTGGGCATGGCACTTGGCCTTACTTTATGTCTGCAAAGAACAGCTGCAGTTGTTATTTCCATTCTGCTGAAGGTTATCATTACTGATCGTGGATTTTACTTCATAAGAATCCTGTTAGGTAGAGAAGCTATTATCCCTGCTTTCAAGATGAGAAATAAAGAGACACTATTCCTTGCCTCAGGTCATATAGTATGTGGTAAAACCAGAAACTTAATCCAGAATTTTGGTGCAGATCCATTAGTTTAAAACCACAAGTTCATTTTTTTCTCAAGCTCTGTTTCTCAGGACTCCACTCATGAGAAACTATTGTGAGAAGGAGCAAAGCAATGTTGAAAAAATACATGCTAAAATTGAATTATTTTGTTGAATTTGTGCAGAAAATAATGTGTACTTACATGGAAATGTTGAGAGTAAGCAAATTTACACATAAAACATCAGCAGAAATATCTGGTTTCATAAGCATATGAACCAATAAGGGGAACTCCATGCAATGTGTTGTTTCTATATTGTATATTTAAGGTATGCGATGTAAGAACTTCCAGTTTTTATTGGTTACATTTCACGCAGGAGCAGGTGAATTGCAGAAACATCATAAAATCTTTGGCCAAAACTGCTAGCACAGTAATGATATCCTGAAGGACTGCCTACATAAGTAGTACCTTTATATTCTAAAGAGTTGTGACATTTTCATCAAGCGCTGTGATAACACACAGTTTCAGCTGTTCCCCACAGCAATTCCCCTCAAATAACAGAGATATGTCAAGTGCATCCACAGTCATCTGTGTTACATACTTCTGGTGCCAGTGCAGAGTTTCAGGCCTCTCCACTGTCATGTGTCTCCACAGACACCGGTGTGCCCAAAGTGACATTGTGTAGCCAGCAGCACAAACCTGTAAGATGCCAGCCCCTTCAGACCAGGTCTAGCAGCGGAGTCAGGAGATTCATCTGCATTGTGAGAGCAAATGCTTGTCAGAGGACAGTCGTGTGCCAGGCTTCTTCTGGCAGTAGCGGTACATATTCAGCTGCCATCATTGCTGACAAAGTGCTAATCATGGTGTGTGTGAGAATGAACTGTGCACAGAGCCAGCCATGCTTGCAAGTGAACTCAAGCCTTCAGAAGATTGAACTGTGTTGGACAAATGTGCTCTCACCAATAGTTTTTATTCTGTTTTATTATGGTTAGTTCCTCAAAAGTCCAGTCAGAGTGTCTTTACCACTTTCCAAGTATCTCATGTCCTTCTGACTAAACACTGACAATTCTCCTTCAGTGATTTCTTTCTTCAGTGACAGTCTTACCTGCATTACTGACTACTTTTACTAATTACTTCTCCCATATCCAAAGATATCCAAAGATAGACAAGATTTATCTCTCAGAATCCTCTTCCTCTCCTGCTGTCCTCAGGGCCTCATGCCAAAGCCTGAAAGAAATGGTCAGGCAGAAATAATTCAACATTTATATGAACCTTTCATGGTAAATTACATTTTTCCTACTCTGTGGTCCAGAATGTTTGCTAGTTAACACACCAAAAAAACAGATAGAAACATCTATCATTGCTGGGATTGATGGTATGTGTGAAAAAATAAAAGATTGATTTTAAAAGGGAAAAATAATCTTATCATTCCGAATTTAAAAATGTGTTGTCTCCTTTTTTGAATGAGCAATAAAATATACACACTAATTATGACTAAATAGTAGTGTGTGGGTATAACACTCATGAACACAACAGGATTCCTCCATTTCTGATGTAGCCATGTACAGGTCAGTGAAGGTCTGTATCAGCAGTTAAAAGTCATCAAGATAGCTACTCACTGAGTTCCATTAGCTGACCATAGCTGCATTTCTCCCCTGTGGCAACTGTCTACCCTCATACCTTCATAAGGAATTTTTTAATGGAAAGGGTTGTTAAACATTGGAATGTACTGCTCGGGCAGGTAGTGGCATCACCATCCCTGGAGAAGTTCAGGAAACCACTGCGAATGGCACTCAGTACCATGGTCTAGTTGGCAAGGTGGTGATCAGTCAAGGGCTGGACTCCATCATGTTGGAGGTCTTTTCCAAACTAAATGATTGCTGATTCTGTGATTCGTGATGGCAGCCTAGGCAAATTTGCATTGTTCTGCAGCTGCCAGAGGCAAGGACCCAGAAGCTAATGTCGCTCAAGAGGCAATGTGTTGTGCTCTGACTGCTCAGTCTATTGCAAGGGACTGTTCGTGGCCAGTGCAGGAGGAGTCTGCAGTCACAGCTCCCACTCTTAAGGGCAGCTCAGCCCAGTGAATGGGGGTGGTGGGGCTGGAGCAGAAAGGCTAACTCCTTGCTTGCCTCCTTTTAGGGTAAAAGAGGAAGCTGCTGAGGATATTCACTTTCCACTGTTTCCTCTAATTGGTTCTTCTCTATGAACAAGCCAGGGTAAGGAAAAAACTTGGGCTTTTTTTCCAGAAGAGGCAGAAGTTTCCTCTAGAAGTCCCAACAAAATCTCTTAATCTGTATGTGCTTTGCATCCAAGTCCCTGTATGTGGCTTGATAACTACCCATGTGGAAACTGATGCACCGTGTGTGCTCCCTTAAGGCTTTATAGCTAGTATATGCATTTTTCTGAATTAGATCCAGACAACTGAAACACAAGCTGAGGTGCTCTTTCACCAATTAGTGTGAGGCAGATTTACTACTGACAACAAAATTGTGGGGTGAATAGAAAAGAATGTGTGTCCTCTTGACTCAGTAACTTCTCACTCAACATGTAAAGACCTGAACTTGGCAAAGTGGCTCAGAGCTTTTCTGCATAATAAAATGAGGATCCTTAAACAAAAGAAACTCACCACATGGAAATCCAATGGGATTTTCTCAGATAATAGTACTGTTTCTATCAGAAAGGAGCTTTGCTAAGTAGCTACAGTGATATAGTTGCTTCATTGTGAGTCTGCAATGAAATATCTGCATACCTTCATCCATTGTCCTTTTTTTCTGACAGAAATGGAACCCCAGGAACAATAGCATTTTTTACACTTGCAAGAACCCTGATGGTAATTAGGTTTCTAATATGTTTTCTTTGGTAACTTCCTTTGGTTTTTATTCTGACTTTGAAAATTTGTAGTTATTTAGCATGCATCTTTGTTTCCTCTCTTACCCTCTGGCTGTCTGGTCTGTTTAGGTTGCATATTTCTTTGGTGTTTGTGCTATGTTTGCCCATTGGCCAGTATTAAGCAACTCACAATTTGTTTGGCTTCTCTACTCACTATTGTGATACAAATTATAAATATTTCCACACTTTAAAAAATCATTATTATTTCTGAAGCTCTAGGGATTAACTTCGGTTTCCGGCTTATGAAAGTACAGTTTTGCTGGGTTAACCATAGATTGGGCATTCCATTAGGCACAGTAAAGAGTAGTCTTTGCATTTTACATATGGTATAAAAACAGGTAGGGTAGTCTGGGAATAGGAGGAAACACTCTGGAGTCCTTTGTGACATCTACTTTTTCTTGCTGTTAATATTCCTAGTGCCTTGCTAATGGCGCAGAGAGTTTTACAGACTTATTAGTGCTGCTTGCTAGGTTCAAGTATTTTCCAAGGAAACGTATTTGTCTGGGAAAAAACTCCTCTGACTTTTTAGCATCCAGTCCGCACTTTTTTTTTCTTGAAAGCTGACATGGATTTAGGTCTTTGAGTTAATTTTCCTGCTACATTTTTTTTTCTTTTTTAATTGCCATTTTCATGAATGCTGAGTTTTCAGTCATTTGTGGTTTTTTATTAATGCAACTGCACCAACCCTGTTCTGAACTGCAAACCAGGTGTACTTGCATTCTAACCACTATTAAATCTACCTGTCCCTGCAATAAACCAGCTTAGTGTAACTGAGGATTAACGACAAGTTCTTAAGCCTTCATCTAATAGCAATATAAACCTCCATTGCTTTTTCATACTTCTAGCTGTTTGAACCCATTCTGCCCCATCACCAAAATGAAACGAACATCAAAAGGAAACCAGCATTCCCTGTACATTCAGAATAATTCTATTTCTGACTTCTAAGAAGTAAAATAGGATGGTGTATCCAGTGTCAAGGTTATTTTATGCTTTTTTCATTATTTCTGTCATACCCATTAAATGTTCCCTGGTTCTTAAACACAGGGAATTACCTCAGTCTGATAATGACCTTAAAACTTGAATGACTTAGTGGAAGATATACCACTTTCTTTAGTGAGAACAGTTTTTTCACCTTGTAAAAAAATTTCAGGTCTTAACAGAAGGCTGTATGTGTTTGGGTACAGTTTCTTTATACCAGGGGCTTTCATGTTCAATCCCACCTTACAAAATACAATGTGTCTTTAACTTTGATTTTGTTTTTCTTCTCCTATGCTGTTTATAGTCGCTAGTTAAGTTTAATTATTTAATGTTAGGCAAGTGAATAGAATCTTACTCAGCTGATGGAAAGGTAACCTAAATGATGGGTTAACTCTAAAAGCCTCTTGCAGTAGTATTTGCTGTGCCATCAATCACCCCATTAAGATGCCTTCCTGGTTTATGTAACTTGCAGTAAGTTGCATCAGCTCATACACTGATGGTATTTTTGATCTCTTGACAACCTGCTAGATTAATTTGGAATTGATTTCAGTCCTAGTCCGCCACAGATTGCCAACATTTATTTTGAACAGGATATTCATATTCATGAGAAGAAAACAACCGCCCTCAGCATCTGAACAGTGACTATAAGCCTGAAGCATATGCTTTGAACTTGCAAAGTTCAAAGTGATGAGTAGAGGTGTTTATTTCATGTCCACAGTACAGGTCAAAAGAGGTGGGGCTCACAACAGAAATAGTTGATATGCTTGGATAACCATGCTTAGATTTTCCTATAACAAGAATCCTACTAACTGCTAGCAGAATTGTGAGTCTTTCAGAAAATCTCAGGTCAAGCCAGAGCAGTCACCCCAAAAATTAAATCCAGCTGCTATTCATGCCCCAGAAAATGTGTGTGTGAAGTTACAGAGGTTTTTTTATCATTTGCCATCAGCCTACCTGATTCATTCTTGGGGAAGGTGCAGTTCTGCACGTCCAGCTGCACTGCCAGACAGAATTTGCCACAACAGGGCATGGGTGTCTGCACAGGCCTGCACCCAAACACCTGCCTTTTCATTCCTAAACCAAACAAGCCCACTGATAGCAAATAACATTGACAATGGTGTAAGAGAACATTTTCCTGAAGCTGAAATGGATGGTAGTATCCATTCTGATTGCTAGTCTCCAGTTTGCAAAGGGAAGAGATATCTTGGCCTGTGCTAAAAGTACAAAAGAAGACAAAAGTATGCATATAGGTTGAAATATGACTGAGATGGACTATCAATAAGAGAACAGTAGTTCCATTAATTCTATAACGCATGTATTATTCTAATTTCTTAGACTTTCTATCACGCAATTGATTCCCCAGTGTGTGGTAAAATGTCGAATGACCGAGGTATTTCTTGCAGAGGAGACATCCAGTAAGTCCCTACTATGTAATTTCTGCACAGTATAGAAAAGGGAAACAAGATTGTGTTGGTTTCCATCTCCTGGACAGCACTTCTCTTATATTTTGGGCTACCTCTTTTGCTCAACTTGCAGTCTACAAATCTGGGAATTTACCTGTTTATGATAAATGCACAGATAGGTACAGCATGTGCAATTTGAACTAAGGTAATAAGAGCCTTACTTATGCAGACCCAAAAAGACCAAAAAAAACCCCCCCAAAAAACCAAAAAAAAAAACATAAAAAAAAAAAAAAGAAGAAGAAGAACTCTAGCACAAAAATGAGAAAGAGAGCAAATAAAATAAGAGGAAAATAACTATAGAGAAATTTCTATTTTCACATTAATGCATTTGGGAGAATTGGCCTAGAAAATGGGTCTATCCAATTACTCAACTGATGGGATGAAAATCACACCTGCCATAGGCAGCCGGAATACATTTTTTCCAGGTTTATACCTGTAGCAATATATAGTGGCAATAAGATCTGCCATCTAATCATACTGTAATCCAAACATTCTGTTAAAACTCTATTTCCTCTGTGTGTTGAGCAACTGCCTTTTCTCCCCTGTGGCACAAAGTTAAGAAAGCATCATTTAATCAACTGTTTTCTTTCCCATTACTATATAATTAATTTATTTCCTTTTGTCAAAAAACCATGCAAAATGTGGGAAGCTTTCCTCAGATGTAACTGCTGATTTCTCAGTAGCAACATTTCTGTCTAACATATCAGAGCATCATGATATTTAACCTGAATTAAGTACCATCTTACTATTTTGAAGAACAAAAGTAAATTCAAGCATATTTCTAAACTAAGGGGATTTAATGCCTCGGAAATTGGGCTGGAAGAGAAACAGTTCAGCTGTTTGAGTTGAATGGTACATTGCAAACTAAAAGATAATCAATTATGCCTTCCTGAGAAGTGTCAGAGGAAGTGGGTTTCAACAGTGTGAGCACTCAGTGGCAGCAGTTTGCTGCTGTGCCTCAGGGCTCTCCCTCCCTGAGGTGCAGTGCAGTGAAATGGTACTGGTGTAATGAGAGTGAGATGAGCAAAGCTTCCTTCCTGCTGCCATGGTATTCGTATCACGTGTGCCTTCAGTGAGACAAGACTTTAAATAAATTTTATTATGATAACAAACACTTCAAATGGCACAAAAGTTATTTTAACTGATATTTATTGCTCTCTGTTGTATTGCAAGTATTCCCAGAACCTCCTTTTTTTGTGGGACATCAACAGAAGCGCAGCAGGAAGTGATTGCAGTGCTGAGAAACACCTTCCCTTCCATTCACTCACAGAAATCTTGGAACATTCAGACTTCACAACTTGTCTCACAGAGGTCTTACCTCCATCTTGTTCTGGAACTTTAAAGAAAATATTTGACGTGAAAGTAATGAAACAACCACACTAACTCATACAATTAAGTTTCTGTGTGAAAAAAAGTGAAGGAATGCACACCTGATTTTCTCCTTTAAATAGAAGCATTCAGCTCCTGCTAATTAGCGATTTGAGTAGAGCTTGGTGGACTCTGAGTAACTGCAAAGGAAAAACAGGCACAGCATAAGATTGGGTGAACAAATTTAAAAACAATCTATGCTTTAAATCAATAGTAAATATAATTCAGGTTCTATATTAGATCTGGATGTTCTCCAGATATTGAACTCCCATTGAAATTTACAGCTACTTCAGGAACATCTCATATTAAAAAGCAATAGAATTTTTATTGTGTCTGAGTAGATTTCAGCTATTCAATCCTATATGGTTCATTTTGTAAACATAGCACACTAGTGTATGAACCAGTTAGGTATTCTATCAGACCAAGGTCAGCAGTTTGACAGGCTATCCTTTGCTAAATAGCACAAATGATACTTTTTTAAATCTCCCAAAACCAGTCTGAGCAAATTCTTGATGGATTGTGTTCCAGTTTAAAAATCCCTGACAGAGAGACTGATTACAGTGCACATAAGAAATCAAAACTAAACAAAAATAAATAAGAAGAGTCATAATGAAAATGTTCAGGACAGCAGCAGAGAACAACTATGTAAAATATCCCACTCATTTATATATTTAGGAAAGCATTCCAAAGATTTCTGTGCTGAATACCTGACTGAAAGTGGGAAAGGTCTTTTCCTCAATCAGCCACAGCTGAGCTGCCCGTGGCAATGATATCTAAACAGGACTGTGTCCTGGAGGATATAAGGATGTGTCATTTTGGCAAGTATGTACTCTGGTGCTTTGTCTCCGCCATGTGATTGCTTCCCTTTTGTTTTCTGTGTCTCTAACCCAAATGCACATTTGGAAACAAGTTAATCACCACTTGCTTCACCAAGGCCATTGCAGCCTACCAGTGGGACAAAACCAGAACTGGCTGTGGCATCCTCATTTTTGACACAGTGCATTGCCCTGTCCAGGAGCAAGGAATTCAAAACATCAAGGAGTATCACACAGGCTGTTATGGACTTTATTGGGTAGAAGAGAATGTGTAGGACACCAAAAGCAAGGGAGTTGTGGGAGTAAGACTGGGAATGAAATTCTGCTTCATAACTGCCACCCCCAGTGTTCACAGATTTGTCAGCAGCCTGTTATATATTGTAGTTTCATTTTGAGGCCCTGTCCCCATGGCACTTCAAGTGCGAATAGCCAGATCTCTGTTTAAATCCCAATCTTGCTGGAAAATAGCCCAATTTACCCATGCTGAGTAGGATCATGTTTAAAAACTATTTAAATCCTCTCAGACACTGAGCTTTTGTTTAAAGATGTTTTTTAACCTGAATGCTGCCAGTGCTAGAGCAACTTCAGTAATGTGGAAAACGAGTGGGAGAAACAGCAAAGACATGTTGCTGGCAACCAGTGCTGCTCAAACCTGTTCCACATAGTTGCCAGAGCTTTCCATGTAATGTTACACCAGCAGATTCACACCACTCAGAAAAGGTTGGAATTTTTTGACAAAAAAATATTTCTAACCTCTAGCAAAAGTTAACAGATTGGTATTGCAAGAGACTTTATAAGATATTTGCAAGGGCAAATCACGTTTAATATCTAGGCATGTGTTAATGGATGTTCAAACAAAAACAAGTACTAATTTGTAATTTGGGTTACAGGACAGATTTGGAGGACTCCTCCAAGTTTTTTCCCCCACCTCATTCTAGATTTGGAAAATAATATGACTTTTCCTGGGAAATTAGATTCTTTATCTCCCACGCCACTTCCTCAAGAAGGCAGATGTACTTATGATGACATAAGGTGATGAAATAAAAGGAAATAAGTAGCAATCCTAAAGGCCTATTTCTGTCCCCAGTGAAATACAATGAACATTGAACAATTCCCATTTACTTCAGTGGGACCTGGGTTAAGCTTAAGTAGTATTAAAGGAACTTTAATAGCAGAATAGTGATCTACCTTAGGCAAAAAGGGAGTGGGGGACTTTCAAAGTATCAAGTTAAGAGACATGTGGTTATATTTATTTTATTGTCCATTTATTATGCCCAGACAATCTGGTGCAGGAACAGAATAACTAAATATGCTCTGGTCTTCCTTTACCAATTTCCTACTACCAGTTCTCTCAGATGAGACTTGAAAAGAATACAAACACATACATGCACACAACTCCAAACCCTCCTCTTGAAGCTAAAAAATTCATCCCTCCCTTCCCAAAACTACCTCTGCATTAAACATGTAAATTTATAATCCAGGAACAAGACAGATTCAGTTTCCAAAAATGTTTGAAAAAGACAACTAGCGCTGGATCCTCATTTGTCAGTACAAAAATAAATCTATTTTAATATACTTGTTTAAGTTTCAGATAAACTTGTTATGATACAGAGATCTCAAAATATAGTAGAGTGCCCTAAAAACTGACTTAGGCCACTTGAATTCATTGATGTACAATAAAAGATGTAAATTGAACAGCTATGCTATAGAACATTCCCCTTCAGTATTGCTCAGAAATTTTGGACTGTCAGACTCTGGCCATACAAGGACTGTTTGATTGTTGTATTTATATTCTCTGTGGAGAATTAATAAATATTTAGATCAAATCCACGTGCATGCATGCATGGTTGACAGAGAGAAAGAACCACTTCCATGAGGCTTCAACAACCCCATACTGCTGTGAGGATATAAAAAAATAGAGATGCGACTTCCAAACTGAGTATGTACTAGCAGGAGCACATTTGCTAATAACAGTGTAGAAATACAAAGTAATCATAAAAATAACCTTTTAAAACTGCCTGTAAAAGAGCAAGTCGTTGATTAAAAGCATCCCCATTGTTCTTGTTTATTCCCTTTTGGATCAGTGGTTCTGCTGCAATTCATATTGTATTTTTGAGTCACTGCCAATGCTGCTATCTGGAGAGAAAAAACTGAAGCAACTTCAGTGATTGCTGTCTTTATATAGTCACAATATGCCAATACTGCAAGGCTGCTAATTCTGTAAGCTTACTTTTTATCATTTTGTGCTTCTATTATCCCGGATAAAATAACTTCAGCAGAAAATGTTGTGAATAGCTCTGTAATGTCTCCTCAGGCTGGCAGCAGGGTGCTATAGAGAGCTGTGTTCTTAGCGGCTGCTTCTCCTACACATCTTTCACTTCTCTCTGCTGTCTTTGGTGAAGTGGGTTTGCAATTGCCAACAGTTATAAACCTCTTGCAGCAACGCAGAAATGAAAGAAAGAGAGCTATTGGTCGGGAGGAATGAAAGTGCCCATGGAAGAAGGGCCCTTTCCTCAGGATCCTCTTCAGCAAGGGAATAATCTCCTTGGCTTGTGATTTTTACTGTGTTAGACTGCATGAACATCCATTCTTTCATGATGCAAAGGGCCCCCATATCTGTTAACCAGAGAAAAAGAATAAAAACCAAATTCCCTAACTTGCTTGAAACACATACTGTAAACAGACAAAATGCAATGCAAGCAAGTCTCTGTGATTCAGGCCTGCAAACAAACTCAGAAAGATGGTATAGTACATTGCTTATCTTTGACTCTCAGGAGATATTTGTAGGATTTAGCTTTCTCTTTTAGATTTTCCCTGAAAATACAATTGCAACAGCTCTAATACATTGCTAAGGCCTTGGCCCTTCACACATCCATGTCAAACTTCATACAGACAAGTTGTCTCATTCATTTAACACGTCTGAAAGTGCTAAGCCGCTCGTGTCTGACACTGCCTGTCACGGTGCTCCTCTAGATTTTGCTGCTCGCACTCACCCACTTTGTGCCTGCTCTGAAGGGAGTGCAGGCAGCCCAGCAGTTAAATGCTGCTGGCATGACATGACCTGGTAGTCCACCTCCAGAAGCTGCAATTTTGCCTTACAGATTGCCTGTGGATAACTCCAGAATGGCAATCTGCCTCACAAACTAAAAATGCATATTTTTCTTCTTTATCCCCCAGTATGGGAATAGTATGGGAATAGCCTTCAGTAAGACTGTTCACAAATTTGAATGTAAATTGCTACTGCTGTGCATGGAGAAGAAAATACAAAATGCTGATATTGCTCTATGCTTTTTCACTTCTCTGTCTGATAGAACAATTCAGATTAAGAGTTTAGGGTTTTATTTTGTTTTGGACTTCAGTATGAGGAGAAAATTAATTGTGGAGAGAAGAAGCATTCACTCCATTCAGAGATGAACTGGTGAACATGAGAGGAGGCTGAGGATGTTGCAAATGTTTTAGGTCTTAAAATGTCTTGTTACTAGCCAGAAGCTTTTATTATGCAAAGAAATAGTTTTCCTGCCTCATGTAAGCTGACGTACTTTATTAAAAGTCTAAGTTTAACAAAGCTATTTTTATTTTCAGGAAGTCATAGTTTATATGATTTAAAACATGAATACATGGAGGACAGCCCTGGGGAAACTAAGCCCATATCTGGAAATGCAGCAAAAGATCACTTGTGCAAGTTTTTAATTTAACAAATTCTATTTGCAGAAGCCAGAACTAGTAGTGTTCATGCTCCCAGTTTATTCAACATAGCAGTCTCTCAGCGCTCAATGTCCTCCTCTGTTTTATTAATGATTTCAGCCTTGTTCTCATAATTTACCATTTCTTATAGTTCTCCTTTCCTGTAATTAAGTATCTCTATTATGCAAAAAAACCATATGTGAATAATGAGATGCCTTCCAAAGACTTAGATCGAGTTCATGAGAATTAGTCTTCTTGAAATACTCTCAGCTCTGCCACCAACTTCATCTAACACCTTCAACAAACCACTTATCCTCTCCACACCTGTTATTCCACCTGTCAAAGGAGAATGGCAACACTTTCCAAGCTTGCCAGCTACTTTTACTACGATGGAATTTTTGCAACTCATGAGTACAGAACATCTCTCAAGAGCCAGGTGTTACTGCCCAGGCCTTGATGGGCTTGGCACAGTAGGAGGGACAGACATAACCCTGGTCTGAGCTGGGGGTTTGTGCAGCTGGCTGACCATGGCTACTTTGCAGGTCAATACTACAGTGGAGGCCTACAATCACTTTATTGCAGAATTTACCTCATAGGTTAGTAGGTCTAGGGGTTATTTGGCAGGTAAATTTGTTAGCAGAGTCCTATTCCTATACTAATCTGACAGAGAATCATTTGGAAACTCCAAAGTAAAAATATTAGCAATTTTTCCCCCTCCCAAGGGTTTTAATCCATTAAAATTGTCTGGCTTTTTTTTGATGCATCTTGAAAATGAACATAATTTTTAGTATATATACAATTTGACTCTCAATTTGAAGATTTTCTGAAGTCGATAAATATATGGAGCATTTGGGAAAAGTGGAAAATGAACTTGAAAAGGGATGGTTGTCACTCTGCCAATCTGACTTGTTTTCCTGACCTCTTCTCTTCTCTTCTCTTCTCTTCTCTTCTCTTCTCTTCTCTTCTCTTCTCTTCTCTTCTCTTCTCTTCTCTTCTCTTCTCTTCTCTTTTCTCTTCCCTTCCCTTCCCTTCCCTTCCCTTCCCTTCCCTTCCCTTCCCTTCCCTTCCCTTCCCTTCCCTTCCCTTCCCTTCCCTTCCCTTCCCTTCCCTTCCCTTCCCTTCCCTTCCCTTCCCTTCCCTTCCCTTCCCTTCCCTTCCCTTCCCTTCCCTTCCCTTCCCTTCCCTTCCCTTCCCTTCCCTTCCCTTCTCTTCTCTCTCCCTTTTCCTCCCAAGGCTCTTTCTCAAGAGCTGTTTAACTGATGGTACAGTTCCCTTTTGCTAAAACACTGCCAGTCTTCCTGACACTAGCAATTAGTTTCAGCTGCTGTGAGCTATGTTATAACATTGTGCTGCAACACTAGGGGAGTAACAGCTGTTGAATAAAGGATACATCTAAATTTCACCAGTTTTTTAAACCAAAAAACCGATGGTTCACAAGAGGGCTGTTTTATGGAAAGGAGGCAGGAGAGATAGCTAGTTCCTTGGAGGTCCAGTAAAAGAGAGAAAGTCACCTAGCTGAAAGGAATAGGCTCACCTTGGCACTAGATTTCTCCTTATGTAATTCTGTGCTGAGAGCTTACTAATGATGGCCTTTATGAGCCCCACTTCTTAGCTCATAGTTTATCTGAAGCAGTGATGAGAAATCCCAGGGTACAAGCTCAATTCCACCACTAAATTAGACACCAAAAACATAAGGGATACAAGATTCAGAGGTGCAAAGGCTTTGTCCTTCTGTCTAGATGACTCTAGTTTTTTTCACAAGTGGCAATAGCTGGAATATCTCCATAGCACAATCTAGGCCTTATTTGGGTGCCTTATGGTAGGGAGGGGAGAAAAGGAGGAAAAAAGAATAATGTATAAGTCATCAGAGTAATACATTTCATTTTTATAATTGATCTAAATTTCATATTATTGATATATATTACCAGCAACTTCTATATATGGAGGCAGCTGTTATTTCCTTTAATGTGCTTATTTTACTCCTCTGCCCACATACTTCCTTTGCCTCAAGCATGCACACATTGATTATGAATCAGTTTACTTTTGACAACTGTTCTGAGTACAGCTTTTAGAAAGCCATGAAATCCTTCCTTTCCCAAGGCGTTTTAGGTACCAAAAACGTGCTAGTAATATAAAACTTAAGGTTTTTAACAAGCTTGTCTACAGTGAAAAAAAGAAAAACTGGTTCACATTGTTACTAAGGCAGAGACAAGGTTATTTTTGTTCAATGCTGCTCACCACAAGGTAAATGAAGAAATTTTATGTGATAGATATCCATAATAACTCTCTGGGACCAGGCAGGCAAAGGTCATAAAGCAAGACATCAGCTACACAAAAATATATGCTCAGATAATTTTAAATGGGAGTGTGAGCTGTGACAGCTGCTGAGAGGGCCTAGATCTAATTTTTATTTGTTTTTCCTCCTTTGTTTTCCTTCAATAACGAGCATGCAGCAGTACCAGTTAGTGAAAATTTCCATAAAGACTACTATACCTTAAAGGACTTGAAGCCAGTCTGCAAATGTCCCCAGCTATAACTGAAAGTAAAAACAACCCAAACCAAAAAGCATTTAATTAATGAGTCACATCCAATTGGAAATCCTCTAGGAAATGCAGAGATATAAAATGTCTGTGGCTTCTTTAAGACCTTTTTCAATCCAAACCAGAGATTCCTTACGAAACAGGCCAGTAGCTGTTTTTTTCCAGGTGCTCCGTTATTCCCCGAGAGTCAGGAGTGGCACTGAGTTGATCCTGAGTGAGGGTGTGGTTTCAGAGCCACCCTGAGCTATCTTACGCCCTGTTGCTGTTAAAAGAAGCAAATCTGCTTCCCCTGTGCTATCCAGCTGCTCAAGCTTGCTATAGGGGTCCCTCAGCCGTGAGACATCAACTCTCTGATCTTACTGAAGGCCAGTATTTCTTTCTTGAAGGCACGGTTTTCAACCAGATCTACAAGCTTATCTCATTTACCAAAAATCTTCTAATTTTGATAGGAAAGAGAGCATGTTCCTGAGAGCAAGGCACAGTCCCCCTTTTCAGTGCAATTCCATCAGAAGCTTAACCCAAGCTAAGAAAGTGTCTTGAACACATTTTGCATGACCAGAAGCGATTGGTTTTATGTCTTCGGTGTTTCCTTATGCAAATTCCTTTAGCATTTTGGGTGTGGAAGTGTAATTTTATCAAACACAGCCTGCCAGTGTCAGCATCTGGTTAAGCCAGCTTCGAACACAGCCATTACAGTTGCATGAGAAATCTGCATGTGGCAGCAGGAGGTGTTTGGCGTTGTCCTTGTACCCCCTGCAAGAGCACTAACCCTACACTTAGGCAGTGTCCAGTTTGTGCTGTGGAGCAGGAGACCCACAGACATAGCTCACACCTTCAGCTGAGTTCAGCACTGACAAGCTGCCCAGTGTCAGAGCCTCAAGACCTAAGTCTCACCTGATGGCTCAAGACATTCAAGCATTACCTGTATGTAAACATGCCAGCACACAAGATCGTGCACCATAATCCAGGCATTTTATTAATAACACAATCATACTTTTCAGAGCTTCTTCTAGGACAAGCTAAAGGCAATTGGGCTGTCTTTTTTTCTTTATGTTGTCGAAGTGTACAATATCAAACACAAGCACACACAACAACTATTACAGTGATTTATAAACTTCCAGCAATTTTCTATAATCTTTCCTATCTTGTTGTGGGCACCAGCAAATTTTCCCCAGCTTTACTCTGGATAGTGCATGTCTGACAGATAATACATTCCATGTGAAATATTTTGTAGCCAGTGATGCTGTATGTAATTCAACAGAGAATTGTAGCACTGCACCATATCTCCTGGGATTGACTTTAAGGAGTGATTTCTGATGAAAATTCCTGCTGTGAGAAGCAGAAAAATTGGAGCAGTATTGGTCCCTGCAGATGTATTCTTCAGATCCCAGATTTCCCATTCCAAATACAAAGCCTAAAAACTACTACTGTTTCACTGTAAAAACCAGTAGAAAGTAACTTCTCAACCCTATCAAGCCTGACCTATGACAAGATGACAATAAGGGCTATCAAATCTTTTCATGTATGTGTTTGTGAGTGCATACACAAACATGCAAATCACATGCATAGGTATCAGTCTCCTCATATAAGGGAGGAGGGTTCTAAAACTGGGCACTACAAGATGAATAAGACAAGGTACAATTCCTTGTACAGTAAGTAGACTAAAATAACAGACATAACCTGTACAAGCAGGCCCTTTCTCCCCCAACAGTATTGTTACATTCATCTGGGACACGCACTGTGAAAAAAAGGACTTGACCTCCACAGCAGTACCCAAAGTCACAGGCCTTTGCCTCTCCTCCAGGCCTTTTTATGCTAGCTTCAGGTCTGCTGACATGTCATGGAAAACCAGGTTAAAGAGGCAAAGGCAGGTGTTTTCTTCTTGCCAAACTAGTGAAACCTCTCCATGTTATTTCACACACCTGCCTCTTTGGGGGCAAATTAATTTAAAGATGAGAAATGAGAACTGCCTCTGCTGATATGTCTTCACAAAGCTGTGCAGAGAAGGCCACCCAGGTGCATGAGCAGGTCCTGGATTGCATAATGAAAACCAGCACTTTTAAATAGATATCCTTATTCCGGGGCCCTGGAGGACCTAGCTCTTGATTCCATTAATATGGAGGAGACATTTCCCCCTAAGGAAACTCTGCAATGCCACTATAATATTTCTCTTTTTCCTAGCCGCCTTTCACAGGTCTGCTTGTGGCCAGCTGCAAGGTGGTGCTATTCATGCTGCATATTCTGTTCCAGTTGAAAGAGTGTCCTCTTTGTTGTGGTTATGTGCATAGATGCTGATCACTCATACTCACTTTTCCTGGGACTATCTCTCACCAATCCTGCCCGTGTGCCCTGACATTGTACAGGGTATTTGGGTGAAAAGCAGAGCGATCTCTGGTTATTCTGTACAGTCACTGTGGCGCACACTCATCACCATGCTGTGCATGCCCAGTGCTGCTGAATTTTGCAGTGGGCCTGTTCCTGCAGCTAAATGCAGAAGACAAAAGAGAGACACAGTCACTCTGAAAAGCAACTGTGGTGTCATGCAGACAGCAGAACCTGACTGTGCCTCTCTAGCTTTCTCTGCCTTTGGGAGCTATAACCTGCTCTAGTCCTTTCTGCTGACAGCATCTTGTTTTTTACCCTCAGCTGCCTTTAATGCATGGGCCATTAATGCACTGTGGATACACAGCCAACATTTATCTGCTCACTCAGACAGACATCTGGAGCTCAGTGGCATTTGACCTCTTCTTCGCTCTGGACCAGGCAGCGTGGGCAGGTTTCATTACACTCCCTGCTGCCTTTATGTTGCCACACAGATGGACGCTCCAGACCCTGACGTGGATACCTCACTCCTGCCTTGGCTCCAGATGTTTTCTTCAGACAGGATGTGTAAGTAAAGGAATCAACAGCTAATTTCATGAGGGGAGTAAAGGAGGGGAGTTATTACTATGAAAACAATATTGTGCTTGCAGGGAAAATACTTTGGACACGGGAACTTCAAAGTAGGACAAGAGTGATAAGAAACAGATCTCAATCAGAGCTTAATTTCCTGTTTTCTGTTCAGAACAGTCCTACGTTACAACCAGAGCAGTATTTCTATCCTTGTTAGGTCAGGGAGATTTTATACTAAACACTACTGATTGCTATGATCAGAATATGAAGAAATAACAACACACAAAATATTTCTCTCTACAAAAGATGTTGACCTGCTCTCTTTCTGCTGTTCTGGTAACCCAGCTGTGAGTATTCCCACAACCTACCACCATGATTATTAAAACTTCTTTCTCTTTGGCTCCCCATTGCCATTTAATCTATAAAGCAGATCTTAGAACTGTTCAGCTTGTATAAACATGGCCTTGTCAACCTTCTTCATTACCTTTAGCTCAAGGCTCTGCTCTGATCTCCCAGTCAAGTGAGAACCCTTGAGAATTCCCCTCTAGGAATTCAGCCTCTGATGCATCTCACCCTCTACACAACCAGGCTGCTACCCTCACATCGTGGTTTTCTCTCTCTGGAGGTGCCCTCAGTCTCTTTCTGAACATCTCCGGGTTCTTTTCTTCATGAAAATCATGGAATTACACAGAATCACAGAGTATATGGAATTGGAAGGGACCACAAGGATCAAGTGCTTGTCTTGCACAGGATGTTCCCAAGAATCACACCATGTGCCCAAGAGCATTATTCAAATGCCTCCTGAGTTCTGTCAGGCTGGTGCTGTGACCACTTCCCTGGGGAGCCTGTTCCAGTGCCCAGCCACCCTGTGGGTAAAGAACCTTTTTCTAATATCCAGCCTAAACCTCCCTGACACAACTTCAGGCCATTCCCTTGGGTTCTGTCCCTGGGAACCGGAGAGAAGAGATGAGGAAAAAGGAAAAGGAAAAGGAAAAGGGAAAGGGAAAGGGAAAGGGAAAGGGAAAGGGAAAGGAAAAGGAAAAGGAAAAGGAAAAGGAAAAGGAAAAGGAAAAGGAAAAGGAAAAGGAAAAGGAAAAGGAAAAGGAAAAGGAAAAGGAAAAGGAAAAGGAAAAGGAAAAGGAAAAGGAAAAGGAAAAGGAAAGAATCAAAATAGTGTCTATCTTAGAGTACTGTTCCTAGCAAGATGGAAGAATGAAGAAATTTTCAGTATTCTAGAACTGCAACGAGTCCTCAGCCTCTATACTGGCATCAAAATGCAAATGTAATCTGCATTGTTATAAAGTATTTGCAACCTAAAACCAGTACATGTCTACACCTAATGAAATAACAGGGACAAATCTGGGCTTCTGAGGTGATTGTGGCTTGCAAACAGTCCAGCTACATGCAGTACCTGCTGCTGACAGATTGTTCAACAAAAGAGGGCTCTGTAGGCCCAGAAGCTGTTGGATCACATTGAATTCTTTGGCTAAAGGAAGAAAAATTTTAGCCAAAGGGAAGAGTTTCTTTGGCTAATATAAATTGCTCTTCCTAGCTCTTCTGGTTGTTGCTTTCACCTAGTCTAGCTGATAAGGAAAGTCCAGGCAGGAAGCTGTTATGATGCTGAAAGGAACTAAAAACCCCTGTGAATTTCCAAGGGTCTGGAGGCAGCCATTGAGAAGCATCATGATCTTTTCAGAAATCCTCTGCAATGTTGTCATACCCAGCTCTTCGCGTTGGGGCGATGTCCATCTCCCACAAAACACCAGTCAGCTCCCATGCCTTCCCCAGTAGCTCAGCCACCGGGAATGGCCCGTGACCCTGGGGCTAGTCACTGCCAACCACCCCTGCCTAACAGAGCTGGGGCCAGCTACTGACCCAGGTGCTGGGTGGTGCTGGCAGGGTCCAGTCCTGCCCATTGCACTGTGAGACAGCCTGTCATGACAGCAGCACTGTTCGGGATACTGAAAGTCTGGGGATGACTGTGCAAGGAGCTTAGGACTCTGAAAAGTGCAGCGCTCCCAAGTCCTGCACAGCCCACTCCCAAGTGCCAGTAACAGCAGCTGTGGGCTGAGTGTGGGTACAGCTATCCCTCCCTGCTCCCATGCCCTGCACTTCCCTGAGCGGTGCCATGGGGACTGCCCCAACTGTCCCTCACCTGCTTTCATTCACTGGGCTCCTTAGGGTCAGCTGGAAATAGGCCAGAGTACTGTCTGCCATTTGGAACCGTGAGAAGGCACTTCTTATGGAATCAGGCTTTTACCTAAAATGCCAACGATCAGTTCTCCGTTCACATCTCTAGCTTTCTTGTTTTTCCTGCAAGGACACATTATTACATTTAAAAAAGGAGCCAAGAGCAAAGGTGAAAGCCATAAAACAACTGTGTAAGTGCTTGTGTCCATCTAAGGCTGTTCAGGGACACAGATGGGCAGAAAACTAGAATACTTTATTGTGTCAAATGTACAGTTCATAAAATCAAACACATTGTTCAAAATACCCTTTCAGTCAGGTGCTACCTGTTGAAGCGTTAATATGCAATATGTAAAGGCACAAAGATGAGCAAAACAAATGAGGGAAGTTACAGTGTCTAACTTGCCTTTGAAGCAGCATGTCCACAGCTCCACACACTACTATTCTGTAGTGTGAAGCTTTGTCAAGTTTCTTGGACAATTTTGTTACTCCATACCGAAATGCCATGTGCAAACACAGGTTAGAAGGCCTGAAAAAGGCTTTGTTGGTGCTCTCTGCAGTTGGTTCTATGACTTATCTTTTTGGACTGATACGTTACACACACATATGTATATATTTAACTGTACTAGATATACTTCTTAGATAACAGCCACATTGTCTGTAGAGATAAAACACACAAGACATGAAGCACAGAGCTACTTTCTCTGAAAGTAAATCAATCACCATTGAAGATCAATACAGATATTTTCCACGGTAAAATTTAAAATAGCTTCAGAAATAAAATGAGAGGTTATGCATTCTTTCTATTGATTTCTGTATTGCCTTTAGACCACTGCATTCCCAAAGGCATGCAGTGCACACAGGAGCTTGGCATGCTTTGAAGATTATGCCAAATTCTGCTTGCTTTATGCAAGAAGGTGAAATCAATGATATTGCTCCTGTACAAAAGACACAAAAAAATTATTCCAAAGTTCCTCATTTCCTTGGCAAACTGTCCTTATAAAGCATGCTGCCAGTTCTGCAAGCTTTTAAGCAGTGGATTTAATTAGGCTGTTTATATAAGCAGAAGCATGTATTTGTTCAAATGCTGCCCAGTTCAAATTCCATGCCACAGCTGAAATTTTTGTATGAAGGCATGCTTTAAGAAAGTAGAATACTCCTTACTAAAGCCCTCTCCCACTGCTGTGGCAGTAATGGTGTGGGTGAGGGCCACACAACGGGGGCTTTAAAATTGTATTTCCATACAGCACCTTTCTTCTTCCTTGTGAGATTGATGAGCAAAGATAAGGCAACAAGAAGCACCAGCCTTACTGGTTTTAATGGACTCAGGATATCTACAGTGCTTTACATGTTGTATATGTTCCATATACAGCTATCTTGCATGGAGTAGGCTGCTCTTAACTCTTCTTCTAATTCAGGGGTAGCAGAAACATTAATCACTCAAAAAGCATCATCTGAGGTATTTGGTACATGGTTAGCATCAGTCCCTATATATTGAAAAAAAGAATAATTTTGGTTCTCAGCAAGAAATTATAAACATCATGATGGAAAAGAGACAAGACAGATGGTGGCCAACAGACAGAAAAGATAGAGAAAAAACCACTCCTTTCTGTACATAGTCTAGTCTGTTCTGACTCTTGTACCCAAATCAGAGTCTGCTGTGGACAACATTACATAGGTAAACAGAACTAGAACTTCATGCTAACAAGAAATTCCTCTCCCATTCCTAAATAGCTTTTGAATGAACCTAAAATGTGGAATGGGAGCAGTGGAATCCCACTAATTCATGTAAATCGAGTTTCCTCATGTTTAACTTCATGGAAATACCAGGAAAGTCCCTGCAAATCATTTTTAGTCGTTATCATTTCAGGAGTAGTATGCTCAGAGTCCATCTGCTGGGTAAGGATTAAATAACTCATGCTAATACAGTGTTAACAGCCAGTAACTCTACAATGTCTGTGAAACTGGCTCTGCATGGAGTTCATAAAGAGTGTGCTGCACTGGTTTAGCACAGTAAGAATTTGGTGGCTGGGAGCTTCTGTGAAAAGAAGGTGCAATGCCAGTTGGCTCCAGGATGGTCCAACCTGTGGCCAAGGTCAAGCGCCATCAGCAATGTTGGCAGCGCCTCCGGAACAATGCACTTACGAAGGGGGAAAAAGCGTGTGCAGCAGCAGTCACAGCCAGAGAACAGAGGAGTGAGTGAGTACACACGACAGCAAGAGCCCTGCAGACACCGAGGTCAGTGAGCAGGAGGGCAGGAGGTGCTCCTGGGGCTGGAGCTGGCATTCCCCTGCAGCCCCTGGTGCAGACCAAGGCGAAGCAGCTGTGCCCCTGCAGCCCGTGTGGTTCCACAGCAGAGCAGAGATCCACCTGCAGCACATGGAGGACCCCACTCTGGAGAAGATAAACGCGCCTGAAGGAGACCGTGACCCTGTGGGAAACCTGTGCTGGAGCCGGCTCTTGGCAGGACCCGTGAAGAGAGGAGCCCAGACGGGAGCAGCTTTGCTGGCAGGACTTGTGACCCCACAGGAGACCCACTACAGAGCACCCTGATCCTGAAGGATGGTACGCTGTGGAAGGGATTCATGCTGGAGTAATTTGTGAAGTCTGTGAGAAAAACTCACGTTGGAGAAGTTTGTGGAGGGCTGTGTCCCATAGGAGGGATCCCACACTGGAGCTAGGGAAGAGTGTGAGCAGTAAAGCATGAACGGAACCTATTCTCTACCCCTTTGCACCATGGGCAAGGGGCCGAGAAAACCAAGAGACCAGTCTGGAAAGAAGGGAAGGGTGTGAGGAAGGTATTTTAAGATTTGGGTTTGTTTTCTCATTATCTTAATCTGATCTTATTTATAATAAATTCAGCTACTTTCTGGAATTGGATCCTGTTTTACCCAGGACGGTAACAGGTGAATGGTCCCTCCCTGTCCTTATCCTACAAGCCTTTTGTTATATTTTCTCTCCCCTGTCCATCTGAGGATGGGATGGGTAGAGCAGCTTTGGTGGGTACCTGGCATCTAACCAGTGTAAACCCACCCCACACAGGTAGAGATCCAATGTGCAATGTTCATATAAAAGCCATTAAGACAACAAAAGAAGACCAGCATCTCACTGGATTTTCACATTTTCCACCTGGCAGGAAAACTTCTTACTGTAGAGATCATGGACAAGAGGGGTATAGGTATACTCCCACCAAGTGCAGCACAACATCTCTTTTTGTTCTCTCTTTCTCCTTGTCTCCTCATTTTCTTGTAAGCAGTGGTGGAGATGTAGGAATCTCCTTCCCTTTCATCTTCTGCTGCTCTCAGTGTGGTTGAGCCCATTGCTTCTAAATTACCTTAACAAATATATATCTGGTGTAACTCATTATTTTCCAAGCCTCCAGCTGAATCCTCATTCCTACTCATTCTAATGTTTCTATTGAACATGCTCTGATACTGTGGGTGTTAAGATTTCAAACATCCTAACAAAAAGGCTGTCTGCTTTACAGGAGACAATACTTCACTATGAGAAGTCACTGATCACAGTCTAATTGACATCAATGAGAGCTGCATTTCATGCTCTTCTTGATATTCTGCCTGTATTTTCCTCTTTTCCTCTGGTTATAGTTGTTAAATTGTCCCAGCCTCACCTTACCTTCTGAGGGCATATATTTGCAGAGTAATCAAGGCACATAAGTGTGCTATTTTACACCAGCCAGCACTACAGCTCATTCTTCTTAATTTCCTTATGTATATGGATACTGTCTTGGAGATTTATTTAAACTGTTTAGTTTATCTTACTTTATTCCTAAGTTCAGATTGGAATGAACACAAAACATTATTTCTTCACCTGTTTAATGACTTTTAAGATAGCTTTTCCACCTCTATTTAGCAGCTCATAGCAATTTCTATATATGAAACAGTCCTCTAAATAAAACAAAAATAAATACATAAATAAAATAAACACAAAATTTCTTAATTTTTTTCTTGTTGCTAGAATTTGCAGAGCCCCATTACTTCCAAAAAGGTGGGTTTTTTTAGGATTCAATGTGATTTCAGTTTCAAATCTCTTCCAGATATTACATCTGGTCCAAGGCTATCCAGTTCAAGTGCTATTGCAGGGGTTTTTTGAGTCTTTAAACTTTTCTATTTCTCTAGTTATTTTCCTTCTTTGACATGAAGTCGAGGACATAGCAGAAGGAGAAATCCCTGAGAGACCATATGACAACTTTTGTGGGTTTAGTTACTGCATATCTGATAAATTACTTCACCTTTAGAAAAGTGAGTTTTAAATTAATGGAATTATACAAGAACAAAATTATGAAATCTGCTTCAAGCTTTACTGGATGTCTTGATCACAGACACAGCGTTGTTTACTCTTTCCCCAGGTTTTGGGGGCTTTTTTTGCACTCCCTTTCTCCTGCATATTTGGTGTTCTGCCCTGAAATGGATAAAAACCATGTGCCGATGTTTGCATGTTTGTTCTCTATTTTAAGTGTTTGTAGTTTGAAATACTCATTGAAATGTGGTTTAGAAAATACTGAAAGAAGCTGCAACTTGCATCTTAAAACAGAATTTCAAACAAATCTCTCTTAGGGCAATGGGAAGTACATCAAACAGCATGCTTTAAAGTATGATTCATCATTTGATGTAGCTGATGCATCATAACATGTTTCCCATCTGACAAAGGCGGGTAATGCACCCTTTACAGCTGTGTGTCCAGTGTTTTGTCACTGGAGCCACAGGTTCCCTCAGTTTTGCATTTTGCACAGCAGCTAAAGCACAGCAGTGCTGAGAAGCACACCTGTCACAGTTCTGCCCACCCGAGGCCTTGCTAATGGCTTTTCCTCTGAACACACATTAAAGGCGCTGCAAAAGAAACTTCACCATTTCTAGAGTCTTTGTTTTTCCTTTTTTTTGTTTGTACTGTTAGTTTGACATAAGTTAACATGTTTCATTTTCTCACACCCAACAAGCTTACAATGATTTAATTCCATATTTTGATGAAATTGTGAGAAGCTGGGAGCTTCCTACCTAATGTGTGGACATCTACAATATTATCAGAAAGTAATATGGGTAAAGATTTGATATGATCTTCCTCATTGTAACATATAAGAGATTTACAGTCCTCTTTCTCTTAGAGGGGAAATTGTCTTCATTCTCCAGAAGGAATAAAATATACAGCCAGAAATCTCCACAAACTAAGTAATTGTTTATCTAAGTCCCACTGAATGCACCTGAAATAAAGAAGAAATAGGCAATATTATACAGAAAAATTGACTGCAAAACAGGTAATTAGCCCTAAACCTTTCTGCTCAAAGAAATTACTTTCTGAACATGCTGCAGTTCTAATTATGACTGCAATGAAGTCATAAGACCAGGCACAAATTAATATACTCTTTGCCTTTACTATTTCTATATTCAGTCCTGTGTTCCTCTTTAATCTGAACATAATCAGTCTTCTTTCCATCTCCAGCCTGCACTGCAGACTATAATTAAACAATGAAAATCTGACATTTCTCTATAGAGGGAAATTGTTTAAAAAACCATTTAGTACATGGATTTTTTTTTTCACTCATGCAGAATTAGTCCTTAATATTCCTTTATTCCATTTACTCTTCCTTCTATGCATTTTAATGCTCTTGCTCTCATTCCTGTGATCAGTCATTTTGGACTTTATTTATCAGTTTGACAAAAGCCAGACTTACCTCAGCTGCTATTGGACAATAGTGCAGGGTCCAGTGAGACCACTGGACTGCTTGTATTTCCACAAAGCATGTTTGGAGGAAAAATTACTGAGGAAACTACATGCATAATCAAATAATAGGGACCAAAAATATTAAAAATCTGGCATATTCTTAATATTAAAGGGAAATTCCTTCAGGGGCTGTGTTCAGGTAGGTAAGAATTCCTTCTTCGTTCTTTCTCAGTTCTCTCAGTACTATATCGGAGATCTCTTCCGCTGATACAGTGTAATATGTTACAGAATAACAATGCAAACTGCTACAAAGGTTACTATATATATTATGTAGCCTTTGAAATATTATCCAAAGGCATTACAGCCTGAAAGCCACGCTCTTCCCCTTGTGACAGGGATAGACGCAGTTATGTGAGAAAAATGCACGTTTGTTCCTCCCTTGTCCTTAAAAGCACTTTTTTTTCATGGGTAGTTTGTGCTGAGTTGCCAAAAACCCTCCAAGAAACTGACTTCAGAATGTATCTCTGAGCATCAGGAGAAAATCTGAAGCAAAGGATAGCGGCCTTCCCAAGGAAAAACACACAAATGGACAGATAAAAAATCCACAAGGCAACAGCAGTGCCGGCTCATGTGCAGGTGGGCAGCAACAGAACACTTAATAAATGCACACTTGGAACAGTAAGGAAGCATTGCAATGACCTTTTTTGTTTTTTCCTTTACAAGCTGGCAGGGGGGAGTGTAGAGTATTGTACAGGTCACTGCTTGTTTTGACTAGCACAGCTCTGGTGCACAGTGAGCAGAGTGACAAAATCCCCGTGCTCGGTTACGGAGATGACTTTCAGCTCGAAAGGGTGGTTCAGGGCAGCTGAGTCAGCCTTCACCCACGGCCACTGGCCGCAGAGAACAGGGCAGCCACTGCTACAGCAGCAGGTCTAACAGCAGGAATCTTCCCACTTTTACGGCCCAACACAAAGCATGCCATCCTCTCCCCCAGGCTCAAGAGGCCATAATTTCACCAGCTGTTTATTTAATCCTGACTAATCCTGGACTCAAGTCACGGCCTTTTGTGTAGATGAGATGAAAAACCTGAAGGACACACCACAAGCAAAAGGAAAGCATAACTTGAAAAGTAGGTGCTTTTACTCCACCATCTTGAGGCAAACCAGATTACTGAAGCTCTAACTAAATGGAAATATTTGTTTCTATAAAGAGCAAATTATTTAAACTTATTGCTATTTTTCAAAGTATAAAGACATGACCTTCCTTTCTTTTCCTCTCTGCAGACTTATTCTCGCTGGCAGAAAAAAAAAAAGCCAAGACACACAAACTTCACTAGTGAAGTTTTTCAACTGAATTAGATATTTAGATATCTATGCCACATATTTGCCCTCAAAGAAGCTAAATATACTTTACCCTCAAAGATGACTGGATTTGGACCATCAAAATATCAAACATGTATAACTGTAAAATCATGGAATCATCAAGGTTGGAAGAAACCTCTAGGATTGCCAAGTCCAACCATCAACCCAGCACTTCCATTGTAACCCCTAAAGCACTAACCCATATCACCCAGCACCAAATCCAGATGCCTCTTAAACACCTCCAGAGATGGTGACTCCGCCTGGAATGGTAACTCCCAGGGCAACCTATTCCAATGCCTGACATGTCCTAACAGTGAATTTTTTTTTTCCTAATATCTAATCTGATTATTCTGTCTCAGCTGAAGGCCATTTCCTCTGGTCCTTTCACTGCAGGAACAGTAGAAGTGACCAGACTCCACAGCCTCCTTTCAGGGATTTGTGGAGAGCAACGTGGTTGCCCTGGGTCCCCTCATGACTAAAGAAACCCAGCTACCTCAGCAACTCCTCATAAGGCAAGTGTCCTAGACCCTTCACAAGCCTTGCTGCCCTGCACTGGCCACACTCCAGCACCTCAATATCCTTAATACCAAATACCAACCTTAATACTCAATTTGTGTTCCTCTTTGTGCTTTGTTTTAAATAATTATCTTCCCATAAAACTAAAGATCAAAGATTTGACAGCCTGCCAAACTTCAAACGTAAGGACTGAATTTTGCAAGTAGTTTGGAAAGAGTTATCTGAAGCTGGGAAGTATTAGGTCTCAGCTCTTCCTGTAAGCTGGTCAGTCTTTATTTTTAGTTTTCAATTGTCAATATTTCTTTTCCTTTTGTAAAGGAAGTTTAAAGTACTGCCAGTACTTGAAACTGTATTTACAAGTCCAGTGTGATACAAACAGGGCTGATAATTTTATGCAGCATTCAGATTACTTCAGCTCCTTCAGCTGGCAGGACCTCTAAGAAAAAGAATAAATGCTTATGTCACTGAAGTTGCCACAGGTTTGTTGATCTCATGTTAGCTGAAAAACTGAGAACTCAGCTCCTTAGGGAAGGTATAAGACACCTTTCCAAATTAAACTTTTAATGCTACTTCCAGATCAAGTCTTTGTAAAATCACATTGTGGTTTAAAAGCACTCCCTTGTAAAATTAGCAACTAAATGCTTCCTTTACCAAAGTGCACAGGAGCAGAGAAGGGGATTAATTTTCCCCTGCTACGTTAGAACAAACACCTTGGTTCACCTGAAACCATTAGGAGTTCAACACAAATCCTACCCACACAAACCAAAGCAATTAATACATTAAATCTATCACCTGTATTTTATGAACATCAGGCTATAGAAAACATACTTACACCATGATTGATCCCTATCCTAACCTTGCAGAAAAACATGACTGAAGTAACCTTTCATTTTGAAACTATTAAATAAAGAAGAGGGAAAGGTGATTATCACAAGAGCAGAACTTAGTGTTTAAATTGGAAAGCTACAGTGTATATGAAGTCAACACTTTGTAAAAGAGAATTCCAAGGCAGAAGGCTCCAACAGCTGCATCTCCGGTAGCCGAAGCCAAAAGCTGAAGCACAAAAGAAATGTGCTACATGGAATCACCAAGGTGGCATCTGTTCTGCCAAACTCTGTACACATGTGACTACCTTGAGCAGACATGAAACTCGCCTGCACAAGCTCAGTCTTGCCAAGCAGCACTGCCGGTGTCTCTGTGCAGGTCATGGACACACCCTGCACAGCAACAGTGTCTGAACAGTTGCTGGTCAGATCACACTGACCTCTTGGCTCTGGCAGCTGGGCTCTAGCAGATCTGAACAAGCACCGAGGCCTTCCCAAGAGCACCTCCTGTCTGCCTGCAGAAGAGCTCTATGTTGTTTTTTTTATACAGACATAATAAAACTAGAGTTTAAAGAACTGTTTACCTTTAAGGCATATCTTTTATGATTCATTATATATACTCTAGAAGGAAAGGCACATGCATTTGCTTTAAAAATTCTGCTGTTCCAGTAAACCTAAAAAACTTAAATGTGATTGAATTGTTTATTGTGAACCTATTCAACTACAGTTTCTGTTGTAAACAGAAAACCCTTTTCCCCTCCTAAGCCATTAAGTGAAAACCCCTATAATAACTTGAAAAGTTTCAACTAAGACTTCAACCTTTGCAAAGAGAGATTGCAACAATAGTTCCTTTCTATTTTTCATTATTTGTATTAATTTAAAAAGAATAAATATATATATATATATGAACACAATCCTAGCAATATCAAGAACATATTCCTACCCAGAGTGAAATTAAAAAGGGAAATGAAAACTGGAGTGATGGCTAGATTCTGGAATGCAAACCAGCAGGTAAGCATGAAATAAGGGGAAGAGGAATAGTCACTATGACCAACTAGCATGAAGAAGCCTTTAATTACCCTAATAAGCAGCTGCTCATTATGCAGGTTTGTGAAATTTTTTCCAGACTGAAAACGTAAATTTGAAGAAAGCAAACACCTACCGGGCCCTGACAGCAACCAAATATGAGACACTTTTAGGCTCAGTAACATATTTGGATTCCCATTTACTCTGGTCTAGATATCCCCTGGATTCCTATTTAAGATCACATCGAATAAGAGCAAGGAATAGGCCTGTCAGCCTCTTATGTCAATAGCCTTCTTTGTATTATCTTGATTTTCCTCATCTCAACACTGCAGAATTTGGTTTTCTTTGCTGCCAGGAATGCACAAGGACAGCAGAAACATGGAATGTTAATGCACACACCATAAAGATACTGCACAGGAGTGTAAAAATATTAATTCTGAAGACCAATAAACTGTACCACCTATTTTTACAAGGTACTTTTTTTCACCAGTTGTGTATGTTATTCAAGTGACTCATTCTGTATTTTTGAGTATTCACGATATATGTAAGATGAGGGACACAAATGCCTGTTGAATTGCAAGCCTGATCCTGTAAGTTGACACTTCCCTACTTTATTTCTACTGATGTATTCTTACTAAAAATAAAACCCTGGACACATGACAGCAGAACGATACCAAAACAATAGTCACATGACAAATTTCTCCACTTGTGGCTTCTTTGAAGAGCATATAGAAGACCATCTACCACTGATATCAGTGAAGTCTTTTACTACTTTATTTGCATGGTAATGGGCAATACGGTTTTGCATTTGTAGTGAAAGAGTGAAGAAGAGTGAAGAACAGGCATCTGTTCTATAAAATCAATCTGAAGGATAAAATCTCCAAGACTACACCCACAACCTACGGCAGTGGCTATAAGAGGTGAATTGCCCCCAATTCCAACATGCCATGGGATGTCAACCTTAATGGTTATACAATTTACCAGTCTTGCCAGACCCCTGTTTAATTACTTCTGCTTAAAAGTTAGTCATTTCACCTGAGGCAATGCTCTCCTTTCTCTTTACAGTTGCCACTACCTTGTATTTTCTGTTTCTGGCATATGACTCTCTTATGCCCCTTACAGGAAAAAAAAAAAAAAATCATTGTAGGCAGGCTGCAGAAGGATGGGAAACCAGACATAGAACATAGTCCTTAGGAAGTAAACAATACTAGGGGCCTGGAACAGGACATCCCCTATAGACAGACATTTGTTTTGTAGTGGCAGCCACTAGAATACAACAAATGGCAAGAACTTCAGCCATTTAATTCTATCTCCCATCACGTGCCTAGTGCCTTTTAGCTACAGTGCAGGGAGTATCAGTGCAATTCAAAGAGGGTTAGTGACAGCTGTATTTCCTACTGGCTGCCCTGGCCATCGCAGCCAGAGGCAACAGTTTTAAAGAAAGGAGTACTTGTCATATTGACATGCTTTGTGAGAAAAAGAGACTGGATGAAGACATTAGCTTTCTGATTTATTCAGCCAGTCAAGCCTAATCCGTACACACGCACATAGGCAATTCTGACATCTTGGAGACTGAGATTAACAGGTACAGCAGGACTCATGAGGTGAGATGTATCGTCAGACTGCCTCACCCCTGTGTGAGGTACTTAGATCCTAGGGTCGTGCCTGCTATCAATTTCAGGAAGAAAAGATTCTATGTATCACTGCAGTTGTACCTCCTTCCAATTAAAATGGAAGTGAACGGATCATTGCAGTGAATTCCACAAGAAACAAGGAAGTATCCTTTAAAAAATACAAATTATTAGGGCTTACTAATTACACTTTTCATATATTCACTCTAGGCGAGTTCACTTGGAACTAAACAGCAAGACTGTTTTCTTTGGAAAATGTCTCAGTCACTCAATGATTACCAGTTAAAACACAAACCACAAATTCATAAACCAACATCCTTAGGTTATGTTGTATCTAGGTTCTCTTCTGCTGTCACCTGAGAACTCAAACCCTAACATTCTGGCTCATTCCAAAGTGTCTGGGAGAAAAAATACACTAAACATGCCTCTCCTGTCTGTAAAACACAAATAATTTATTCAGATAAACCTTTACGAATGCTCTCAACCATCACAGTATACTAGTGTACAATTAATGACAACTTCAGAAATCATGCTTTTGGTACAAAGCATAAATTTAACATTAGATACCACAAGATGATTTTTCATTACTTCAAAGAAGCTTATGATTGACAATAAACTCAAAAATAAATATTATCAGTATTCAGCACTCAATTTAATTTTTATATAGCTTTGAAAAACTCTGGATTGCTGGGAAACAATCTCTGTCTGAGAGCTGTCATAATCAGAAACATTCCTGGCTGAAGTAACACAATTCATGACTGTACTTTTAAGTTCTGTGAAAGTATTACTATCTTCCACAGAACAAGTGCATGATGATATCCCAGAACTCAATAAAATCACTGAGTTGATTTCAGTCTTTTTTTTCCTGGTAACAGTACTTCCTCAGGATTCTTGCTTTTTTGTTGGTTTATCTAAGTAGGGAGTGTTGTCCTGTAGCAGATCTTTCCTGGGTATGAGTACTGAAATAGAAAAAACCCAAACAAAACAGTAAGACTATAATCTTATGGAAAATACTGGGAAAATACTATTTCAAATTCTAAAGGTGTTTTTTACATTTACAAACAAAATATTCAGTTACTAAAATGAGGATCTGAACTTGTGGTAGGTGGCATCTATCTAGCATCTAGATATCTAAGACAAAATCATACTAAGATTTTACTTTCAGCTGGCTACAATAATGTTTTCCCATCTTCTTTTATAAGCATTGAAAATTTTGATATTAAGAAGCCATAATTGTTAAGCATGTACTGTTAGTTTGGTTATGGGTTAAAAGGGTAGTTATAAGGAATACAGTACTCAACGGTACCATAATACACCTATGTAAAGAGCACCATCCTCAGGCGAAACGAGCCAGCCTGGACAGAACTGTAATGGGCCAATCAGGTGCCTTAACCTTCATGCAAATGAAGGATCCAAAAAGAAACCAATCCAAAGGGACAAAAATCAGGACAAAAGGGGGCATCTGACCCACTGAACTGGTGCCGCTCCATCTGGAACATTGGGGACATCCCCATTGTTTCTAACAATTATGACCACTCTGATGAGTTTAATGAGTACAATTTTGTAAAAATATGTACATAATATGTATGCTTGGCAGCCAAAAATTAAATTTAGAATTAGCAGTGACTATTAGCAGGAATCCAGTTGAAAGACAAAACATTATTGTGTCATCGTTGTGTGTATAAAATGCCTCCTTGCCCACAGTGTGCAGTGAATAGCAAGAATAATCACAGGCTTTCACCTGCTGTTTCTGAGAGCTGTTTCATGGGGGAAGTGAACAAAAAGGAGGCAATGAAGGACTTAAAAATTTATGAATAGCTTGATGAAAATGAAAAGTAATTGAAGAGAAGCCCATTGAAGATAATTAAACCAGAAAATATCCCTGACTCAGGAAGAGCTGCCAGGTGTGAACAGCTGAAAGAGGTGCAAATTCACTTTGTCTGTTCCCATTCTTCAACTATTATCTGCCTAGAATCATCATGGAAGACTTGACACTGGTCTAGACTTATCTTTGGCCTTGATTATAACGGCTGTTTTAAAGTTGCATGTTTTACCAAACCTAAAACTGAAAATTGGTACAAAACTTTCCAGACAACACTAAACAGAAGTAAAAGGAAACTATGTACACAGCTGAAGATTTCTTGTATTCTCTTACCACACAGCTGTATGCTGAGCCTACCTACTACTACTCTTTTTGACTGCAAGATAAAAGAACTTCTAAACCAGGAATCAGGATTTCAGAATTTGATAGACTTTGCATTGAGGTAATCGCTATGTCACACATCTTACACAGTATAACCTGAAAATGAAATTGTTGGAAGAAAGTTTTGGAAATGAACACTCAATCCTCAAAGAAAAAGCTTTTCTATGGTCAGTGTATATAATGCACTTGTTAATGCTCCTCAGGCAGCTCCTCCCTGTTTGGTAGAGCAAGCACCTACAGACAGGTACTGAGGCTACTGCCTTGGGACGCATGCTGACTGATCAGCCTGTATATGCATGCTGACTAGCTAGCTAACTGCTGACCTTCCTAATAGTTACAGCTGGTTAAGGGATATTAAATGTAATCACTGCCTCTTTTCTACCAGCCTCCATACCTCAAAATATTTGTATGGAAACTTTGTACCTTTGAAACCTTCACCTGTCCTAGGTAGTGACATTAATGAATAGCTTACATTAAGAATTTTGCCAGAGAATAACAGACAGGCTATTTGCCTCTCTATCCCTTTCCTTAGTTTCACATTCTATATTTATTTTCTAAACTGTAACATATTTAAGTATCTTTTTAGCATGCAGGCTTACTCACCGATTTTGTCAGAATCTGTGTGAATGGCCTGAATAACAGAAGTTCTGAGAATCACTTCAACATCTGAAGCAATTTTAAGAAGCTAGTAATAAGGAATAAGAAGAGAGGAACAAGAGAGTAATTTGAATTATATGTGACTGTTTCTGAAGATATTTTCCATACCAGACAGCTATTCAAATAATAAAATCATTCAGTTTTACTACTCAGTTACTTATGTACAATGTATACATTGCTTTTGCCTTGGAGATCCTGGAATAACTTACAGGTTGACGTGTTTGACATGGAGCACATAGTGAGGGAAACTCTGGCTCAGTAACATACACCAGTACATACGTCCACGTATCCAATTAAAACTGGAAACGAATAAGGTGAAATGCAACTACAAAACCAATTAACTAGTTTCCAATGATCAAAGACGCTCACTCACGCCTCAGTAACGTTCGACGTCCCATAGTGAAAGGGCAATCTCATTCTTTCAACACTACTGCTCCTGACATAAGGAGACAAAAACAAGGGCGAAACATGACAAGAATTAAGAATTCTGAGTTTTCACAGTAGAACTGTGCAGAAACAAGGCACTACCTAAAGACTACCCGAGGTATTAGTATTTAGTATTTGGCAAATGGCCTAGAATTCCTTCTCTCACTAAGAGGATAAGCTGCAGCACCCTTGCTAGCTTTGCTGCACCATTAAGAGAACCCTAATACTTGTTTGCCTGTTATCTGTGTCAGAAGTAAGGAAATTGCTCAAGTGAGATACTTCAGGAGACATGCTCACACTAGGAAGCAGCATGTATCAACAGAAGTGGATCTTTGCAAAGGCTAGGGCTCAATACTTGCCATCCACACTGCACTTCTCATGCTCTTCCCTTTTAAGGGCTTGGAGCAGGTACCCTTCAGTTCCCTGCTGAGAGCCCATTAGCAGCCAGGCTGCATGCTCCTGAAGCGCAGCTTCCTCTTCAGATTGACCTTAAGGGAATTCTGCTAGTTGGTCTGACACTTTACGTAACAAGAAAAGTCACAGGAAGTGGAACTAACCAAGGTAACTTCCTAAGTGCACTCCTGACCTGCACAAAAACTGCTGCATTAGATTTAACTACTACATTTTTCATTCTGATACTGTAGACAGTTACCTCTCTCCTTATGTCACTGCAAGCTTGACATGTACAAGTACATACAGATACAAGTACCTGTTGTCACATTAGAATACACTGTAGTTTTCTATTCTGGCTGGTCAATACTCCATTTTTTAGTTGCTGTCCAAAGCAGAACATTAGTAGCATCACATTCATGCAAGCAAGTGCTCAAAAATTCTCAAGTCCTGTATAAAACTTGGTTCAGTTCCTCTGCAACTAAGTCTTTTCAGTGTGTACATGTAATAAATATGACAGCTATTGTGATGTTCTAGGAGTGTGTAGCTGCAGTGGAAGTCTTGATATTTCTTTTACTGACACAGTTAATCAAATATCAACTATTCCATATTAAAAAGTCACATATGTGTAATTTGTAGGTTGCCTAAAAAACAAATACAGATTTCAGAATTGCAAAAAATCTTTTTCCTGTACATCTATAAAAAAAAAACCCTGAACACATAACTTAGCTAATCAGACAGTGGTAACACAAACACTGAGTATTATTACAGGAGGCTGATAACAAGCTGAAATTCAGGAACTCCTAACTAAAAGGTCAGAACTATTTAAATTACTGTTCTGTGTCTGGCATGAGGAAAAGGTTTTCATTTTAATTCTTCAAGGGACAGATGTAGGCACTTTCTTCCAACCAGTGCCCAGTGACAATGTAAGGACAGTCTGATAAAAGGCTGAAGGACAAGGACTAAGTTATTCAGTCTGTAGGATGTTAATAGATAAAATTATCTAAAACACATTAGTTCCCTTTCAGTTCAGAGCAATTGTCAGAAAAAACTGACTCAGCAAAAAGTTTTAAGGCAAAGGTAACTAACTTAGTGAATTAACAGAATGCTCCACTTTTAATGCATGGTAAGGAAAGACATAGTAAAAAAATCCCTGTAGTATAATTAAGATATACTACATCTATACTGTACTGCAATAAATCATAATAATGTTGCTGGTTTTTGCCTTCCACAAAGATGCTGAGTCATCACAAAGATGCTGTGATAGTAACTCAGCAGGTTGTTTAATTTGTCTGTTTGTTTCTGTTTGCCTAAACAACAGTGAGCAGGTACATTTAATTGACCACAGTACAGATAGGTATCATGAGCAAAGTATAAAATATTTACATGAAAATCGCTACTTCACACATTATCTCGTAAAATTTTATTATAAACTTCGAAATAATCACATTGGACTATCAGAACACACTTTCTACTTATGTACTTTTGTATGTACAAGATTCTATAACACAGTATTAATACTACTGCGGTATCTATATATTTACAAACAAAGATCCATGTAGAAGTCTTTCTAAACCAACCTGGCTTTCATGATGTCTCAATCTGTTTACAGTGGTTTAGAGATCCTTTAAGCAAAAGACTAATTTCTAAATATTCATATGTGAAGTGGGAAAAAACCCCAAACAACAGAAAGCAATAAAATACCTCATTAATCTTCTCTTCAGATGTCTCATCTCGATTATTTCTGAATTCTTCATTTATCTTTTGTCTTGCAGCTAAATAAATCAAACAAAAAACTAAAGAGTGAACAAAAATTGTATTTTGAATTTGTCACTGCCCCAAAGTTAAGAATCTTAAGTCCTTTATGGCACAGTCCTAGGACACTCTGATCAAAGTATTTCAATGAAAGACCTCCACATAATTCACATGATGTCATATTTCAAGTTGACTGGTATACAAATAAAATGAGATTCTCAGCTTAGCATTTTGTATTGCATACACAAGGTACTAAAAAAGCAGGATTAATCCCTTGAGGAAAAACCACACATAGAGAATTAATTAGTACAGCTGACTATGCTGTGGCTGGACTGAAGTTAAAAAAAAAAAGCAAATGAAAGAAAAATATCTCCAGAGAAAATCAGGAACACTTTAAAAAGAAATGTTTCCCTTCCAAAATATGTGTTGGTTGCTTGAATATAAGGACTATTTTTTGTTTCAAAATAAAGTTATGGACACATAAGTTTTCCCAATTATTACTTGAAAATTATGGGAGTAATTTGAAGAAAGATTATGTTAAGAATTATCTTTCTCTGTATTCCAAGATGAAAGTTCCATGAAATACAGATAAGCACACACCACACAAAACAACTATCTCACCTTCGAGGGCTTTGGTATCATTTTTAAAAACTTCTTGCCGTGTTCTGTGTAACAACTTAAAAAGCTTCAAAACCTGCCAATACAACATCAATAGAATTAACTTATTTGCTAACAGGATTGTTAGTTAAAATTAACATGTTACAATTGAAAATGTTTTGGTTTAAATTTCATGTTCTTTCCATTCAGTACAGAATTTGATAAAGAATCAATATCTAAGAGGTTTTACCTAAATTCCTGATTAAAACACTTGCATCCAAAGCTGATGTGATGTCATCAAAATCTTAGACAGGTCTAGATATTTCAAATTACCCTAAAATGCTGGACCACCTCCTAAATAATTATTTGGCATGATGGAATTAAAATCCTGAAAAATACATGGACATAAGCATTAGTTATTGTGCCAATGTCAAATAAACCCAACAGAACTGGAATAACTCTAAAGGTCAAATTACTTGAAGGAATTATCAAGGTTACATCAGTGCATATTCTCTAGCTATGGAAAAAGATAGAAAAAGAAATGGCTGAAGTATTCTCACATAAAATTCTTTTACAAGTGGTGTGGCAAAACCAAAGCAAAGTCCTTCCCCTAAATACAACTCCAGGTCAGCAAACCAATACTTCAGTAAAAGCAAACACTCAGAAAGTTGGGATTTACAGTGTAGAGCAGACACACCTGAATATGTATGAAAATAAAACCCCCAGAGAATCACAGCTCACAGCCACGTGGTTTTGGTAAATCATTCACACAAACTGCAATGAATCACAGAAACTCTCAAGTCCTTATGAGACTATTTTGGTGTCTGTCACAGACTGAAAAGAATCTCTGACAAGCACCAGAAAAAAATAATCTTGAAAACAATATGCCTTTTGAAGTTCCTTCTAGTACTTCCTATCATGTTGTGGCATCTCTAGAGGGCACAATTCCAAGTACTTCATAATACTTCTCTCACAATTAGGATTCCAAGTATTTTTTAGAAGGACATAGAAGAAACACAGGGCTGTAAGTCAGAAAAAACCCAGCAAATGGACAGAGTCATGTTGCCTTTAACTGCACCATTCCCTAGATGGATGAATCTGTGGAAGGTAAACCCACAGAACTAAACGTCAACAAATAAACTTCTTGTTTTGCAGATATTCTAATATCCTAAAATTTCTATTCCCCACAGTACATTTGCTATCTTTTCAAACAGCAGATTAATATTACATGTGGTTTTATGTTGAACACATGTATGGCAAAACCTAAATTTTTTTATGGTTATTTCAAGAATTTGCGAGCCATTTTCAGGTATCTTCCTACTCATAGAAAAGTCTATAGGTTCTTCACAAGGGAATAAGGAGGGGCAGGCACCAATCTCCTCTCTGGTATCCTGTGACAGGATTCAAGGGAACAGCCTGAAGTTGTGTCAGGGAACACTCAGGCTGGATATCAGGAGAAGGTTCTTCACCCAAAAGGTGGCTGGGCACTGAACAAGCTCCCCAGGTCAGTGGCCACAGCACCAGCCTGACAAGAGTTCAGGAGGCTTTTGCACAGCTCCCCCAGGCACACGGTGTGTGCACCACCCTGGAGATGGCCCCGTGCAAGACCAGGGGGCTGGACTCCATCATTTCTGTGCCTCCCTTCCAACCAAGGATACTCTCTGGTTCAACTTCTCCAAACCCCTCCTGGAAACTTTTCACCACGCCAGCCACAATGGTGAAAAGCTGAATTAGATGGTCTTGATCAGGATGTATCAATGCAGACGCCTCTGACCTCTACAGCCACCTGCATTAACAGAGAGCTCCGCCAATACCTGTCGACTGCACTCCCAAAACTAGGCTTCAAGGCACTCCCGAAAGAGGCACTGACAGGAAATTACACCGCAGTAATGAAAGCGCTTATTAATTCTTAGGTCCCTGGTTTTCCCTAGCTTACTCTCACGTGCTTCTGATGTATTTTACCCTCTGCTTATCACACTTCTCGCTTTCATTTCCCGCAATGGCCTTTGCGCGCAAACTGCTACATTCCTTTACCTAGTTTTTTATCCTTCTAGTCCTGAAAGTCTATGTTTTTTGGCTCGACTAAAGCTACAAAGCTGCAGCCTCCCAGCACGGACATAGCACGTGTGTGTGTTTGTGTGTGTGTGTGTCACTCGCCTGCCCCCGGCTCCCCATGGCGCCCGCCGCCAGCACCGTCCCGCGCCGGAAGTGCCCGCCGCCGGAAGTGCCCGTCAGGGACGAGCCGCACGCTCCCGCGCGGCGCCGGTGCCGCCGCCAATGCTGTCCCCCGGGGGCCGCCCGCCGCCGCCGCCGTTCCGAGCCGCCCTTGTGCCCCCGCGGCGCTGCTATGGCCGGTGGGGTTGAGGCGGCTTTAACATACTCACAGAAGGGACTTCCAGCCCAGCCTGGAACGGACCACACGGGCCCATCTGGTCCAACGTCCCTGGTCAGACAGAGACAGCCCAGAGCACATGGCACACGATTGTATCCAGACAGTTCCATCACCACTGGGGAAGACTCCACAAATTATCTGGAAAATCTGCTCCTGTACCCACTCACCTGCAGAGTAAAGAAGTTCTTCCTCGTGTTCAGAGAAACTTCCTGTTTCAGAAACATCAATTTCTGTCCACTGTCCCTTGATCTGTTGCTGGGCACGGCTGAGAACAGCCTGGATCCTCCTCTGACCCCTTTCCTTCAAATACTCACAGACATTGATGAGGCCCCTCTCAGCTGTCTCGAAGCTGATCGGACCCAGTTCCCACAGCCTTTCCTCAAAAGAAAGACGCTTCAGTCCCATCTTCACTGACTTTCCCTGCACCCATTCCAGGAGTTCCACGTGTCTCTTGTCCTGAGGAGCCCAGAACTGCACACAGCACTCCAGATGTGCCTCACCAGGGCACAGCAGAGGGGCAGGATCACCTCCCTCAACCTGCTGGCAATGCTCTCCCAAATGCACCCCAGGGTGCCATTGGCCTTATGGGCTATACAGACAGTGCCGACCCTCGGTGTGCCAAGGTCTGGCAGGAGGCTGCCACTGCCTGCAGGAGGAGCTGAACGGGGTCCATAGCAGGCAGGCAGTGCTGCCCACAGGCTCCTCATTCCACTGGAGTGGTCAATGGCCCAGGGACCCCTGCCCTCCAAGGGGAGCCACAGTGGGGATGAGAGGCTGCTCCCTGCCCAGCACCCCCTGCCAGGGGCTGCACATCATTGCCCAGGGTGGCACAAAGACCAGTGTGTTCTGCTCCTTCTTCTAAAGAAAATTATCATTGTTTTAAATGGGTAACTGGACAGCCATCAGTTTCTGTGTGACACCTAGAATGGCCAATAAATGATGATTGCTGCTTCTTCAATTCAGTTTTTATTTTGCCAAGACTGCTTCCTTGCTCTTGCAGTTAGAACAACCAACAGGAGTTCGGAATCCTTCCTTATCTGGGGTGATATCTTCTTTTCCAGTCTATTTTTCACCATTTCAGAAGAAAAGTTGTGATTACAATTCCTTGTTTCTGTGCTTATCAGTAGTATCTCAGGATGTCTCCAGTTTCTAGGTATCCAGCTGTACTTAGAAGAGTCCAGTTGCACTTTTCAAGGACACTCTTGGTTCCCAGCATCACAGCTGCCAAGCTGGCAGGCTTTTTTTCTGCTGGTATTATCCAACAGGCATATTCTTCTGTTCAGTCATTTCCCCTCTCTAGTCAGGTCACTTTCTCGGCTGCTCACATCAAGCTCCCCACAGCTTGCCTTACTCACACCCTGACCAACCCAGCCTGGGCCTGGCCACATTATGGCCACGCTGGGTACATCTATAAAACTGAATTACCATTCTCTTGAAAAACAAACAAGCTTATAGTTCACTAACACATCATTCAGCATTAGCTAAAGGCAGCATAAGATATTTTGTGCAATTATCTTTACTACTCACTAGACCTCTAGCTTCAATACACAGTCTATTTAATCATTTAACAGCAGTTACATTGTAAGCTAATTAAAATATGGGAACACTAAATTATTACTCAATAATTTTAATATTTTTATTATTAATAGCACTTGTAAGCGTCTATTAAATATGTTTTTTTTACTATGTAACTCATAAAGAAACTTGATCTGTTAGCAAAAGTGATGTTTATTCATAATTTATTTCCAAGAATAATTATTGCAGATGGGAATGAATTAGATCTTTGAAAAGAGGGTCTAATTCATTCATTGTTTTATTCAAAATAATAAAATTTGCTGTTTTCATGGTGAGACAAAAATATATGCTGAAGTCAACTATATGAAAAAAATTGGTTTTGCTTTTTTGGAGAAACTTCTAAACTTGTCTCTTTACGTCTTCTCTTAACAAAGAAATATACTTTTTAATTAAATCCACAGCAGTGTTCACCTGAATTGTTCATATATTTGCTGAATAACCTTGGTTGGACAATAATATAATTCAAAGAAGTTTGTCCCTTTAATTGTCATAAAACTCCAATACCATCTGTAGGACACATACAGGTCAAAATACCTTAATCCCAGAACATCATTTAAGGAAGAAAATAAAATTTCATTGTTTAATGTACTTTATCAGAGTTTTTTTTTCAGGGTATTTCATGATAAATTATTTCAGAGTTACTACCAGAAATATATGACAAATTCTGCTCTTTCCGTATCATGTTCATATAATCAGCTGCAGAACCATATTAGGTTTAAGCCACTTAGCAATATTTATTCTCTGCCTCCCTCTGAAATGCTTTCCTGTAACACTTTTGTCTAGAGACAAATACATATATAAATATCTCTATTAATATGCACCTAGACAAATCTTCAGAGAAATCAATCTAATTTTTTTTGGTGAAGTTTAGAAAATCATAGAATCTAAAATTGTCTGGGTTGGAAGGGACATTAGAGGTCATCTAGTTCCAATGCCCCTGTGATGGGCAGGGACACCTTTCACTAGACTGGGTTGCTCAGAGCTCCATCCAGCATGGCCTTGAACACTTCCAGGGATTGGGCACCCACAACTTCTCTGGGCAGCCTGTTCCAGTGCCTCACCATGCTCACAGTAAAGAATTTCTTCCTCACATCCAATTTAAACCTCCAGTATTGCAGTTTAAAGCCATTCCTCCTTGTCCTCTCACTACATGGCCTTGTAAAAAATCTCCCTCCATCTTTATTGTAGGCTGCCTTTGGGTACTGCAAAGGTGCAGTTAGGTCACTCTGAAGTCTTTTCTTTTCAAGGGTGAACAATTCCAATTCTCTCAGCTGGTCCTCATTGAAAAGGTGCTCTGTCACTCTGATTATTTTTGTGGCCTCCTCTGGACTCCCTCCAGCAGGTCCCTGTGCTGGGAGCCCAGAGCTGGATGCAGGTTCCAGGTGGGCTCTCCCCAGAGCAGAGCAGAGGGGCAGAATCCCCTCCCTCCCCCGCTGCCCACGCTGCTCTGGATGCAGCCCAGGACACGTTTGGCTCTCTGGGCTGGGTCATGTCCAGCCTCTCACCCATCAGCACCCCCAAGTCCTCCTCCCCAGGGCTGCTCTCAATCTCCCAGCCTGTGTTGACAGCAGGGGTGGCCCCGACCCAGGTGCAGGACCTCGTACTTGGCCTTGAAAATGAAGCTTGGTTGATACTCCATAAGGTTTATAGTGGCTTTTTCCCCCCTGCTTTTTCATTTCTCCCATTTAATGGCTGGTGTTATAGATATATACATAAAAAAACATTTACAACTAGATCTACAGCTGCGTAACTTTGTGTTGCCCTTTGAATTACTGCTTGGCTATACTGATTAGTTTGTTTCATAGTTACGAAATTACTTATTCGCCGAAGGGCTGGCACATGAAACTGCCCTTCTGCAGGACCCTGATTCCAGGACACCATACACCTGCAAACTTTGGTGGAAAAGGTAACCCAGCCCAGCCTGGTGCAGTCTGCAGGAGCTTGTCCCAAGGAATCACACAGATGTTTGAGTTGGATTTGATAAGTAATACTTCTGCCCACAACAGCCTCTCCCGGGACTGCACTACTTTTGTAGAGTCGCGTTGCACTTCGCAGCGTTGATCCCTGCGCGGAGCCTCCAATAGTTCTTTCCGCCGGATCCCTCCGCGATTCCCGGGTCAGCGAGGGCGCGGCAGTGCAGTGGGCGGGGACCAGCGGGACAATGACAGGAGAAACCGCCAATCAGACAGGAGAACACGGCCAAGGGACGGCGTTGGCCCAATGAGTGCCGAGGGGGCGTGGCTGTGGGGGAAGGCGGGGCTGAAGGCCGGCGGGAGCCGCGCGGGAGCCGCCGCCATGGCTGACGAGATCAGCAAGGCGCAGGCTGCGCGTCCCGGCGGGGACACCATCTTCGGGAAGATCATCCGCAAGGAGATCCCCGCCAACATAATCTACGAGGACGAGCAGGTGCGCGCTGTGCAGGGGCCGCGGGCGTCGCGGAGGCGCTCGGGAGAGCGGCGGGGCGGGCCGTGCGCCCCCGCGCTTCCCTGCGCCCTCCCCGGAGCTGCATTGGGCTCCTTGCCAAGGGTCGAGGGTTCTCGCAGCTGGTGTGGGAGGGTAGTGGTGAAACCTTTACCACTTGCAGGCAGCCTTCTTGCGGGTTCGGAGCAGAGCACCCCAGCTGTCTGCTTGTGCAGGTCCCGATGTGCCTCTCAATAGCCTCACAGAGGTTATGCAGCTCTGCCTGCTGGGCTTTGGCAGAGAACCTCCGAGAGGGATTGCTGGTGCATCGCAGCACGTTAGGGCCGAAATTAAATAATTAGCTTTAGAAGAAATGCAGCGGTTATTCCCAAAATCCAGCTGGTATTTGGTGTAAGATCTCCTGCTCTTTGTTTTCCCCGCCCTTCAGATTGAAATACTGGAGCCCCATTAAGCCCCTTTTGCTTTTGAAATAAAGGGGTTATTCTCAGTGTTCAGTAGAGACTCGCCAAGGATGCAGTTTGTCAGATTTATGTGCTTAAAAATCATGCATAGCTTAAAACGGAGTTTTCTTAATAGATGGCAGAATTGTTGCAGTTGCCTTGTGCTCTGAAGAATATTGGAAATGTTCAGTGCTTTCTGAAAATAGTGCTTGTGTTACTGCTCTGTGTTTATGTGAAGGTGTGTGTTCTTTCCTTAGCCGGGTGTAACCTGTGTGAGCTTTTTCATCAGCTGCGGTGGTTGCAGCAGAGTAAGCTGCGCACTGCTTGATTAGGAATCAGGCCATTGACTTCTCTGAGTGTATAAACTACTTTGACAGCCAGTTGTGTGGAGTATTTTCTGGAAGTGTCATTACCTGCAGTGCACCATTTGGTTTTTACTTCAAAGTGTGCAGAAATGTAGAACTTCTAGATTTCAGTTGACTGGTGGATGATCTTGAATTAGTTTTGTTGGCTTTATGGAGGTCTTTTTAGAGGTGGTTGGAAGTGTTACAAGGAGAAAGATAAGGAAAGTCTTTAATCAATAATTGACCTTCAAAGAAAGGGAACTATTGAAAAGTACAAAGTCTCTGTGGAATTATGCCTTATCACTGTTTTTCCAGTTGAATCTAAACTTCCTGAAATGAAATTTGGTTTCCCATACACTCACGAATTTCTGTGATTGCGTTTTTTCTTTAATGCTGCTTTGGCTTTCTGTATAATAGAAAGCTATTTACTTCCAATCTTTCGCTCTTTTAATTCTTTGACGCAGTTTGGCCATTTGCATTCTGCCTCGATGGGACTACATATAATAGAAAAGCTGATTACAAAATGGTCAGCTCTAAGTATGATTTATTTAATTTGGTGCAAACAGTTTTATTCATCAGTTATATACTTACTGCCCTTCCCTGTTTGGAAGAAAGGAGTAGTTAATCAAAAATTCAAATTGGGCATTATCTTCTTAAACAGATTCTAAAACCACATAGATTTGATGTAGAAGATGACTTGCATAAAAGATTGATGCAGGTTGAGTTCGGCTTTTCACCAACTTTACTCTTGACTAAAGGCACATTTCTTTTCAGAATAAAAAAGAAGTATATTTGCACAGAAAATTAACTTTATTGATTCACAAAGAAAAGTATCTAGGAAATAAGCATTTTGAAGAATGTAGGTATATATGTTTTTAAGTATCCACTGTCTGTGACATAACCAATTGCTACCAGGTGTTACACTGTTGAACGTGATGGGAAAGTTAGAGATAGAGATAGAGATATCTTGGACTAATGCTGGCAGAGTACCTCCTGTGCATCTGCACATTTGTCGCGGTTCCAGTTGGAAGTCCCAGTTCTGTGGTTGGCCATTTGTACAAGGAGACACAGCTTAATTTTCTCTTGCCTACTGGCAGTTCCTAATTTGATATTTAGGTGATGCATGCTGTGTATGATCGATTGTAGTTTTGGTTTAGTCAAGATTCAGCTAGTCATTACAGACAGATGTTTGTATTTCAAAAGTGATGCCTTTCTTTTGATTTAAGCATGTCTGAAGCAAAGCTGGTTTTAATGCATTACTCTGAAATACTTGGTGCTGTTGAGAACAGAAGTCTAATATGGTCTCATTCACATAACTTCAGGATCTTTGGAATTGCCTTGTTGTCTTTGACCAAGGAAATATTCAGGCATAACTAGAAGTTGATTAGCAACTCTTTGCCATTTATTTTATTTAACATAAAATACAAAATAGCATTTAAAAAGCATGAATGTACTTTTTATAGGCATGCATGCCAACTACTTTACTAGTTGTTATGCATGTGTTTCCGTAGCAAATCTTGAACCTGATTGCATATTGCTTTACTGAGAAGGCTGTAGCTTTTAAATGGTACTTTACAAAGCAGTGATTTTTTTTCAGTGGGTCTTGGTAAGTAGTGTTTTGTGTTTAGAAGTTAAAGGATGTAGAATAATATATCACTCAAGAAAATTTAACATTGCTGCTCATGTTTGGGATATCTGGCTGAAGTATGTATTTAGTGGGGCATATTGATTTCCTGAAACTCTTACCTTTCTCCAAAACAAACTGTATTTTATCTGCTTTCTGTTCCTCCAGTGCCTCGCGTTCCATGATATTTCACCCCAAGCTCCAACACATTTCTTAGTGATTCCTAAGAAGCCAATTGTCAGATTGTCTGAAGCAGAAGATTCTGATGAATCTGTAAGTACTCTAAAGGTTTTCTGTACACCAAACATTCTGATTACTTCATAATGTAGTAGGCTGTCCCCCTTTTCCTCTTGACATTTCAAAGAGGCAAAGTAGTTTTCTGATACTCTAATGCTTGGCCTGTAGCTTAAAAGATAATGGAGTTAAGATTTTTCAGTAAAATTAGCCAGAGAAAGCAAAATATATCTGTGCATGTATTTTCCATGCAAAATGAATTGGTATTTGTTATTTAACAATCCTGATGTCTGTTTTCATTGTTTGCATGTAACAGTACTTACTCTAATATGGGCTTGGGGGTTTTTAGCAGGTCAGAGGTGAAGAAAAGGAAGGTTAGCTGAGAGGTGCTGAATATTTCATTTGTAACTAAAAACATCAAGCTCAAAGATTTTGTAAGCTTTACATGGTAAGAGAAAATTTCTTTTCCACCAGAATTACATATGTGTTCAGAAGAAGTAGTGGGGGCTTTAACCATTAAGTAAATGTAGCTTCTATGACACTTTTGTTGTCTGTTACTGCCTGGCTTGAGAAAGATCAATAGTTCTATTTTCCCCCTATATTATGCATAGGCAGTCCTCATAGTTTTTCTTGGAAAGTGTTAGTTGCAGGCAGGCAACAATTTGAAGGGCAGTGGCTGAATTTCTGAGAATTAACTTACTGGTTCTCTGCTCTCATTCCTTCCCTTCCTGCCCTTTCCCCCTTTTTGTGTGTTTTCTGTTGGTTGTTTTTTTCTTTTTTTTTTTTCTTTCTTCTCCAGCTTCTCGGACATTTAATGATTGTTGGCAAGAAGTGTGCTGCTAACCTGGGCCTGACCAATGGATTCCGGATGGTTGTGAATGAAGGGCCTGAGGGTGGGCAGTCTGTCTATCACGTACATCTCCATGTTCTGGGTGGTCGCCAGTTGGGCTGGCCTCCTGGCTAAGATTTGTACATCACAGGAGTTAACTGCATGCATACAAGTTACCACCAAATAGATTTAATATGTTGTCCATCAATCTAGCCACTGTTAGCGTATTTTTTTTTAATGTGTGTCTACACAGGGTAATAAATGCTCTGAACAACATTCGCACAATAAAGATTAAGCATGTGGGAATCATCTCTGTCTGGTGTGTCTTACTGATGGAAACACTTCTGAAGTTGAAATTATGATCTCTGAAGTTTAAAGCACAAAACGTTTCAGTCTGCTAACAAGTCTTCTGTAGGTACTGATCTGCCAAGGCAAATCAAAATCTAAAGGTGCAAACACTTATCAGACTTCCATGTCTTCTGGGAAGAAATCTAAGCTTTTAGAATGTGGTATGTAAATATTTGTAAAGCCAGTGTAGGCTGCTGCTGAAACTTCTAAAAAGTGAAATTCCAAACATGCTATTCAAGGGCTGCGTCAGTACTGTGTTGGGAACAGACATTCTAAAGCTCCATTTTTCCACTGAGAATGGGTAAAATGATAGTCTTAATAGCAGCTGCTATAGTTCTGTAGCACATGGGTGATTTTGATCAAATTGAGGACTTGAAATTAAAATACTGAACTGTTATAAGATGTTCAAGGCATTTCTTGGCATGTAAGCAGCATGATATAAAATGTATATGTGTATCTTTTAGATTGCAGATTTTAGTGAGCTAATCTTTCAGTTAATAGTACTTTCTCTGTTGCTGCATACAATTGTTCATGCAACATGGTCATCAGATCTCCAAGACAATAAATTTTCTTGAAGTTAGGGGTACAGATGTGTCTGCCAGTGTAGAAATAGAACACCTGTTCTTTCTGATAAAATTAAGTCACATAGTTTTTATGCTCAAGACACCTAAAAGCTTCAGATGCCTTGATAAAAGCCGGTTGCTTGTGAGCATCTAAAGTGTTAAAGAAATGTGGGAATGTGTGTAAAAACTGTAGAGGTAAAAGCAGTGAATTTTATTTTCTTTTCAGATATAACTTGAAAGTTTGTTAAAGCCATTTGAGTTCATTCAACCAGAAAATACTCTAAGTACTTCAGAATGCTCTAGCTTTCAGAGTTTTACCCTAAGATGTGACGTAAACAGGAAAATCAGCTGGTGCTTCTGAAGGACGTTGGTTTATAGTTGTGTTAGGCATAAACACATGGTTCTGTAGTGGCAGCATAATGGCTCTTCTCTTGTTTAACTTGCATAGAAGTAAAGAAGAAAACCACCCAAACCCCAGAGTAGAAGCTGAATGCATATCACAAGAATGAGGTATCACAAGCAGACACAGGGGTGCAGTAAAGGTTTGTGGCTGGCAAACTGGCTATCAGAATGAGCTCCTGGAAAGCCCTTAAAGATGGTGAGATGAACTGTTGGCATCCTCATATGGGGAAGGGCATGTGACGTGTACTGCTTTGACTTCCCTAATTTCTGTTGTATGTGTCCTTTTTACCAACACTGGCATGTGTGATTTGAAGAGTGACTGGTGAAGTTTTCACAGCTGTATGAAGGTAACTGTAAAACTTCTGTTGCTTCACTTGGAATCTTGGGAGATGTGTTTGCAGGTCTATGCAGATATGTGCTTTGGGAAGGTAAGAAGACTTTGAAGTGAGGGCAGAATCATGAATCTTGCAAAGATAGCCATGAGGCCAGCTTGCTAACCAATTTATTGTGCTTAAGTTTCAGATGAGTACCTTCTGGATTGATACTCAAATGATTCTGAGTTCGGACCATGGTGTACTCATGTGGGAAAAATAAAACCAAAGGAAAACTCTTCCCTAATTTGGCCATGTAGGAGGTGGGAAAACTGGGCATTAGCTGAAACCTTTTGCCTCAAAACCACTTGCTGAAATGCAGACCAACCTCCTTGTCATCAATTTTTTTCTGCTTGTATTACTTTTATTTTGTGGCAAGGTGATGACTCTAGTACCACTAGTCTATGATTTCTAAGGGCACTTAACAAAGAGATGTGTTAACTGCATCACAGGGAGACAGCAAACTTCATCTTAGGAAAAACCAGGGCAATAGGCATAAGAAAGTAGTTAAACTACATGTCTTTTTAGTCTACATTAGTGATAGATCTGAAACACCCAGTGGAAGATCTTGATCTCTCAAGTAGTCGAATGTTGTTGAATGACAAAATCCTGTGAGCAATCCAAGGATTTCACCTGTATATAATCTTCATGGGCTGAAGGTAGAAACAATTAACCTGCATTAAGTACAGGCTGATGTATAATCTGTATCCATTTAATGGAATGATTGAGCTAGGCAACATCTAACATTAATCTCTGTAAACTCCCTGATGTATCAGGAGATTGTTCCGGTTTATCAGAGATAGGAATACAGTAGAGAATGTGTTTGGAAGCAACAGGGAGTTTTAATGTGGCTTGTCATTTCAGGAAGACTGCAGTATTACTGTAAGCTGTGGTGGTTTCTGGTGGAATTTGTGTCTAATCTTCCATGTAATCTGTTACATCACTGTTAATCAGAGACAACCTGACTATCTGAGAGCTACACTGCATGTGTGGAATTTATGTCAGTTTTTAAAATGTCAGATACTGAGTTTGAAGTAACACTTCCTAGGTATGAAAATTTGCATTCCTTTGGGTATTGAACTCTCCAGTCTTCTTGTGCCAAGCTGTCCACATGGACCCACGGAGTTCTTGAAAATCCCATGACAGTAACAATTGCAGGTTTGGAAAGTCATCCTGACTGAGGCTATATTTGTCTTATTTTTACCTTTCTGTTTGCTGTTTTCTTGTGTGTTAGAACTCAGTTTTGTGGACCACACTCAATTTTTATGGCATTTCTCTCAGGAGCAGTGTGTTGATATTTTAGTTGATTGTGTTTATGTTTGCTATGGCTTTAAATACAAAGTTCTGTCTTGATTTAATTTCTGCTCCAGTTACTGGGGGGAAAACCAGCATTGCAACAATTCTTTTAACTTCTTAACAGATAGGAAATGTCTGGTAAACTGGCAAAATTTTATCTTGTTTTATTGTCACTTCCAGTTAATAATTTCTTTCCTTTTGAGAAACTATGGGTACTCTAGCTAGTTCACAGCTGAGCTTGAAAGAACTGGGGGAAAATCAAAATCTAGGCTAATGGTGTTGTGCAGAGCTGTTTGTCAGTTTTGGCCATTAGGTATGTGCCCTATACCTGTCAGTCATCAGGGATTTGAAGAGGAAATGTGGTTTTTCATTGGACTGTGATGTCGTTACACACAACATTTAGGTAATTACAGGGCTGACAGGTGGGAGAAAAAACTTGAGTCTGAACTAAAATTCAGTCTTTTGTGTAGAAGTTGAAGAGGGATGATGATTTGAAGAGAAGTTGAGAAATACTCTTTTTGATTGGGAAGCTTCAAGACTGCAAATTGTCCTGAGAAACAGAAGATCTTGAGAGAAAAAATATGTAGATTCCAGAAGAAAGAGACCACCCCTTCTCTATTTGTGGTAAAAGTGATAAAGAACCTGCAATTCTGTGTGCAAGGGATAAAAACCGTAAATATTGGCCAGTGCAGGTGTTCTGTATGTTGGAAACCCAGCAACACCTATGAAGTTTGTTGTACATGATGGTATTGGAGGTTATTTCCAATCTTGATTCTGTGATTCTGATGTCTTACAGAGTAGATGGGAACATGGTTAATTTAGTCTTGCTAAACTTGCTCAAAACACAGTCTCACTGGAGAGAATGCTCTTAGGATGTGAAGGATAAAGGGACAAAAACAGGCTGGAGCTGTAGTTGCTGACCTCTTTTTTGTGAAGGATTTGTAGTGTTGGTTTGTTTGAAGATCAAGGACTGGTCAGTCTCTTACAACAGACTTCAGTATCGGAGAAGACAGTTGAGAATAATTGTACTCCAAAACAATCGGGTATTTTTACTTTGTTGTCATGGTATCTGTACTTCTGTCAGATTTTCATAGAGCAGAATCATAGAATATCCTGACTTTCAAAGGACCCATCAGGATCATGGACTCGTGGTGCTGTGCAGGACACCCAAGAATCACCCCCTGTGCCTGAGAACATTCTCAAAACGCTTCTTGAACTAGACAGGCTTGGTGCTGTGACTACTTTACCAATGCCAAGCTACCCACTTGGTGAAAGACCTTTTCCTGATAGCCAGCCTAAATCTTTTCTGACTCAGCTTCATGCCATATCCTCAGGACCAGTCACTGGTCATGAGAATGAAGACATTGGTCGCTGCCCATCTGTTTTGCCCTGCGTGGATGTTGAAGACCTCAGTGAGGTCTCTCCTCAGTCTCCCCCAGGCTGAACAGACCAAGTTACCTCAGCTACTCCTCATACTGCTTCCCCTCCAGACCCTTCACCATCCTTGTGGCCCTGCTTTGGATGCTCTCCAGCAGCTTCATGTCTTTTTCATATCATGGCACTTAAAACTGGCCCCAGCACTCAAGGTGAGGCTACTCCAGTGCAGAGCAGAGCGGGACAATTCCCTCTCTTGCCTGGCTGCTGATGCTGAGCCTGATGCACCCCAGGACAGAGTTGGCCCTCCTGGCTGCCAGGGCACTGCTGACTTGTGTTCAACTCACCCTCGACCAGGGCTCCCAAGACCCTTTGTGCAGCACTGCACTCCAGCCTCTTGTTCTGAGGTTTGTCTATACCACCCAGGGTTGGCCCATCCCAGGGGCAGAATATGGAACTTTCTCTTGTAAAACTTCATAGGGTTGGCGTTACTGATTGCCCAGCCCTCTGATTTGTCAAAGTCTCTGCAGAGCCTCCCTCTCTGTACTTGAGGGACTTGACAGCTCCTCCCAGTTTAGTGTTGTTCGCTAACTGACTTAATATTCCTTTGAGTCCTCTGTCCAAGTCATTTATGAAGATGTTGAAGAGAAGTAGGCCTATTGAATTTTGTCAGTGTAAAAATTCTGTTATTGTGAAGAAGATAATAAATTCCTAGAAACTTAATGAAACATACTGATGTTTGAAAGATCTGCACTATATGTGGAAAATTCCCATCCTTTTGGGTCATAGAGGAGAAGGAGAGCATACTGCCTTGCTTTGTGGCTTGTATTTTGTAGAAAGCTCTAAAGGCCCCCAGAGTTGTATCCTCTTGCAAAATAGGAACAGGTCTGTCAGTTCATTCATGAAATACGCGTCTGCTTCAGGTACTTTATTTTTCTTCTCTGAGAGTGCCAGTCTTTAAGTGCTGTTTTATGTAAGGAGGTATGATCAGTATTTTAGACAGTGTCAGCTGGCGCTTTCTGAGTTGGACCCACAGGCTTTAGTCTCTTACAAGGTCATTTATCTTTGCAGAGTGGAGATACTGCTTTATATCCCTATGCTTCTGTTTTATTCTTAGAGTAAGATCTAAACTACAGTGTGTGGAATGTATAGAATACACAATAGAACTACTGTTTTATTCTTAGAGTAAGATCTAAACTACCGTGTGTGGCATGTATAGAAGCACAATTTCAGGAAGAAAATATCTTTGGGGAAAAGGAGAAGGAGAGGTTATAGGAAAAATCCTCTTTTTTTTATTGCATGGCATGGTATATTTCTGTTTTTTCTCTCTGGGTACTTTGCTAAGTGCTCAGGTGTAGGAATCTGGAAGTGAAGCTCCTGTGAATGTTTGCTCTTTCATGGTATAGTTCCATGCTAGGTAGAGTGTCCTCCTGTCAGATAACCTTTTTGGCAAGCCAAGGGAAGCTCAGTGCCTTGATTTGCATCAAAACTTATCCACCTGTCTATAACATTTATGTACTCTTGCACAGACCTGAGATTCCAGTGAGCTATGATGACAAACCTAACATCACAATACTTGGAATGCATTCAGTGATTAAGTTGCAAGTTGTACTGCTACTTTTAGTAATATTATTTCTTTTATCTTCATAATATTTTCTGGAAAAAGATTTAACTTGATTTAGTTTTTAGTCCTAAAGCTATATCCTGTAAGTTGTGTTTGGGTCCTAATTTATTTAGAACAGTTTGGTTTATGCTTGATGGAATTAATCAGCTCATTACTGCCTTTTCTGTAGTTAGAAAAACCTCATTTGATTCTTAATATTGTAGGGTTTTCTGTCATTTAGCAGCACAGCAGCATCCACAAAATTACTTCTGTTTTTATTCACAGTAGAGAAAAAACATGCATTTGCTTTTCCAGCTGTGACATGACAACATTCAAGTTTTGAATCAGGAGATGTGAAGTAAGTGAGAGTCATGGTACAGTTCACTTTCCGCTCTGAGGCACCTTGTTGATTTCATCTTGGTCTCCCTGGAGACTCCACTTATCTTTAAGTCATAAGCTAGCCTAGAGCCTTCCTCTGTTATTTCTGCACAAACAGAATGGAATTTCAGCTTCATGGACAAACAAGATCCATTGGACTGTATCCAGTAGTTAGAATGCTTATTTATATTCAGTGAGGCTTAGCTTGGAGAAATGTGGAAAATACTATCACTCTGGTCTAGATGTGTTGAACACTAACATGAGGATCAGGGTAATGTTTTGCAAAGGAAGATGGGAACAACAAGAGGGTAGAATTATATTCCTGTATTTGAAGCTCAAGTCGTCTATCTCATAGTAACAGCATTTGGGATAGAATATGGTGAACTGCTTTAAGTACTAAACATAGGGTGCAGGGGTAGACATTTTTTAATAATTAGTGTTTTCCTTCAGACAACTTTTCAATTAAAAGAAGAAAAAGTCCTGGCTCTGTGACATGTGTCCTGATATTGCTGAGGCAATAGTATGTAACATCTGATTTTGTGTGTGAGTTACGCTGTAATCAAACTTGTCCTCTTTGAAAAAATACAGGTAAACACAGACCTTTCTGGAAATAACCAGACCAAACAAATTGGTTCCTTGGACCTTAAAGTACTTGTCTGTCAAGGATGGTGTTCTCTCTGAGGTTTTTGGCTCTTGCTGAGCTACACATCTCTGTCATCTTTACTATCATTATCTTGAGACTTAAGAGGGAGGCCATGTGTGTTACAGAAACCATCTGCATAAGTAGAAGAGTGTCCTTTTTATTGGAGAGAAATAAAAAGTATTTATGAAATTCTTCCAGACCTTTACAGCAGCACATTCATCTTTGTAAGAGGTTTCAGCTTAGACTGGTTATGATTAGGGGTACTACTTCTTCATCAGTATGTTAAGAAAGTGGTTTCCTGAGTTTATCCATGTATTATTGCTGGAAAAGAAGAAATGTAGCTGAATAATGATCCTTGTCTTTAAAAGAAGAGACTTCTTGAGTCCTTTTGTAGATGAGATCCCACGAGAAGTAGCTGTGGAGAAGTCTAAGACAGCTTTTTGATTGTCAAGAACAGCTTTCTTTGGGCATAGTAACAGCATGTTTTGAAATTCACAGACTGAGGGGATGTGTCAGGGGGTCCACATTTTTGAATGGGCAACTCTGAACTCAAGTGCAGAAACATCTTCTATACCAGTGGGAGGGATAGGAGGGAAGAAATGGAGGGAGGAAGGAAGAGAGGAAGGGTCATTTCTCATGTGTTGAAGAGCCCAGTGCAGCTGAAACTGAAATCTGTGACAGATGAGAAGGGCAGCAAGGGCTGTTAGGGCTGCCTAAGCAGCAAGAGCAGTCTAAGGAACATGTAGACCTGATGAAGAGATGAGGTGGTAGACCTAGTGACGCAATAGGAAATAGAAAAGGCTGGAGTAGCATTTTTTGCTCTTTCTTTACCTGGTAAATTCTGCTGTCAGGTCTCCTAAGACTGTGTACACAAGTTTGTACTATGGAAAAGAAAGCTTGAGTTAAAGACTTAAACTAGACTTATGGAGAAGGCCATGGGACTGAATGAAGTGCATCCAGTGCTGCTAAGGATACTGGTCAATGTCACTGTGAAACCTTTCTCTGTGACATTCAAACAGTTACAATGCCAGGGTGAACTACATTATGATTAGAAGAAGGCACACATCACAGCTAGCCGGAAGAAAAATAAGATGGATTTGGGAAATTTCAAGCCTAATTGAAGTCTCCAGGATATCATCGAGCCAGTCTTCCTGGAAATAATTTCTAGACCCATCAGAAAAAAGTGATCAAGAAAAGCAAGCACAGAATTACCTGTTCAGATTGTGCCTGACCAACCTGATTGCCTCATACAATGATGTGATTAACAGTGAGAGTGTGGAGAGAACAAAACAGATACAGATACAGCCTCTTTGTATCTGACAAACATGACTGGATTGGTAGAATTCCAGGTGGGTGGAAAACTGGCTGGACTTTCTGGTTCAAAGTGTAAGGGTTCAAATAGCAGCTGGTTAGCATGGTATTCCTCAGGGTTTTGAATTGCTAACATTTACTGTCTTCATTAATCACCTAGAAAATGGGATGGAGTACGCCCTCAGGACATTCACAGGTGAAATTGGGAAAATGGGGAATGGTACAGGTAAATGGACACAGGTAAAATTTGGAATGGAAATGATTGATAAGCTGGATGTCAGGGTTGGTATTTAGAGGCACAAGAGGTTGAAAGAACAGACTGATGGGGACCTTTGGAAGTTCAACAAAGGTTCTGAGCCCTGCATTTGGAAGGGATCAGTCTCACACAGCAGGTACACTGGGGATTGACTGGTTGCAAAGCTTTCTTGCGAAGCAGAATCTCAGAAGTCTGGTGAACAAAAAGTTGAAGAAAAGTCAGCAGGATTCCCGTTGCAGCCATGAAAGCTGAGCCCACCCTGTGCAGCATTAGGAATGGTTTAATTGAGGGAATTCATTAATCCTCTAAATTCAGCATTTATGGGGTATTGCCTGGAGTGCTTTGTGCAGCTTGGGCTCATTAGTACGAGAAAGATGCAGACGTACAGGAAGGCGTTCAATGGTGAGCCACTGAGACAGTTGCTGAAGTGCACAATATTCAAAACTCTCAGACTCTCAAATATTCAGACTCTCAAAGAGAGTCTGAGAAATTGTGTTGTTTTGTTTTGAAGAGGTAATGGTTTGAAGGGGGCTGTATCTCTGCAGCTTTTTAATGGATGGTTGTAGAGAATTCAGGCTTTTGGAGGTGTAGAGGGAAAAGGTAAGAATCAATGGGCTGATGTTGCAGCCGGTGAAATTCTGAGTAGGAATATTAGGAAAGATTTCATGGTGAAAAAGGTTAAATGCTGGAGAAGATTGCTTAGAGAGATTCTGGAGACTGGAGATGATGCTCAAAGCTTGACTAGGCAAGACTCAGCAATGTTATCTGACTTAAAAGTTGTCTCTCATCTGAGCAGAAATGTGGACTAGAGAGTCACTAAAGATCTCTTCCAACATTGTTCTGTGGTTCCATTAGCAGCAGCATAAGCTTCTACAAAGAGTAAAAATAAAGTGATGGAAAGAAAGCCATAAGGCAAAAAACCCAGTCAAAATTACAGAACTGAAATAAAAAACATGTGAGGAAGAAGAGTTGGTTGTATCTGAAATCCTGTAATTTTGAAATTCAAATGCAATGAGACTTTATATGTTTGTATAGAATTTATGACATATCTTCTGTCTTGAGGCAGAGAGAAAAGCCATATTAAGCGGCTCATTGTTAGCCACAATTAATTATAAATCAATGTCTGGAAACAATCAGAATGTAGAACACATTTATTGCAAGCACAAAAAAAAGAGAAGAGAACTCAAAGAAACGGAACAAAGGAGAATTAGAGCTCTTATGTAGTTATGAGCAGACTGGATATTCTGTATTGAAAGATGCATGATTGTTTCTTGTTTCACAGGATTTAAATTTTAAAAGAAGCATGAAGAATGTGTTCCTACCCCCCTTGCATTCCCTCATGGATTTGCAGCTATCTTGGGATGCTAGTCAGCCCCTGTTAATTCCCATGTGAACTCAGAAAAAGCAAATTAATTTGATATTGTATTAATAAATTGTCTGGTAGTGGTTACAGACAAACAAAAAGCTGTTCTGTAGGAGTTCTGTAGCTCAAATTCCTGAGCTTTTGGTTGGATCTTAGTCCTCTGGTGTCTTCATAAGAAACAGTGAAAACTTGTAAAAAAAAAAAAGTGAAAAGTTGTACTTGTTACGTACTTGCCAATATTGTAAATCTTGCAAAGATTTATGAAGTTGCTTTGTTTAGTTGGTACTGTGATGTAATCAAACAGGAAAAAATATCCTCTGTGAACTAGATTTTTCTATCTTTTGAAATAATGATAGAGGAGGATTCGGGAATAGAAAAATGACAGTATTTTGTGAGCACAAATGTTGAAAACCATCTTCATAGCCCTAAAAGAAGTGACCTGCAGCAGTTGGCTGGCTAATCTAGGTACTTGTGGCTGCCAGACATTAAAATCCATCCTCTTTTCTTTCCCTAAGCAAAATAAGTTACTGATGGCTAGCACTACAATTTTTTTGACTTGCTGTGATCAGTCTGAAGTTTTTGTGGCTCCCATTTGAAAAACACTGGGATGGATTTGAACAAAATAACTCTAAATTAGGTTTTCACAAGGAAATTTTTTATTATTTATCTTAGACCTCTAGACCGTTATGAAATGTACTGCATCTGATGTTTTTCAAAAGTGATATGACAAAATAAGGTTACAAAATGGAATTTTGATAATTTGATCCATTGTAAATAGAACAATGAATAACTGAACAAAATAGAATGAGAAAGACAATGACCATCACAAATTTAATAATTCTGAAGTGTAATGGAAAGGAAGAAGGTGAATCTCAAGACAGGTAACAGGATAATAGGATGCTGAGAGAAAATTAAATAAATATGGATTACTGAACATTACTTCAGCTCCAGGTACTGGGTATTGCAGTAAGTATAGTTTTAATGTGTATTCTGTTGAAGTGTTTTTCAAATGCTCTTAACAGACATTTGCCTTTGTAATTTACACTGATTTCTGTGAGATCCATTCAGCCCTTCCTGAGCACTTGTAAAAATTCCTCATGTCCTGTCTGGCTACACCAGGTCATATTAAAACATTAAAATGTGTGAAAAATCATTCCAGTGGCGAGAAATACTGTTTCCCAATGAAAGACTTCCTGATTCTAGTGCGCGTTCTGTAACTGAAAATGCCACGGGCTCTGCAGGCGGCTGCCGTGAAGCCTGCCGCGCCCCGGTATGGGCGGCGGGGCGCCGCTGTCTCTTTGTTCCCGGCGGCGCGCGGCGTTTCCCGGCGGGGCGGGACCCGCCGCCGGAGCGGCGGTGGGATGGCGGGCCCCGCTCCCGCTGTGCTGCCCGGGCTGGCCACGCGGGGGCAGCGCAGGAGCGCGCCCGGGCTCTGCCCTTCGGCGCGACGGCGCCGGCAGGCTGATGGCAGAAGTTGTAACCAAGAGAGGTGCCGCGGGCTTGGAAATGGCTTCTCCTGTGATGCGCGCTGCTGCTGGTTTGCGAAACAGCCTTTGTCACTTCGGCGTGGTCTGGACTGCCTTTTTTCAGAGTTTTAGCTTCTAATTAGCTGAATGCAGTCTGAGGAGCTGCAGTGTGTTAGTTTAGGAAAAAGGGTCTTGCTGGTGTCCTTGTGCATCATGCATTGATTGCCCTTGAGAATTCATTACGTACACTCGTGTTTATACAAACTTGATGTTTCTGGATGATCCTTTTCAAAAATTATTAATGTAAGTGCTACAAAGATGATACACATTTCGTATTTTGAAGATGGCATGTGTAAAAACTTAGCTTTACATCTATTATATAGTCACTGCAGGGACATAAAACATGGGTGGTTGCATAACTCTTTGCAATAGAAATTCTATCTTTGTTGTCTCATGATTCAGACAAGTACTGGATTGTTGCAGTGTATCATTACATTTCTAGAACTATGTGAGAACCTTTAGTGGAAAAGGGTCATTGAAAAATCTCTGAGTAATAATTCAAAATAACTTAAGAGCCACTTAGCTGCAATTATATAACAATGCAATCTTTTTTTCAGAAATGCTTTGGATTTATGCACAATACTATAAAAGTCCCTACTGAATAATGCTGTAGTCACTTAACATTGACTGAAAACGCCACTTTTTAAAAATCACTCTTCAGGTGAATTGCATTTCAGTTTGGAAGAGCATTAAGGTACAAGATGGGGACTGCAATGCCAAATACCAAATATCAAGAGTATTCTGAATCTCACTGGTTCTTTCATTTTGGTGGTTTTTTTTTTGTTTTAGTTTTTGGTGTGTTTTTGTTTGTTTGTTTGTTTGTTTTTGTTGGTTGGTTGCTTGCTTGCTTTTCTTGGTTTTGTTTTGGTTTTGGTTTTTCTGTAATAATTTTTCCCCTGTAAGTGGGATTCTTGTATCTCATTCACCAATTCTCTCCTTCCATATGTTTTCATTTAAACTACAACTGATGCCATGCATGCCTCAAAAACTTACTGAAGCAGGAACCAATCCTGTGTATGTCATGGATAAACACCAGACATCTCACAAGATGAGGTCCTTGAGTATTCTTATAGTCAGAGGCACCTATTTGTTTGCAAGACCATAATGAGCATATGTTGTGCTGAATAAATCAATCCAGATTAGGGGAAAAAATAATCCAGTAGCACTGTCTTTTGGTTAGCTGCAGAACTATGTTGGAATAGAAAGCACACTAAAATGTGTGTTGCAATTCTAAAATATTGTAGGAATAAGTAGTGGAAACGAACGAGAAGGCTTTTACTTCAAGTTACCCTGCTTCATCACCTGTAAATATCCTTTTCAGTCTGCAAGAAAAACGTCTGTTTCCTCAGTGTTTTTTTCCTAGCAGCTGCATATATGTGCATTCTGTTCATTGCTGTTGTTAGAGCAGGGAAACCAACAACATAGGACTTACTCATTTAATCATAAACCAGATGAGACCCTTTACACAGTATGAATCTCATTTCAGGCTTTAGGCTGATAGTGATCTGAAAATGAGAAAGTGAAGTAGAGAAGTATATATTTTTTGAATCTTAATATCCAATTCAAAATAATTTTGAGAACACTACTTTCAAGGGGTAAATTGTTTTAAAGACTCTTGATATGTAATTCCAAATATTTTAGGAATACCTCTTTAAAAATGTACATTGTTCTAAGTGTTTTGTTATTAAAAAATGGAAAGCAAAGGTAGTGAAAACTGGTGGGTATAGTACAGCCCTTTTATTGGGTTGCATGCTGGGTTTTGGTAGTGGGGCTGTTTGTGGGGGTCCTACAGGGATGGCTTCTGTGAGAAGCTGCCAGAAGCTTCCTTGTGTTCAGCAGTGCCATCCCAGGCAGCTCCAAGATGGATATGCCACTGGCCCAGGTGGGCAGTTCTACCAGTTAAAAGCGATGGTAACACCTCCTTGATAACTTCTTAAAAAAAAAAGAAAAAAAAAAAGGTTATTGTACAGTTGTAATTGTGGCCAGAGAAGAGCAGAGTGAGGGGATCAAGAGCCCTGCGGACACCAAGGTCAGGGCAGCAGGAGAGGCAGGAGGAGCTCCAGGCACAGAGCTGAGATTTTCCTGCAGCCCCTGGTGAAGCAGCTGTGCCCCTGCAGCCCTTGGAGGTCCATGGGGATGCAGAGGCCTGTCTACCGCACATGGAGCAGCCCTGTGCCAGACCAGGTAGATGCCTGGGATGAGGAAAACTAAGGCCCAGCTGGAGCTTAATTTTATAAAGTGTGTGAGAAATACTAAGGGCTTCCACAGGAATGTTAGAAAAGAAAGACACCACTCCACACCCCCCAATAAATGAGACAACTGACATATAGACACTGAAGTGTTCAAGAGTTTTTGCTGATAATTCTCTTCCTGCTGCTGTCAGGTCCCAGCATGTCAAGGGAGGAGCCAGAGGAATGTAGTTGCATCTACCATAAGAGATCAGGCTCGAGACCATCTAAAAACCTAAAAATATGGGACAGAATACCTAAAAATATGGGATAGAATGAGATGCATTCTGAAAGAGTCCTGGGGCAACTAGCAGATGTAATTGCTAATCCAAAAGCTCAATGTCCAAATAGAAATACTGAATGCTGTCCCTCAAGAGTCCATACTGGCACCAATACTGTTCAGTATCTTCATATCAACATAGACAGTGGGAGTGAGTACATGGAGGACCATGTACCTGGTTTAGGGCAGGGACCAGTATCAGTATTTGTTGGGAAGTGACTAGATTGATGGTAGCCCTCAGAGAAAGACTAGGCCATATTGGTAGATGAAAAATTAGAGGTGTAAGCTCTCAATTTGCACTTGTAGTGTAGAAAGTTAATATTATCCTGGGCTGCGTTAAAGTGAGCATGGTCAGCAGGTACAGGGGGTGATTCTTGCTTTCTACTCTTGTGTGACCTCACCTGGAGTACTGTGTCCAATTCTGGAGTCCCTAGTACAAGAAAGACATGGACCTGTTTGGAGTGTGTCCAGTTGACAGCCACAAAATAATCAGAGACCTGGAGCATCTCTCCTGTGAGGAAAGGCTGAGAGAGCTGGAGTTGTTTAAGCCTGGAATAGAGAATGCTGCAGAGAGAACTTACAGAAGTTTTTCAATATATGAAGTAGATGAGTTAGCAGAAAGATAGAAAAAGGCTTTCTGAAATTGAAAGATTGGATTGAAAATTTAGATTGGATATAAGGAAGACATTTTTACATTAAGATTGGTTACGGTTAGACACTGAAACAGGTTGCCCAGAGAAGCAGATGCCCCCATCCCTAGGAATCTTTAGATCAGGTTGGATGAGGCTTTGAACAGCTTGATCAGGTGAAAGATGTCCTTGCCTTGGGCATGGGAGTTGGACTAAATGAGATATTAAAGTCCCTTCTAATGCTACCCAGACCATGATTTTGTGCTATTTGCTGGGAATAATTCAGTTTCATACCTGTAGCTTGTGATCACCCATCTGAAATGGTACAAGAATGTACTTGCTTTTTCTCATTAGAATATGCAAGTCATCTTGGAATATGACTGTGCTTCAGTAGATTATTCTTTTCTCACAGGCTAGGTTAGATTCTTGCATGATTTTATCACCCATACAGCAAAGATCAGCCTTCTATGAACATTTATGGGAGCAGAGTTTAATCCTTAAATTAATAATGTATGGAAAGTCAACCTGACAGAATCAAGCATGCATCAGAATTAGCAAAAATGTAAATGGACTAATATTCCCATCATATTGCTCAGTACATCTGGGATGTGATTGCCTTAGCTGGAAAAGTGTCAACTCAGGTGTCCTCAGCTTTGTAGTAGTACTAGAATGAAGTCTATGTATTAGAAGTACTGTCTGTGACTAAGGAACATATGTTTTAATAAGCTGCTGAACTGCAAATATAATGTGTTGTTTGTATTTTCTTCCTTAGATTTTTACTTCAGATTGACTAAATGCAAGCTGCTGGAAAAAAAAAAAAAAAAACAAACAAACCCAAACAACGCACTGGTTTAGCTTTGGCACTTTTGACCCCTCTAATAGAGACATTATTGTTCAGCTGCAGCTCAGTTTATTATGTTTTTACAGAGAAGAGAATGGATGAGCGATGGGAAGTGGAAAATTAATCTGGGAACAGTCACTTTTAATTTTTCTAGGACTTCTTAAAGCATTTTATAAGGGCACTGAATCCCTGGGGAAATACAATGTAGCTTTGAGATGCCTGGCAATCTGGAAAAGAGAGGAGTCATAAGAGGCAGTGCCTCTGTATGCTGACGTGAAGAAGGATTGCTTAAAGTTCTTGCTTCTCTCCCATGAAAAAGTAAGCCAGAAAGTCACAGATCTATTTTCTGTCTTTCTGGAATGTGTAAGCTTCTATGTTGTTGCACATTTCTGTCTCATTTTTGAAAAGCCCTGACTTCGTCTGTGCTCTAGTGGTTTCAAGAGTTCATAGCTAAAACTTAAAGACACCAGCCTTCCTTTTCTTTCCCCAGACTTCCACTGCTGCTTGACGTTCTTTTAAGTGTGCTCTGAATCAAGGAACTTGGATTGTATTAAGCCTTACTCCCTTATAGGAAACAGTTTCCTGTAATCTGATTAAAATTATTTTAAAGTAGAAGTATTTCTGGTGAGCTTTTATCACTGACTGATAAGTCCAGGAATCAGTTTTTCACTAGGCAGCCTTTGGGTTCAGTATATTTTAATATATAAAATACTTTTTCTTATCCTTGTAGGTCTTTCTTATTCTTTGAGGTAATTTTGATATCTAGCTATTAGCTGGTTCATGAGTTTTGTATTTAGATATGGCAGAGTGCTTCTGTGATAAAATAGGCTTTATTCTTCCTTCATATCCTGTGCCAGCTTTTATGAGGCTACATCTATAAAAGTGTCACAAAGAATGGGCACTTACTGGTAGAAAAGTGATTTGAGCTTAGAAAAGTTCTTTGTGGGATATTCAGAATGTAGCTCTGATAATACATGAAAATACCTAATACCCTAATAACACTAGCTCTTCACAGGGAAATGCGATCAGAAAGAAGGCAGAATTAGCTTAATAAGATGTTTGTCTTGCTTCTAAGTGAAAGTTAGAGACTTGTAATAACAAGATTGTTAGCAAAGTTACAGGCTTTTTGCCTATTACAACTAGCAGCAACTATTGCTGCTTTTTCCAGAAAAGAGCAAATAGCTCTTTTAAATAGGACTCTTAAACACATATGAAAGCTATGGGTTAGTTTCTATTTATTCTTTTGCTGCTTTATTGTGAGCATTAGTGTATCCTTATTCATCCTTATTCAAAGTATTGGGTATTACTGTGAAATCCAGGTATGTAACGTAATATTTCTTGCTTCACTGCTAATTTCTGTTTATATAATTGGAATTAGTTGAGAGTATTTTAAAGATACTGGCCAGAATATTGAGCTTGATTGAAGGATTTTGGTTAGCTAGATGTAAAAAATATATTTATGTAGGCTTCTCTACACTGTTTCCCGATATACCTGAGCATTAGAGGGAGTAGTTAGTCAATGCTTCAATTCTCAACCTGTGTACTACCACTGGTGATGTAGTGTCAGTGATAAAATTTCCCGGTCTGTTTGACAGAGGTGAGTTGTTTTTGGCTATCTGTTCAGAGATGTTGCCACTAAAAAAGTAGGAAAAGAAAGAGCAAATTCCTCTGGGCTTCAATGTAGTGATTGGAAAGATCAGGGCAGCATGTAGAAGCCTGTGTCAGACTGAAAAATGTCCTTGTAAGGTAGTTTATGCAGGTATCCCATCTAGAAATATTTGGGATGAACCAGAGGTGGAGTTGGGAGTTGGGAACATATGTCATCAGCAGACTCTGATCTCAAAACCAGCAGTTAGAGCAGCTTGGTGGTACTGATTTGAGAACAAGGGCTGTCTAATTCGTGGAGGTCCTTGTTATTCCCTGGTTATTCCCTTGTTATTCCCTAATAGCAGAGAACCAGAAGGTTGCAAAGTGCTCTCAGGTAATTTTAACATCCTTTCTCTGTGTATTTTGTTACATTTTGGACAATTTTGCATCATGCTGTAGAGGAGCTGAACTTCATCTTGCTCTCTTTCCAAGGTCGCCCTGTATCTGCCTGGGTTATCATTGTTTTGACAGCAACTTTCTGAAAGCACATTTCTGTAAATGAAATCCAGTGATAATAAAAAAAGAGATGGTGACCGAGATATTCCAGGAAGTCTAATGGCAACTGCATTTTCTAATCTGGGGAAGAAATTTATTCCCTTTTTATGCTGGCAGAAATGAAAGAGTTCCATAATTGAGGGAAATATTCTTCCTATCTGTATGATAGACCATGACAGGTGCTTTTCTACAGACACAAGTGAAAGCACTAGGCAAAGGTGATGAATAAAACATTAAAGCTCAGGTTTACTGTATGGTTCTGATATGAAAACTTGTTAGTAGTATTTCCTGAAAATTAATTAATATACAGGAAGCAGAGCTGATTCTTGATTGCTCATACATAGTGCAATCTCAAGGAGGAAATAAACAAAATAATTAGACAAGCTTTAGTGTTATGGGAAGAAGAGTAAAACATTTGTTTATCAGTATTTCAGCTATACTCCTACCATCCTGAGACTGAAATTCACTGTTAGACAAAAGCTGGTCTCATCCCTCTGGCATGTTACTTTAAGGGCTCCATGGACTATTGTTATTTGTTTGTACTGAGCCCACTATAATGAACTGCCTTGGTTTTGTGATCCAGTTCTGTGAGCAGTATACACTAGAATTCTAAAATGTTTTTTTGTTATTGTTTCCTTCTGTTAGTTAAGGTGTTGAAGCAGTCCCCCTGGCTTCCAATGCGTAATTGTAAGAATTATGTTTATTGGTTTAGTGTGTTAAATAGATTTGATGCCCTGATGATTGTTATTTTGCCTCTGGATTATTTCCCTTTGTAAGGCTGTATGTAGTTAACATCAGGAACAGAGTCAACCTCCACTGACACAAGGTAATTTCAGCTCAGATCCTGGTTTTCCTCTACAGAAAATTTGCATCCTTTACCAAAAAGAGATAATCATCACCTGAGTTCTGTAATTGGTTTGTGCCTTTAAACTGAGTATTTGTAAAATGGAAATAAGTGGTTAGGATAGATAGATGGTTAATAAGTGATAGATAGTCAGTAAATAATTCAGTTATATAATTATCTTGAGAATGTTACCATGACTCTTCTATCAGAAAAGTCAGATATTCCTTTCAGTGCATTATTCTTACTACAAAAATGGGAGTTTGACTGCATTATGTTTTGCATACCCCTGTTTTACTTCTATGAGGACAATCTTTTTGCTCACAATCAGGAGACCAAACTCAGAAGTAACTTTCTTTTTCATTGCTGATAATTTTCTATGTCATTAAGTGGTCTAACATGCACTGACACATTTAAAATCATTTGAAATCCTTTTAAAACGAAAACTCTAAAATAAGCATAAATTATACACTATCTTATTAAGATTTGAATGTGTCTTCTGTCTTATGCATAAACTGAATTCAGAATGTGAGATTAGATTTTTTATGAATTATATATATATATATATTTTATATATATATATTTTTTGTAAACTGCTGCACATATTTTCCAACTTAGGAAAATCTGGTGTTTCATGAGGAGTTGCAAGTTATCCAATTAACACAAAAATGAAATTAGTCTTTTAAGAAAGACAATTGTGCAAAAGAAAGTAAGAGGATGTTAGGTAATTGTGTTGAGGGGTGATTCTTTGTAACATTAACCTGGTCCTACTCAAACTGATGAGATTTTAAGGTGCGTCAGTAATATCCAACAGCATCTTCTCCCAGTGAGAAAGGAATACTCATTCAGAAGACAGTCACCTTAAGAATCACTCTTCCACATTTATTCAGTGAGCCTAACATGGCTCTGTGGTCCCCCTGTGAAATGTAGGGGTATGAGCCATTTTTGAGAAACATCAGTCAGAAATGTTAGGAACTCAGGCAAGGACTGATGTTCATGGTTACTTTGACATAGTGTTCCAGCACAAGAAATGGCATGGTGACTTTTAAGGAGTGGTAGAGTTGTAGGACTTTCTGTGCTTTGTTTTCATTAGTGGAGCCAAAAAGTCTTTCACCCTAGCCTTACTCACAGATGCTTTCATACCACTGATGACAATGTAACTGCTGCTTGTGTTATAAATGTTCCCAATGACAAATACTTGAAGAGAACTAAAACTCTATCCCACTCAAATCTTCTAAAAGATGTTGGGTATCTCCACATAGTAGTGAATTAGATGAGATTTGGGAAACAATGGGGCACCCTTGAGAATTCAGTTTGTTGTAAACATTTGATTTCCTTCCTAATTTTAAGTGCTACAGTCATATATGTTTCTTCCAGGTATTTTCCAAGACATCCCAATTTGTGTTACATTAACCCTCATTTCGCTATGGATCTGCCACGTCCATATTTCACTGATCTTCTCAGTGTGTAACTTACTGCCTGGACTAGCGCTGATGAGTCTTTTAAGTGGGACAGTCATGAAGAAGAAAGTAAGGGATGTTTGGGGATTGTGTTCCTGTTTGTTTGTTGGTTTGGTTTTGGTTGGGTTTTTTTTGTTTGTTTTGCTTTCGTTCTTTGTAAAAAAAGCTCTAATGAGCTGGTGTCTAGTCTCTGAGATGCCCATTCTAAGTTTGACTTAGATTTTCTGTGTTCCTTAGGAAAAGCCACACACTCTAGAGGTACAGCTATGAAATTTGATTTTAGCCAAAACCAACAGTTCATGTGCCCCATGTCATGTGCTGGATACCTCAGTTGTGCTGGTACAGCTAAGAGTACAAGTCCAGAGCAATTTAAGCCTGTTGCCTATCTGAACTGTCACAAATTTTACCTGCCCCTCTTTGTGACTTCTTGTTCTTTTTCTAGTAGCTACATTGTTTCCATTGCACAGTGAACTAGGAGGTGACTAGGGTAAAATATTTTGCAATTGCCAGCACTAAAATATATACTTTTTACCCTGCTTGCTTCCTGTAACATCTTCACCACACAGAGCCAGTACAGAAGAGAAGGTCAGATGATGGGCCAAGAGGGGAGCTTCCAGGATTTTAACTGTCTGAGACTTGTGGCACCATACTGCTACTTTTGCCTGAAGTGTAGACAATAAATAATACATCTTATATAAGCCCATGTAATTTTCTATTTCTGTAAAAACTACAAATACTGGAGTGAGATAGGACCATTAAGACTCATGAGATGATAAGTTATTGGTAAAGAATGTCAAGATGACAAATCATAGCCTATTTTTCATCTGTTCTCTAGTTGTTCATGGAAAGATTTCATAGAATCATAAAATGGATTGGATTGGAAGGGGCATTAAGACCATATGGTTCCAACTACCTGGCTGTGGGCAGAAACACCTTTCACTAAACAAGGTTGCTCAGAACTCCATCCAGCTTGGCCTTGAACATTTCCAGGGACAGGGCATCCATGGCATCTCTATGCAACCTGTTCCAGTGCCTCACCACCCTAAGAGTGAAGAATTTTTTTTCTAGTACCTGATCTAAACCTACTGTCATTCTGTTGGAAGTCATTGTTCCTTGTCCTGTCACTACATGTCCTTGTAAACAGTCACTTCATCTCTCTTCACCTTTGAGGTGCAGATAATTAGATTATCCTGAAGTTTTTCTTTTCAAGAGTGAACAATCCCAATTCTCTCAGCCTGTCCTCGTAGAAAAGGTACTTCATCCCTTTGATCAGCTTGGTGGCTCCTCTGGACCCACTCCAGCAGGTCCATGTCCTCCCTGTGCTGGAAGCCCAGAGCTGGATGCAGGTTCCAGGTGGGCTCTCCCCAGAGCAGAGCAGAGGGGCAGAATCCCCTCCCTCCCCTGCTGCCCACGCTGCTCTGGATGCAGCCCAGGACACGTTTGTCTCTCTGGGCTGGGTCGTGTCCAGCCCCCAAGTCCTTCTCCCCAGAGCTGCTCTGCCCCAGCATTTGTTGGTACCAGGGGTTGCTGTGACCCAGATGCAGCACCTTGCGCCTGGCCTTGTTAAACCTCATGAGGTTCCCATGGACCCAGTTCTCAAGTTTGTCCAAGTACCGGTGTAGAGCACTTGGACAGGCTTGTTTTGAGTTGACAATGTTTTCATAATGCCAGATTCACTGCATTATGATTCCATCAGTTGGGCTACTCATAGGCTATGGATTCCTTTCAGACTAATTTTTTGTTTTGTATATTCTTTGTCACTGTGTCATTAAGTGAATTACCTTTTGGATGATAGCAGAATGGGAGGAGGAAGAATTATATCATCTTCCTGGTTCCTTGTTTTTTTTCTGAAGAAAGTGAAAACTTTAATCTGATAAGAGTCGGGACAGAGGCACTGTTGTCTGATAGATCAGGGCGCATGGCTGGGTAAACTAGAATTGACCTCATATTCTCCTTTTGTTTTGTATGGGATTTTGACTAATTTGCACCATCCTTTTTGTGCACCATCTCCCGCCATAGTGGTTTGGACTTAACTCCATCTTAGCAGGGCCTATCTCTCTTCATACATTTGTACAGTGTGCAGTGAAAGAGGGTGATGGTATCTGTCTGTCTGTCTGTACACATTGCCTTTATGAATACCTCGTTGCTTCTTAGAGACTCAGTTACTATTTGACTAGATGATGACTGGTGAAGTATTGCTAGTGTCCAGATTAGATTGAAATCTTAATTCCTTGTAAAAGATTTCAATGCAAGATCAATCACAGGGACTGCATTTGGGTAATACTCTACCTTATTTACTTGACTTTTTTAATTTCAATAGCTTTGGTTATTTTCTTGAGCTCCATCTGTTCTTACTTCCCTTATTTAAGATGAAAGTCCTTTCACTGTTTTTTTTTCCTTTAGAGATCTGGAAGAACTAGTGAACTGTGCTTTCCATTGAGGGGAACTGACTGTAGCATCCATGTGCATGTCCAACTAAATATGTATTTCCTAAACCAGGGGCAAATTGCACTCAAAAGGAAACAAATGCCTTTCTGTTTTTAAGCTTTAAATGTCAGAGTAGTTTTACCTCAGAAACCCTTATGCTTAAAAAAGAAAATATAATTTTATTTTCCAAAGACCTCTAGGAACTTCTGAGTAGATCTAAAGTGCAGATTTCTTTGGTAGTTCCATAATTGTGAACGTTTTTGCTTTCATTTGGCAGTGTGAAAGAATGTGTCACTTAGCCTTTTTTCCTTTTGTGCCTCAGGGAGTAATAATGTAATATACTGTACATCTTGAGATTATGTCTTGCCTGTCAGAATTTGTTCTAGATCACTAGTTTGCCTGATGCAAGATGGGGTCGAACCACTTATAAATGAAAAGTGCCTCAGTTGCCAGCTGCAGTAATAAAGCTAATATTCAAAAGGAAAGAAATTTGCTAAATCAAGCTAGATTCTTAATATTTTTGTCACTCCTTGGAGCTAATTTCTGAATGAAGACAAAACTTTTTAAAGCATATTGCATAAAAGAAAAATTCTAATTTTCATTTGATACATGGAACAGTCTTAGGTGTTGTGCCCTCAGCTGAAATGAGCAGGACGTCTTTCATACTTGTCCTTATTTTGATGAATGATGGGCAGAAATGCAGAAACCAAAATTTTTAGGGCCTAGAAAGGAGGGAAAAGAAGTTATTTTACAAAGAGCATAATGCTGGAGACATATTGTGCTTGCTATATTTTCTAATTGAAAATGAGAATTGCTGAATAAGTGTGAGGAAGATGTAATCTTCTTTCTGGCTTCCTGAAATCCTTGCAAAGATAGCCCTAATAAGCTTGATTTTCACTGGTGTCTCTACACACATAGAAAAATTTGACTTTAGGATAAGTATTTTTGTGTGGACAAGGTTAACAAAGCAAAGGTTGAAAAGAGTAAATGATTTTCTGACTTCTCACTGAGAACTATTGTCTGGCCATTTGAAATGATATTCTGACTTTCAAATACAATAATAAAGGCACAAAGACAAAGGTCCTTTTTGAGGATTTTGTTTTGAGAACTGATGATGGACACACCTTACATGCATTTGTAAAGAGAGGGAAAGAGTGTTTTTGTTATATGTAGGTGGAGCAATGCAACCTGTGATGGAGCTAATACTACTTTCTTGTGCAACATAGCTGCATTTATGGACAAATAGTCACCAGAAAATTTTAATTACAGTTTTTCTATTTCTAGTGATATACTGTATTGTTGCTAGTCTTGACATCAAACTATAAAAAATAAGGCTGTAAAAGTCAGAGTAATTTACACAACTCTGCAAGTTGTTCCTATATCCTGCACAATATTCATTATAATTCATCTAGGAGACTATAAATTCAGCCCAATGCTCCACAACTTCTTTAGGGACCAGATTCAATAGGAGACAGGGAATATATGAGGTTTGCCTTTCCCACAGAGGGAATTTGGCAGGGAGAGAACTGCAGTGGCTCTGCCTGTTTTCTGTTGAGATAGTTCTGGCTTACTAATAAATTGCATGATTATTGACTCCTTTGTGTTGCCAGAAATGCAAAATGAGCAAGAATAAGATGCTTGCTACCTGTTCTCTCTGCCTTATGGAATAGGCAGACTATTTGCAGGCAGAGACAAAAGGGTGTTGATTTTTTGAGGGGTAGGTGATCTGAGCTTTGTTTCTCTGGACACGTCTGTATGGTGATGCTGGTTTGCAACTCAGGTCAGTGTGCCCTCCTCATCCATGCTGCTGATTTGCTGTGCTGACATACATACTAATTAGTCTGCAGCCAGCAAGTTGCACTGGAGGACACTTCAAGTAAGAGACTCAATAGCTCAATGCTTTTAGATTGCTAATTAAACAACTTCTGCAGGTGTAAAAACAAATTAGTGTGAATTCCAGATGCCTAGCAAGCATCAAACAGAAAAGAACAGTAACCCCTTTTCTGATCTCTGTGTTGTGCCTGTTTTTCTGAAAGGATATTTCACAAGTTCAGATTCGTATATGTACATGACTCATTATTTTTATGAAAAAAATATGAATAAAACCAATTTGACCTCAGTGTCTTGAAATGTCTGACTTAAATGTGAACCAGACTGGGTTTGCTTGCTTTATTTTCAAATAGACCATTTGAGATTTCAATTACACCTTCCTGATCTCCATTCCTATAAATGTTTTCTTCAAATATTACAGCAGCTCTTCAGGTTGTGTCGTGGTTTGACCACTAATGAACCAATTAGCATGAACTGCTTGCTCACTTCGCTACCTGCAGGATGGGGGAGAGACTCAGAAGGGTAAAATCTGTAAAACTCATTGGTTGAGATAAAGACAGTTTAGTTTAACTAGGATAAAAAAAAGCTGCACACTTAAGCAAAGCAAACCAAGGAATTAATTCAGTGCCTCCTGTGGGCAGGCAGGTGTTTAGCCATCTCCAGGAGAGCAGGGCCCCATCATAAGTAAGGATTTCTTGGGAAGACAAACTTCAAATATTCCCAACTTCTGCCTTCTTGCCTCTACTTTATGTACTGAGCATGATGCCACATGGTCTGGAATATCCCCTTGGTCACCTTGGGTAGCCTGTCCTGGCTGTGTCTCTTCCAAACCTCCCATGCACCCCCAACTTCTTTGCCATTGTGGCAGTGAAGAAAAGGCCTTGGCTCTGCAAGCCCTGCTCAGCAATAACAAAAACATCTCTCCTTTATCAACCCTGTGTTCAACACAAATCCAAAATGGCCCCATACCAGTCATTGTGAAGAAAATTAACTCCATGCCATTTGAAGTCAACACAGAGTGTCTTCTATGCTCTGATCTTGCCCAGTTTTTTGATCTTGCCCAATTTTTTTGGGAAACTGCAATCATTAAACTTTTCTAAACAAATTGCCTAGGTATCCTGAACATATCTAAGAATGGAGTGTGTAAGGTCATCTTTTTCCCATCTTTCTTGGGATTGTTCTTTTCTAGTGCCATTTCTTCAGCCAAAAAGCCCATAAAACTTTTCAGTATACATTTATAGTTTCAAGTATTGGAATAGTCTGTGGTCAATGCTTGTGAAAACATAAAGAAAGGGAGGGAGAGATGTAGTGATACTTTCTCAATATATTTTTCCAGCATATACTTTCTGGCCCAGAAGAAGTATGAGTTTGGGCTTTTTACCTCCACTTAAACTTTTCTCCCAATATATGTATCCAATTTCTTTTTGGATTTTAATATGCCTCAGCTATCCACAACATTTTGCAGCAGTGTATTCCTGAGAGAGGAAGGAGACTGTACAACTTGTCCCAGACACATGGATTTGCAGCCATTAATCCCAAACAGAAGACAATACCTCTCTCTAGTCTATGGCTAGACCTGTGAAATTTCTTTCTGAGTGGGATTGCAGTCTCTTTCTTAGCATGTCCAACACACTTAAGGAGCAGATTGAATCCCTGTATTGATTTCAATAAAGATAATGTTTTACGCTATAAATTCTACCTATACATGACATAAAAGGAACATAAAAGAAACTGGGCACTAGCCATCTATTAGCTGGATATTACAATGCCTAAATTCCCCTTGCAAAACTAGCCTATAAGCTTGAATAAGATATTTTGACCTACTGAATGTAATGTCTCTTCAGACATATTGCAATCTTCATAATTAATCTTACATTAGGTATGACATTTACCTTCTGACTGCTTTTTTCCTTCTGTTTTCTAAGTGATGATTTTTGTCCTGAAATTATATTAACTATCTTTGTGTGTTGTTTAGTAGTGTTTAAAAAAACTAAAATAGAATATTTTTTTCTCTACTTGTTGAGAGCACCACAAAAAACCACCATGTCAATATATGATTTCATTATGATTCCATATCATGAAAGCTGCAGTTGAGACAAAAGGGAAGATTTGAACAACACAAAAATAAAATCAACGATGATGAAAAAAGGCAGAGTGTTGCTTCTGTACATGAAGAAAGTAAAAAGCTGGTAGGGAGATAGAGGCCAGTAAAATAATGAGTTAATATAAAAAGATGTGAATACTACCTATTTCACATAATGAAGTACCCTAAGGGCATCAAATTAAACTACAAAGTGTCAGGTTCTAAAAGTTGGGGGGGTTAATTGTTTATTAGAGGTATTTTAGCATCTACTTAGCAGACTTGTGTCTTTGTATTTTGACTTTGGGAGAGGTTAAGAAACAAATTAAAGGCTATGAATTGGCATAGCATAATTTCTGATTACATATGCTTTTGCATTCAAGAATTGTAAAAGAATGAAGCAACAATGAAGTGAAGCTTTGCATGCATTTAAGTACAGTAGCCAAATTGTTGAAGCGGCTTTAGGCAAGATCCTGAAACTTCTTAGATTTGTTTAAGATTTGCTTTTCCTCCCTTACATGAAGGAAGTTAAATACTCAACTGCATGCTTTTGTAAAATTCCGAGATCTTGTCTTTGGGGACATCACCCCTAGTACCTAAACTATACAGCAAAGTGGTTCTTTTGAGTTTGGCCTTTATATGCTTTGTCCATTCATTTCACTGCTTGCAGTGAGTTGCAGGTTTTCCATTGACTCATTTGCTTTTAGATCTTCCAGCTGTGATCTTGCAGAGTTGCAATCTGCAACTGAAAGGTAACCATAACCACCTAGAAAATGTAAAATGTGTCTCAGAGTCACAAAATCTTGGATTCACTGTAGTGCTTCATCTTTAGGTAGAAGTGAAGGAACTTCTTGCTGCAAATCAAGAAACTATTATTCTGGAAAAAAGAGGTAGTGTGTATGCATGCTGGTAAATTTTGCTTCCCTGTTGCAGGGATGGTGGTCCAGTCCTGTGTTTGCTGCCAGGACTGGCTTTAGGCCAGCTCCCAGTGTGTTGGGCAGTCTTCCTGGTTTTGTATGGGAGTGGTGTGGAAACAGAAAAATCACTATGATAAGCTATTGCTTTTTCTGATTTCACTTTTTTAGTCTGTGTGAATGCATTTATTTCCTATGATCCAAAACCTGCAATATAGAATGTAGATACTATAAGTACTGTCCTCAGTTTTCTTTTGTTAAATGTTAGGTCTTTGGAGTATGACCTGTGTACTCCTGTGTTTTATCAATCTCCATGTATAGTCACAGTAATATGGAAATCCTGTGAAGGATTTCTATATCTCTGTGGAAGAGGAAACTGTGAAAAAGAGGCATGAGAAGATCTGTGCACCTGGAAGCACAAGCTTTGGCAAAATTCCCCATGGCATTAACATTCCTAATATCCAGAGTTAATGTTCTTGCTCAACGTAGGTTTCAGTTGATATTTTCTGGTGCTCACTTTCCATAATGAATAATCTTTGGGGATTGAAAGACAATGACTTTCTTTTTAAGGAGGAGTCTAAATATCTCAAAACCAATTTTACATACAGAATAGATCTATTGATACATGGGTATGGATCAGTTTAATTTTCTCTACTGTATGTTTCTTACTTTTTGCAACTGCAAAGAATGCTGGTCTGCTCCCAAGTAACTTGATTTTTAATGATCTTAAAACATTATAATTGTAAACAAGCAGCTGTATTCTTTAGAACTCTCAAATTAGCTTAAGCTTTACTGTGCTTAAAAGCTGCATGTTTATCTAGTCTGCAGAAATCTGCCCTTTTTCTCTCTGTGTCCTCCAAGAAAAAGTGTGTCTACTGAAGAAGGTAGTGACAACATCTGCTGCTTCAGCTAGATACAAAGTGGGAAAGACGCATGAACTGTGGAAAGTCTGCTTTACTCTTGGGTTGATTACATCTTCCTGTAAATCAGAAGTCCTTTGAGGGCTTTTAGAAAGTGCTGTACAATCTGGCTGTCTCTCAGCATGTAAAGTAATTCCCTGTTGTTTGGGCAGGTGTAAGGGGAAAGTTGCCAGCATGTTTATGTCTGACAGGCATGTGTCTGTCTCGGGGAATGACTGTTAACTTCTAGGCTCTAAAGCTGTGGAGAAATACTAAAGAACAATACTCTTTCAAGTATACTGTGAGATCTCTGTAAAATAAACTGGTTGTCTTCTTTAGGTGTGCTACAGAAATATATATAGCAGGTAAAACAATATTCTGTTGAAAGGCTCTACATTTTGACACCACTCTGTAGAAACAATGTCATATAGGGGGTGCATTTATTTAGGCTGCCTTTGATCTCATTGATTCTGGGATTTTTCATTGCCAAAGACAAAATATCCCAATATATTTTTCAGTTACATTTATTCTCTAAACACTGTCTTTCTTTGGGCCTATGTATACTGAATTTTTAGTCTTACAATTTGGAAAGCAAGAAATTCTCCCTACTGAAAGATTCCTTTATATGATGGTGAATACAGTGCTATTAGTGTATAATTATTCATGCATCTATCAGCTTTGATAACAAAAATTCACCAATTCTGATTTTAGTAAGCTAAGTCCCTTTGTTATAACCTCAAGGGTGGAGTGTTTTTTTGTTGAGCTGGGATCAAACCCCAGCAGCTGATGGTGAATACAACTGAAATAGTAACCTAAAATATCTTTAAAAGTAACATTAAATAAAACATGAAATTATTTTATACTTCTGTTTTCTATTTACTCTTGCTTTTGGGTGGCAGTGACTTACCTATTAATGTCTATGAAACCTAAAATGAGGCTGGATGTTAACAGGTGCCTGTGAACCAGTAGTAGACTCTCAGCCATTGAAGTGTGAATGTAAAGACAATTGGTAGTTCTTTTTCTTAGTAATAAACAGAAATTTGTATGCATCATCTGTTACATGCCCAGTTTTCCTACTGATTTTATTTACTGTTCAAATTTCCCTGCTTCTGTAGAGCTTAGCAATGTTTTTGGTTACATCAGAACTTCTGCAGATCTTATCGGTGCTTTCTTTCATGTGGAGTTTTGGTCAAGACCCATCTGTCTTCCAAAAGCTGCTGGGATTCTTAATTGTTGAGGTACTGCTTTGTTTCTGAGGCACTATCAGATATGAGAGACCTTAAAATGATAAGGTGGTACATGAAGAAGAACTCCAAATGAGAAGGAACTACTTGTGTGGGGATCACAGGCACTTCGTTGTGCCAGAAAGAGTTCAGCATGCTCTCTAGCTCCAATTACTGTAAGAAAAGGATTAAAGGATTGCCTTTCTTTTGCTTGTGCATATTTAATCTTTTTAGACATCTAGAAACCAGATGGACTCCAAGAAAAAAGCTTTTTCTTCCTTACTGGTCTTTGAGCATCAGATGCTTGCCAATCCTTTCCAAGAAAAAAAATTTCCAGTGTAAACGCCCCTGGTGCAACTTGAGGCTGTTTTCTCTCATCCTGTCACTTGTGACTGAGGAAAAGAGAATGATCCCCATGTCACTGTGACCTCCTTTCAGATAGTTGTAGAGACTATCTGAACTCCCAACTCCCTCAGCTGGTCCTCCATAAGACTTGTGCTCCAGGTCCTTTACCAGCTCTGTTGAACTTGTCTGTACTTATTTCAGCTCCTCAATGTTTTTCTTGTAGTGAAGGGGCCAAAAGACATTCAACACATCATGGATCCAGGCTTGATCTAAGGTTCTAATGGTAAACAAATGTTTATGTCCTCCAGAGTCAGAGTCAGCTCTGCTCTTGCTGCATGGATGTACAAGACAGTTTTTGAGCTGCTATAGTGTACACAGCATGATGTTTGTTTCCAGGTAAACTGCAACTTCTGGTTGCCTTTCCATCTGCTGTTTTAGCATCTGATTGGTGAGCTGTGTGATTTAGACAGAGAGGAAAACATCCTAATCAACTTTCAGAGGCTTAAGTACTGTCCTCTTGTCATCATAAATCTCATAAATCCCTGTAAATACCAGCTGAAACTGCATTTATTGTCTGTGTATATAATAGCACCCCCATTCCCTATACGGATGAGATGATGTAGGCTTGCAAATCTGTGACCTCCTGTGGTTTGTTTAGACATTGTCTCTCAATGTCTAAATTTACAGAGACTAGTGTGTGTCTAGGAGCACTCACTAGGAAACCATGGGCTAGAAACTGGAAGCAAGGAGGCTAAGGCACTCGTTCCCTTGCAGTTTGTCAAGTGAGGGGTACATGTTTCTGCGGGGTAAAATGCTGTCCAGGGAGGTGTTCAATTCCTATCCCCAGGCTGTTCATCACTACCTCTCCTGGGCTGAAGTCTGCACCACAGTTTCACTAGGGCTGTGTAGCTGTGGTATTCAGACTTTAGGAACCGGAAAGACCCATGACAATGTAGGGGGAATAAGACATACGGGTTTGAGAGAGAGTAAAACTCTCTTTGTTTACCTAAGTGAAGGACATAATTGTTGGAGCTGGAGGAACAGGTGAGTGAGGAATGACTGGCTTCCTCAGCAAGATGAGAAGCCATACCAGCATGACTGAAAAAATCATCCAGGAAAAGGATCCTACCCCAAAGGTCCTTTATTTTGGTAGGTCATTTACCACTGTGATTGTGACATGAAATAATTTTTCCATGCCAATAGGCATATGAAAACTTATCATCTCAAAAGCATAGAGAATTGTAGTGTGCCTTCTACTAAGACACAAGGTCATACCATGAAGGGACTGGGCAGAAGGAAAAGATATCCCAAAATGGAGAAGAGAACTTGGGAGTTTCCTCACGGGTTTCTTTTGCTCACTGTATCAGACCAGAAGCAGAGAAATATCTGGTTTGTCTTTAGAGACTGTGACTCAGTGAAGCGAGTGAACAGCTTAGTGTATGGATGGTCTGCTGTGCCTGTCATGAATATTTACGATATAAAGTGGTAAAAACAGGAGTCATGAATGGGTTAAAGAAAGAAAACACCTGTGAATGGCATACTACCAGATCTCTTAGAATTTTTATCAATGAAACTGTGCTTGTGCTTGTGAACACTTCTTAGCTGATTTTGGAAAAAAGTTCTAATAATGACTGTAAACCAGCATCTGTCTGGTAGCTAATGATATGTATGTATTTTTGCCTTACTGTTAGGAATTTTTTTATTGCTATGGTGTCTTGGCAGATAGAAAAAAAAATCTTAGTGAATTTTACCTCTAGTTGTCTACTGACATGCAGCAACCTTTGACTACCTTTAGACTACCTTAGACTATCTTTAGTATTTTTTAATACTACTTTAATGTTGACATCACTGAAACAATGTAGACTTGGACAGTGAAAATAAAGACCATGCAGATACCTCAAGGGATACTTGATATTTGACTATATCTAATTAATAATTTTAGTAATTTCTTTAAGGTTTGCCACAAGAGACATGGATTTGGTCTTTGCCTTTAGCCGCTTGTTTCTAGAAGGATAAAGGTCAGATGAGTGTAACCAAGAGATACAAAGGGTAATGATAACTTAAGGCATTTAATATGTATTTTAGAATGAGTACCATTTTTTTATTTTGTTCTTTGAAATACCCTAAATTTTCCTTTGCAATTAAAAGTAATATGTCACATGAGTGAAATCCAGGTTTCTAATGTAATCTTCATTATGAAATATGACTTTCTTTTGCTGGTGTTCATAATAGTCTTTCTATATATGTTGGAAAAACAAGGGCATACATCCTGGTTTTTCTAGATACCATTTTCTAGAACAAGGTTTAGTATGGCAATTGTGTGGAGAGCATTGACTGATCATACAAATATGTTATCAAACCACAGCTACTTTTGATACAGAATACATCATTGTAGAAGAACCAGCTGTAAGGCAAAATTGAAGCATTGAACAAATTTGTGAAATTCTCGATTGCATCACCAGCAGTACTGACAACTCTTCTCCCTTTGCTGATAAATTATGTGACTGAGCACTTTCTTCCAGTAAAGATGTGTGTATAATCTAGGTTTTGAATGGCATTAAATTTTTTCCTTTTCTGAACCTATAGTTATGAACTAGATTTCTTTTAATAAATAGCTTTACTGGGAGCCTTAAAAAAGCATGGTACTTGAGCAGTGTAAAATAATATAGCCCTTTAAATTTTACAATAATATCAGCTGTAGAGCATAATTCTGACAAACACAACTGTTCTACAATAAATGCAATCAATAAAACTAAACTTTAAAATTAAAATTATTCAGGAGAATACTTATCTCTGAATGAAACACAAGGAGACAAGCCTGTTCTTTCTCCTCAAAAAGCCTCATGCTAGTGTGGATAATACATTTTTATGATTACTCCTTAATTGCAATATAAGAATAATTATAATTCACAGTGGTTTCCTCATCATGCTGTGACAATAGAAACATTACATGAAGGATTGCACCTTCACAGTCCAATTCGGGATGTTTTTGGAATTTAGTACTGAGTGATGATTACTGCAATGACTCAGAAAATGAAGGGGCTAAATTTTGCCCAGCAGGTTTTCCACTGCAAACACAAAGATCCATCTGTGAATCCTAAGTAAGATTTTGCCATTTTACCATCTTATGAGGTTAAGTAGCCAAACCACTGGTGTGTTATCGAAACCTTTCTAGCTACCAATGCAAAGCACAGCACCATGAGGTCTGCTGTGGGAAAATTAACTCCATCTCTGGAAGATTTAATGTACTATACTGGGTAGAAGAAGAAAATACAACTTTGTCCTTGTTTTTGATGGGCAATATTTTCAAGTGTTTTGACAGTTTATTATAAAATAGAGAAGGCTCATCAATCCATTCATGTATATGAATGTATAAGCCCAAAAATAGACTTCTTGCAGAGAAGGACATTGTAACAGTTGTTATGTGTATGGAATTCCTGGTCAGAAAAAATGATCATGTCCAATTTGCATATTACAAATGCTGTAATGCTGCAATTTGAAAATCTCAAAGGAACATTATTATCTGTTCTATTTTTTCAGTTTACTTAGTTTCCTCTGAAAAAAGATGATGAAAAGAGCCAGCAACTTACTTTTAAAGTAACTGTGTTTTCAGTGGGGTAATGCTGGAATGGGAAAGTTTATGTGCCTTATGCATTTATACAGGAATGACGTACACTTTCTCACGATGGTACCTCATGAGGGTTTCTTTCATCTTTCTCTCAAATTGTGCAATTTTTGAATGAAAGGGTAAGTAGAATCCTACTTTCTTGTAATCTTGAAATTAAAAAATGAGGACAAATGTTTTGCAGTATTGTGTGAAATTTCACTTTTTCTATAACTTGACTCTTGAGGCACTATGTTTACTAGCTCATCAAAGAGGTTTTCTTCTGTCTGTGTCCTTACTTTGAAATTACTCATTCTCTATTGAATTTTAATGCAAAATGCAACTGAAGTTCAGTATGAAATCAAAGGGAAAACCAAGTCTTCACTGACTTTGTGTGTGGAAAAATTTAAGAATCTATGACTTGAGAACAAAGAAAATATTCAGCAGTCAGACACAGAACTGTCCCGGTTTTCTCATACCAGTCCCAACCCAGTATTCCAAGTAGCCTCCCCACTCTTTTTGGTGCACACTCTGTTGCCAAACTAAGTTAGGACTCACTTGTTTCTACCCTTCTCTTTCTCACGGTACTCTGTATTCTCTTGCAATGCATCCCTGCGCTTTTTGGCCACATTTACTGCGTGACTGGGGAGCACAGAGTCTGATACCCATTCCTGCAAGAGTGGTCGTATCAAGGAGAGATGCTGAATCAACCACCCTACCAAACATAAGAAAAACCCACCCCCAATATCAGTGAGTGTGTAAGTAAAAGGAGCTGGGAGACAGTTATAAATATCCCTCCCCCTATCTTTCAGGTAGAATGTGTGGCTTTGAAGCCTGGGAGCCTCTGAGCTGGAGATGAACTTAAAGAAAAAACTTGCTCATTATTCCCCATCTGGACTAGTTTTAAAATAGTCTTCTTTTAAAATTACCTACTTAGGGTGCTTTCATATGGGTTATTGTCACATGTTTCCAAAGCAGATGTTGTAGTGCATTAGAGTGTGAACTTGAGAAATTCAGCAGAAAATATGAAGGCGTTTGAGTGTCTGAAGTAGCATTGATTCAAGAAAGAAAGTAAGTTCTAACTGCAGCTGTTAATAATTGTTCAAGGCAGTGATATTCCCTCTGTGACTGGAAATTCAGTAACCTCCTAGAAACAGCTCTCAAGATTTTCTACAAAATAACTGCAGAATCCTGAGGTTTCTGGCAAGATTTATCATCAAAAGCATCTCTAGGACTCTCTTGGTAGCCACTGGAATAGACCTGCTGCTGGTATTTGTGAACTTATGCTCCTTGAGATTTATGCTGGTAATGACACAATGGTGTGCTGTGATTGTGATGATACACAAGTAGAAGTAAGTTACCTTTATGGATTTGCAGTGAAGTAGCTGATCAGGCCAGCATATGTTTGGTTTTGAATGATTTAGAATGCAGAGCTGTCTCAGATATCTCTTTTCAATGCAAGATCATGAAAGTATAAACAGAACTTTACTGCTGAAAATAGCTTTGAATCAGTATCTGCTTCCTATAAACTGAATATAACAGATTTATTTTTCCTGAAAAGGACTTTAGGAAAAGTCCAAAAAGTGTCAGATTTTTAAGTAGTGAACAAATTGCAGGCAACTACAAGAAGGAAAGGCCCTGAGAGAGGGCAAAGAAAGACAGTGGCTGATGTAACACAGGTCCAAAACAGCAGAGGAAAGAATAATTTGGAAGAATATGGAAGAATATCCTGTACATGCCGGTTGTGACGGTACTCTTGCAGAACGGATTGTTGGCTTATTTAGATGACAGATGAAGCAACATTACCATTAAAGAAGATCCTGTACAGTATGGAACTAAACTTTCAGAAAGATAACTCAGCCTTTTGAATTGATACAAAACTGAAATAGGATTATGTTTCTGCAGCATCTTTATGAAGCTAAAGTTTCTTCTTTCCACTACTGTTACTAAAGAAAAACTTGTGTGCTGACCAGAGTTTCCTGGTTTCGATGAACAGAACTCCAGCATGATTCCCTGTTAACTAGAAGGGGGATATCAGCATTGCTATCTCCTATGGGATATTCTTCTCTGGAGGACTAATTCAATCATTCTCCTTTTCATTGTCTAGCTGCCAAATGCCCCCAGAAGTTAACAGTATTTAGATATTTTCCTAATACCATTTTCCTACATACAAGACTTGCAGTAGCTGGAGTATTATTTGGACACAGGGATTGTTCATCTATGAAAAAGAAGGGAGGCAGTTCCATTAAGAACTGCTTCTCTTTGCTAACTCAAGGAACCTTAAACAAATTAATTGATTGTCTCCCCCAGTAGGCCATGAACGGAATTATTTCAGACAATTTGACTAGGAAAATGGGCACAAAGAGGTGCACTTTTTTTTAGGTGTAGCTTTGCTGTTCCTATATAGTGAAAACCAGAAAGGAGTATGGTTTCTGAGATGCTGTGGTAGTTCTTGATTCCATCCAATATATGGTAGTAGGGAGGTTTTAAAATTGCAGTTGCACATTTTCCCCCACTTCATATATCTTCAATAGTGAAGCTATAGAGAGCATCCTGATTTCAGTCCTTTCCCTTGCATGCAACAATCAATATGAGTAAACTGCAGCTGTAATCTATACAGTCTGTATTGAAGACTATAAAAGGTTACAGTTATAAAATGGAATTTTACAGAACCTCTAAGTAAATAATGACTTAATGGAAAACCTGCCTTCTGTCACAGAAGAGCAAAACCTCTGACACACCTACAAATAGTTTAATGAATATAGTTAGAAAGATTGGTTGCCTTTAGTGTTCACAGAACGTTGTTAAGCAGTTAGATTGTTTTGGCATTATTATTTATGACACGAGTAAGTGCACTTCAAATTATTTGAAAGAAATCCAGCAAAAAAAGTGAAGACTTGTTTATTCCTTCATGTTCTGCCACATGAACAGGCATGCAATTTACAAAAATCCCTCCAGATGGCTCTTGGAGCAGGTTGGACCAATTTGCTGTGGAGAGTGTGTGAAGTGCTGCCTGATGGTGATGAGGTCAACTCAGATCGAGTGACCTAAGCCTAGCTCAGGTACTGAAGTAAACTCATGGCAGAACTTGCAAAATTTTATAGCTTAGTGCTGCAAAAGGGCAGGAAGGCAAAGAGTTTCTATCAGTAGTTAACCAGTGCTGCAGATACTGTGGTGTCTTTGGTCTGATCCAATAAAGAAAACAGCCAGTTTACCACTGCTGGATACATTTTTTATCCCAGTGGTTTTCAAAGACCTTTCTGTGGCCAGAACATCCCCATTTTTTATTTTTTTTTGCAAAACTTGTATTAATCTGTGTGCAGTTGTAAGTCAGCAAGTAATTTGTTTGGAAAATTGTACTCTTCTTGTTTTTTTTCCATCTTTTGATAGCATTTATCTTTGGGCTTTTCCTGGAATGTTTTGGGGATATGTGATTTTTTCCTTGGTCAAAGTTTGCGTTAATCTTCTAAAGTGTTTTGGAATTGAAAAAATATCAGTGGAGCATAAAAGAATGATGTAATGATAATAGCAGTATGGGGCAAGAATTTAATAGGATAAGAAGTAGCAGTTTTTCTTTTGTTATTTCCAAAGTGTTGCATTAAGAACTTAATGCTGTGTAGAGAGAATGCCCATGTAAGCCCTAGCAGAAATGTCTGCCCATGTGCATTCCTGCTGGTGTAAGTCCTCTGACAGCTACCATGTGCAAATTTTGCACAGCTTGTAATTATCTGTGCAGCTGGAGTAGCTTTGTGCGGGGTCTGAATCTTGATCCTAGGCAGAATGTTCCTTTCAGATTTATGGATAATGTAATCATGAGCATGTTTGCCTTGGCAAAGTATTCCTTCTGCCGTGGGAATACATTACACTAACAAAACAAACTCCTTTTATAAGAATTGATGGGTTTTCAGTAAAGGGAAAATATCCTTAAAGGCTTTTAAAAGGTACTGTAAATCTGTGTACCTTTTAAACATGTGTTGTGATGAAAGAGGTCCTTAAAAGATATTTATTTGGGAATGCAAAGGTGTTGGCAGTTTTTAACTGACCATTGCTGTTTTAATTTTTCTCTAAATCTGACAGATACATGCTGAGGCACTGCTGTATCAAATTTCAAACCCTTCTCAGTCTGGATTTCATCTGACAAATAGTCACATTAATATCACAAAAACCTGAATATTTCATGGAACCTGCTGGGGCTGCAGATAGTCCTCACATGAGTCACCTTGTACTGACTCACTTTTCTCTGCTGGACATTTACTTACTGAATATGAACAGCATTAATACCTGCACAAGAGGGCGGCTGGTTTGAAAAATTAAAGTGGCATTAAGTGGCAGAGGAAGGGTAGAAATACCATTGCCTTCTTTTGTCTTTCTCTCCTCTGCAAGCAGCACTCAGGGCACTCAGTATGGTCTTGCTCCCTTGATGGGCTGCAGCCATATATTTGTCCTGTTCTCTCTTCTATTCCACTTTGACCTTTCTAGACTGTTTACAGGCTTCTTGGCAATGTCAATGTGAATCTGGCCAAACCAAGAATAAAGACCAAACAACAAAAAAGCTGTTTCAAAACAAGTATTTGGGACAAATGGCCAGCTGAGAGCTCAGAAATTGGGCTTCCTGCTTTGGATGCTGCTTTGGAGGATGTGAAAGGCAGCTTTTCTTCTTTGAGAGACTGTGGTCTCATCCACCTTGATCCTTCTCATGAATGTAGAGGTGGCAGCAGCAGCTCTACCCAAGCCCTCTGTACTTAGCTGTGCAGATAGGAGGCAGAGAATTAAGTGCCACATAGGTTGTCTGGTTGTGCCTGGTAAGACGAAGACCCAGGTGGCTGGAATAGGCAAAGTAGTTATTACAGAGGTGCACTGAAGCAGTCTTTAAGTTTGAATTTGCCTGTGCCTAGGTGTATTTTGAAGCTCTGTTGCAGCTTACCAAATACAGAAACAGGCTCCTTCAAAATAATATTTTTTTAGTGACGCCAGGTCAAGTAGTGCATTTTGGGCTGTTTTGAAAGTTAATATAATATTGTTGATGTATTGCATAATAAAGGAATAATGTAGCTATATTGTCTGGGTTGTATGGCAGAATAGGCAAAGAACTTAGCATATTTTGGTGTGGGGCTTGTAATTTCCTTGTTTTGAGCATACGCTGGAGTATCATAAACATTAAACTATAATATTTATGTAATTGTGTTCAGTAATCTATTTTATGGAAGGTGCATTTACTTATGGATAATGAGGAGGAAGATAGTCTCAAAAACAACCTCTCCTTCAGCCAAAAATGGGAGCTTATGAAGTTCTTTTTCATTCATAGGGTGGGTGTATTAGAGTGTTGGGAAAAGATGAAATACTTGTTTATATGAGGATATGCATACTTTCTCATTTCTCTCTAGATACCATTGAAAAATTAACGTTTGGTAGGAAGTGACAGTAGGACATTGCTAAGGCCATCTTTGCAATGAAAAACTGTCAACACACACCCTTGAGAGTTCTCAAGCTAAAGATAATCTCTCTTCCAATTTATATTTCCTTGCATTTGATGGTGGTGATGTGCATGCTACAATAAATAGCAACAAAATAATTTGGTGTATAGCTTATCCAGTTTTTGCAGTTTCTTGCCATTTAGACAGGACGTGTCATACCTTAAATGTGCTTTATTTTAGTTAATACATCCTGAAAATTTTTTTACTCCTTCCAGATTACAATTTAGGTAAGTTATGGATAACAATATAAATAAAATTAGTGTTATAATTTATAAAATGCCCCTATTCCTAATATAAATCTACATGACAGCAGGTGAAAAAATATGAATGGGAATGTTTTCAGAATCCACAAACAGGGCTAATCTGGCTGTATATTAGAATCTCAGAATCATAGAATGGTTTGGATTGGAAGGGGCCTTAAAAATCATCTAATTCCAATGCTCAAAACCCCATCCAACCTGGCTATGAACACTTTCAAGAAAGCACTTTCAAGATTCACAAAATCTCTCAGCAAACTATTCCGGCGTCTTACCAACATCACAGTAAATAATTTCTTCATGATACCTAATCTAAAACCTATCCTCTGTCAGTTTAAAGCCATTCCACCTTGTCCTGTCATACATGCCATTGTATAAAGCCCCTCTCCAGCTCTTTTGTAGGCCCCCTTTGGATTATTCAGTGCTGCTGTGAGATCTTCCAGAGTCTTCTCTTTCCAGGCTGAACAACCCCAAGTGTCCCAGCCTGTGTTCATAGGAGAGGTGCTCCACCCCTCTGATCATCTTTGTGGCCTCCTGTGGACTCACTCCAACGTGGTCACATCCTTCTTATGCTGGGAGCCCCAGAGCTGGATGTAGTTGTCCAAGTGGGATCTCATGAAAGAGGAGTAGAGAGGGACAATCATGTTCCCTGACCTGCTGGTCCCATTTCTTTTCAATACCCCCAAGTCCTTCTCCTCAGCACTGCTCTCAAATTTGTTCTCCACCTAGACTGTGTTTGTGTTTGGACTTGCCCTGACCCAGGTACAGGACCTTACACTTGGCCGTGTTCAACTTCATGACATTCACACAACCACACCTTTCCTGGTCCAGGTCCCTCAGGGTGGCATCACCCCGCCACAGCCTGGTGTCACCAGCCAACTTCCTGAGGGTGCCCTTGATCCTGCTGTCCACGTCTCTGTTAAGCAGTTCTGGTCTCAGTGCCAAGCCCTGGGGACAGCACTTACCGCTGGTCTCCTCTTGCTCATTGAGGTCCTTGAGCATGACCATCCAGCCAATTCCTTATTCAATCTCTCAAATCCTTTTTAGAGACAAGGATGTTGTGTGGATCAAAATGCTTTGCAAAGGTCAGTCACTCTTCCCTTGTCCAGCAATGCTATAACCCTGTCATTGAAAGCCACCAAATTTGTCAGGCACAATTTGCCCTTAGTGAAGCTGTGTTAGCTGCCACTCCTTATTTTCCATAGGCCTTAGCATAGTTTCCAAGAAGATCTGCACCTTGATCTGGCTTGGCACAGAAGTGAGCCTGGCTGGCCTGTAGTTACGTGGATCTTTTTGTTCCCTTTTCAAAAGTGAGGGGTTTTGTTTCTTCTTTTTCAGTCTGTGATATCCTCACCAGAGTGTTACTACTTCACAAATATGGTGATGGTGGCTTAGACACGTCTTCTCGCAGTTCCCTCAGGATTCATGAATTCTTCTTAAGTCCCATGGACTTTTGCACCTTCAGACCTCTTAGATGAGGTTTTGAATCAGATCTGCTCTCTTTATTTGCCCAGTCCCACCTTTGCCTTCTGCAGCTTGGTGTGGCTAGATGTGAGGACCAGACACATCTCAGATTCTGACTGTTGTGAATGAAAAGTTGTGATTGGAAGAAAGATCCTGTGGAGGTGGGACAGCCCTGTTCTAAGCCAACTTCCCTTTCCACCTAGAGATGCCCATCCTGACTCACCTCCTAGAGGTCTGGATGCTCATGGGTGATCAAACTGGTGCAAAAAATTTAGTTTACATAAGAGGCATATAGTAGGCTAACTATAAAAATTTGGTCCTACCTGCACTTCTTTTTCTTCTTTTTCTATTTGTCTAGCTATCCCAGATCCAGAATATCTGTGCAGCAGGATCAGTGTGGGACTACAGACTGGTAAACTTCTTTCTTCTCTTTGTCTCCTTTATGTCTTTATTTCTCTCCTACCTTGCTTTGTCTGGGCAACATGCACCTATCATATTCTACCACTTATTCTGTATTGGAGTTTGTTGCAGGAATTGGAAACTTGTGGAAATGTGTTGTAAAAGTTAAGAGCTTGCTAACCAGCACTTTTGAAACTAAATGGAGGATTACTTTCCAGAGGTGAGCTGACTATATAATAAAACCATAAGAGTTCTCCATCACGTGGAGTGGTGTCTTTGTAGAGCCTGATGAGAATTTATAACAAACATCACCTTCCTTACTGATGGGTCATGACACAGAGTACTTGCCACTACTGAAGAAAAAAAAGTCTTTGAGTACTGCAGTCTTAGCCAAATCCTGGAGAGCCACGTCTCCCATTTTTCTCTGGAGAGGTCCACATTTGCCCTGGTCATCCTTTTATCATGGATATATCTGTAGAAGGTTTTCTTGTTGCCTTTGATGTCTGTGGCCAGATTTAACTAAGCTGATCCCTGGATCCTCAGACAATCTCTCTGTACTCCTCCCAGGCTATCTGGCCTTGCTTTCACCCTCTGTGTCCTTCCTTTTTTCATTTGAGATTTTCCAGAATCTTCTTCTTCATCTATCCAGGCCTCCCAGACTTTTTGCCTGGATTTCTGTTTTCAGGATGCATTACTCTAGAGCTTGGAGGACGTGGTCCTTTAATATTAACTGGCTTTCTTAGGCCCCTCTTCTCTCTAGGAGAAGAAATTATCCCATGGTAATCTACCAAGCAGATCCCTGAAGAGGTCAATATCTGCTTTCCTGAGCTCAAGCGTAGTGAGCTTGCTGTGTGCCCTCCTTGCTGCCCTAAGTATCTTGAATGCCACAGGTAAATGGTCACTGCAGCCAAGGCTGTATTTGGGCTTCACGTACCAGACCAGCCTCTTCCTTGTTGGTGGGAACAAGGTCCAGCATAGCATTTCTCCTTGTTGGCTTCTCTGTCACTTGGAGATTGGTATTATTATCAGTGCATTCCAAGGAATTCCTGGTTTAGTTGTTTTCCCTCCACCAGCTATTGGGGTGTTGGAAGTTCCCCATGAGGACCAGGGCTTGTGAATGTCTGGTTGCTCTTATGTATCTACAGAGGTTCTCATCTGCTTGTTCTTCCTGCGTAGTTCTCTGTAATTGGAAGCTGCATGGAAATTTCTGTTGGGCAAGTCAGTTAGCAGCTGCCTCCAAAGATGTAAAACAGAATAGAAAAACAACCAACCATGCCCTCCTCCAACACTGCTTTAGACAGGAGTTGTGATCTGCAAAGTGAGTATCTAAGATAACAGTGTCCTTCAGGACTGCAGATAAAACCTGTGGTAGCACTTTGGGATCACAGTTGTTATCTCCAATTAATGGGGAGGAAAATAGGAATAAGTTCCTGGTATGGATCCGCTGTTGCATAAAAAGATATTTTTATTTGCATTTTTTATTTGGTGTATTATGAATATGGTGTAAGATTTTGTGTGTAATGTAATAGTTGGTGTGAAGGAGGCTTAGGAAAGCAACCAATGTGAGAGAGGAGATTAAATAATTCCTTTCTTACACACAGTCTAGAGAAGTGGGAATAGATTTACATTTAAACTGTAGCCTAAATGTCAGGTGTGGGAGTAGTTTTTGCAGAACTTTCTCCTGGTGTGTTAAGTAGAGATTTGAAGTTCATGCCAAAAAGGAATTATAACTTCATCATGGGATACAGAAATATGTTAAAGTAAAGATGGATATTGCTTTTGGCACTTGAGGTGAATTTGTGTAAAGATCAATTTATTGTGAAGAGCTGTGCTCTACTGGGATGTTGGTTATGTCTTGAATACTTTGTTTCTCCAAAATCCGTAAATTTTATTTGCTCTGCCTCAATAAGCTTTTTCCAGTAAATAGTTGTGTATATATATGTATTTTCAAGTTAATCTTAACAACAGAAAAGCTTAGTCCTTCACTGTTTTCCTAACCAGACTGAATGCTGATAATGAGTCAAGTACGAAACCATACTTCATTTTTGTTTTATAAATGTAGATCATTCCATAAAAATGCTCCAAGTATAACTTCTAAATTTAGTAATTTTTTTCTGTAATAAAATACATGCTAGACCTGCAGGGAGATATCCAAGTCAAGATGTCATAGGAAGCCTTCTACCAGCTTAAGCACTATCCTGTGAATGTTCACGTGTTGTGTAGTTTTATGCACATATAGAATAGAATTGCTTCTGTGTGTGGAAAACTTATGACAGTGAAGAGCCTCTTAAACCATGATGATATAAGAAAATTATACCTACAGCATGACTTGAAGTGTGTGTCACAATTCATGAAGGGTCACTCAGAAATATACTATTGTTCCAAACCAGAAAAATAGAGTAAAAATAATGCTAGATCTGGCTCTTATCTGCTAGCAAAATCCATGTACTTTTTTTGATTGTCTCATATCAGCATAATCTGCCTTTAATTCCTCAAGTCCGCATGACCTGGAAACATCTCTGCATCTTACCTAACATTGACAAGAAATTATTTTCTGAGCTTCTTAATATTTCCTCTCAGCTGAAGGACAGAGCTCTCTTTTCATGCTTTCAGAACAATTCAGAGATACAGAAGTGCATCCTGTCTCTTCCATGCTGACCACCAACCCTTACCAAATGCTCTTTTCAAGTTAGTTTCTTCATTTTTTAACCCTGTACTGAATTAGGCATAGAACTACAAGGAATCTCAAGTAGAATCTAATTATTAGTAAGAAAAAGCTGATCATAGTTTTGGACTTGCAGAAATGTTGAAAAATGTGCACTTGATATTTTTTAAAGTTTTGGGACTAATTATCATCTCTGTATCCTTGCATTATTCTGTAAAAGGATTTTGCTTTTGAAAGGCAAAGGGCTTAGCTTTTAGAAAGAAGAACGTATAAAAAGTCCTGCTTGGACAGCGAAGCCTTTTAGATATACTTTCAATGATAAAAGTTACTTTGTAACTGTAAGGGAAGCAGATAATCAGGATCCATTGTGCAGTGTGAAAGAAAATATTTCGTTCACATGTGAAAATAACTTTGAGCTATTCAACTGGATAAAAATAGTGTATTTTCATATTTTTTTACCATGCCACTTTAAAGCTAGACTTAGAAAAAGGTAGAGAAGTTCTGGTCTAGCTGAAGCTTTGCTGCTTGTGGACTTCCAGCCTGATGCTATTTTATGTAAGGGTTTGGTAATGAGGATCTATCCTGCCACTTTTTCTTCTCAGCTCCCTCCGCTTTTCCCTGTCACCTGGTTCGAGCATGCTGTGAGTCCTATCCTTTATAGAGGAAAGAAGTGTGAAACAGTAAAGTGCAGAGTCACTGATGTTGGAAGGCACCTCTGGAAATTGTCTATGACAATCCTCCAGCATGAGGAAAAGGCCACCTAAGGCAGGCTGCCCCTAGCCATCTCTAGCTGAGTGTGGGATATCATCAAGGATGGAGATTCTACATCATCTCCGGGCAATCTGTGACAGTGTTTGATCTCCTCTATAATAAAAAAGCGGGGTTTGTAACACCTATTGGGAGTTTCCCATGTTTTGGATTGCTCTCATTGCTCCTGCATCACAGGACACTGCTTGGATGATTTTGGCTTTATCATCCTTACGTCCTTCTATCAAGTATTTTTACAAATGCACAAGATCTTTCTGAACTCTGTCTTCACCATGCTAATAGAAGACCCAGCTCCTTCAGCCTGGTGTTCTGTGAAAGATATCCCAGTCTTTTGAGGTTTTTGTGGTCTGCAGTGGACTCTCTCTAGTATTTCCATGTCTCTTGTACTGGAGTGCCCAAATCTTCACCCAGAACTACAGAAGTATCTTACCAGCTCTGTGAAAAGAGGAGAGACAATTTGCTTGACCTGCTGGCAAAGTTCTTCCTAGTGCGGCCCAGGAAATTGCTGCCCATCTTTGCCATAAAGATGTGCTGCATTGCTCATTTTCAGCTTGCTGCTAGGACTGAGATCCTTCCTCACAAGATCCTTCTTCACTGAGATCCTTCTTCACTACTTTCCAGCTGTCCAGCCCCCAGCATATACTGTGTCTGCAGTGATTTCTTCCCAGGGACAGGACCTTAAGTTTCCCTTTGCTGCATTTCATGAGGTTTACCCTTTTCTCCAGCTTGTAAAGTCCCTCTGAATGGCAGCACTCAGGAATATTAATTATTTCTTGTAATCTTCTATCCCCTGCAAACTCTCTGAGAGTGCATTCAGTCCTGGTATTAATGATGATTTCAAGCACTGTTGGTCCCAGAATCAATGCCTGGAGTACACTGTGGACAGCTGGCCTTCAGCTGCTTTTTGTGACACTTATCGCAGTTCTCTGAGCCTGTCTGTCTGTCAGCTTTCAGTTCACCTTGTTTGCCACTTAATTAGTCTGTACTGCATCAGTTTGTCTGGGATGTGAGACATTGTGGAACACTCTGTCAAAGTTAAGATAAAGCAACCTCTCTCATTCTCCTCTCTCTCCATGCACCAGGCTGCTCATCTCATCATAGAAGGCTATAAGGTTGTTCACTAATGATTCACCTCCATTAATCCATGCTGACTGCTCCAAAATAACCTTCTTGTCCTTTATATGTTTGGTCTGTCTAGGCCATCATCTTCCCAGAAGAAACAGCAATGCTGATCAGCATGTAGTTCTCCAGATCCTCCTTCTTCCTCTTCTTGTAAATAGGAATGATAATAGCTTTCTTTCTCTCAGTGCTTAGGAACACCCTCTCTAATTGCTGCGATGACTGAGGGAGTGGCATTGTCCAGTTCCCTCAGCACCACTTGGTGCTTCCTGTCAGTTCCCATGGACTTTTGTATGTCTAGGTTGTTGAAATGTTCCCTGTCCTAGTCATCTCCTACATGTTCTAAGTTTCCTTGTGCTGCACTTTACTGCTGGTGTCCCCACAACCTTCAGACTGCCAGATTCCCACAAGGTAGTAAACCAGCTTATTCCAGCGCTAGGAAGATTTTATCTGGGGTACATCACTGGCCATGGTATGAGGGCTATCTGCATATCTCACCGTGAAACTAGGAACATGTATGCTGCTTCTTCATAGTGTAAGAGCCTTAAAAATCATATTTGTCTTAAATACTACAAAGACCACTGAAGGGCTTTGCCCTCTATGGCAATCTGCATAAAGCAGCTGTGACCACCAAAACTCAACACTGCCCAAATATGCCTTTTGGGTTCTGGGAACTTGATATAAGATAAAGGTGGTACTATTGTTCAATTATCTCAGGTTTAATGAGAAGTAAACACAACTGGAGGAGAAAAATGTGTTCACAAGGAAAACCAGCTCAGAAGCTGTACTAAAAACCATCTTTTGCTGGGCCCGGCAGGGGGAGACCACAGCCCACCAACTCATTTGCTGAGGCCAGGTTTGCACACTAGAGTTTGGGGATTTTTTAAAGTCCTCCACGATGAGGGAAATTCAACTGTACTGGATTTGTCACTGGGGCAGAAAATTAATTTTGGTGTTGCTGCTGTTTGCAAGTGGAAAAAAGGTACTTAGGAAAGCAGTGGAAAATCATCTTGGAGGTATGCCTAGGAGATTTGTGTGTTAATAAAAAATGTTTTATGGGATCTCAATTTTTAGAAAAAATTTTCCCATTGGCAGTCTTTATATGACTTACTGTGTTGTCTGTTTCCCTGGAGCAAATCAATATTTTCACCACAGGTGAGAAATCTGGCACTGAGTTGACCACCCAGAGATTGCAAGGAGACTGCATTGGCAAGGGGACCACCCAAATACTGACATTCCACTGTCCTCAAATCAGCAGCAAGAAATGACTGCGGCATGCACTCAGAAGTACACGTTGGGAGTATGAATCTTTCTGAAGAAAGAGAAGGAGAGAGCTTGTAGTTTGTAGAAGAAATCTAGTAAAAATCTGTGACCGTTGACTACCATAAAGAAATCGACATATTTTAATCCTGTACACATGTGAATGAATGAATGAATGAATGAATGAATGAATGAATGAAATGGAAGTCAGGACAGCACACAAAGATTGGACACCAAAGAGCTGCCAGTTCTTCTGTTTCTAAAGGCACTATGAAAATATGACAAAATGAGTTCTTTGCAGAATAGTCATACATGCAAAGGAGAGACTGCTGCTATGGTAGTACTGGCTCAGAGCACAAGGGCCTGCTTCCTGCTATAAGTGCTGTTCATTGGTTTAGAGCTCAGTAAAGAATTCATGTTTCCCTGTTCAAACCCCATACCTCTGTGTTTTAGGTGTGTCCATCTCTAGTTATTATGATGTGGATTCTCTTCCCATTGCTGTTATTTTGTTCACTTGCGTGTGCGGTAGAAGATTGAGACTGAAAATTTTAAGCCAGACCACTGTGGATGAATCAGCGTAATGAAAATTTGTGACCAAAATTTTATCAGGGCTGCTAAGGAATAGTAGATGCTATGTCTTTTAAGCATCTAAGTAAATTTAGACATTTAATTTACCCCCAGAAACATCAGACTATTTAATAACATAATTCTCCTTTGTCTCTATGTCTGCCTTCTTCTATTATGTATAAAACTTTAGAAGTTTGCTGTAAGTTTACTGTATTCCTGCTGTTAAAGATTGTGAAATGCTCATTTTTGAAATATTTTAGCTGAGAGATAAATTGGTCTTAAAACCCTTACTGAGAAAAAAGTGCTACCTGGGACTTAGAAGAAACTGATATTCTTCTGATCATGGACAATTATTTCCTGTATTAGCATCCTACTAAGTTCAGTGACTGTTTTTGGTGTATTTTTGAGGATTTGGACTTTAAATATTTCCCAGAGAAAAGTCTTGTGGTGTTAAATGAGGAACACCAGTGCAGTGCTCAAACAGTAGAGAATTTCTGCAGGGTGCTTATGGGAGAACTGTGTGGTATTTTTGCAGTTTTGATTATGACTTGTCCATACTACATATGCTATGAAGGTAAGTAAACTAATATTCACAGATTTATGAAGGTTCACTTCATTTTGCCTGCATTAGTGTCTTGTCTGCATTAAGAATATTCATAGATAGTTTATGTACACATATATATATATACACACTATAGTTTATGTATACATACATACATACATATATATATATATATATATATATATATACATATACATATATATACACTATAAAAAACTGAATTGTTCAAGATAGTTTATCCTATATCCTATGATATGTCCTGAATTGTCCAGTCTTGGGGCATCATGGATGCTTTTAGGACTTCTTTTTCCTCAAAGATATATGCTGATGGAAATCTGCACAGTGTATATCTAAGTCTTTCTAGGCTGTAGCAGGTGTGGACTGTCTGGACTTACAAGAGTTTTGAGTGTCTGGGAGGGCATTTGGGAATGTGCTTTCAGAGCTCTCAGCCTCTGGTTTTAACTCCTGTTTACTATCAAACAGAGTTACATTTTTTTTGCTGTGTTGGACTTAGAGGCACATCCACAAATGTTTGTGGTCTCATTGGATTTTCTCCTTCCTGTAAGTCAAGATGAGGACTTGAGTGCCTCTGGAAATTTACATAACACGGGGGAAAAATAGGCATAGCTTTGTATTTGACCGGTCTGTTTTACAACAGAATCTATCCTTAGCTGTAATGCAGTCAGCCAGTGAACTGTTTTGTCTCCAGCACTGACCTAAACAGAAAAATGGAAACCTTTTGTTCATTGGTGAGAGAGAGTTTGCTGCCTTGATCATTAGTACTGAACAGATACCATGCACTCTATGCGAATGACTGTGAAAGTCAGGCAGAATACCTTTTGGAATCTGATGCAAATTTAGATTATGGACTGCAGTTCTGCATCTCTTGGGCCAAATGTGAGTACAGTATACAGGAGAACTAATTGAGTGTTTGGTTTGCAGAGCCCGATTTTCTTTCCAGTATCAGCCTTCTTTTCAGATATTAGATTAGGAATTAGCTAATGCGCAGTGAAAGTGAACCTAATTCTGTTTTTCCTTACTAATGTCAGCCCATCACTTTATAAATCTCTTCTCTCTCTCTCTTTTATTTTTTTAAAAATCTGTTGGGGTTTACTTCCATATTCTCTTTTTCCATTTTTCATACTTTATCTTTACAGCTTCCTGATTTTCTTTCATGGATTCTTTCTGGCAGTGCTATAATTTATGTATCTTATAATATTTTAACAGATGCTGTTTTGGAGATATCCAGACTTATCCAAACAGAGCTGGAATTTAACCTCTTGGCATCATAATTTCACTTGTGTTTGAATTGCAGAAACTGTTTGAAGACTCCAATTGAATTATGACCTTATTGTCCAAAGCAGCCTATGTGCTTCTCCCAAGAGACAGATCAAAAAGTAAGAGGCTGACTTTGCTAATTTATCATTTTTGTGGTACAAGGCAGTATGATGCATACAGACTGGCAGGAAAGATATTTGAGAATACTGAATTATTAAAAAGGAAATAACAAGTTCCAGTTTCCTTTATATCTCTTACATTTTGGTTAAATTTCTGTCTCTTGTAGGCTAGCAGGTAATAACATTGTCATGAGATTGTTGACAAAAGACCATTTTTATATGTTTTGCAATAAACAAGTGTAGATTTATGGGTATTTTGTCTTTTGCATATCCTGAGGTTCTTATTAATTTGCTTAATTGAAATTATTTGTTCTGAAGGTTTTCTTAGTCACCAAAAAATGTATCAAGATAGCCATTCTATTAAGAGAACTAATGTTCAGAAACATGTGGCAATGTCAAATGAAGAAATACAGCTTCTGTATTTTTTTTTAAGGAATCCTTTTTGGTTTGGGTCTAAGTGGTCTTCATAGGTCATTAGACATTTTATAATCTTACCTGTATAGAGTTTGTGAATATAGTTCAGAAGCATGGTACAGAACATACAGAACAACATGATAAATAGTGCTGAGGAAGCAGACTTTTATACTCATCTACATGCCATGTACAAGTTCTCTTTTCCTCTTAGTATGAGAAATATTACCTGATAAAAATTTTATGTCAATATATATAGCCATTTCTGGTAAAATATTATTGCAATTTTTTGCCTCTTTCCAGTCAGCATACTGAGAACTCTGAAAAATATGATGCTATTTTTAATGATCCTAAGATTTACTTCTGATTTTTTTCCTCAACTGAAACTTCTCATGTGGTTACTTTTGCTACTTTTCCTGGACAAAATACAAAATCATGGTGGAGTCGAGGTTGGTAGACACCTCAGGAGGTCATCTGGTTCAACTTCCCTGTTCCAGTAAGGAGACCTGGAACATGTTACCCAAGACCACGTCTCTCAAGGATGGAGATTCTACCACATCTCTGGGCAATCTTTGCTAGAGCTCGGTCACCTTTTCAGTAAAAAGCATTTTCCACTGCTCAAATGGAACCTCCAGTCTTTCAATTTGGGCCTGTTGCCTCTGGTTCTGTCATGGAGAACCACTGGAAAGAGACTATGTCTTGTTAGTGCCCTCCCTTCAGGAGTGGGTACAATATCAGGGGATTCCTCTGAGCCTTTTCTTCTGCAGCCTGAACCACCTCAGTCTCTCAGTCTTTCTTCAATGGAGACAATATTCTAGTCCTTTCATCATCTTGGTGACTGTTTACTCCGCTTTGTCCAATAGCTCCATGTCCCTCTCACATCTGGGCACAGAACTCCAAGTGTGGCTTCACTGGTGCTGAATGGAGGGTCAGGGTCAGGATTACCTGCCCCACAACCTGCTGGCCACTCTTCTCTTCATGCAGCCCAGGATTCCGTTAGCCTTCTTTGCCACAAGGGCACAATGTTGGCCTATGTTCCAGCGGTACATCCATGGTGATGTGATGTTACAAACTGGGTCATTTCAGATAGGCTGCTTTCAGATATACATGTCCATGGGAAGAAGTAATTTGAGTATAAACTTCCTGTGGTATTTTAGTCTGCCTTGTTTTTGAATGTATGTAGCAGCCTTATTGACCAGCTGAGGTACTGAATGATTGGCATCCTTTGTTTTTGAAATCACCCAGTCTTCCACTGGAGTCCTCTGGTCTCATGAGGCAAGCTGAGAATTTACCTCTGCAGCAATGGAAGTGGCTATATGGAGATCCTGAAAACTCCCACTCTGTTCACAGCAGAGATGAATCTGAGCTCTGTGAAGGGTTAGATTCAAACCTAAATGGGGTTCAAATTCTTGTCTTGTCTTTAGGGCATGTTGTGTTCTTGTCAGCTGAAGAACTGTTTGCACACCTGGTGGGTTAATACAATGCTTGTCCATCAGAAACCACCAGCCTAAGGAACCACACAATGTTTATTCTGTAGGATTGTGTTAAACGTTAACTGAGAGGAAGAATGGGAGAGTAATCAGCCCATTTACTGATAACAGTGTGAATGAATAATGAAACAAAACTGTATCATAAATTTCTGGTCAACCACTGAAATCTACATACACTATCTAATACTTTCCTCTATTGTACATTCTTTATAAGAAACAGCAGTTTCCTTATGGCTTCTACACTAATGTGAATTAGCAATGGGAGGATTTTCCGTTTCTGTGACTAGCAGCAGATACTTTGGCTCCTATGGAGATACTTAGGAGAAGAGGGCTCTGAATGTCCTCTAAAAGACCTGCAGGTTGTTCTGCTTTCTAACAGAACAAAATCATAATTTCATCTTTCTAGCTCTTCAACACAATGCCATAACAGAAATCAAGAATTTTGCATCAAGATCAATTTCTTCCTTGGGACTGTATCCTACACCTTTTTGGCACCCATAAGTGATATAAATTTTTGAAATTTTGTCCTGCTATACAAGTAATGAAAAATACTTCACATTTGATTGAAAAAAAAGAGACAAGTGTGTGTAGTTTCCATGAGTTTTGAGTCTACTATATAAAGATTGAGAGACATATGATAATCTTTTTCTTTTGCTTGTGCAAGGATTTTACCTCCAAATCTCCAAATTACATTTAATTAAAAAAAAAAAAGAGTGGAATATTTTTTAAACTTGCACATATATTTTATATAGAGGTCGCAGATTTGAAATTTGAAAACTTCACCAACTGAATAATATATTCCTGTGAAGAGTTATATTCTTCTGTGCATGTGTACAGGGCATGAAGTTTTCTGTCTTCATTCATATATTAAATCTTTTAATATAGGTATGTATATAGATACATCAGTTTATAAACATATATGTGTACATAGGTATGTATATGAACATATATATATGTAACACTTGTTTACTTTTCTTGAACTGTAAAGACAGCAAGCTATAGAGTCATAAAGATCAAATTGCGCTTACATCAGTGTCTCACTTACCACAGACATAGCATAGAAGGCATGAGAGAATGTTCCTTCATAGACCTTCTGTGTAAGCCTCCATTTGCTAATGCATCTCTAACAAAAATTCCGAGATTCGTGGCCCCTTATTAGAGCTCCCTCTGCTTGATATTGCTTCCATGTCTGTTGGAAGCTGAGATCCTTGTTGCTACCAGCTTTTATTTAAGAATGAGCATGCTGAGGAATCAGTGCTGCTTTTTGAAGAAAGCCTAGGTGAGCACTAGCTTTTTATCTTTGAACTCAGATGGCTCAGCAGGTAGTTGACTGCTCCTCCTGCTCACTTTAAATTTTAAGTGCATCTTATCTCCCAAAATGATTTGTCTTTTCTTTGCAACAGTTTCTTTACTGAATCCACAAGAGAACAAAATCTTGGATGGAGCTGGAAAATGAGGGCATCTTTTCCTCGGGGTAATGCACATTTGCAGCTTTGTGAAACATTGTTCCATCTATTCCAACACAGTATTTTCTAATAAAAAACATCCAATGAATGGTCTGAAGCCTACCTTGGTGTTTTTTTTTTTTTTCCCTTAGGGACAAACTTCTTTGTTTTGTATAAAGGTATAAAGATTTCAAATGTGCAGGACGATCACAAAGTGCAGCACAGCATTGTTTGGGTATAGTGCCTTGCTCCTGAAAGCACATAATGTCTTGCATGTAGAAACCTAGTTCCTATTCATGTGTTACCATGGCACCATGCCCAAGCTAATGGCTCTTGCATCTTGTGGAATAAAATGTGCTACAGCAGCTATCTTGTATTGGCCTCTGAAGCCAGTGTGGTTTTCACTCAATGCGGTCTATGCTTGGTTTCATGTAGACATGGCTTACACAAATCTCTTGGTTTTCGAGGCTTCTAGCTAGAACTGTTTTTCTACATATCAAGGAAAAAACAGTAATTTAACATGATATAAATGCAGTAACCTTGTTTTTTTTTTTTTAATTCTGCTTGTCTATAATTTTTTAAAGAATGATTTTAATAAGAACACAGTATATTGCAGTCTTCTTTTACTAAGCCTTTGTTATGCCTTAAATACAGAATTGTTTTGAATTTAAACACAGAATGTACTCCAGAGCACATCAGATTCACACAGCTAAGACTGAAATGAGGCAGAATTCTGTCTATTTTTAATTTCATTAGAAACCAAATCCACATCATAGCTTTGAAGGATGAAATCTCATTAACTAGTCCTGAAAAACAGAGAACATCTTTCTGAGTTCATGATAAACAGTTTTAAATGGACTTCTGTAATATTACAATGTGTAATATCAATGTTTTCTGACACTCAGTGAATAAGCATTTCTAGTCTTTTTGTTCTAGCACCTCGCCTCCTGTCAGGAGATTCAGTTATGTATGTCAAATGCTAAGAAGGCTGGCAATTCCGTAAACATCAGTATTCCTGCAAGAAGAGTGGAAAAATTCATGGCAGAGAAACTCAGTGTTGTGCTCAGGATTTTACTTACACGTTGTGGAGCTAACAGCAACTTCTGCACTTAACACAAAATTCTCCAATATTTCCACCTGCTTCAAGTGGCTTATGTTACTTTCTCTTCAGGAAAGTCATTGATAGAAAATGTATTTCTTCAGATGTACTGCTACAGTCTTATTAAAGCAAGTAATATTGGGAAATTTGCACTAAATCAATGGAAGGGTTCTTTTTCTTTGTAGAATTTTGCCAATCCTGTTGCTATCCTGTGGACTACAAGTATGTCCAAATTGAAAATGGCTGTGTGTGCCTTTTACTCTGTTCATACCCTTCAATTCCCTTGCCTGTGAGAATTGAAACTTGAAATCAGGTTGTTACTTGTGCAAGGTTCTCTTAATGTACACTTTCCTTGCTTGGCAAACTTGCTGCTGATAAGCAAGCAGACAGCACAGTAGGATGAGATTATGAGTATTGTATAATACAGTTCTCTTTCTCCCCATTTTCCTTTTTTTTTGTTTTGGTTTTTTTTCATTCTCTGGAAATAGTGCTCCCAGGTACTCTTGGAAAGCTGCCAGTCCAGAAACACTTCTGAAATTTTTCCCAGTTTGAGATTTCTGACATGCTTTTTGTGGCATAGTCAAATCAGAAAGGATACCAAATAATTTCTGTGGAGAATGTCACTGGAGAAGGGAAGGCAGAGTCACTCTGAAGATGCCAGAAACATGAACCCAGGAGATAAAAGAGCTAAAGCCATTAGCCCTTTGTGTGACTGCTGTGGGTACTTAAAACTGCACAAAAGACAGAGAACAATGGTAATCGTTCAAATACATCTTTACTACCTCTTTACTATGCCTCTTCTGTGTTTTGATGGCTTTTACATGATTTTCACCTGTTCAACGTTATCAGCTCCTAGTAAAAGCTGTCTGCTTAACACACATAATTTAGATTGCCTGAAAATAAAGCACCTGTAAGGTCTGTTGGATGTTGTGTTTGTTGAGGGCTTCAAAATTACCAGCACATTGTAGCAATAGTGGAGAGACGTGGGAACCTACCCCAGTGCTCCCACAGAAGAAGTGCTTGTTTGGAGGGCAGCTGAACCTGATGCCTTGCGAAAATGGCTTAAGACTACTGCACTGGAAGTGTAAGAATAAAATCCTTTGCAGATCGATTGTGTGGCAGTTTGTGTTGGCCCCCAGAGCACCTTGCCATGAGGCAAAACACATATAAAGATAAAGGCAATACACACCCAACCTGTGCCAAAAGAATATTTTGCTCCTCATTTGCATGGCGGAATTAAATTTTATTTTTTCATTTGCAGGGATTGTGAGAAAAGAAGATACTCTAGAGTCCTTTTGTCATGTAGAAATCACAATGGGCAGAAAAGACTGTCCCCTGTCTTAGCATGTAGTCCAGTTCAGGCCCTAAAGCAATCATCTAAAGGCTATCTGTCCAGGCTGTTGTTCTTCCTGGGTGACACAGAGCAACCCCAATGGACACAGGAGTGCTTTTAACATCATGAGTCAATCCTCAGTTTTCATTTGTGTAGGGTTGAAGTCATATGAGATCTGGCTTTTTGAAATGTTAAATATCGATGCAGTAACCGCTGGTTTGGTCTTTTCTCACATATAAGCTTGTGAGCTCACTGAGATTTTGTCTGACTCTGTTTTCTATATGGTAAATAGTTGAATATGCCTTGCCATTAAACCAGTGTTGCAATTAACATTGCACTTTGTAAACTCACAGGTTTATATCAATTAAGTATATTGTTGCTTCTCTTTTATGAGTGAAGTGCATAATTCCCTCTGTGACAAGGCCTGTCCTAGATACAGTGAGCAATCACCATGTGCATTCAGAACATCCTGATCCAGGAGAGAACATTATCCAAATTATCCTGAAGATAAAGGGAACTTTTGTCTCCTTCCTACAGACATATTTGTTACAGCAGTCTCACTTGACAGCTATGGGAGCACTTTGAAGATGTTCCTGGACAAGGATGGTGGACTTCTGCTTCAGCTGCAAATTAGATTAGGAAATCTGGCTCTTTTCCTGGCATGTGGCGGTGATTATGAAATGGATGATAGACATTCTCAATGCAAGGGCAGGCAGTGCCAAGCCTGTGCCTTCTTTCCTCCCTTTCTGTCTGCTTTCATCTAGAAGGTACAGTGCGAGCCAGCGCTTGGCCCCAAGAAGTCATGTCAATGAGAGTGGCTGCCTGCATACTCGCTAGTACTGGCTGTGGACCTTGGATGATGGAGATGGACAAACACCAAGTGAAACTGCAAGAGGAATGTGCCATGTGTGTGAACTTTATGTGTTTGTTCATGAAATAGATAGGGTGGTCTGAGGAGCACTGAAGGTATGATGCTGACATTCCATGGACCTATCATCCTTATTTTTGAACAGTGAAAGAAGAACTTTGTGAGACGAGGGCAGTGGTGGTGGCTCTGTTTCTGTGGGCTCACAGATGTACCACCTGCTCCAGTTGTGCAGTAGCCCTCTGTGGGGTCTATCAGGCAATATGCAAGGGCAAATACCTTTGCCCTTGATGCTCCCTGTCAAAGATGTAGCTTGGTGAAGTTAGATTTCATATGTCAAGGTTTTCCCATGTTGTCTTATTTGTTGTCACTGTTCAATAATGAGCTGAAGTATTGTAGTGGTCTGTATGCAGCTCAGTGGTTCTCAGAGCAGCCTGGTTGAAGCACTGTTGTTCCAGACACCTGGTGAATTCCAGTGCCGTGACAATGTGGGTGAGGATTTTGTTTTGAGAGTCCTCCATGACTGCTTATAGTGCAGTGGATGCATGGCACAGACACAGCCATATAGGTCCCAGTGCTAGATAAGGGTCATTTGAGCTCTGACAGCTCCATTTAGCTTTTGGAAAACTATTTTGAGGTCACCATGTAGTGTAACAGAGAGAATGGGCAAGTGGGTTCAACTCAGCAGTTTCTGCAGTGCAGTTTCTTGCATATTTATTCTTAGAAATGGGCTAAGATTCTGTCTCTAAATGAATAAACGTGAATTCAAAATGCATTTTGGAGGCAATGTGTCCTTAAAATTCTAGCAGTTCACAAGAAAACATGTCACCTCCAGCTGTCAGTGAGTGCCCTGTTAGTTCAGGATTGTGTTTGCCTGGTTCACCTCTGCTCCCTTACTGGGTGAACTGGTGACACCATCACCTTGTCTCCTCCATCACAGTCCTCTGAGTGAACAGTGGCACTGCTCAGCTGTCAGCTCATCACAGAGCAGCTGCAGGCACAGAGAGGGTAAGGCAACATGCCTGCCAATGTTGTTTCTTTTTTTCCCCTCAGATTTACAGCTGGTTTGGGGTAGATTTTTATTTTGGCAATTGGGAAATCTAATTAGATATCCTGGAGTCCTGATTAGGTGGCTTTTGTGGTTATAAGATATTTTGAGTATAATCATCTGTGAAGACTAGGGACCCGTGTTCCATTTGCATGTGCAATTTTTATGACTGTATGAATAAGTTCTGTGATTGCCTGTAGGAATTTAGAGTGTTTGCCCAAAAGGGAGAAATTCCAAACACTTCCTAGCATTCTGTTTTTAAGTCTCTGATTTTAGAATTAGGGAAAAAACCTGACAGAAAATACTATAATTAATAGTATAGAAATGCAAGAACAGAAATCACATTCTGTTCACATAAACGGTCTTTTTTTGGCAACTTGTGTTATCAGTTGGTGAAAAGTTAAAATTTTGCAGTGATTTTAACACCTGGTTAACCACCACAGAATGTCCTTGGTAATGAGTAAGTACCACGGTATGGAACGTATGCTAATTGTGTTCCAATTAAACAGCATTCACTGCAATTACATCTCATTAGGTAAATAATTTCTGAGGGAGATATACTAATTAAGTGATTTTACTCATTATGTATTTCATGATTATGATGCATTTACTAAATTTACAGCTGTGCAACTAAAGCTATTTAGAACTAAACATGCCAATATTTACAAAATATACAGAAATTGCTTATGATCTGTTTTCTTTGTGGCTATTTATGAAGGGTATATGAGGTTTCCTTGGAGCTCCTGTAACGAACAAATGCTCCCCAAGTGTTTTGAGACCCTCTGGAGCATAAATTATTTTATAAATTTAAAATACCATTGTTATTTAGTTCTCTGACGTACCTGCTACTGTCGAGCAGCTGATTTACTTGTTTAAAATAATACTAAGTTGTGTGTTTTAACATTATTTTGTCATGTATGTAGTGGGTTCACCCTGGCTAGTCACCAGCCCACTCTATCCCTCTGCTCCTTGGCTGGACGGGGTAGAGAAAATAGAGCCAAAGGCTTGTGGATGGAGATAAGGACAGGGAGGGATACTCACCAATTACCATTGGGGCAAAACAGGCTGAACTTGGAGAAATTAGTTTATTTTATTGGAAATCAAATCAGAGGATAATGAGAAGTACAAACTAAGTCTTAAAGCACCTTCTCCCCACCCTTCCCTTCTTCTCAGATTCAGCTTCACTCATGCTTTTCTCTACCTTGACGCAGGGCGTAGGCAATGGGGGTGGTAGTCAGCTCATCACACATTGTCTCTGCTGCTCTTCCCTCATTAAGGGAAGGATTCTTAACAGGCTTCCCTTGCTCCAGTGTGGGAGCAAGTGTGTCTCCCACAGGAGACAGTCTTCCATGAACTTCTCCAGTGTGAGCTGCTCCCACAGGCTGCAGTCCTCCACAAATTGCTCCAGCATGAATCCCTTCCACAGCATGAATTCCTTCCTTCAGGATCAGGGTGCTCTGTAGTGGGTCTCCTGTGGGGTCACAAGTCCTGCCAGCAAAGCTGCTCCCGTCTGGGCTCCTCTCTTCACGGGTCCTGCCAAGAGCCGGCTCCAGCACAGGTTTCCCACAGGGTCACGGTCTCCTTCAGGCGCGTTTATCTTCTCCAGAGTGGGGTCCTCCATGTGCTGCAGGTGGATCTCTGCTCTGCTGTGGAACCACACGGGCTGCAGGGGCACAGCTGCTTCGCCTTGGTCTGCACCAGGGGCTGCAGGGGAATGCCAGCTCCAGCCCCAGGAGCACCTCCTGCCCTCCTGCTCACTGACCTCGGTGTCTGCAGGGCTCTTGCTGTCGTGTGTACTCACTCACTCCTCTGTTCTCTGGCTGTGACTGCTGCTGCACACGCTTTTTCCCCCTTCGTAAGTGCATTGTTCCGGAGGCGCTGCCAACATTGCTGATGGCGCTTGACCTTGGCCAGTGATGGGTCCATCTTGGACACAGGGGAAGCTTCTGGAAACTTCTCACAGAATCCACCTCTATAGCCCCTCTGCTACAAAAGGTTTGCCACAAAAACCCAATACACCATGTAAAGCTGTTTAATACAAGATTTCAATCAGCTGGAACACTTAGGTTCAAAAAGATTATTTTTTATATCTTACAACAACTTATCCCCGGTTTGAATTATGAGCATTTTGTTCCTTTTTGAGCAGAGCCCATTTTGTTAATTTCTTGATTGCACTTTCCCAGAAGCCACAATGTACTAATAGTCTATATGTAGCTAAGAGAACTTTATTAAATGTTAGCTTTTATACAGCTTTACTTCCAGCAAATTAGGCTTCCATATCACGCACATGAGCCTATCAGAATGAAGATGTTTTGATGGTTATCATTTGTGCCTCAGTAAACACAGCATCGATTCAAGAAACTCCTGTTAGAAGCTAAGAGGGGTAGAAAATTAGCAGAGACTCTTGACCTTACCAGGTGACAGGCCAGGATTGTGATGGATCATGTATTTGGAACCAAGAGACAACGTTCAATTCCCGTTCATCATGGCAGTTTGACAGACTCCTCCTGCAGAGTTTTCTGAGCTATGCCATCTTTCATGGTTTTCATACTCTTTTGGTAGCTTAATTCAATTTAAATGCCTTCTTTTCTCCTGATTTCTCCTTTTACATTTCAAAATAATTTGTTTTAAGATAAAATGGTGGATCTGCAGAATTTTTGAACAAATTAAATTACTTTCATTGGTTTTCTGTCCTGTAGGCTCTTTATTTCACCTGTTCTCCTCTCAGTGAGATCTCTGTACCTTGGGAAACACTCAGAAGCTCAGAGGCCAGAAGGCTTGTTCTGCATTTGTTCATTGAAAACATAAAGCTATCACTATCCAGCCTCCTCTTCTCTTTGTAGCCTTCCTTTCCTGTTAGCAGACAAGCAATTAAATTGTTCTCTTTTTTGCCTTCACTGCAGTTTCATTCACAGAAGAATCTGGCCAGGTGTTTGTATAACTAACATTTCTGTGCAGTCTTGAGGGACACCTGAGCTGTTTCTCAAGGCAGCGAAGCTGAGACTGTGTAAGGTTTCTGAAAGACACATACAGTTTTGCAAAAATATCTTCTCAGAGGTATTCCTCGGTGGTTGCCAAAGCCTTCATGGATGAGGGCTCCTGACTGTGACCTCTGGAAGGAAACTGGAAGGTCAAAATAGGCAATTTTGAATCCTGGGCTTCTTCCTGAAGGCGCCTCTGAAAGCTTCATTACAACTGGACACAAATTCAGGAGAAATGCAATCATCCTTAGTTTGATATTTCTCACTCTGATACTTCAGACTTCCTAGGGAGGTTGCAGAAATTTGAAAACCATCCAAGTCTAAATGTAATTTTCCTCATCCCCAGTCCATACACAGTACCTCTGCCCTCAAGTTCTAGAATTTTCAAGCAGACTTCTGAAACATACATGCAGGTGATGACATGTGCGTTACTGTGAGGAGATTATCCAGAGATTGAGAGGGTTAATAACTCCCACTTGTGCTGTCAAGATCAGAGGGCGCAGTCAGCCTCAAGCACCTTCTGTGCCAGTGCACCCAGTGCACCTTCACTGTTACAATTAACCTACTTTTCTTCCTCCCCCAGTCTTCTAAAAGTGAGTAGAGAAAATGTTTAGCTTCCAATAAGGGGTTTGTCTTATCTGAACAGAAAATGTCATGAAAGTCAGATCTGCCTGTATTAATTTATATAACTAGGTAACACAGAGAGAAACAAAGATTAGATATATCACAGATTAGCAAATTGACTTGGGCATAGTTTTGTAACTTTTTTTTTCTTTTAATACCTTTCTCAATAAGTTGGAAATAAAATTCTGAAACGGTTTTAACGTTTTAAAAGTGGTCTCAAAACTTCTCAAGTTTGTTTTTTTCTCTCACCTCAGAAGTTTGCCTCTTTACAGAGTTTGCAATGAGAAAGGCTAGATTGCATTTAGTGTAGTCTCTATGCATGTACAAGAAAATAGGAACAGCAAAGCAAATAAAAATTAATCTATGTATGTAGGCAGGTGGAGAAGGCCTTTTGTGAGTTTACTTGGTAAGTCATTGACTTTCTAATTCATCTTGATATTTTCCTACCAGAAATCCTATTGCACCTTGGAGAAGCAACAGGAAATGGCATTCTTAAAATTTCAGACATAGTGCTATATTAGCTGGAAGGAGATACTGTGGCTTAAGCATAAACTGACTAATTAAAAATTAGGGCAGTGAAACTGTGCAAAGAACTGCAGAGTAATTTCCATCCTTGCTTTTGACTGGGAGGAAGGTGTTTAATGCATAGTCATAACTTTTTATTTCCCCACTTTTTTTCTTATTGCCTTTTAAATTTGTTTGCCTACACAAGCAAATTTGTATTTAGGTGTTTGTTAGTAATAAAGCCCAATGAACCAATTCATTTAATTGAGCTTAAAATTTAGATTTGCAAATATTCTCTAACCTTTTCAGTTCTTCATCATTTGGAATTACATTTACAGTCTTGTTGTGTCACAGAGAATAGTCTTAGGAATCATGCAAAAAAATGGTTGGTGACAAAGGCCTGAACCTTTCCCTTTACCTGTTGGAGTGTTAAAACTTAAGCTGAGATTTGAAATGCTGCTGCAAAGTAGGTACAAAGTTGACTACTGACTACATTGATGCAATGATTTATTGCCACCATGTAACCATGCAAAAACAGTTATGGTCACAGTTCACAGATGCCTTGTTGGCTATCTTAGTTCCTAGGTGACTTTTGTCATGTTCATCAGAAGCTTACCAGGCGCTTTATGCAATAGAGAAGTCAGTTGAACCTCAGCCCAAGGAACTCTGAGATGGCAACTCCATGATGGGTCTGCTCTTGGAATTTTTCTAGCACTTGAATTTTTCTTAGACGGATTGGAGTAGTTCAACTACTCCAATCATCATTTCTTTCAATCAGCAGCATATAGATCCCTGATATCAAGATCCCTTACTGATGATCCCCTGTGACACAAATAATGGTTTGCCACAAATTTAATCTAATTCCAACTCTTGTTAGGCTTTTCATATGCTTTATCTTTTCGCAAAGTTTCCTATAGGTTTTTCCATATTGCCTTATTGAGGAGTATACCCCTTTTCAGTTACGGTGGCTTGGTACTGTCCAAAAGTTTTAGTCAGGATTGAGGCTACCACTGAAAGATGTTTGATGCTGTGTGAGTTTCTGTTGAGCTGCTATTTATGGTGCCAGATATTCTGCGTTTGATTTCCTAGATATGACTCAGTCAGCATTGTGTGCAGTGCAGCATCTTCTGCAGTGCTGAAAACTAGAGCTATTCTTTTACCTGTGAGGTGGTTTTCTCAGCTGCTTGGTTGAGATACTCCAGTAACATCCCCACAAATGTATCATAGAGACATTAATTTGCTGTGGAAACTGAGCCCTGTGCTTCTCCAGGCTATCTGCCAAAGAAAACTTAAAGAATTAACAGCCCGGAGAGTAAAGCTGGGGTAAACATCATGTACTTGAGCTAATTTTTTCAGCTAACCTGAACAGTAACCATCTACATTTTTATCATTATTGTCACAAGTCTAACTTGTTGGCATGAAATTCTAGTGCTTAAGGTTCTTGCCATGGCATCCTCAAGATACCTAAGAGCAGTGTGAAGGCTGCTTCTCGAGAACTTTAGTGTTTTCTGTCAAGGTCAGTGGTCACAGGCAATTTTTCGACTAAGGTGATATAACATCAAATGTATAGATGAGCTGACAGACAATTAGGTGCCATAAAGTCTATTTCTGTATCTTCTCTGTTGTATTGCAGCTGGTCTGAAGCTGCCCCCTAAACTCAACCAGCCTAGGAGAAAACAAGTCCCCGGATAAGGTGGAGATAGGTTGGATTCAAACCAAGCGAAGACCCCAGCCAACCCTGATACACCACTGAGCAGAGAGTGGAGAGAGGTCCCAAACAATCAAGTATCTGAGCCTGGAAAATCAAAAGTCCCTATAAAAGAGGCAGCCACATTAAACTCATTTCTGTTTGCTGATGACCCACGGTGTTGTGTCATGTGTTTGTCTCCACCCTAGGACTCCATGTAACACTTCTGAGCCTTGGCTGAGTTGATTAACCTTACTTAGACATTTCCTCCACTTTTGTAGTGGAGATAGCAGTACTGAAGAGGTTTACAGATGATCCACAAAAGTTGAGGATCTGCTTCCTGGTGTATTGTGATTATTTCCCCCTTTGCTAGTCTTTCAACTTTCAGAGAGTATATTTTTCTTTAAGTGTATCAGAAAGTTTTTACTGACTTAGTGGAGTGACAAAGTCTGAATTTCAGTGCTAGCTTCAAGGAATTGCTTTTACTATCAACTTCCTCCTCTTACTTTACAATTTTAATTAATTCCAACATGAAGAATTTAGATATATTACCTTCTTGAGTGAATATTTTCATTCTTCTTATCCTGAAACCATGGCTTTATCAGCTGTAGAGGAAATTGTTGGTGTTCTAAACCTGAAACAGGCTAAAAGCAGAGAACAGTTTTTTAATGAGGATATGGTCTTTAGGATATGTTGCTATAATCATTTACATATGGTGCCTTAAAAACATAATCAACGAGGCTATAGCTTTTCCTCCTTCCACACCTACATTTAACACTATAAAATTAAAACATCTGGATTGGTTTTTTTCCTTTTTCCATTTCCTCCTTTTTTTTTCCAAGTTAGTAACGCACACTTCAAGTGATATTTATAAGACAGAAATGCGGTTCCTTGTCTTAGTTAACAATAGTACTGAAATATTGCATTTTAAAATAGAAATATTCTAAACTGGGAACTTAAGAGGTAAGCCCCCTTCCTAATTTTAGTTGAATTGAAGGATTCATATCTCTTGCATAGTCACTTCTACACTCTATTTCTACTTCTACCTAAACTCAGAGAGATGTCTTTTTCTGGTTATGACTCTAAGCTAATACCTTACAAGGACAGCATGTCTGTAAGATTTCACTGCTCAGGAGTATATGCATTTTTTTTAGATTTATGAGGCTTCAACCAACATCAGGGTCCCCTTGTGATAGAAAACACACAGTGGGAATCTTGGGTTTCAGGAATTTGTACTGAACAAACAAGGCAGACTCTGTTTCAAGCCAGGTGGTGTGCCAAGGTGGAGGGCAGCTCAGGGGCTTGCTGGAGCTCAGACAGGAATTGAGTTGAGCTGAGCAGAACAGAGCTGAGATTTTCACAGTGCTAAACCACAAGTTTAACTGCAAAACTTCAAAGTACCATTGTAAAGTTTTGATTCTGCTGAAGCCAAACACAAATCCTGATGCTGATTAGGCTTTAAACCTAGGCCTGAGTACTAACCAAGATAAAATCGAGTGGTACATCTGAGACCTGACTCCTCTTTTAATATCCATTAAAATATCTCACTGTTGACTCAGATGGTTTAGAGAGGCCAATGAAAACACAACATTGCAGATTCTTGAGACTTTCGAAATATCTTGTCTGGTCTTTAGTCCTGAGTGCTTTTTGCTACTTATAATGCAGAAATACTAATGCTTGTAAGAGAAATGCTAAATTTCCTGCAATTAGAACAGAAAATTAATTTTGTTGTAAACTGAGGGCAAGAATAGAAACACAGAAGGAGCTTCATGAGCAATTAAAAAGTGAGCTGAGTACAGCTAAGTTGTTAAATGAAATGGTCCAAAGAACTGTGATGAGTAGCTGAAAAAAACCACAACTGAAGCATGATCTATTAGAGAGTTTTAATACTAGAGTTGTTGAATTGTTCACAAAGTACTCTAAATAGACAACTTAATGAAAGCTGCTTCTTAATGTTCATATTTAGTTCTTGGCTTACAGTTTAAATTCAAAGGTATCAGCATGTGTTTACTTCTGCCAAGTAGATTTTGGTGTTTATTTTTAAGGTGGAGTAAGTCTGATGAGGGTATTGATAAGCAACAGCTTACAGAGCATACACAGAGATAATGGAAATAGCCCATGAACTTTGTTCTTCCAGCTTAAACGCCTCTATTCACAAGTGTGCTATTCTCCTTTAGACCAAATGTATCCATTCAGCCCACATTACAGATCTCAGTTGCTAAGCAGGGTTGAGATGAAATCTGAAGAACTGTGCTCTGTCAACATGTAACATTTCTCCATGCTGGCCTGCATGCAGTCTTTAGCTGCTGAAGGCTGGAATATGTCAGATTGTACATGTCTCTATCACCCAGCAGAACGTTCTCAGTGTCTTCAGCTGGCTCTTGCTTCCTTTTTTTGCTTTTAGTTTAATCACAGACATTATGGCTGTGTTTCCAGAGTTGTAGGTACTCAGCATGGCAGCAAACTTTCAAGCGGAAAAGGTCACTTAGCTGTTTTTGTCTCATGGAGCTTTGGACATTTCCTCCACTATTTAGATTGGCAAGGAAGTGTCTTTTCATCTTCCATGCTGTACATAACGGGGAACATGATTTATGAAGACTCGGGGTGGGTGTCTTGCAGAGGTATTCTGTGAGGATATTCTGTTGTACAAATACTAAATTGTTGGAACCCTGGATGCTGAGGATTTTTAAACTTTCTGTGCTGAGAGGCATAGACTCACAAGAGAGCACTGCCTTTGACCTGAGGCTGTGGAAAAGGCTTCCAAAATTTATTAATAGTATGGGGATTAGGGTTAGAAGTGTGTAATACCACAGGGTGGAAAACTTCGAGTTTGGGGTTTTAGAATATAAAAATAAATATGAAGCAAGATGGAGGTTTTAGGGCAGAGGCATGTTGTTCTTCTTCACCTTCTTCTTCCTTCTTCTTCATGGATTTGGGTGGTGTTTTGTGATTGGACTGAAAAGTCTGCATTGCGGGCTTCGAGGGATCAGTTATTGGATTAAAAGGGAAAATAATCTAGGTGTCAGTTCTTAATTGGATAGTTTAGTCTTAAAAGACCTTGTAACAAGAGACAGTTGGCCATTTTGTGCCTTCTAATGAAAGACTGCAGAACTCACATCTGTGAGGCTGTAGCATAGATAAGAAACAATAAACACCGGAGTCTGAACATGAACTATCGTCTCGAGGGCCTTCAATCCTGACCCTGGCAGGGGTAAAAAAAAAGCAAAGAATCCACACTAAATCAAAAGCTTTTTCCAAGGGATCTCCAAATACTGTATGGTCCAGAGTGAAATTCTGTTTCCTCTTTGCCTTTGCCTTCCTTCACAAGCACTTTTTGGATGATTTATCTGACAACTGCAGTCAAATAATAGTACTGTTAGAAGCAATAACAAATAATAATTAGAAGCAATGCTTATCCTACTTAATGGAAATAAGTAGGGTAACAATCATATTAGTTACAGTAAAAGTCACAATTAGGGCTGTTACAAAGACAGAGAATACCAATCACTTTTCTATAACATGAAGATACAACAGAACCATGTAACTTTTAAATGTTCAGAAGACCTACAATATTATACGAATAAATTATAAGAATAGAATAGAAATCAAGTTTTTAGGCTCTAATACTTATATCTCTTAGATTATCTAGATGCACCTTATTATCCTGACCTTTTAGTGAGTGGTACTTGGAATTGAACTATTGAATTGAAACCATCTAGAGTGAGTGGGGGTGGCTCTGGTCCTGACTAATATGTATTCACAGAAGCTGTAATTTAGCTGCAGAACTAGGGGCAAAAAAAGTGCATGAAGGAATTAGAGAAATAATGTATTATGAATTCATCACAAAACATTGAATTAAAGGAGATAGAACTCAAAATGGAGCCCTTACTTCCTCCAGCCTAGCAGGATTTTTTCAATCTCATTGACCCAACTCCCAAGCCTCTATATGTAATTTCTTCCTCAATCTGAATGTAAAAAAGAACTAAAGTAAGTGCTGAAAAGAAATAACTTCTCAAAAAATGAAACATTACTTTTTAAAAAAGTAAGAGTATCTTACTGTAATTTTTTAAAGTATAATTTTCTTCCTCCAGAAAAAAAAGCCTCCAATTATTTCTTTGTCATCTTATGAATCCTTTGGGTTGGTATAGTCTTCATGAGTTGGTGGCTGTAAGAGGAAGGCAGCTATTCTTATTTTATCAGTTCTGACCTTATTTGGCTTCTTGAGGATAAGAGAACACAGGGATGGGTGAAAAAGCAGCATTTGCTCTAAGCCTGCAGCTGTGAAAGATGATGATCTTATTCCTATTGACTCTACTTGTGATGGTCAAAGTCATTATTCAAAGAACAGTGAACATGTCTCTGTATGCCCTGAAGCCAACAGACCAGAGTGAAGTGGGAGGCTCCAAAGAGAAGTTATGCAGTGGATACTGTAAACCTGTTCAGTTCCTTAGCCTCAGAAACTACAGAATAAGCGGTGATCCTCTTCAGAATTAAGACAAGTGTACAAACAAAAGTAAGGGCATAATCAAAAATTGTGTGCTGTTCTGTGTCACAGGCTATGTCTTGTTGAAAGAATTTCACGTGATTACTAGTGGCAAAAGAGTTTAAGCTTTAATGGGGAATTCCTTGTCTTTTATAAGTTTGTTCAAGCTCCCAGTTTCAGTGGGAGTTTTATTCAGTCTGTCAGATCCTGAAGCTGCTGTTCTGCCTTTCCCAATGACTATTTGCGTTTTCCCTCTCTGAAAAGGGGTGAATCATGGCTAAAAGTTGCTGGCAACTAGGTTCTTTTATTTTTCTTTTTTTGTCCTTTTTTTTTTTTTTCCAAATAGCTTTACAAAAGAAGCAATTTATAAATTAAATATAGAACATATCATATATACTGAGTTTTACTAAGTAGTGCATTCCTGTATGGCTGATAAATATATATTCCTTAATGAATATGATGGTAAACAGATTAGCATCACAAATATCTATAAAATAAGTATTGATCTATTACCATCTTTTGAAAAAATAGTCATGACTGTGTTTGTCTGGAGAAAGAATTATCAATATTTAATCCAGAAGCCCTATAGGTTCTTGTGAACACTAGTCAATAATTCTTTCTTTCTGCTTGTCATGCAGTTTATCCATGTTGGCATTTTCCTGTTGTTTTTGATTTAAAGAATGGTCAGTGCTGTTAATTTTTGGTATCCACTCGAGATCACTACTTATATGTCTTCACAAGGATCTCTGTATCCCATAAAATTAATTATTCAATTAATTATTAATTATTCAGGCCTTATTGCAGTGTCTGGCTGAAGTCAAAACTAACCTGATTTGTCACTTTACATACCAGTAGAAAAAATATTCCAATGGATTTGTGTAATCTGCATTACAAAAATACAAGAAGAAAAGCAGGGCTGTGAAGGATATTGATCAAGATAGTTTGATTGCTGTCAGGATCAGCAATAGAGCTCTGATCTCCTCAGTTCTTGCCAAGGTGACTTAGTTGACACACTATAAAAGATTTATTGGACGCTTGAGACTTCTTTTCTTTATTTTCCATCCAGCATGTCCCTGTTAAGGAACAGATAAAAGATTTGTGTTTGGTGGCTGTCATGAAAATTTTGCAAGCCAGTAATGTCTTCTGTATTCCTTGAACTTTGTCATTACATGACACTGGATATGAAGAATACCGCTGCAAATTTTCTTGATACAGGAGTAAATAATAATCTGTCTCAGGAAAGAGTTATGCATTAAAAATGTCAGAAAGGTGTTTTATTCCATACAAAGTTGTTGTTTATTTTATTTTTTTTTTTCTGGAGGGATGGAGTGGATTGAGAATTCATTTATGATGAAAGGCTTACTGAGGCATGAACTTTTGAGGGGGCTAGTATGTCAAAGTAAGAGGCTATGTTTTATATGTTCACATGTCAAATCACCCTGAGAAATGTACCTTATCACAAATCTCATTACAGACTGAGCATAGCATGCAATTTGTGATAACTGTATAAGCAAAGGGAATAAAAGTAGATGTCTTAAACATTGACTTAATTAGCTGATGCTCCTGTTTTCTTCAGAAAGATATATTGCATTTCTTTTATTACATTTTTAATGATTTTTTAAAATGTAATTGACCTAAGGGCATAATAAGTAGCTAAATACTTGCAAATAAATGACAGGCTCAGAACTCTAGTGAAGTCAGTTTTTGAGGCTACAAGAGATTATCTGTGTAGCACAGATGATCATGGTGAGAGAAAAGAAGGCTGTAAAGGACTAAAGAAGTTAATTTACTCTAGACAGGTATTAGTTTCATTTGTTCTTTCAAAAGCTATAGTTTTTTCAGTTAGAAATCCTATCCTTTTGATAGTTGTCATAGTACTTTCCTCTTTTAACTTTATAAATTCTTTTCATGAAATTTAATTTCAGTTTCTCTTATTGCAACAGAAGCTTTTATTTGGTTGTTATTGTTGGCACCAAAGACAAGAGTGTATATGATTTTTTTCTTTTCCATTTGAAGAAGCCTCTTAAATATTTAAAGACTCTCATTTTCTCTCAAGCCTTGTCCTTCTTCACCCTTCAGCACCCCTGGCTAATGTAATCTTTTAAACTTTAGACTAAACAAACCCAATTACTTCAATCTTACTTAATTGTTTGTGTTTTGCAGTTGCCTCATCATTCTTTTTGTTCTACTCTGGACTGTCTCCAATTTGATACACATGATTTTTTTGAAGTGCAGTGTATAATACTGGGCATTAGACTTTAACTCTTGTTTTAGTAGTGCTGAGTAGAATTGAAAAATTATGGTGTCTGATAATGTTTTTGCCATTTAAATTTTTGTCTAATATTTGACTTAAAAAAAGATTTTTTTTCTAGTAGTATCTCACTGCTCATTCACCTGAAATTCATAGTCTATTATAGTTCCTGGGATCTGTCTTGAAGATCTATTACTTGTCAGTCCTTTGCCATCTTTTTTTTTCCTGTTTGTGAAAATGGTTATTCCCCCCAAGGTACAGAGTGGTACAATAAACTAACTGAACTGCATCCTCTCTTTCTTTTTTGGTTTTTTTTTGAGACTGTGTTTTTTGTCTGCCAAGGTCATTGTGAATTCTGACTTTGTCCTCCATCAGGCTTGTAGAGATTCCATCTTAGCACCATCCTAGAAAGCAGCATACTTTCAGAGAGCTGTTGGGATGCTAATGGTTGGTGGAGTGGTGTCTGCTGGATCTGGAGCAAGACAGGACTGCAGCATCTGGCCTTAGTTGATTTATTCATAGCTAGGGGGAAAATGCTGGGTTGAATAAATCTCTTGGTTTGATCCTGAGGGTGTGTTATTCTAAAAATACTGGTTGGAGTCCATGTAGTTTTCACTTTCAGTTATTTCATTTCAAGATTAAGTGTCATGGGTTTATAATTTTCAGATGGAAATTTCACCAAAAAAATCTTACACCTTGCTTTAGGGTAGAGGCTGTCTGGCATAGGAGGATCATATCTGTAGTGAATTGTGATAATATACTAATTACTTAGTCACGCCACAAAAACTCAGCATTCTGATCTTGCACTCCACCAAAAAAATTCTATAAAATTTGAGATTCTTTTGTCTTTTCTTATTGATTGGCTTACAGAGTCAGCCAACCTGGAAAAGATTTCCAGACAGCACATTTGATTCCAGCACTATTCCTTCAGTATTTGAGATTTATGGGTTGGTTAAGAATTAGTCACTGAAGGAAATTGTGAATCATTCTGAATAATGAATAGATTTGGTTGCATACAGTTTGTGAGAAAGAACAAATGGAGAAATAAATGTTAGAAATGTTAATTCACTCAGCTCCAAGAGGACTTTAAGCAATCTTTTAGACCTTTATAGACCAGGGAACAGAAACAAATGTGAGGCCTTAACATAGAGTCCAGAATAAGTCCAAAATAGACTTAGGATTAGACTTCTTATCTTTTTATTTTTTTGGTCTGATGATGATTCTAGTTTTGTTTCCACATTTGTTTGTGCATTTAGTTCTTGAAGGTAGGGGTATGGTTGGAGGGCCTTAGAGAGCATATCTCAAATTGCAATACCAACAGACTTAGGAATGAAGGGAAAAGGAAAAACAATGACAAGAACAGCAGTGATGATAGGTTGAGGCTTAGGGTGCAATACTTGCAATTGCTTTGCAATTTGCCTTGACTATGGGGTTAGACACAGTTAAAATCCTGTTTCACTGACAGCTAATTCCAGAACACAATACAGCATAGAATTGTCATAACAGAAAGAATAATAAATGCAAAACATAAAGCACTAAGCACCTTGTAAGCAAATCAGCATTGTAGGCTGAGAACATAATGAGTTAGGATGTTTATCTTGGAACTCTGTCTTAAAAGTTAAATGACGATTCTTTATGTAGATCTACCAGCAGGAAATGCCAAAAATATATGAGAAGAAAGATTATCCCCAACCCAAATAGCAGGTGCAAACACAGAAAATCAAATAAAAAGAGTAAACTTTGGAAGTACTTGAAGAAAAGAAGTGGGAAAGCTTGAACACTGATAGTCCTTATATTCAGCTGAAAGTCTGATTTCATCAGTTCTCTCAAAAGCACAGATCAGCCATAAGCAAGTCTGTAGTAAAAGGGGCTGAAGAAGGTCCACAGTGAAGTTTTCAACTTAAAATTAAAGTAAACATATAAAGTTATGAAAAACGGTAGAAAGTAGACTCCAAAAACATTTCACTAGATCATGAGATTTTTCACATAAGAGGACCAGAATAATAAGCAGTAATTGCATGATGCTGGGAGCTAATACTGCTGAGTTCTAGTGTAGGGTGCTTGAGGCAGCAATTTTTGGTTGACCTCATTTTAGAACAGCAATATTAAGAAATTCTGTAAATTTTGGTTTGCTTGTGTGTGCTCACTTGCATTTGCCTTCTTCCCATTGCCTCATTCCCATATTTTCTGTCAGGAAATATATTTGGAGGAAAGATACTCCAGCTTTAGAAGAAAGGAGGTTTCTGACCAAACCACAGAAGTGGTTTGGTGTTTCTGATCAACTGATCAGAATTCTCTGTGTCTTTTGTGTGCATTTCTACACCTATTTGTGACTTTGTAGATTACACTATAGAAGTGTATTCGGTGGCTCAGTTGTATTTCAACTTGAAATATTGTGGATTTTCTGTGACTAGGTTAGTTGCCATAGAAAACTTCATTTGATAGTATTTGCTTTTTGGTATTAGTAACGATGTCTTTCAGATTACTTGTTCAACTACAGCTCGCATCACTATGACTCACCAAAAATCCTGCTTTGCCTGACTGGAGTGGTAGACAGTTTGAGCAAAAGCATTCCCAGCTTCTTTCTGGAGGTTGAGGCTGTGGTTTTGCCTTTCTCTTGTCTAAATACAGAAAGCTCATAGGCTGTAGACCATGTAAAGCTCTCCCTTCCAAAGTTCTGGTGAGTTTTACTGCTGTATGAATGTCAGCGACACTGCACATACTTTGCCAAGATGAGACCTCCCACAAGTGCTGACTGTATGAGCAGGGTTTTTGGGGTTGAAAAGAATATTTTCCTTGGAAAACAGAAACTCTAAAAATCAACAGTGAAAATAAGTAAACTCCAATTTAGACTGATCCAGATATTTTTTTACACTGACCATAGACTCCTCTTATGGTGGACTGTGAAAGCTGGAGTACATCAGGCTGATTTGAATCACCTATCTGAAAAACAGGGTTTTACAAGGTGATGTTGTGTGAATTTGAGATACCAGTTTCAAGTGCAAAGGCATATATTTTGAATTCTTTACACTTCTTTATTGTTAAACCTGGTTTTCTGTAATTGAGAAAGATTGAAAAATAGCTGGTTGTGGGAGGAAACACTCAGACATGAAGTTCGGTTCTGCCATGGTTAGCCCAAGAAACAGCCTGTCTCGAACTGTAAAAAATTTTGAGGGAAAAATCCTCTATTCAGCTACCCTGCCTGACTTGCTGAAGTTCTCAGTAAATCAGCGTTTCTCTGCAGTTTCTGGTCAGATTTTGTATGCAAGGGTGTGCTTACAGGAAATTCATATGGTAAATTCTGTTAAATTTTGATAAATTCTTATCTCTGCTTTTTTGAACTACTTTCAGTGAAAATAGGCATATTCTTTTGGAACTCATTAGACAATGCAAAAACTTGAGTATTTACCTCTGGGAGTCCTATCCGACATAGCACAATAGATACTACAATAGCAATAAAAGACTCCAAGCCTCTCCTACAGTAGTAGGAGAGTAGTATTTTTCATGCATTTGAAGATTACTGGAAGATAATTCACAATTTTTAAATCATGATTTTAAATTACTTCACTGCAGCACCAAATGTGATGAGAGTATTGTCTGGATATGGGTGCAGTTATGTGCAGCATCTGGTATGAAAGCCCCAGTTGAAGTCCTGTGCTTGTGCTCTCTGTTCCTCAAAATGTATTGACCCAATTTCAGATTAGATTTGCTATCTGGGCTTTTTGTATTACCACAGATGAAATACCAAGCAAAATCTTTGTTGCCAGCTGCTGATAGTTATCCCTCCCCAAGCCACCAGGAGCTGCTGGAGCTTTTGCTAAGCTTGTCTCCGCTGCAACTTGCTTTTCATTCAGCTGTATATCTTGCAGCATGCCTGCATCCTCTTATCTAAAAGCAAGATATTGTCAGTAAGAAAGTTGGACCAGTATGGTTGAATCCTGTGAAGATTTTCTTACATCTGCATCTGCAGCAAGCAGTTGATAGAACTGAGTATTCATTTTTGACTTGAAAAAGGTAGTAAGCTAGAAGATTGTAGCAATTATTTCCTATCATTGACAAAATAGTGATTATTTTGTCTTGAACTCGTTTCTATGCCTTTTGGAAGAATAAGATAGTATATTGTCCCCAAAAGAAATGAGTTCAACAAACATAATCAATTAAAATCAAATAGAAAAGTAAGTCTAATAAAAAGAGGCTGCTTTCAGCCTTCCTGTGAAAAAGGCTGTACCTTAACCCCTCTGATCAAAAGTTTTCAGCCCAGAGGCAATGTGGGCTTTATGCAGTGATGCTCAGCTCCTGCATTGGGCTGGTTTTTTACCTTTTACTGTTTGGATATATTCTTTACTCTCATCAGGTGTCCACATTTTATTGCGTGCATTTATATATTGATTGGAGACAGCACAACTGTAAAAAAGTTGACAGAAGAGATTTAAAAGGTTATATCTAGTTCTTGAGAGACATTCTTCAGACTTGCTCTGAAGTCACTGATCCCCGAATCACCTCAACGTACATTTCACATTGCTGTTCATCAGACAGTGCCCAGTGGTGAATAATTCTATCTGTGCCTGCTTAATAGTAGGGAGTTAAGAAGATATCATTTTGGTTCCCTTCTTTTCTTTTTGAACTACCGCTTTTTTTTGTTATGTTTTTTTGGGTTTTTTCCCCCCCAAATACATAAGCTTACATAATCTTTCTTCCCCATACTTTTTGTCAGCGTTTTCATTTCATGTGAAAGTATAAGATGCAGCTGTGAGTACTTAGACATCAGGCTATTTCGTTTTTTTTAGTGTCTAGTGCTGTTCCTACCAACTCCTTTTTTCTTAACAGCTGTCTCCTCAAATAACAATATCCTTTATTCAGCTATTTACGCATTGTCTGTATGAAAGCTGTTTTTCAATTTCTGTAATAATAGTATGCCTGATGGGTGCCTTCCTAATCTTTACAGCATTATTTTTCAAAAAAATATTTTCTATTATGTGTAAAATGTGTGAAGATTTCTTTCTGAAGACATTTCATTTGTAAATGCATTTTCTGTTTAGGGTGCTTTTCTTAAGAAGCTGTCTCTGTTCTATTTTCTACCATCAACAGCATAGATTGAAGATGTATTTGTTTGTGTCTTATGTTATCCCTGAAAAGTTAACTACTATAAAAAGTGGTTGTGTTATTTATTTATTTATTTATTTATTTTATTTTATTGTTGTTTTGAAATATCTCCAGTCTGCCCACATCTTTCTTGAAAAAATTTATTTCCTAAGTTGAAATGAAACCTGTACCTGTTGCACCTTTTTTTTAGTTGAAGCATTTTAAAGTGTCTGAAGCATTGTAGGCGACAAAAGGAAAAGATGGGGAAGGCAATCTCATTTAATAATTTATCTCCAATAAATAATTGGGTTTTTAATCTGTTTATCTCTAAAAGATGATGTCAGCTACATGAAGAAAGAAACATCTTATTAGATGGGAGAGTTAAAGGTGTTTTTAAGATCTAAATTTATTTTTTTTCTGGAAGTGAAATATAGATTTGCCATAATTTTGCAGACACCATACAATTGACACTTACTGCTAGGAATGAAGCTTCAATTTTGACTATATCAGTGAAACCTAAGAGATGGATGTAGGTGCCTAACAGTAGGATTTGGGATCTGGATTTTTAAATTTATTTTTCTTGGATAATTTTCAACTTTTCCTTCTACCAATGCTTATTTCCCCATAGTCTCTTCTTGCCTTTTTCTATGGGGCCAGAAAGGTTCCCAAACACCTGCCGTATCCTTTTCCTTGAGGTATTTCTGGCCCTTGATTGGCAGCAGCTTTTAAAATTGTTTGGCAGTCATGCTGCAAACTTACTGACCAATGCTAAATATCCCTACCCTAACTCTGAAGGAGAAGTGTATCATGATTGCTGGAGAATCTGTGCTTAACTTGATAGTGACCTAAGACAGACTAGAGCATTCAGTCTGAATACTGGGCCATTTTAAAGATATAGGATGGAGCAGAGAACATGAATGGTCCCCCTTTTTCTTTTCTCCTCTTTGTTACATGAGGCTCATGTATTTACCATCCCAAAGGATGCCTTGGCCACAGGTTCTCATTTTGAGACCATAGGTTTCTGATATTCAGCCCCAAATGTCAAGAATGCTGTTGGATTATTTTTTCCTTGCTAAATTTCATCTAAATGGAATTAATATTCTTACTTTCCAGTAATACCTTTCACCCCTCCCAATTTATTTTCATCAATATTGTATTTATACTGACTTTTACAAAGTTCAGATCTGTCCAGTTATTTCAGTTATCAGCAGTACGTTATTCATCAGTTCAACTGTAAGTATATGGTGTAATCAAAACCTTGGAATTTATCCTAAATGTCATGTTGCATCCTTGGGCTCATTCACAGAAATTAATTGAACACAGATGTAGTTGTGATCATGATTCTTGTCCTTGAATGTTAATATAACCCTCAAAAGATCATCTGATCCAACCTTTCATGGATAAGGAAGCCTAGATGGGATTATAAAATACCCTGTGCAATGGCATCTTGAAAGCCTGCAGTGAAGAGGACCCCACCACATCCCAGGATATTGTTGCCTGGAGTGGAGGATTGTTCTCAGTGCAAAAAATTTATTTCCTAAGTTGAAATGAAACCTGTACCTGTTGCACCTTTTCTTCTCTCTTTCTTTGTAAAGAGAAAGCTATGCTGTGTTTCTAACATCCTTTAAATATTGAAAGACTCTGATGAGGTCCCACTGAGTTTCCTCTTCTCCAGGGAGATGAGACCTGACCCCTCCAATCTGTCCTTACAGACCAGTTTCTCCTGCACTTTGGTCATCTTCATGGCTCTGCTTTTGAGCTATCTCCAGTCTGCCCACATCTTTCTTGAAAGGGCCAGAACTGAGCACAGCACTCCAGATGTGGCACGACAAGTGCTAAGATTAGGATGACCATGTCTCTCCACTAATAATGTCCCTGTAGATGCAGCCCAGGATCTGACTTGTCTTTTTTACCCCTACCCAGCTGACTGATGTTCAGCTTGTTGTCCACCAGGGCCCCCAGAAGGGTGGCTGTGGCTCCCCAGCCACACGGGTCCTAGTTGGTACTGGGCTCTTTGGTTATCCTGACCCAGGTGCGGGACTTTGCTCTTGCTTTGGTTAGACTTCATGCAGTTCTGTTCTTGCTAGCCTGCTGTATTACTCTGAGCCTGACCAGATCTCTCTGTAAGATGGCTCTCTCTTCTGATGTGTCCACTTCAACACAGAGTCTAGCATCATCATCATACCTATGGGGGTGATTTCAATCCCATCATTACAGTCGTTAAGGAAGATGGTGAAAATGTTAAACAGTGTGGTACCCACTATTGATCCATGGGGATCATATGATAGACTGTCAACATGAGAAAAAATCCTGTAATATTTTTCAACCTGTACTTCTAGAAGTCCATACCTAGCTGAGTTGATGCTGTTTTTTTTTTTTTTTCATCTAGTATATTTAAAATATATTCATTAAGTAAAATAGAGTGTAGCTTTTGCTGATAGAAAGCAAGAAAGGGGAGGATAGATCTGCTCCTGCGATCTCTCAGCAATTTCGAAGGCTGAAGTAGTTGGGAGGAGGAGTCCCTCTGCTCTCCTTTCTCTCCCCCATGTCCTGTGTGCCCAGGAGGGCCTAGGAGAGGGAGTTTAAGGGCCTGCAAAGCTTTTGAACAAGTGGACAAGTGACATCCTCAGAAGCAGTCAGGCACCATGGCAGTGTATGCGGGAGAGATGGTGAGGAGCACTGAAACACTCCAGAGATACTTCTGCTTTTTTTATGAAGAGGCCTCATGAACAGAATATTGGTTATCTGCTTGTAACTGGGAGGCAGTGTTGCTCATGTGGTAGGTCATTCTGGAGCATGATTTTTCTGTCAATTAAGGGGTGTAATAGACTAATTCATTCCCTCTCTCCTGCAGAATCATAGAATAGTTTAAGTTGGAAAGGTCCTTGAGAGGTCCTCTAATATCACTAAGTCCACCACTAAACCATGTACATCAGTGCCCCATCCACACATCTTTTAAATACTTTCAGGGATGATGACTAAACCACTTCCTTGGACAGCCCGTTTCAGGGTTTGACAACCCTTCTGGCAAAGAAATTTTTCCTAATATCACATTAAAAATTCCTCTGGTGCAACTTGACGCCATTTCTCCTTGTCCTGTCACTTGTTACTTGGGTGAAGAGACCAATCCCCGCGTGGCTACACCTTTCCTTCAGGGAGTTGTGCAGAGTGATAACACCATCCCTGAGCCTCCTTTCTTCTAAATAATCCCTGCTCCCTCAACTGCTCCTCATCAGATTTGTTCCCCAGGCTCAATGCACTTTGAAAATGTACTCAGGAGCCTTCTCTTTTCCCATTGAGCTGCACCAGCTGTCTCAGCCTCTCCTTACATGAGGGATACTCTGGTTCTGCAGCCATCTAAATGGCCTTGCACTGCGCACTATGTCCATCTTGCTTTTGTGCTGGGGAGGGCAGAACTGGACACAGAACTTCCAATGTGATCTCAAGGTCCCTCACTTGACCAGCTGGGGATGATTTTCCTAATTTCCTGACCCATAAGGATGTAGGTCTTCTTTGCTCTTAGGGTGTATTAGAATTGTTGTTTCATACTTGAAAAGCAGAAGACCTTCCCAGTAGTCAGTTTTATGACCAGCTGCTGAGAAAGCTGTTCCATGGAGTTGAAAGCAAATTCTGCTACATGAGCTGATTTTCAAATGTTCTAGGGCTTATGCTCTTTCATCTTGCTGTCAGGACATTCTACACAGCACAGAAAGACGCTCAGCAAGCAGAATATAAGCCCCAGGTGGCAAGGCCTGAAAAATGAGTTAAACATAACTTTATGAAATAGCTCTAATGGCCATGGCAAATAGTACCCGTATGTTTGGTTTTTGCACTTACTTACTTACTCCTTAATTTTCTTTTTTAAATTTTACTTTTACTTACTGTCAATGAGACAGAATGCAAAGAAAGAGAACCATATATGTGGCATCAGATTGCTTTTCCTGACAACTAATAAACTTAGAATTCTTCTCTGTAACTGAGCCATGCCCACACAGATACATCATCATTACTTATTTTTGCATCTTTCCATCACGAATAGGAAATATAAAAGTGCTACTCTATGAATGCCTCTGTTCTCACACACTTCTCTGTGAGTGGAAGTAGCAAGGAAGTAACCTTGCTACTTGCTCTAAACCTTGCTCTAAAATAAGATAATAAAAAAAAGTAGCAGAATAAAGCATACTAAAATTTTCCATTCTTAAAATTTTCTGCACTCTTTAAAGAGGCAACATCCCGAAGATGATTACTGGGGCCCTTTGAAACACTACTGATGGAATATGGGCGCTCTGCAGTTTCAGAGCGACACTGCCAAGTTAAACTTTAGAGAAACTTCACTTACCCATGTAACCATTTTACTTTTGTTAATTTTTTCAAACTACTATAATACATGGTGTTTCCTCACCATGAAAAGATCACAGCAAGATTTTAGGAGGCTTTTGGAAAAAAAAATTGACCAGAGGATTTTATAAAATGAACAAAGATTTCACTTTTTATAGACAACCTGTAGCTGCAGCCACTGTAACTCAAGATATAGCCAATCTCTTTTCTGTTTCTCTTTGGTAATTAAGACATGCAGGAAATAAAAAATTCTCAAATCTCATCCTAGTTAGATTACTGCATAGCAGGAAGGTTGTAGTAGAATTTTAAAGATATGTTTTAATATAAATAATATTTAATATAAAAAAGAATGGGAAACTGAGAAAAATTAAGGGGAAAAATAACATGTAGGAGAAAAAAATGTAGTGGACTGTCATAACAAAAGACCTGACAAAAAATTATAAATAATTCCTGCTTGTGAAGTTATGGTTGTGTAAGAATTTGATTTGTCCTAATAAGTTTCAGCTTTCTCTGAGCAACCAAGAGCATGATGCCATCATACGGAAATGTGCCTAAATACTGAGCCTTTTCTTCAAAACCTTTAAAGCTTTTGAAAAAAGTTTGTGTTAAAGTATTATAAAAACAATTGGGGCTTTACTTGTGAACTGACTGAGTAATCTTAAAATGTCATCCTTTAACTCAGTTCTCAGATCAGAGGGACTGAATTAGATGAGGGATGGATCAGTGCTTGGAAGATATGAAGTGCCCACCATGGAAAAAGCCTTAGAGAGCACCAGCCAAGGAAGGGGTAAACCAGACAATAGCAGGATTTAGAGTGAGCTGTCAGCTTACTGATGACAGCATATGGGAAATAGTTTGATATTAACAACATAAAGCTGAAACACCACCTTCAGCAAACATGGTCTGCTCTTAGTTTCAGAGTTTAAGTTATAGAATATAGACTGTCTATGGACAAAACCAGATGATTTAGACTTTAAACCTGAGAAGAGTTTTCTCCTTCAGTGGCCTCTGATGAATTAAAGGACTTTGGAAGCTCAGTTCTAAGGAAATGCTGATTGCTATAACCTGTATGTTTGCATTTTAAGGAGAAGCCTGAGAGAGTCCATGCCAGACCCATTCTTCCTTATCCGTGAGCTATGGAAAAAAGTGCCACATTGTTTCTAGGTTCAGTTTTCTTCAGTGTTAAGGGAAGATGGACTGATGAAAGTGGGAGTAGAGAATTGGTTACAGATTGCTATGAATGGACAGATTTTGGAGATCACAAATTGGATGTAAAAGTCTTTAAATGGTGTCCCTGACACTAAGAACCATGTCTGTGGAAGAAAAATATCACCAAGCATCACCAATTTAATATAGATCATGTGTGTTGTGTTTATATTTTAGTCAGATTAGCCAGAGGACATGGTGAGCATTTATGCTTCCTCCATGCCAGTTTTATGCTGTCTTTGAGAAAACACATGAGGCTGATTGCATACAGCATATTATTTGAAAAGACCTTGAACAAATATGAGATAGCAGATTGTGTTAGAAGAGTGCAGTATTTTTAATTCTCTATTAGCAGGCTGAAATTTGGATTTGTAGTGTTCTAAAACTGATGTGTGAGCAGATGCAGGTTAGCAGATGGAGCTGAGGGACAGAGGACACATGTTGGGATATTTGGCAGCCTAAGCCTAGCAATAAAAATATTTATTTATTTATTTATTATCCATGAATATAAAGTTATTTGAAAAAATCTTTGGAAACTCTATTGCACACAGAGCACTGAAAACCAGGATAACAATACAAGGTAGCACTTAAAAAAAAAATCTTTATTTCAACATGAACTCTTTTCCTATCTCTAAAAGCCTACTTATCCTGAGTATATAACTGAGGCAGAAAATCGCAAAGAAAATTATATAATAATAATAAAATAAATTTAGTTATTTCAAAGAGCAGTTCTTGCTACTATCTTTCTCTTTCAAGTCTTAGATTCTCTGTGACTCAACCTCGTTTCTCAGCTTCTGATTTGTCTGATTCTTGCCTGGCATTCCAATGCATCAGAGAGAGTGTGCATCAAATACCAATGTTAACTTTAGCTATACTTTATGTAAGAAAGGATCTTTTTGTAGGAGCTGTACAGAAGCTTGGCAGGAGCTCAGACATAATATCCACAGCTCCAAAAAGAGGCTCAGCCTTAATACTGCCAAGTCCTTGAGGCAGAAATATTGTCCTCATTTGTGACCACCCAAGAGGAGCAGAGGCTTCTTCTTGGAAGTGATGTGAGTTTGCCTCTAGGAGTATTAGTCCATGTCATAGATTGTCTAGGAAGATGAACTTAATGAATATCTAATAAGCTTAATGTTTTCTTATCTGGAGTATGTTTAATGCCATGTACCTGGCCATATGTGGGCACAGAAGTGCAGGAACTGTAGTCTTGCCATAGTGTTCTTCAATAGTTTCAGTTTATGTTCCTGAATCTTCAGTTAGTTTCTCCCTTGTCCTGATGTCCTCATAACAAACAAACAGACAAACAAACAAACAAATAAAACCCCCCCAAAATTCCATATTTTACTGGAGGAGCAAGAGAAAAAAATCTTTTAATTTTTAAAGAATGCACCATCTCTTATTGAATCCTAAAATGAAGAAAAAAGTAATTCTAATTAAAATTAGATGAGTTACTGAAAATTTTGAATTTTTTTTGTTTGCCTTGTTTTTCATTAACAGTTCCCTCAAACTATGAATCGTTGTGCAGCTCAGGAGGATCTGGTCAGTACTCAGTGAGCCCACTTTCTGCTCCCTCTAACCGGCAGCCCGGCAGCTTGGTCAAGGATGACCGTCAGAAAGAAGCTACAATTCTCACAATCATGCAAGAAGGACAAGGAGCTGGTGACATATTATAGGACAGAGGACAGCAGCTAAGGACAACAGGCCATGGTCAACACGAGGGAAGTTTGAAAGGAAAGGATGCAACAGTGGGTAGAAGTCTCAGAAGAATTTAGGACCCTTAAGCAGATCCTTTGCAGGTAACACTAAACTAATTAATGCTTAATGTCCTGTATAGTTTATTTGTTATGGTTTCCTTTATCGCTTACCAGTTTTAAAGCATTTAACTAGTTGTTTGCTGCATCATTAGACTTCACATCAAATGACCACCTACAGAAATTAAATATGAGCTTCATTTTACACTTCTGATGCATTAGTAAAAGTGGTGTCACTACAAAGCATGATCTCTTTGCAATGATTACATGTCCTTCAAAAGACAACTTGAAGTCTCAAAACCTTTGCCAGATACCTTCAGGAGATAAAAGACAAATTTTAAAAATAGGCACAAAGCTAATTAAGAGTTAAGTGCTGTGGGAGTAAAAGGTCAGTTCTGTCTTCCAAAGTTTAATAGCAGTACACACATGGCTGGTTATTGTGTCTCTAGATCATATGGGTAACCTCAGTCAGTCTGAAGATTAAAATACAGGGGTCCAGTATGGCCAGGTGCCAAGTTTTTGTCAGTGCAGAATGTGTCCTGCACACGATCCCTGTGTCTGTGAGTGAGCAATGAGCAGAAGTGCCCCAGGCCTGGGTGACTGCTGCCCCAGCAGCGCATGAGGGCTGCTGCTTAGCGAGCTTTGCAACTGCTTGGGCGGGAAAAGAGAAGGCCCAAAAGGGTCACTGGGGAGAACCAGCCACATTTTTGGAGACCAGTACTAAAGTGAGTGAGAGTATTCACTGTGGGCATAAAATAGCATGTAAAAGGTGCAAAGATAAAATGCAGTAGAAGGTGCAAAACAACACATATGGTTGTTAAGCCTTGGTACCTTTAAAGATGACTGCGAACTCAGTTTTGAAGACAAGGGAGCTTTTTGCAGCTCTGTTTTTCACATGGATTTTACATAAGATATGTCTAAGCTTTATGTTAGTAATATTTAGCCCAGAGAATATTCAATGTTTACCTGTATTTTGTCTTTTTTAATGAGCAAATTGTATTTTCAGAAAGCAATCTTTTATACAGGATTCTGTGTTACAAGATACAGGATTAACATTGACCACATTTTAAGGCAAATTTGTTTAAGTTCTCATGTTTTTATTTTCTTCTTGTTCAGGTTGCCTACTGAATTACAGAATAGGTCGAAAATAAAAGATACCAGGAAAATAGTCCTCTCCAAAGCTTTATTTCTCTTTTTTTGCAAAGGTATTGAAAGGATTCTGCAAAGGCCCTGTCAAGTTCCCAATATATTGCACATAAGTCAATTAATAATTCTTCATGAACTCTTCTGGTGCTCCTCAGGCAGTGGGAAAGGTGACAGTAAGTTCAGTTTAATAAAGTCTACAGCTCTTCTCTTTGCTTCACACTAAGGAAATTGAAAAACATCTATCTTTCAGACATGTGTCCTGGTTCCATTTCCTGTTGTCATAGGATCTGCAATGAGCATTTTCTATGTGAGTAATTCTCTATTTTGTGTACTTTTGTTTTTAACATTACTGCTGTTAATATTAATTGTATTATCTCATTGCTGTTTCCAGTAAGTTGTTCTTATCTCAACTCATGACCTTCACCTTTTATGTCCCCAGTTCTCCTCTCCGGCCACATGTGGTGGGGTGGGAATTGAAAAGGGGGAAGGGGGAGGGAGAGAGTAGAAGTTTGGTTTGGAAAATTTCAGTAGGAGAACTGAACTGGGAAGTACCATTCCTAAATTATGACACTTTGCAAAGAAAAACATTATTTTTAAAGGTATTTAAACTGTATTTAAAAATTCCAAGGAAAGTCACATTTTTTAGAATGCCTATGGAACAGTTACTCTATAGGATTAACAACACACCAGTCAGACATGAACTGTTAAACTGAGTTTTATATTTCCTCTTAACCTTGACTGGGTTCCTTTGTAATTCATCAGTGATTAAATTTATTTCGTATTTGCATAAAATTAGTAGAACATCCAACACTGTTTCTACTTTGCCTTTCTTTGTAATTTTTGAAATACAAAATATTTTTAATCTTGGTTATTTGTAAATGATTTTAAAAAAATTAGCATCACCTGGCAAGTTGACTGTGAAAAGTCAAGTGTTCAATAAAGTGTTTAACTAATCCAAGAGAAACTAGTCAGGCTGCAATAAAGATTTCAAATGCCCACAGAAAAGGGGAGAAAAACTCTGAGATACTTACAATCAAAACAATTGAGATTTTTTGAAAGTTCACTGAAAATTATTGCTCCTACATGTACCATATACACTAATGCTTTTCCTCTCTTGCCCTCATGTATGTCTCTGCAATCCCCATGAAATCCATGCACTGTGACACTTGTCTTTGCATCACTAATCATGTCATCAGTAACACTGGGAGAATAGTCAGCAATTTCCCTCAAAGTCTGGATGGTTACATTGAATTCATTAAGGTGAGATTTTGGGCAACTTGGACATTTCCTCTCTCCCTCAAATGCATTTCAACAACAAAAACAGCAGGTGTAGTGTTGGCTGTGAATATGCACTTCAGGGATGTCCGGCAGTAATTATAGGCATTATAGGCAGTCAACTTTATAATTTGCCTCTGGATAATTTAATTTCATCTTCCCAACTATGTTCTTTGCCATATCCTTTTTCTTTGCATCTTTTATCAATGTTACAGATTGCACACTGCAGGGCTCTTACCTGGGGGTGGCTAAATCCCATGGTGCTTGTGCTGCTCTTTCAGTGGTTCACATAGTGCTTGTGCTGCTCCTTCAGTAGATAGCTCTGTCAAAACCAGTTGTTCACTCATCAAATCACATCTGTCTGCAACCCCTACTTCTTCTTTGGGGGATCGTTAAATGCCTGGGTGATGGTAACCTTTGAGGGCTGGGCACACCTGAGCATTAAGGAGATCTTCTGTGGTGCCAGCTGAATAGCCTGTACAGCTCAATGCATTCTTAAACTCATCAAAACACCTGAAAATGGCCTGCTGTTTTAAAGCAGGAATCTGTTGCTTGAGCTCTGGCCTTTCAGTTGTATGGGCACTAGCACAGTGTTTGAAAACAGAAATGTACATTAAATATGTAACTATGGACCACATGCATTTGTAGTAAATATAAATAGTATCAGGGACTTGAATTCTGAGCTGAAACTCATCCTAATTATTTTCTGATCACATCAAAGACATGTAAACACAGACTGTCATTTCTCCTTGACCATATGTTCAAGTGTTTGCATGTAGCATCCTGCCCTGCTTTCATATGCCCATCTCAATATCTCTGAGTTTGTGTTGGTGCTCATATTTGTGGTGGAATTCTCAAATCCTCCACCCCTTTTCCATCTCCAGCTATTCTTCCCCTGTTGTCTGCAGTCCCTGTAAACTGTCTGTGGACATACCATCCACAGCATCTCCAAAGCAGGTGCTTGGTGGTACAAAGGTGAGTTTGGCAATTTCAGCATGGCTAGGTCATCTGACCTGCTCTCCAAGCACAATTACCACTACTGTTCAATCACACTCCACGCTGTTCAGCAAGGGTCTCTATTGCATGCATCATGTAAGAACATTTCCCAGCTGAGTGCTTTCCAGTGAATTCAGATGTATTGTATAATCATAGCTAAATAATTCTAAATGTCTACTTTTTGGGGGGATATTTCATAATGAGTTAAAAAATGTACTTGATGAAACATGAGAAACATGTACAATGGTAATTTAAAACAAAACAGAGGCCTTCTTCTGTGTGATTTATCACCCAAGACTTTTGTCTAGACTTTTTTACAGCGGAAACTTAAAACATTTATTATTTGAACCAGTAAAATTCTTGGTTTAGTACATTAATGATTTCCAGGCAAATTAAATATTAAAAGCAAACTCTGTGAAGTATAGCTTAAAATGTCTGAAGCTAAGATTTAAAAAGAGAGATCTTATCTGTGCGGTGTCTGTGTGGGGGTATGTGTGTGTGCATGTGCAAGCCTGCCAGTGCAAATGATTCAGGCTCATTTAGGAATGTGCAAAATATTAAGAACAAAGCAAGGGCTGAGGAAAGATTTGTCAGTAATGATAAAATCAGAGGGACATGTCTTCCTTTATATTTCATGAAAGGAAATAATTAAAAATGGCAAGAACTGACCTCCAGCTTTCAGTCCAAACCTAAAGAATTAGACCTAAAATATCAGCACAAGGAAATGAATTTATAAAGAACTACAGCAGATGTTACAGAGCCTTTTGCAGAGTGCTGAATACTCCCCAGGCAGAGAAAAAGTTACATCAGAAGAAAATGAGATGAGATGGAGAGAAAGTAAGTCGTGTCTTGCAAAGTGGGTCCCTGTAGGCTGCTGTGCAAATGTAAGGCAGTAGATAAAAAACATGGAAATTTTGATCTCTCCTCTTTCTTGGAATCATTTATTTGTTTACTGAAATGAATTTTTGGCTCTTAATTCTTGTGAAATTTTAGTAGCAGAACTGCCTTTTAGTTCTTTTCAGACAAAGCCTTGAAAGGCCTTCAAGCAGAACTTCTTGCCTCAAAGCAATGTACAGCAGTTCTCAAAAGAGGTGTGTTGCCAGCTGCTGTCTTACATCAAAATGGTAGCATAATAAATATTCATTGGTAGACTGTTGCAGATCTGAGAATAAAGTGAGAATAAATTGTATTCGTGATTAAAATGACAAATTCTTTGTGTTAGTAGAAAAAATTGTTTCCTTTAGATTTATCTTTCTGTTTGCCCTTTGGTTCGTAGCACAAAGATGTTGAAGTAGAACAGGTCTAACCGAGGGGTTAAAAGACTGGCAGTGCTCTGTGTTACTTTACTGTATATCCCTGAGTAAGTCATCTAGGCCTTGATTCTAGAAAATGCTTGCCAACAGTCTGAGCCAGAGCTGATATTTTAGAAAAGCAGTAATGCAGAGAGAGGATCTTCACTCTTATGCAGGCAAGCCTCAGAATGTCATCCTCAAATGATAGCTAGATTTAAGAAGATTTTTTAACAGGAAAAAACCCCAGTAAGTGCACTATGGCAGCGCACAGGCAAGGGAGATTTCTTCCTCTTTGATTGCAGTAATGTTATGTGTCCATTTCTTGGTCTTGGCCTTTGTAGGAGCCCATGTAGCAGCAAGCAGCTGAGAACTGGCAGGAAGGACTCCTTTGGACAATTCACTGAGGCCAGGAAATCCATGACAGTGTTTTGGTGAGCAGTTTGAAATGGTATACATGGTAAGCTGTAAAAGAAAAATGTTAGCTCCAGCAGGATTAAAATAAACTGAGTTTGAGAAGATTGGTGTTCTTAACCTCCTCAGTATTTGTTTCAAGAGCTGGAGACTTATAGAACTGTATGATTTGGATTACATATATAGTTCCCTCTCCTTAACATTGCTGCATGTCCATCTGTGTTATTCCTGATCTTCAGCACTGTGCTCTGCAGCAGTAGGAGTGCAGGACATGGTGCAGACTCTGCTGGTATTTATCCTGAAAATCAGTCAGGGGGTCTTGTGAATCAAAGTATCAGTTAATTCCTTCCTAAGACGGTTGTACTCCCTCAAGCCTAGAAAAATTCACCCTTTCTATAAGCTACTTCAAACTGAAATGAAATGTCTTTCAGGTGTGATTGTGCCTGTTTTAAAGTCTGGACCCATGTGGAGGACAGATTCAACGGGAGCAGAGGAAGAACATGAGATACAGCCCAACGAGAAATCTGCCATGTGGTGTGGGATCTCCTATTTTTTCTGCAGTACAGACATGTGTTACAGTTTCTTGTCGGCAACCTCTCAGAATGGCTGGCAGCAGGGAAAAACACAAATAACATGGTTCTAGTTTGTATTTTCTTGCACTGCCCCTGTTCAGAGATGGTGCCTGAGTGGTCAATGAAGAAATGTTCGGAGTCCTGGGGCTGTCTCTGTTCTTTCCTCACTCATTTTGATGTCTCAGCTGCAAGTCTATTTCAAAGAATCACAGAATATCCTGAGTTGGAATCACAACAATCATCAAGTCCAACTTTTGAGTTTCTTTATGCTAGCAGTCTCAGAATGCTTCATGTACTTCTCTATTTACTGATGGATTTCAAGGAAGATGGGGTGAGAGGGTTCAATTGGGATTCCAAGGGTGTTTGAAGTCTGTCCCTACTGTTGCTATAGATATTGTGCTGTAGCCCAGAGATAATGCTGGCAAGGCAAGGCACAGGAGGGCAAGGAAAGGCAAGCTCTTATTCTCTGCTTTACCTCAATGCCCACTGCTGCTTTTATTTGTTCTTTTAAAAAATTGAGGTTTTTATCCACACCAAAATGAACTTTCTGCCTGAACCTTGTTATGATCCATGTCATATCATACTTCCTGACACTAGGAAGGCCTGGAAATGAAAAGTCTCTTATTGCCTTTGCCTCTGTACACAGCTCTGTTTCATGGTTTTCCTTTACACTTCATCACCTGCAGTTTCAATATTTCAAGGAATATAATAAATGCCCCTGGTCAAAAATGTAAAGGTCTTCTTCTTACTCTTTTCTGACTTATATTTTCTCCATGTCTCCTCTATTGTTCAAACAGAGACGTCAGGAAGATGTTCAGGAATGATTCTGCTGTTTCCTAGCTGTCTGAGCCAACACAATAGAGCCAAGTCCTGTGAAGCATTCAGCATCATGATTGTTTGAGGATGTGTATAGGAAACCTGTGTAAGTCGGCTGCCTTATGGGTGGATACCGTTATAAATACAAACATGGCAAAACCCTGTCCTTCAAGAAAGACTCTGCCCTCCACCATCTCATTTGGTTTCAGAAAGAAAATATAAGAATGAAAACCAAGTTGTTAGCTGACCATTTCCCTTCCTTTTGGGAAAACTCAAATGTTTAATTGTATGAAACACATTTGATGTACACTGGAGTTTTCCAGATTACTTTGTGTATTGCTGTGAGACAGAGATGGTGACTCAGATGTTTTCTCTTTTTTTTTTCCATGCTCTTCTGAAGCATTAGAAAATAGGGTTAAAAAATTCCTATTACTTTTAAAAACATATTTGTGTAAATACACGAAGTTTTAAAATCTTGAAAGTGGAAGAGCAAACAGTAAAAGAAATGTAAAGCAGAACATGAATGTATTGTGTATAATGGAATAATTATGGAACATAACCCCATAATCCTACACTAGAAATCAAAATGAGGTAAGAAGTGATTTTTTGTCTGGTGGTTTTGTGGACCTGTTCAGCATTTATGTCAGAAGAGAATTCAACCAATGAAGTGCAACGTAAGCATTAGGCATTACTTATTAGGTGGAATTTTTCAAAACCTGTTTGTAAAACATAATCTGCATGTTAAGGAGGTATGTTTAAAGCTAGAAATATTCAAGTATGGAAAAAGTACCATTTTTAGTACCATTGTAAGTACCTATTTTTACTTACAATCATTTTTCTTAGAATTGTTATTTGAACATTGCTTAGAGATCTGTAATGCTAAACTAAAAGTTCAAATGTTTAACTAGTGATGTCATAATGAGTTTTCCATGAAAAGTTGAGTATATCAGAGTATATGTAGGTTTTCAAACTCCTGAGTTAATGTAGTCAGATCTTTTTTAACGAAAGAGTCATGTCATCCACTCTTTTCTTTACAGAAAACAAATACCTATGCTTAATATAGGCAACATTACTACTTCATTGAGATAAGGCACAGAAATACAATGTTACATGAGAATCACTAAGAATGCACTGGGAAAAGATGTCAGAATGCCACATTAGCAAAGAAGGATGGTGGAATTATTGCTTGTAGTTCTCTGTATATTCTTTCGCATACCATCCTGCTCAGATAATCCTAACTCCATTGTTTACAGTGCTAGTAGTTGTAATATCTGCGCTGTGTCACAGCTTCTGCATATTCATAGGCCTGGAAATCCTTTTCAATCAGTGGAGGGACTGAGATGATATAAGAAGTGTTTTCCTACTGCTCGGGGGTGCATAGCCATTATTTACAGTTTCTCTGGTGTGATATGGCTTCTTTTTAAAAACATGAAGAATTTACTCAAAGGAACTGCAGAAATAAAGAGCACATGTAAATCTCAGCCCAAGATGTGTTAGTTACTATTGAGGGATTCAAAGTAAAGTGGATTAGCAAGCACTTAGTCATAAACGTGTCCCCAGGGGCTGAAAATTTTCAAATTTAAGGATGTATTTAGGGATTTTTACCTACATTAACAACAAATAAAGAAGAAGAAGATGGTTTTCAGCAATACCCAGAATGTCTTACATGTGATTGTTCAAAGGTCTGCGTTATCCTTGAAAACCATTATTTTGAATGCCTTCCCATTTTATCAGCACAGATTTACTCCCTGTCAGAAGGCAACCTGAACATCTGGGATTGACAACAGGCAAGATTTGGATGAAGAGCTTCCTTTGCTCCTATGGGAAATATGGTGGCTCATGGCATGCCTTCCCATCACAGGGAGAAAACATGATGTTTTTAATGTTATTATTCCTCTGATGTGGTGAACTACTTCAGTCAGTGGAATTCAGAGGTCCTAGCCATGGTTGAGAGGTGGTTTGGATGATAAAGCTGGTGCTGTCTACTGTGAAAGTACTTCAAACAGGAACATTCTTTTTAGCTCAGTCAGTCCTTGGGCCTGATCCAATTTTAAAAAGGAGATGGAGAAGTTTTTCCATGGCTGCACCAGGAGCAAGATCAATACTCTTCTCTCTGCAGACTTTTCAATTTTTTGTGTTTCCTTCAAGCTTTTTTCCCCTGCCACACTGTTCCTTTATTCTAAGTTGCATATAAAAGTAAATTTTGGGACACTTCAGTGAAAAAATCTTAGAGTCACACAAAGAAAATCTGGCTGTAATGTTCATTTATCCCTATAGATGAAAAGGGTCATTTATAATCAGAAAGCAATTTGCATGTATGAGGAAATTCAGGAGCTGAAGGTTATGCTGGTAGAAGGATTACTTTCCATTCAAGTCTACTGCACTATTTTTTAAATCAATTGTTCTAGCCTTTAATCAATCATTTTTGATTTAATTGACACTGACTGCAATCCTTTTGCTTTTTGCTATGCTGCAGTTGTAGGTAGCACAAATCTGATTGTACTTAGAGTGTGCCCATTCATTTTTTCCAGGAGTGCAAAGCCTTAGCCAAAGCCCTTAAGTTTACTTTAAATTCTCTCATTGAGTATTATATTGGAGTTAATTTCATGGGCAGCAGATAATCTGTTTAATTAAAAAAAAAACCCTACCATTTGTGCTGCTGCATCTGCTAGATATGGCTTTGAGTATATCTAATATTTAAATTAGTTGCAAAAATGAGACTAATTAATTTTAAGTACTAATCTATTACTAAAACCTCACAATTCTCAGGAGAAAATGTACAATTCTGCTTCTTATGTTGTTTAAGAAAGTAGGCAAAATGCTGCATTGTAATTGTTTTGATTTAAAAATATTGTAATTTATTTTTTCCTGACTTTGAAAATGACTGAAGCAGCATTTGGCTGTACCATGAGAGAGTGCTGTGCATCTTTATCAGTTCCTTAACATTAATGCCCTTCTGACAAATATCTAAGTATCTTGCATAGCATATTGAAATTCTGCTCTTCTGAGTTATACTTGAACTTATTGTCCAGCATCTATGGCTTTCAAAGCTGTTGAGGCTCAAAATTGATGATAGCAATGCTGAACTCTTGTACTTTTCATAAAATGTGTCTCTTCAGTTCATTGATAAAGAACATGAAACACAGAGAGGCGAAATAATTTATCTACCCCGTATCACCTGAGAAGTCACTAGTAGAATCTAAAAGAAAAGAGGTTTAAGTCACTTTTTCTAAACACCATACTTCACTTGACTCCTTGCCTCTGTAGCCATCCATCACTGTGTCAAATTTGTATCAGTATGGTAAGGAATATTTGAAAACACAAAAAATGCATTCAAAAATAAATGTTGGAAACAAGTTCTGTGGCTTTCCCACACTGTTTTTCCTACGTTTCATTTTTGTTAATGAAATCAAAGGTTATTTACATCAAGAAAATGCTGTTCCTCTGGATTTTTTTTCCCCAGCTGTTTTCCTCCTCTTGTGCAAGATACTTTCTCTGCTTTCGATGTCAAACTTTTTCATGGGAGCAAATTTAGACGTTCTCACCTTTGTTGTCTGATAGGTTAAAATAGCAGTTCATATCCTCCAGTATTGTACCCATGCAGAATTTTAATCTGGGCGTGTTTACTTTCTATCAAGTTTAAATGAGGATAAACCTCATCTTGATTTTGCATTTTACAGCAGAAGTTATCAGTGGTTGTGCCTCCTTTCAAGCTTTTCTTTTCTTTCCTCTCCTAACTAGACACATTCTTTCCTCTGAGAAACTTGATCTGAGCATTATCTCTTTGCCAGAACCTTTGTGCTCCCTGCTGGGATAGGTGTCACAGAGAGCTATACCTTTGTAATGTATCAACTGAGCTCAAACGAAGGGTCTATTTTCTTGTAGTGTATAAAAAGAGCAAAATATGGTTTCATTTCTACATGATGTATCATTTTTGCAATGGAATTTTGCAAGTATGTCAAGTACTTGTAGGGTTAACAATCCTTTTTCTTTCCACATTGAGAGATTCTGCTATTTGAAACCAAATGACAGACTGCTCTAGTAGTTCCATTTTTAATTTATGTGTTTGTATTTATTGATATATTTACTGTTCACTGTACTCCTAAGGTGGAGAATGCTCAGAGTATCACAGGAGAAATGCAGGACACGAGAGGAATCTAACTTCATGGTATTATTTTTCCCTTTTTTAAAGACTTCTTTCCCAAAACACACTGCCTTGTGTTCAGCAGAGGTTTCATTGTGTTTTGGCAAAATCTCACTTTTTCAATTATCCCACAGTCTGTGGCAAAGCTTTATTTAAAAGATGTCTTTTCAGTGTGTCCATAAATAATACAAAGAAAGATAGTTAATATTGACCTTTTCTACCTCCTTATCCTTTCATTCTGGAGCAGATTCTGTGATTTTGAAGTTTTTACCACTGAAATAATGTAAGCAAGGTGCAGCCATCAATTTTCTGAGAAGTGTCTTTAGCTGGATGTGAGCTCTTCTGCTGTTTTCTCATATCCTTTCTCTTATTTTGTTTCAATGAAAGGAGAAATTGAGACAAAAAGAAAGAAAGAAAGAAAGTAGAAAAAGGAAAAAAAAACCACAAAAGAAAGAAGGGCTTTACCAGCTAGAGAGTAATCACAGCATAAGAATCACTGCTGTACAAAATGTAGGTAAGTGGAGCTGTGAAGCAAGCAGATGGTGGGATAATAGAGAAAAAATAATGTGGAAAAATTTTATTCTCCTGATCTATATGTCTCCTCTTCTTGCCATTTGTTTCTCTCAAAGGTTGTTGACGTAAGTCCTGAGAATCTGCAGAACTGTTTGTAGCACTTGCTTTAAAGTCATGAAAAAGTATCTCAGTTAAGATGGGTGAACAGTAATATTAAAGTACATAAGGTAATCAGTGTCCTGAGCAGAATGAACTTAAAAAAAGTTTCTCCAAACTACTGATGAGTTCCTTAAAATGCTGAAATTGTGAGAGATAGAATAGTGTATATCCCTCTGTGTATTGTACATCTAGAATCAAGCAAGGTTGGCTTCATGTGCTATTTTTCACAAAGAGTTGCTGAATTTTGCATGCAATCTTTCATTATAAAACATTCAAACATTTTTTTCCTACCAGTGGTATCAGTAACAACTGAATGAAGTGTTTCTTCCACTGCACTTTGTTTATTCCTGGCTTAAGAGGTCTGGTCTTATGGGAATTGCACTTAATTTTCATGGTTTTGGCTCTTGGAGCTTGCTTTGGACAAAGCCTTCTAGGCTCTGCTTAGGTAATACACTAACACAGATATATCATGTCCCAAAGTATGTCAGTATGTCAGTCAAAACAGAGACACTCACAGGAGAAAGTTAGGCATGTACCTCAGTAAATTACCAAGTGGGAATTATGGCATCAGTGAAGGTAAATGAGGCTGCAGGGAAGATCAGGTCTCTACTGGCAGTGTTTTGTGCTGATTGTTGTTGGAATCCATAAGGTTAGAGGATTTTTAAGAAATGGTTAAAAGAAGTATGTAGGCCTCAGACTGAAGTTTTGTTAGCATTGCAAATACAGCAGAAAAGTTTCCCATGCAAGCAGAAAAGTTTCCCAAGCAGTAGACGTGACAAACCACAATAGGCCTCTGTAGATTTGGCTTTAGGATGGCAACAAGGTTATTTAATGTATATCTTTAGAAGGTTAGCATGAATAGAACTCTGTTCTTTGTCTCTTATGAACTAGTCTTTGTTTTAACTATCATTGCGTGTGCTTTGTCGGAATTGGATAGAATGCTTGTCAATACGTGTTTTCTGTGTCTGATTGGCTGAATTCTAGTCTGAGATGATTTTATGTATTGCTGTATGAGCCCTGCTAGAGGAGACATTTTTTGGTGTGGATCAGTGAGCTGTCATGTCTCCATTTTGTATTTTGAGACTGATGGGCTGGAAATAAAAGCAAAAATCTCTTCACTGGTCTGGTTACAATGTTATCCATATTTGGATATTTTGCCGCGGCCTAGCGGGTTCCTTTTTTAAGACGTGGGTTCCTGACACAATTGGACTTATACCTGTCCCATCCCCCGCAGATTGTATTTTCTGTTGTTTGAGGACAAAGTTAAGTTCTAAAAATTAAGAGAATAATTGAAAGGGGAAGACAAATCCCTAGAACAGATTGACAAATAGGGTTTTTTTTCCTATTTTATTTCCCCCAGATCTTTGTTAACTACTGTAGAAGAATAAAAGAGGGGAATGTTTAAATATTTGAACCCTCTCTGGTAATAACAATGTTAAACATCACAAGCCCATTTTATGTCTGTCCAGTCAAAGGGCAGGTAAATGTATTTTAGAATTTCATACCCTGCTTTGCTGCTCCATTTAGTTTATGTTCTAGTTCCTGTGCAACCTAACAGTCTATTATAAGTTGTTTTATTAATTGGTGACTTTTGTTGTATAGCTTGAAATGATATATAGTAGTGGAAAAAGAAATGCATTAAACATGGAGTGTTAAGTTATCACACCCTTTTTTCTTCTTTTTTTCTTTCACAGTATATTGCCAACTTTTGCTTCTATTATTCAAAATGAAACAGAAATATTGGTGAAGAGGAGATTATCAGGTTCTAACAGCAGATAGTGAGGGTTTAAATTCTTATGTCCAATCCAAATCCTGATGTGACCTTTTCATTCCAGAATGAAATGTTAGGGGCTATGACACTTAATGCTTCCCTGCCACTGGCCTGTTGGCAAGCACCTTGGTGTTTGGAGAACTCCCTCTTGCCCCACTCAGATTTTTCACAGTTTTCTCACCCTTCTATGATTATTTCCCTAAGTCTTTGAATTAAACAAGCATTTCTCAGGAAAATAGCGACTGAAAAATTTATTTGACTAGTTTTTTTAAAGCACTGCCTCCTATGAGGGCCTGCTGCTGTGCTCTCATAGCAAACCCCCTTGTTGCCCTTGCCTGTCCTTGGAGTGGTCCCAGGGCAAGTCAGTGCCATGAAAGATCCACAGGGATCCTTGAAAGCCGGCACTAGGATGAAGTATTTTCTGGATGAAGTGTTTTCTGGATGTTTTCTTAATTCACTGGACACAGCCTAAAGGAGCAGATTGGGGTGGCTTCTCCCTGGCCTCATGTGCTAGCTGTCTAGAGTTTTTCTGAATAACCATCAGCCCTGGACAATATCAGCCAGCTCCCCGTAGCTTCCCCAGAGCGCTGAACTTTGCTGTCTGGAGTTGCTGTGATGGAGGAAAGAGAAGCAGTGTGTGAGGCTTCTGTGCATTTCCTTCTTCACCATCAAATACCATAGCTGAGTGTCTCTATAGTTACGGTTTCAACTCAGTAGGTTTAAATACATAAGGGATAACAGCTTCTTCATCAAATTAAAAGTCCAGCAATTGGAAAGACTCATTTGAAGGTGCTGCTGCTGCTTTTTGGGTCTGCATAGTTGCCCTGCAACTATCCAGAATTAGAAAAAAGTTGGACTTTTTCTCATTAATGTAGCTCTTAGAAAAATCTACCTTATCTCCAGACCAACAGAATTACAGAAAATTATACTGTAAATGTAATTTTTTTTCCATAGGAATAAGTTATGATCATTTTAGACAAATACTCACACCAAGCTGGTATGCTTCATCACTAAAAAAAACAAAAGAGCAAGGAGACATCAGGGTAGGGATACACATATTTAATATGATTTCATTAGATGGGTGATCTTTAACTAGAGTAGAAAACTCAGCGAGTCAGCATAGACATTTTCTCATCTGGTTTAAAGAGCTGCTGTTTGATTTTAGTTTATTTCAATTGATTGAATGAAGCTTAAAATTGTATCAAAAAGGGGATGAAATGATAAAATCTGTGAATTCTAGCAGATATAGCTACTTTGTTGTAAATCTCTATGTGGCCCTCTACTTGCTTCTTGGTCAAAGTGTAGGAAAAAAATACTGAATTTCAGTAGCAAACAGCCAGGATTAATTTTTTTTGTTGTTGTTTGTTTGTTTGTTCTTATGCAACATATTACTTTGTTCTTGCTCGTATTCAATCTGGATTAAGCCTTCTCTATTTAGAACCTTAAAAAGCATTATTTTTTATTTTATTCTTATTTCTTAAAATAAATTGCAATAAGTTCAAACAGCATGTTAAAAGTTATTTTAGTTCTTCACTGGTTCAGAAATCTTCTAAAAATATCCTTGACTTTGTCTGGAGGGCTATAGAATTTGATGTTGCTGTTGAACTTTTGCATCTCAGAACTGAATATTTTTTGTTCTTCAAAGTAAAGCTCTACAGACCTGAACTCTGCAGTTAAATGCTGCTGATTCATTGTGCTTACATATTTTTACATAAATAAGAGTGACTGGAGACATCAAAGCTGTTATTGCTATATTGTTGTATACTGTGTACAGATTGTAATGTTATTTTGTATTTGAGGTTAAACTTTGGGGTTTTATCTTCTAACTATCAAATCCTATTCTTGAATTTAATCAACAAATTTTATGTGCATTCAAAAGCAATTATAAATTAATTTTCTCCACAGCTTTCATGTTCTCAAAGCAAACACTTTGCCAATTTTCTGCATTCAGTTCTTGAATTCAATTTTTGTTACCAGATGCTCTGCCATGCCCCTTGAAGTTTGGATGCAAAGTAAATAGAAAATTCTTAAATATCTCCCCCCCCACAATCCATGTTTTACAAATAAAAACTTCTTTCTGTCAGCCATATCTGGTTTGTATTTCAGACCACTGCTGTTGAACAAGGAAAATACTGCTAAAAAAATTGGAGCATAATTAAATTTGAAATGGAGAATACACACATAATCAAGAAATAGTTCAGAAAGCAAAGTAATGTTCTGAGTTATGCATGAGTCTATGCATTATTTCTGCAGGACTTGCTGTCCATAACTAAGCATTGGATATAACACAAATGAAGTTGAATAACTGTGGAGGATAATTTAGATTATTTAAATTCAGAGACTTCTTTGTGTTCTTTACTGCTCAAAAATAAATGTCATATCTTGTCTAGAAGCCTCTTCTGCCTGTTATTTAAACCTGTCAATTTGTCTGGTCTGCTCTGGTGTTTTGTTTTCCCTTGACCAAGTGAGGACATGCTGTAGCTGCGCTGATGTCACTCCTTGTGTGACAGCTAACTTTTACTGACAGAGCTTATGCTGCAACTGAATTCTCAAATAGACATTGCTGATATAATTTGATAATATCCTATGGTTCATTAAATACTTCTATTTTTGTCATTATGCCTAGTGGGGTAAGTAGGATATCTTCCATGAGAGAAGTGTCCTGAAACACAGTGCCCAGATATTCAGCTGGAGTTTTTAGAGTTTGCTGAACCGCTTCTGATGAAGTATATTTTAGCTGTGGCTGACAAAGAAATGGATATATTAACCCATTCTGCAGACAAACCTCTTCCTAATGGAATTATAAAGTCACTACAGAGTGCTTATGCAATTTCTTAAAAATCACAGCATACCTCCAAATTCACAGTAGGAGTGGTGGCAGTAGGAACATACTTTTTCAATAAACTTTTTTGGATATATTTTAACTGTTAAGGGACTTCAGCACCTGTGCAGGTCACTGTGTGGGTGAAAGCAAGGAGGTGAAACTGCACATTTTTGTATTATTATGTATATTATGTATATATTGTACATACATATTATTATGTATATTATGTATATATTATGTATTATTATGTATATTTTGTATCAATAATACATTATGCATGTATTATTGAAACACATCCCATTTGAGCCTATGCTGACAAGAGATGGATGTGACAATACCAAAAGATTTCAAGAATTCATTTGGTTTCTGCTGGTATTTTGTGCCAAATTTCAAAGTAAAATTAATCTTTCACTTTAGTCTTTAAATCAAAACAACGGAGTTTTTCTAAAAAAAAAAGTCCCAGGCTACATTAAAAAACCCCTTTCAGTGTCTTCCAGATGATGCTTGCTTTGGTTTGCTATGCTTTCCTCAAATTTTTAATTGACAGAAAAAAAAAACAAAACAAAAAAACATTAGGTACATGCTTTTTGTTGCAAATGTATTTTTTCTGTACATGCTGTAATGGAGGGATGTTTCAGTTGAGATTACCCTGCCTGTCAAGTGCAGAGATTTCAGCAGTTAAGGATTCTTCAGTGCATTACCACTCAGCCCTTATAAGCAAAGTTATCTCCAGGTTTCTTGGAGGCAGGAGATGGTTATGTAATTAGAAACAGAAAGCTAATACATTTCTGTGTGTACAGTGGGACCTGTGATTTCTGCCATCACCAAGACCTTTAGTGAGTAAATTTCCTTGTAATTCCCTACCAGTTTACCTGTAATTCATGTGCATTGGTCTGACATCTCCCAGTCTATACCAGTTTATGCTTCCTAGTGTCCTTTCAAACGTTAAATACTACTTTCTGCATATCAGCAGTTGCTCAGTAGGTTTATCTTTAGCTTAAACCACAGACACATATGCAAAATAAACTCAACTGCACTGCAGAAAATAGTTTAAAAGACATCTGGGTTTAGGGGTAAGATTTCCCAATTGTTTTGATACCAAACTTGCAGTCTGGTCTCACTAGCTGCCATATCAATGAGGCACAGCATCATACCAGCACAGGGACTGCACTACAGCAGTGAGCCTGTAGATTAGTGGAAGAGAAATATTCCAAAAACCTGGGTACAGTGGCAATTGCTTCTGCTTCCAAAACTGCCTTTGCTACTCTTGGCTCTGGTTGGCAGGAACATTCTTTCCTGACTAATTCCTATCACCTCCAGTCAGTTCAGCTTCGTAAGAAAAGCAAGGGGACACAACAGGGTAAGGAGATGGCTGAGGCTGCGGGCTGTGTAAGGCGGGTGGCCTCCTGACATCCTTGCACCTGGTCCTGAGGCATGGGCTGGTCTTTATGGTCCTTCACACAGCATTGTCTTTGGCTTTGTCTCTTCAGAACACATGCCCAGATGTTACAGACCAAGCCCAAACCAAAAAGTATTAAAAGTTAAGTATTAAATCAAAGCTGATTCAACTTCACTAAGAATTTTTCCAGTCTCTCTGGTTTTTTTTTTTTTCTTTCTTTCTTATATATATATTTTTCTTCTTTTTCCTCATTGAATTTAAGGCATTTTGAGTTAAGGCCATAAGGCCTTTGAATGATGGATATCAGAATTATGATACTACATTGTGCATCAACTATTGCTTAATCATGCCAGACCTTGCAAGCTATCTAAACTTGGAGCTCAAATTTAGCTCCCCAGTAACAGCAGTAGTGCTCCTTAATTTTATTGTCCCCTGTTAATGTGCTGTTCAGAGCTTGTTCATGGCATTTCCATAACCAGATACATGGCAAATATACATAGCTGAAGTGTGTTGTGAGTCTTGTCAGAATGGGAAAAATAGGCTGTTCAGTATAGAGTCATAGCTGTTTTGGCTCTTTGGGGTGTGAGGGTGGCTGTCCTTGGCCTATGACCAGATTGAAGTCACACTGAAGCTAAAATGCGCAAGTGCTTTTGGTGTAGTTTCTAAGCCCATTTTTTGTTCTGTGTTGTTCTGTTGACCCAGGATCCATCATCCCCGTCTGTATCTTTTTTGTGTGTCTTGTTGTCACCCAATCTGGTGCACTTTGTTTATTTTTTGTCTTGGTACAAATTAAAATGACACTCTCACTGTCTCCAAGCTGACCTACATGATTATTTGCTTCAGATCTCAGCAAATATTGCTCTGTCTAAAAAAAAAAACCCCTTATCTCTGTGATTTGCTGTGTGGGTGAAAAGATAAGGGCTATTATTAATTTTACATTGTCCTACCTAATCACTTGCATTGAATACAGCCAAGTGCTTTCTGTGTCCTTGGTAGCTTTTATAGTCAAGACTCAGCCAACAAGGCTGAAAGGGTTGGGTTACTTGTTTAGAGAGTGCTGCTTTAGCACTGCACTGTGCTTTGTTTGTGTCAATGTACTTGTGTCAATTACTTCAGGGACTTGCCCTGAAGTAATTCTGGGCAGTAGAGTCATTTTATGTAACTTACATAGGTATGTGGGGAGATGTAGCATCCTCCAAAGTGACATCTATGCAGCCCCATTGCTTTGAATATATTTGTACTCCCGTGACTAGGGCTTCTGTGGTAACCTTTTGTGATTTTATTTTCTATCCCTGATGTAACAAGAGTTCAATATTTTCTTTTCTTTTCTGACAGCTCCATAATTAAACTGCTGGTGAGCAGTAATAGTGCCCTGATACTAATGCACTTAGGTGTGAGCCATGGGAAAGCATGAATTTTGAGATGGAGCAAGGAATATTGCAAATTATTTCTGAAAGGCAGACTGAGAGCTAAGGGTAACAGCCCTATAATATGCTTAAAAGACCTACAATACCTAATATATACCTCATCAGTATATAAGTTGCTATATAAGATGTTATGACAAACAGGGGTTTTATCAAGACAGTTTTTATCTCCTTAGAGATAACCTTCTGTTTGCTTTTGAGTATGCCTTTTATTTGCTTTTCAGTAGGTTACTTCAAATCACTTTGAACACTGAAGCTTAAATTTTCTAGCTCAGAATAGTAAAGAAAAGGATTTTCTTGACATTTTAGATTTCATTTAACAGCTATTCCATTGACTTCAGCAATGGCAAAGCCTTGGTCTTGGATGTACACCTATTCAGATGGCAAATTTTTCCAAATTAGAACATGATGAGAAAAAAAACCCTTCCACTGAATAGCAATGAATAGCTCATAAACTCCCGAAGAATGCTTTAGACTCTATCCTTTTTTCTGTCCAGGATTAGATTTTGGCTGTCTAATCCTCTTCTCGATAAATATCTGCTAATTATATTCCAAACAAGCCAGTGGTCTAATTTGATAGTCAATATCCTGGTAGAGTTTCCATGAGTGCCTTCTGAAGCTCTCTCCGAAACACATTTTGTGCCAACCATCTAACTAAGGTCTGTGTCACATTAATAATGCCCATTTTAATTTCTACAGGGTAGAAACCTGCACAACCTTTAACACACAACAAACCCTCACTGAAGTGGTGTAGAGTGAACTTGCATCTGACCCAACCTATGTTACAAGGAGATGAGATTATTTGCTTTCATGGATGTAGCATTCAATTCCTAGTAAACTCCTTTGCAGCTTATTAGCCACCACTGTCGATATACTATGTACAACCTGAGTGAATAATTCATCCAAACAGTGATTTTCTTCCAGTGCCAGAGCCTCATCTGATGGACTGAGCATTGCCCATGGGGTCATGCCAATTTCCAATTTATAGCCATAGGGTTTTTTTTAGGTAAAGTATCCCCTTCAAGACATGACACAAGCAAAACTGGGAAATGACTGAACAGCTTTTTTTTTTTCTAGAAAATAACCTTTCTCTAGGAAAAAGCTCAAACCCTCCGTGAGAGAGAGATTTTTTTATTTTATCTATCTTTAGCAGCCTGCATCATTATGCCTGGGACTATGTCTAGGCTGTAATCTGCAGCTGTGTCTCCCTAGTCTCAGTTACTTGAAGAACTTAAATTGAGCAGGATATTACGAGACAGATATCTGATTGTGGTGGACATGAGAGACATTCAGAGCACAAGCAGGCTTACCTTCTCTCTGGAACAGGTCACTGTGCTGGGGCTTCCCTATCCCTCTGTTAAAGCTTCACACCAACACACAGTGCTGGCTCTTTCAGCTGCACTCTCATGTTTCTCATTGATTTAGGGCCCTCTTTTGTCATCTTTGGTATGTTCTTGCTATTAGTGACAACAATTTTCTTATAGTTTTGCTTCCAGCTTTGAAGTTGATGGGGGAGAACTGCAAGGAGGAGGAACACGTCTTCGGGTACAGAAGGCAGAAATGTAAAAGAATGATGAAAAACTAAATAATACTGCAGCCTTTTCTTTTCTGAACTGGGAAGTCAGAAAATCCCAGATATGTTGGGGCTGAATTACCCCACATATTGAAATATGGATATGTGGGTCATTATCTGTACAATTATGCACTTCCTTACAATATAATCCTTGAAGAATTTTTTAAATTTCAGAAATAAAAATTTAATGTGCTCCAGGGATTACTACTTCCCATCTCTCTGCCTGCAGGCATGAGAAAGCAAAATTATTCTTTTTCATGAAATAACTGATGCTGTTGTATTTGCCTTCCATGGCTCATTAATACGAACTTGTTTGGTCTCAGTAATTTACTCTTGACACAGTGCAGCAAAATACACACAGCTTCACTATGGATGAAAAGATTCTCCAGAAAAGTAAAAGAAGGCTGAAATAGGAGGCCCAATTTGACATTATAAAAGCAGGCATGTGTCTGTTCTACCCACACCACTTCATTAAAGAGCTGAGTGTACTGTCTGGGAAGGATAGAGAGAATCACATTTTGTAAAATACAGCAGTACATCTTGCATCTTCACCACAGGTGAGTACCTGGTGCTTGATTGGCAATCCAGTTGCTCTCATATAAGTAAGGGGTACTAGACTTTTCCCTGGCCTTCTTATTTATCTGGAAATACTTGAAATAAAGGGGAATGCTGCTGCACTTTAATACTATTCTGCTTGTACAGTAATCTGTAGATTCCTGTCATGTTAAGATCCTTCCAGAGGACATGCTTCTGGCCTACATTCTGGTTGTTTTCATGCCAGAAATAATGTCTGCTAATGAGAGAAGTTCTATGATGCTCTGTGAACTACTATAAAATACTGACTTCATAATTTACAGATGCTTCAATGTTGTTTTGTATTTGTGCTGATACCACTCAGTATTTAGCTTGATTGCAATGCCTGAATTAATTTATATACATATCTTCTGCAAAATACTATGGGAAACTGAATCAGTGAAGAGCTTGTTGAGACTAATTTTAAAGATACTTAGGAAAAAATTTATTGGGTGCTAGTTGTGGGCTTGGATGGGACTGGGTAGTCAAGGGAAGCTGTAATAATCAATTACTTATTTTAAATCTATAATCTCATCAGTGACATGGTGACTATCTGATTCAAGTGGTGGCCCTTAGGAAATATTTTGACAGTCTCAGCCAATTCACATGAATTTACATAAGGAAACCAAGACAAAATTACCAGATGTGAATGGCTCTCATTTTTGGCAGACTTTGCAGATGAATCTGTACTACAAAGTCTGACTCACTTTTCTAGGTCTTGGAGAGACCTAGCAGCTGAAGGATGAGACAAACTGGTAAAATGAGGAGTTCAAATTACTGCTTCACAAGCTGTTGGTGGTGTGTGGAAATATGAAAAATTATCTTTTCAGAGTAGACAGTCTTTTTCAGGAATTAGCACTATTTTTAAATTTAGGGGAAAAAATCCCTTATTTCTAGGCAGTAATGCTTTATGTAGCTTATCTGTGCTCATCTGTGGGATGTCCTCACCATCAAAAAGAACGATAACCCTATGTCATCTATGGGTTTAAAAATGGTGCATTTTAATTTAAATTGCTGGCTGTACAAAATTTATTTTATGCATAAAAGGGGCAAAAATTACATAGCATCCTGAAAGAAAGAATTCTTTAACATCCCAACAAATGTCTATAGCTATTACCATTAAATGGTCTAATTTACATTATTTAAATATAAATATCTAACATTTTAAACTCATCTATATTTTTCCTGAACCAGGAAATAACCCTATCTTTTAGAAAGTGAACAAATAAATCCTGACTTATTCAAGTATGTTTTACAACTCTTCCAAACGTTGGTATTCATTGAGAGACAAAACATTAGGAGAAATAGTGCAAAAAAATTTAGTTGAAATTGCTAAATGAAAATTGAACCTTTCTGGTTGTTTCCTTGTGAAGAAAGTATGATGTGAAGTAGTGACTGCAGTAGTACCCATCAATGCTGGACTTCTTGCAGTTAAAAGTAACTTTTGTAGAGAATTTTGCATGAGGGAGATGAAGCAGAAACTTCACTCCTATGAGCTGAACTTGTTCAGTTGCCAAAGTACAGCTGAGCTTTCCTTCAAAAAAAAGATGAACAAGGTCAGTGCTCCAAAATCACTGTCTTGTATTACAGTGATGGGAAAGGAATTTTATGGGACTGCATATTTTTGGAGATATCAAGGCAACAGCCAAGAGAGTTAGAAGTATTAGGAAGCAATAGAAACACCATGACAGATAGTATCTTCTTGCTGTATGCTTTGTGGTGCATGGCACATGACTTAGCACTTCTGAGCACCATTGCAAAATAAGATTTCCTTTGGTAACACATGTAATTATCATCATAGATACTGAATGGTAAGACAATGTAATATCTTCCTACAAGAGGTCATCTACTGGCTAAAACTTGGTGTTAACAGCAAGTTTTCTTGCTGTAAAGAATCCTATGTAAATCTCCATTAATCTAAGAGCACAAAGAGAAGCTCTCTCAGTCATCTGCATTTCTTTTGATACCCCTCAGTTTCCTTAGAAATAGCTACTGAGATCAACCTGCTAATTTGCAGCTTATGGTTTGGGGGACCACAGGATACTTTAGAGAGGTAACAATAATAAAATACAAGAAAATAATTAGTTTTAAAAGGGGATAAATCTAGAAACAACAAAAGAAAGTAGTGACAATCCACAGCCATAAGGGCTCTAATTGGACTTCCTGGTATCTTGTCAATACCAAATTTTGTTCCTGTGTTTTAAAACAGTACCCTGCATTGAAAATTGCCAGTGTCAAGGCAAAGGAGACATCTGTGATTGTGACATGTTTCAAGTATCTGTGTATAGGCCTGGAAGCAAAGACATGTACATTGATAAGCACCCAAAATTTCTGAGCAATGAAATCAGACTGTGTCTAATTGTAAGAACATTATGCGCACTTTGGTTTCTCTTAGATCCGATGAAAAGTACAGCCCTAGAAATGTCTAGAACCTCTCCTCTTCCGTGAAATACACAATCACATTTAATAGAGGGAAAGCCATGGCTGTGAAACTAGAAAAATTACTTTATAATTTGAATTTCTTTATTTTTGTTTGTCAGTTAATGTCTCTGTCACATTCCACTCATGTGCCCAAGTAGCCAGGGCAAGGGACATGAGCTTTTTTTTTCTACCTTCCTTTAATAACATTAAAAAGAATCAGTTTGAATAAAGTCCTGGGTGTGACTATCACCCAGAGTGGAAGGTAAAATCCTAGAAAGCAGGTTTGATTCATTGACCCTCCAGCAATAATGACCTAGAAAGGCCATTATTGCTGGAGGGTCAATGAATCAGATTTATGTACCCCAGTGTCATCAAACTCAGGTGTGTTTGAAGGTGGATGAAGCTCTTATATTTGAACCTTCTCTAATACTGCTGTTCATGTGCCATAGGCAGTGTACAAGCACTGAGTGTTCACCATAGGAAAAGGAACTTCCAGGCAGATTTTGACAGCTTTTATAGAATCTACTGCTGGTTGAAATCATCTCATAAAACAGTGGATGAAAGCCTAATTGATCTAATTGACTAGTCTGCAATTGTGCTGTCCAGGACTTGGTGCCAGTATTTGCTGAGTGCCAGGAAATTGGATCTGGGCTTCGGTGTGGACAGGTGTACTGTAGCTGTAAGCTTCCTCAGGCCAGTAATAGTTAAAGGGTTTAGACATCCGTCTATGGCACCTAAGGGGAAGATGGTGTGTATTCTTAATGTGGTTTGTAGGAAAGTCAAAAGGGATGAAAAATCCAAAAATATATCTGAAATTTTCCTGGTAGCTTTTCAAAAATTTTTTCAAAAACTATATGAGTTTCTCTCATTGACCAAACACTCTCACCAAGACTTCACTGCAGATACTCTTGAGTGCTCAAGGCATGCCTGTGGACCAGACAAAAGAGATTTTTCTGTTTCTGATAGCAAACTTCCTTCCTGTACAAAAAATTCAGTTTTGAAGCTGCAGAATGCCCTCCCCAGGCCTCCTCTTGCTACATGTAAGGTGGTGACGCAAGCAGGTGGAGATGCAAGCAGTGAACCTCTTTTATTACATCCTGGAACATTTGCCACTGAAAAGACTTGCTAAAGGAATAGCACTGAAAGCAGAAGTTCTGGCTTCTTCATGTTGAAAGAAATGTATACCCCTGTCTTTGGCCTGCCTCTGCATCCCTGAAGGCACAGTTGTGGGATATCTACATGATCCCCTTCAGTAAGGACCCAGTTCTTGGATGGTATAGTGTGTTTCTGGGGCAGGAGCGCAGTGTATGTCTGTCATTTATGGTTATTTACCCCGCTCCTAAGACAGCACCACTGCCACTCTCACTGGAGCTGTCATTTGCACCTTTCAGTGTATTCCTCTACAAGGAGGCAAGAGGAGATTAGCCAGGGCACTGTCTATAGCTCCTTGAAATGTGGAAGTCTTACCTCTTTCCATGCTTCCTTGCCTTTGTCTTCCCCAGCCATCCCCTGTTTTTCAGTTAGGGATGTGAAAAGTTACATCCCTGTCTGTTTCCTGTAACAGCTCTTTATGGATGTACAGAGCCATGACAGATTCCTTTGTGAACCTGCTTATGCTGCCAGTCTCCATCAGCCACCTCAGCTGCAACTTTCAAAAGATGACAAAAACCTCCAAATCTCAAAGTCCTGAATGCCAAGGTGGAGAGTTCGGCTCTTCTCTCTCACACATTTTTTACCTTTGGGGTATAGAGGCCACACAGGTAAAATTTCTCCAACTCCTTTTAGCCAGACTTTTCAAGGAGGCAAAAAAAAAATGAACAGGCACAAGAAAATGAGGGAGATTGAGATGTATTTTACTTGGAGTCTGTTTGGCTATCCAAGTCATCTTTGCTTGTGCTTAAAACTGACATTACAAACTTACTGTTGGGGGCATTTATTATTTACAATCACATCTTGGAGGAGTCTGTTTTTAAAATGGATCTGCAAGATCCATTTAGTCATTGTTGGTATGGAAAAATAATTTCACTCATACATGTGTCACATTAGCTTCAGTAGAAAAGACAGCCCCTTCTCTGTGGAGTGCATAACTGTGCCACATGTAAAAGGTTCCTACTGTACTGCTACAGCTGGAAAAGTTCTTCTCAAGGTCAAAGGCAAAAGTATATCCAGCACAGTCATGGCTAGTCATTTGTCATTTCCTATTTCATTAATCAGGAACATGCTGTTAGAAATCTGTGGAACTGTTGGTTTTGGAATGTAATTTTTTTCCAGTGTCTCTCATTTGACTATTGACATTTACTTTTCAGTAAAATTCTCTGAGATAAGAGAAGTGAATATTAAAAAAGTACAAGCCTGTGCAAAAATCCAAACAAGTCAAATACACTTAAAGGAAACAGCAACTACTTTACACTACAGAAATTTTTTACTACTTTGCTAAGCCAGCATTGCATATCTCAAGCAGTTTTCTCTTCAATTACCTGCTCTTGCAGGCGCTATATATAATGGAAGAATACCCAAAATCAACGAGAAAAGGACCACAGGAACAGCATGCAAAGAACTCTGTAATTAAAGAAACCTGCCTTCTCCAGTCAGTCTTAGGCTTCAAGCAGCTAGTACTGGAGATGCTTATTTTTGCTTATGATAGTGTGATGAGTTTAAAAAACTTTGGATCTCTCTTTCACTACAGGCTGTGATAGCATTTGCTAGCACTGAGGAATTCCTACAAGGAAGCCAATTATGTTTGGTTTTGGGTTTTAATATGTATTTTCTAGTAGAAGTGCTTATGCCCTTGAGAGTGCAGCTGGACAGTGTGCTCTGCTCTGAGCCACCTCAAGACTTCCTTGGGGTGCAGAGTGAGCTGGGAGCCCACCAGAGGCTGGGCTGCAACTCTGCAGCCACCCATCACAGGTGTTCCAGGATGGACAAGCAGAGGAGCAGTTCTGCATAATGGTCTGCTGCTCTCAGAAGACAGAAATATCCTCTCTTTCACAGGACTAGGCAGTCTGCCCCACCTTTTGCCATCAAAGTAGGCTGTGGGTCTGTCTGATGCCCCCCAGTAATTAACTCCTGTAAAGTAAACCAATTGCCTTGCTGAAGCCTAGATTTGGTCCATTTCAGATGACTTGGTTTGTGGCAAAGGGATAAAATTCATATTTCATTTTATGTAATTTGCCAACATTTATTTTTTGGGGGTGCTGCAGCAAAAGATTTCAGCACAAGGTTCCTAATTGGAAGAACTGGATCCTACATGGACCATTAAAAGAACAGAGTGCAAAGTAGCATGAACACTGACATAAGAATAAGAACATTGTATCACACTTCTAGGTAATTTGAAATTCATAATTTGCTCAGTTAATACCTAATACTTCATGTAAGTTCAAGTAAAAAAATGTAAGAAAATAATAAATTGGGGACTATCTTGTATAGGAAGTTCGAGAAATTTTTAACTCTGGTCTTGATCCTTGAGAAAGCCCTCTGGGATATATGTCATCATGTTCTAGGTCATATGCAAAGTGTGACTAGCTGCCAAACCATAAACTGTACAATGAGCCTTTCTTTTTCATGAAGATGCAGCTCAGCTCTTTCTTCCCAAGCACTATATTGCACTGATTTCTTCTGCAGTAATGTGTGTCTCTTAAAATATTTGTGGTCCTTTTTCCTAAGCTGCTAAGCGCTGGACGCTATGTTTTCTCAACGGCCAGATTTTTTTCTAAAGTGGACCAAAGAGAGGGACATATCTGTATTTCCTATTAATTAACAATAGATCTTGAATTCACACCTATTCATTGTAGATATGTTTTTAAGATCCAGTTAATTATTCAATGTAAACTATTATTCAGGGTGTAAACCTGTTAAATAAGTAAAAGCTTGCTGGTTTTGAGGGCTTTTATGTCAGCACTGCTTTATGTCTTCTGCTGTACCTGCAAAGCAGGTTAAACATTGATGCTGAAAGTTGAAGATGATGGCCCCATTACATGTGCAGTTTATCCCAGGGCATGTTGTAGTTTCAAGGAAAAACACTTGAGCTTTTGTCTCTTCAAAAAATGTTTACCTGGATTTTGCCTTACAAGGGCTTAATGAATTTCTGTGTTTTGTCAGCAGCTTGCATCTGTAAAAACAGTAATTTAGTACACTTGATGCCTGATCCCACAGTAAACTTGGTAAGGTCTGGACCTTCAGGCACTGCCACTTCCCTGAGATGATTCATGTAGAAATTTTGTCTTTTCTTTTTTTTGACAATCCTCAGCTCATTGTGACTTCTGGCTCTGCCATCTGCCCTGTCCCAGGGACATTGGAACAGGAATGAAAGTGCTTTAAGTGGTAGGACTACTCACCAGCTTTCAACTCTGTGCCAAGACTGAAGGGAATTTTAGGCTTTATCTTGGCTTGATGCTAACAGGCATTTTGGATCAAGTTTGTACTTTAAAATAAGTGTATCCTTTGGTTCTGTTCATGCAGCCTGCTGCTTGGTTTGCCTGCCAGGACTCATTTGCCACCCTGTGTCTGCAAGTGGATGACAAGCAGCAGCAAAGCTCTATTTCCATGTTACAGCAGCTTTGCAGGAACCATGTGTCCTAGGGGAAAAAAAAAAAATTTGGACAGAGACATATGGATTGATGTGTGGGCGGTATATCTATTGTGAAACTCTGCTGGGCACTACAAAATAATAAAAATTTTTGTTTACTTCAAAAAGGCTCTAAAATCTCAATTTTATTGAGAAATTCTTGACTTGTTGTAGATCAAGTTTGGCTTCCTAGTTCTCAGCCTCTGGTCCTTAAAGCAAATTACAAATGGTCCTCAAAGGGTCCTGCATTAGTGGAGACTCAAGACTGCCTTTTCTTATTTTCCTCGAGTTGCCTAACGTCCCTTACAGCAAGAGGGAAACAGACATAAGTGTAGGTCTTTGGTGTTGTTCAGGTATTTGCCTCTGACAGAGAAATGCTCCGTTGGGTATATTTACTTGTAAGTGCATTGTAAACTATATGCATATTTGCATGGGCCACAGATTTTAGCCTATGATCTTGGTCATAACAGCTCTGCTTGTGAATGCTATATGCAGAAGGAAAAGTTTGTCTTCATACCAATAAAAAATGCCTTATAAACCCCAGAAATCCATGAATAATGCGCACATAAGTATACATTAAATGGATATTGGTGGAAGAGGAGACAGGCCTTGCATGTCTTTCTTCATCAGATTTCCTGACTGAATTAAAAACCAGGTTCTGCTTAGCTGCTATTAACAGAGATAACTCTGAGCAGTTAATTTCTTGTCTGGAAAAGGGGTGGTGTTGCATTGGCAGTTTTTTATTTCTTATATAAAAACAATGGAAAATGAAAAATTTCTTGGGGGTTGCTTCAGTTTACTGTATATGTAGGAACCTTAAAGATAGAAAAGGTAAGGAATAAATTCTCTTCATCCCTAGCAAATCAGAGGCTCATTGGAAGGGAGAAATCTTGTAGCAGTGTCGTCTGTGCTCTTGCTAAATGGAACTGAAATGAGCAAGTTCATTTTGGTGCAGAGCAGTTATTGATTACTACCTGTTCTTTCCCCACACTTGGCACCGCTGGAGGCCCACAAGAAACACGTGCAAAAATGAAGAATTGGAAACATGTCCCAGTGCAAGGGTTAAACACACCTCACTTCTCTGCGCAGCCTTGGCTTGTGTGTAAATGACTGCAGCGAGAAGTGGAAAGACAGGAAGCAAGGAGGCTCCTGTCTCACCAGTGCCAAAACCAGTGTCAATATTGAGAGTGATCCTTTGGGACATCCATGTGGCACAGGGATTGTGAGCATCCCTAGAGCTAGCCCCGTGACAGAGAATTCTCTGTATGAGCCAAGAGGTAAATATTTTGTGTATCTGGACGCATGGATATAGAGAGCCATTAGCTCTTCAGGTATGAAATTGATATTCCTTGCATTACTTATTTTAGAGATTTTTAAGCTCATCCCGTAAAGTTTTGATGATGACTATGATATCTCTTAATAAAGCATAAGATATAGTTCTCCCATTTAAAGATAAAACAATGTGTGAAATGTTGCAGAATGAGGGTCATTTCATAAAGCAAAAGCAAAAAGCAAAAGAGTTCGCATTATGTCTTCATTTCCCTTCCCATTACAAAATCTAACATACTGCTGCCAAATGTCTTGGTGAGTCACTGTCCAGTAACTAATCTCTGCTATGTGAAAGGCATTCAAAACCACAGAACTGAAGCGCCCAGAGAATACTGTATTAGCTGGAAATTTTAAGTGTAAAAGGTACCAGTTGTTTTGTTTTTCTTATGGCTGCTACTTTAAAAATATTTCTAACTGGAAAATGGGAATCTGTTAATATGGGGAAGAGGGAACAGGGGGATTGACTATTCCTTTGTAAGTTAAAATGATTGTTGGACAGCAACAATTGTTGACACATTAATGCATAGAGTGTCCCTAGAAAATTAACTGCTTATTAGGCAAAGAAGAAAATCTTATTCCTATATAATTATTAAGAAATTGTTCAAACAGGAAAATACCATTTAGGTAGTTCTATCTCATTTATGGCATTCTTAATGACTTTTTAAAAGCAGTGGACATGGGAACTCTTTGAAATATCAATGCTGAAAGGAAGATGGCCTATGAGATTTTGTTTTATGCTGTGATTCTCTTGGATGTATTTCAGCTAGGATGGAAATCTGTTTTGTCTGCAGGCCCTCTCTGACAGGTGAAAGAAGTCCTGCATATTCCTCTTCCTAGTTCCTAAATGCAAGAATACCTTGGCAGCACATCTGAGTTATGTGCTGAGTTTATTGCGCTAAAGGTAATCTCTGCTGTTTGTGTGGATCAGGAGAGAAGCAACATAAACGTTTTGGAGGACTGGTTGCAGAGATTGTTCAAATCTCCTGGGAAATCTAGATCCACCCCTGTGAACATATCCTCTGCCACCTTCCTTATTTAGGAATAGCACCCTTCCTTTCTCTTCAAACCCTTCTTCGTTTCCTTTGCCCTCCTCAGGCATGGCTGAGGAAAGCTATATGATTTTCAGCAATCGCCTGGAGCCAGAGAGATTTTTGTTCACCTCCAGGTTTCAGCTGGAGGCTCGTTGTGGTACAGCATACCCCGTCTGCCCTCACACCCTCACACACGGGCCTGGTGCCCTCTGTTTCCTGTGGCACCTTCTGCAAAGGTCAGCTCCCTGCCTACTCCTTCTCAAGCCAAGAGCAGTAATGAACAACAACATGCATGGTTGGAAAATCATATGAACAGCTTTCTAACTGTGTGTGTGTCCAGAGTGCGCTAGAACAGATTGCAATGTACTCGGGGTTTTGTGTTTTTTAAACTTGTATCCTTAGTTTCAGGAAGCTTGGCTCTAGCTTTCACTGCTATTTCTGTAGCTCCTCCTTAGTACTATCACCAGTATTTCTGGCATCACATTTGCACATTTTCCTGCAGTCACTTGGACGTTCATGAACTGATTTGCTTGCAGGCTACTGGGAAAGCTCCTCTGCCCTCACAGTGAGCGCTGTTGCCATCGCCTTTGTCCACGCGGTGGTGTTGCATACTCTGTTACATAGTGCCTAATTCCTGACAGCTGTATTGCTTCTCAAATGCTGGGCATTTCCTTGGCCTGTGCTGCTTGCCAGAGCACGTGTTTGTTTAACACATGCTTTGTTTATATGACATGATTTGTTTATATGTTAACAACGTGATTTTTTATATGTTAACACGTGATTTGTTTATATGTTTGTTTTACATGATCTCCGTATTCTGTTCTGCCTGAGGAGTCTGTTTTGTTTTGTTTTAATGGACATTGTTAAAACAGAAGAATAAATTTTAGCAGCATAATATTATCAGTTGTCCCTTTGTATGTCTTAGGGCACCATTTGTGTGATGCCAGCCTCAGCTGCAAAGTCAGCTTAAAGTTTTGTGATACAAATACTTTGATATTTCTAAAAGAAAGGACTTGGTTACTACTTACATTAATTCTTTTAATGATTCTGTCCTGGTGCATGCTCTTACTCCGCCCAGACTGCTTTTAATATGTTTAGCTGTAGACCATGTCCTGGTCAGAGCCTACAATTTTGATACCAGTTTGCTTCATCATTTGCCTGAGCTAAGGCATCTGAGCACTGTTTCTCAGCTAATTTCAACCACTTCCAGTTGGCTGCTGTGAAAAAGCATTCAAGGTACAGCTCAGTGAAGCTGTAGACAAGTCTCCAGAGAAAAGGAGTGGAAACTTATGGTGCCAGATTTATTCCTTGAGACAGCAATTCAGGAAATGATGTCTTCTGTCTGGACTGGGCAACTTCTGTGGGTTAGAAAATATTTTTACTTTATGAAAGACGAGTTCCCTTTCAGGAACCTCTGTCACTTTCAGAGTGCAGCAAAATCCTCTCCTCTCCTAATGTAAACCAGAGTTCTACAGGGAACCAAGTCAGTGTTTAGAGCTCTAACTTTCCTCTTCAACCCTGAAGCACAAGCTCTTCTGACCTTTCACCTGTTTTCTGTCCCCATCAAAGAAAATTTAACATGTCCTTCCTTCCTTCCTTCCTTCCTTCCTTCCTTCCTTCCTTCCTTCCTTCCTTCCTTCCTTCCTTCCTTCCTTCCTTCCTTCCTTCCTTCCTTCCTTCCTTCCTTCCTTCCTTCCTTCCTTCCTTCCTTCCTTCCTTCCTTCCTTCCTTCCTTCCTTCCTTCCTTCCTTCCTTCCTTCCTTCCTTCCTTCCTTCCTTCCTTCCTTCCTTCCTTCCTTCCTTCCTTCCTTCCTTCCTTCCTTCCTTCCTTCCTTCCTTCCTTCCTTCCTTCCTTCCTTCCTTCCTTCCTTCCTTCCTTCCTTCCTTCCTTCCTTCCTTCCTTCCTTCCTTCCTTCCTTCCTTCCTTCCTTCCTTCCTTCCTTCCTTCCTTCCTTCCTTCCTTCCTTCCTTCCTTCCTTCCTTCCTTCCTTCCTTCCTTCCTTCCTTCCTCCCTTCCTGCCTTCCTGCCTTCCTCCCTTCCCTCCTTTCCCTCCCTTCCCTCCCTTCCCTTCCTTCCCTCCCTTCCCTTTCTTCCCTTCCTTCTCGTCCTCTTTTTCTCTTCTTTTTCTAAGGACAGTTAGCCATTTTCTAAGGACCGGTGTTTTGACATCAGCTGTTTTCCAGCCATTGGTTCCCAGCTGCTATTGTTGCTCACAATCACTTGGAAACTGCATGAAGGGCTGCTTTCATTCTCCATAGTGTATGTTCAGTGATGCCATTCTTCTTTTCTGTAGCTTGTTAATTGGTTTTCCCTCATACCATGTCCTGTTCAGAGACACTTGGAAGCAGAGTTTGACATTGCTTTACTTCCTTTTCTTTGCTTTTATTTCCCCCTTGTCCAAATGCAAAATCAGCACAGCCACCAGCTTCAGCTAGTTGTTCCATGTGCTTCATGATACAGTTCTTTAAGACAGCAAACAGTAATTTCTTGGAGGCAGGTGAGACTTTTGTAAGGATTGCATATCTTGATTATCACTTTCTTTTGTAAAATTTTCTAAATACTTCCACTTTAGTTCTCACTCCCAGGCCAATATGAAAGTGAAAAAATTCACTCATTGATTGTGGATGCTCATGTTCCTGTTGAAGTATGGAGTGTATGCTTTCTTTCTGTGAAAGTGATAGCTGGCTCTACCAGCGATGATTTTAGCTGGCCCAAGGGCTCTGTATAGGAAGGTAAATGCTCGAGTGCAGAAAGCTGGCTGCTTTGAACTGTAGGTGTAGCTCAATGCCTAAAAGTAAATCTCAGAGATAGTGTAACTCCGAGTTAAGATTTCAGAATGTGGGTCCCAAGGAATAGTTCAATACAATAAACATTTTGTCTTAGGGGTGGTCTGTGCTGTTCAGGACAAATAGAAAGCAGAATCTGCGCTTATTTATAAGAATGATGTGAATCCTTCTCTGGCAGAATTCGTCTGAAAATAGAGGTGAACTTGCTAAATTTTTTCCAGAGATATCTACTAACCTTAGTCCATCAGGTATGGTTCAGCCCTTGCCTTTGGTTTCTACTCTTCTGCTTAATATTTCCCCCAAATCACACATGAGTGTGAGTGAATGAAAATATGAGCTGTATGGCAAATCAAGGAAAAGACTTGTTTCATGAGCTTTCACTGTTGTTTTTATTTTCCTTTAATTCCCTGGGGAAATAGGCCATATATTTAGAAAGAAATAAGAGTATGTGTCTGAGAAAGTTCTCCTGCCTCCCTTTGTTCCTTACCATCAGGAGCAGGATTGAATCTGTGCTGTGGCCTGGCTCCAGTCCGTGGTAACAAAGCAAAACCTTGGGTGGCAAGCCAAGAAAGCCTGTGCTAAGAAACAACATGAGGGGCAAAGAAACCATATGCTCTCATGAGTGTCTTTGCATCCATTTTTGCTGCACAGTTGTGACACTTTGGTGTAAACATCTCTGAGCACTTTTACAGTTCCTCTGACAACAAGCAGGAATCAGACAGAAGGGTGTAGTTTGGCTTCCAGGGTAAACTTGCCTCACAGTGAAGAGGGGTGGCAAGAACCTACTGCCAGAGGCAATGTCTCACACCCTGTAGCTCCAGGAAAGTTTGCTCCCGCTTCCAGTGTTGACAAGCTGGTCTCCAACATCTGACAGTCATGAATGCCTGGACACAGTTCCTCCTGGCACTCAACATTTCATCTACATCTCTCTCCCTTGTTCACACTTTGGGGAGAAGCATCACTCCCTTTTGGATGTAGAGACACACTCTGACTCTCTGCTGGGTACCAGGCTCAACTGGAAGCTCAGCTGGAAGAAGTCTGGGCACTGCATTTCCGCTTGCAATTTCATCGAAATTGAAATCTGCTGTAAGCTTGATGAGGCTTGAAGTCAGGCTGTGAAAGTGCAGAGCACTTTGAAATTCTTAAAGGAATCTGAGTGTCTTAAATATATAGCATTTCATTACTGATAGTGGTCTTGCTGTTGTTTTGGGGTTTTTTGCTGGCATTAAGTTTCAAGAGAAAGCCAGACCTCATGGCTAAAACTTCATTAGTTCTGTTTCTCTCAGCTAGCTTGTAGCCTATTCATCTTTCCTATACTTAAATAATTTGCATGACTGTCACATTTCTGCAGCTCTTTTTTCTTTATTGTGTTTTCATGTTGGCTAATAGCTTATGCTATTGTCTTTCTTGAGAGTGTCCAAAAAATTTGGAACTGAAGCAAATATTTTTGGGCTCTCTCTCTGGAACATCATCCAAGTATACATTCTTTATTAAAAGCTTCTTCCTTTGGGTAACAAGGCCTTGAGACCTTCCCTATGGAAGGGCAGTAATTTAATTTCTTGGGTCTATCCTCAATGGCTTGCCAATTTCTTATGTAACACGAGAGATGCTTTTTGCTTGCAATGAGGAGCAGTTCTGAAGATTTCTGCCTTCTCCCTCCTGCAAGCTATGCCTTTTCTATCCCCAGAAGCAGGCAGGGCACCCTTACACAACGCAGTAGCAGATCACTCACTTTGTCCCTTCTCCAACAGGATTTTGGTGATTCAGACATTAGCAATACCTGCGCAGCAGGGAGACTGGCTGGAATGGGCACCTTACACAAGCTTTAATCAGGAGATTTTCTGTTATCACTGTATGCTTATGTAGGAATATCAGCATTTCCTATTTCAGCACACAGCAGTGAAATTTGTCAGCTGATTTTTCTCTCTCAGAGTTAAGGGGAAATTGTCCCTTGTTTGTTGCACAACACAGCTATCCTGCTACCTTGTATCTTGTTAATAAGTTTAATTCTGATTCTAACAGACTTTCACTCACAAAGCTCTGTTTTAGTATCATGGAATATATTTCTTCAGTTATCCCAATCTAATGATAAGCATCAAGATAGAGGACTTCTGTTAATCTGAGTTTACAATTAAAAATTGAGAAGACATTGATACCAATATGGGAGTATAGTTGGATGCGGGAACAATATACAGCCTTTGTGGGGCTGTTATGCAGGCAGCTGGGCACAAAAATGAAGGGTGAAAGTGTCTTCTCTGGTGCTCTGCAGGTGTATGGAACAAAAAAAATGAGGAAATCTAAATTTTTCGCATGGCCTCTCTGACATGAGTGAGAAGCAGAGTCCCGTTAGGCCCTCTGGTTAAATGCCACACCCCCATGGTAATGCATTGCTGTAGTAGCTCTTCACTCCTGTTTCTTTCAGGAAGACACTAATGAACGGTTAGGCCAAAGAACTTTCATACTGATGAGAAGAGCTGGTGTGCCATGTATTCAGAGCTTTCATTCATTTTCTTCCAAGAACTGACTTATCTTAGCATTGCATCTCTACCGCTTTCAGTGTAGCAGAGAAGTAGGCCCAGACTTGCTCTTGTTCATGGCTAGCTAGCAGCTGCTGTCAAATCTTTTTTGAGTGAAGTATCTAAACTGAGACATAAACCAGCAAAATTGGTGCTTGACTCCTTGCCTGTTGATAAATGAGAGACAAGTTCAGAAGTTCAACAACTGTCATCTGGCTAGGAAAATTCTATAAATTGAGAGCAATTTAGTTGTGCCGATTGCTCACTTCTTTTTAGCCACACGTGATTTTCAGACAAAGGTACTGTAGACAAATCCTTCCTGGTGCAGCTCTTGCTTGTTCTCATGCTTTGCTGTCTAACCACAAACTCCCAACTCTGGCTGAGATGAGATATAATTAAAGTCAATGTAAAATACAATTCTCTGATTTTTCAAAGGCGCCAATTTAAATTTCATTAAAGCTCTTGAATTTGCATTTCTGATACCAGGTACAGAATCAGCCATTACCTGTTCATGTGTATAGAAAACTTATGCTTATGTGATAGCTGTCAGCAATTTTGTTTGGTTTTAACACCTAAAACTGGCTCACAGTTAAAAACTGGTCTGGCTGAGTAAACTCAGTCATAATACATCTACAAGGTGAGCTTTGCTAACAGACCAAGTTTAAATTATTTGGTGGGACATGCAGTAGGAACTCAACTAGAGGTCTTCCCAAAACCTGCTTTTGAATCTTATTAGAAATGTCATGAGCCCTAAAGCAGGGGGACTGAAGTTTCACACACTACAGCTTCTAGTGTTCTTATGTATTCACTTCTACTCGAGGTTGACCAGTGTGTGACACAACTCTCAACACCACTGAATAGACAGAAAAGTGGGTGATCTCAGATATATGAATATCACTATCAAAATGGTGCCAGCCACATTATTTGAATTCTGTAGGAATTTTTTCAGCTCATAAATTATACATCCACTTAAAAAAAAAAATCAATAACTCAGTTTAACAGAGTCAAATTTCTGCATTATGGTAGGCACATCAGCTACGGATTTACATGTCAGAACTCAGTATGGTACAATTTGGCAAGCTGAGTTGTCTACTGACTCCTAATATTCTGATAAAAACCACAACGTATTTCTTGTGCTGCTGAAACCTGCAAATATTAATGATGTTTGCAGAGAATGTAAGATAAGTTATCTCTGGTGTCATCGTACTGACCACTCCAGAGTGATGAGTCTGTGTGGTTTGTTTTGCAGAAGAGGCTGTCTTGGAAAAGATAAATAAAAGACTTCCATAAAAAATCCTCCTGAGATCAAATAATTCTTAATATTTTCAATCCCCTGGAGCATTTTGTTTTACAGAGGAAAATTAAAATTTTAGTGGCATTTTAAATGCTGCCATTCAATGGAATGGAACAATAACAAATAGTAGAGTATTAAGTATTAGTGTTATGGCATATCAGGGCTATATTTTTTTAATTTACAAAACATTAAAACTTTTTTTTAAAAACCGTTGTACATCTTTCATCAGCTTTAACTGAATAAAATATAAAATTTACTTCAGTTTCACAAATAACTCTGGAGATGAAATAATCAAATCAGGACCCAAGGCAATTATACTTAATCAGGTTAGAGTATATGTGACACAGATGGCTGGTATTAAAGAAAAATTCAGTTCATCTTTAGTTATAACAAAGAATGAATGAAAGGAAACAACTGACTTCCTTCACAGCATTCAGCTGGGCTACAATTCAGACATTTATTTAGTTTGATACATTTAGTGTCAACCTGTGCTGTTCTGATATTCTAGGAATCATCCTGCATAGGGTGCATCAGTATTCACTCATGCAAAATTTATTGGTAAGGTAGCTTAACTGAGCAAGCAATGGAAGCCTAGGACAGCCGGGCAGTGCTGACAGTATAGGAGTACCTTCCTGAGGCCATGGTCCCTTAGTCTCCTTATCATTTTGAGTAAATTTCAGGAATGAGTGTTGTGCTTTGCTTTTGATGTCCCTTGGAAATGCTGGCCAGCTGTCTGGTGGAGGTTAAAAACTGCTGCTATTTCCTTGGAATGAAAAGTGAAAAGCTCTCTTTGATTGAAAGTTAAATTATACAGCCAATGACATATATCCAGTTGCCTTCATTTTGAAACAGGACTCAGTTGAAGATACAACTACTCATAAGAAATTTGCTTGGAAGTGAAATGCTTTCCTCAATCCTCATGCTCGGACCTTGTTTCTGATCTGTTCACATCCCTCTCTCTGTGTCTCTAAGGCTGGAGAGCAGCCCTGTGAGGAGGACTTGTGGGTGCTGGTGGGTGAGAGGCTGGACATGAGCCAGCCATGGGCACTCCCAGCCCAGAGAGCCAAACGTGTCCTGGGCTGCATCCAGAGCAGCGTGGGCAGCGGGGGAGGGAGGGGATTCTGCCCCTCTGCTCTGCTCTGGGGAGAGCCCACCTGGAACCTGCATCCAGCTCTGGGCTCCCAGCACAGGGAGGACATGGACCTGGAGCAAGTCTGGGGGAAAATCACTACTTTGATGAGAGGGATGGAACACTTCTCCTGTAATTAAAGGTTGAGAGTTTTTTCAGCCTGGAAAGGAGAAGTCTTTGAGGTGACCTAAGTGCAGCCTTCCAGGACCTGAAGATAGCCTACAAGAAATACAGAGAAGGACTTCTTTTTATGAAGTAAAAGGATGAGGTGGAATGGCCTTGAAGTGAGAGTATTAGGAAGAGGCATTAGGAGGTATTAAGAAGAAATTTTTTACCGTGAGGTTGGAGTGGCACTGTCAGAAGCTGCCCAGAGTAGCTGTGGATGCTCCATCCCTTGGAGTGTTCAAGGCTGGGTTAGATGGGGTTTGATCAACCTGGCCTAGTGAAAGCTGTCCCTGTCCACAGCAGGGTGTTTGGAAATATACGATCTTTAGGATCTCTTCCAACTCTAACCATCCTATGATTTTATGACGCTGTACCAAACAGGAAACGCCGGACTTTACAATATGGAATACAAGGCATTGCAAAACACAGTACTTTACAAATAACATAACTGGAATGCTTTCCATACACACACACACCATGGAAAGGTTTCTATTGGAGGCAATGGGCAGAGGGTGATGGACCCCAGCAATGTGCCATGGCATGGATCTGGAGCAGCAGCAGGGCCAGCCAGCTGGTTGCCTGTGCTTAGCAGTGATGGCTCCCAAGAAGTGCTGTGTGTGTGACCCTGCTGTGTACGATGCATGGTGCCAGAGCTGTGATGGGGGCTGCACTACAATGCAAAATCATTGAAACAATATTACAGTACAATACCAAACCAGTGATAGTACAGTATATGCCATATAATAAAGAAAATGCATAAAGTAGAGTGAAAGAAACCATCCAACAAATGCTATATGGCCCACTATTACTGTACACATTGCAAAAAGATCTACAATGGAAAAGTATAAAAAGCACAATGGAAAATATAACATGTAAAAATGCAGAATATTCAATACCGCAGGCAAAATAGAATGAACTGTGAAAAAAAAAATCCCAAAACAACACATCACAAAGCATCCATAAGTCACATCCAATGCAGTCCACACCATACAGTGTGATATAAACAATACAACACGACACATCCAACATATAAACATATAGACAATACTACATCCAACATGTAGCACAATACAAAATAGGAGACAAATGGAGACAACATACATTACAGCACCAAAGAAACAACTGCACAGTACAATACCAAACCCCGTAAAATACATACAGTTCAATAGAATGTGTGCCTAGGATTGATCAAAGGTTAAAGGGCATTGTGAAGGCATTGACCATATGCCTCTTTTTAAGATAGTCTCAGGTATGGGGTATCAAACATCTCACTAAGATGCCTGTTCCAGCGCTTGACCTTACCCTCTTGGTAAGGAAGTGCTTCTGAATCTCACAGGTCAGTTCCTCACCCAACATAACATGCACCTGATCATCTCACAGATGGGCAACTTATCCAGAAATGCTGTAAGGAACAGGATCAAAGGAATTACAAAAATCTAGAAATGCCACGTCCACCCCTGTCCCTTCACCCACAAGGCAGGTGGTCTTATCCCAGATTAGTGAGGCATGGCTTTTCCTTTGTGTACTTGTGCTTACTGTTCCTGATGATTGCGTTTCCTGTCAGAAGCACACAGTACAATTTTTATAAGTTTTCCAGGAACTGAGTTTAGACTAACAGATGTGTACTTTCCTGAGTCTTCCCAGTAACACAGTGTGGAAATGGTTCAAAAATGGGTCAGGAGAGGTTCAGACTTGACATTCAGGATATTTCTTTTGCATTTTCGAATCCATTATTTTCCCAATGTTTTACCATTTCATCTCTTGTGTAGAATACATTATTATGTTGTTGTATTTTTGGATTGCTATACAGACATTTAATATTCCAGCTTTCAGGGCTGCATAAAAAAAATTCCATGCGAATCATGCAATATGTCTTCACTATGCCTGTATAAATGTTTTAATTTTTTAAGAATACATTAAATATATCCCAAACATTATGTATGCTAATAGATTGTATATTATATTGGACTGCGTGTTTTATGGTATTTACTGTCTTAGTTTCTTAGTCATGTGTATGTCTTATTCCAATGGATTGAGTGGTATTTTGTACTGTATTTGGAACTCTCTGTATTTGTATTTGTATTGATACTGTTTGTATGTGTGGATTGCACATATTGCACTGTCCTGCATGGTGTGGCGTTGTATTATATTGCACATATTTTGTGTTGCACTGCATTTTGTGTCATGGTATGTATAGTATGTATGAATTTGTACTGTGCTATGTATGAATTTGTACTGTGTGTACGGCATTGTCTGTTATCTATTGGACTGCAAGGTATTTTGTTTTGTATGCAATCACTCATGGGGTACTCGTGGTATTCCATGAGTATTGGCATGGTACTGTCTTGGATGGTGTTGTAAGCTTCAGAACTGGATGGCGTTGTATCATATGGAGTTGCACGTTTTGCACATTATGCATGTATTTCAGTGAATAGCGCTTGTGGTATTGGTATGTGTTGAGGTATTCAACCGAACCTCTGTCTCTGGAATCAACCAAACCACTGGGTTACTTACCCACCCATACACCAGCAGCCCAGAACTGCAATGGTAAGATAAGACACAGGCTAATTCATACCCATCTGTTGTACTCCCCACATCAACACTCAGGAAAGAAAAACAAGGCAGCATGTAGCTGTTTCAAATAATCACTGCTGCTTTTATTCCCCACTATCATAAATCTGTCATCCTTTGTAGTGGTTTCTGAATGCCATTTGTCCTGTGTGCAATATAATGAACTGATACCCTGATTCCCCACCATCCTCACCCACTTTCTCCCCAGCCATAAATTTTGCTCTGCTCACTTTGTTCTATATAGTATTTCATTTGCATTTGTATCATCTAGATTAGACTGCCTACTGGAGACACTGATACAAATGAGAACAAAGTTCTCTTTTATACCAATCTCTTTAACTGAATCTTCGCAGAACTTGGATTGTATAATAAAGGCTAATGGGGAGACCATGTTCAGGAGTGTCTTAAAACAACTTCTAAAAGCCTGCTCCATTTCTTTGCACACAAATAATAATGAAGTCCTACAAAAACAAGATTTCTGCCACATAAATCTTGCTGTGGAATTACTGATACCAAAAAGTGAAATGTATGTATTGTACATACTGCGTTGTACTGCATAGTATAGTGCTCTACTTGATTTAAGATGGTTGTGATTTTTACACATTTCACATGTGGTTCACAGCATAAATATAGCTATTATACAGATTTTTGAGAAGTTTGTGTTGTTTGATTTTTGTAGAGTGTGTTTTCAGCTCTTCATCATTATTCATTATGTTTTTGAACTGCTGTGTTCCAGAAAGCTGCTTCTGAGACTTATTAATTTTAAATAATATATGTGTAATGTTCTGGCTATAGCATGTTCTTTTTGAAAGCTAGATTTTAGAGGTGTGTAGTCAAAGCATTTTCCCCAGCTTCTTTTAAACTGTCTTGGGACTTGGAAGACATTCTTCCTTCAATTTTGCTAAACTTCAGTTGCTAAAAAAATTCCAAAGGAAGTCTTGTTTGCAATTTCATGGCTGCCTCTTACTACCATTTATGAACACAATATGCAGTGCATTCCTCTGTATCTTTGTTGAAGCAGTATCTGAAAACACCATGTGCTGATAAAGCACAAGAAGTATTTTTAAAGCATGTCAGGGCTGATGCATATCTGCCAAATTTCTAATCTGTGTTAAAACTCCATTTGTGTTAAAATGAGAGAATGAGGTTTAGATTAACTAATGGATAAAAACAACAGTATTTTGTGGTGATGTGGAAGTTCAACAACCCTGAGTGAAATTCTACGGTCTCAAATCTTCATGAACAAAAAGCAAAGGCCTCTATAAATTCTAGCTGACAGTAATATATGTAGCTTGTTTCTTCCTTATGTGAAATCTCTGTCAGCTGTGAGCTGTTTTCACTCATGCAGTCTTGCTTACTTTGATTTATTACTCTTTTCTATTAGTAATTTAACTAGATAGCTAAGCTTGGTTTAGGACTTCAGTGCAGACTTTGGCTGACCAGAAAGGTATTTCTCAAAAAAGTAGTGTTGTTGTCCTTTCACTGTGGTGTAGTTGAAACTGAAAAGGCCACCAGTTTACAGAACACCTAAGGTTGTTAGAAATGGCTTATGTTCAAGGGCAAATGGAATTGTTAAAATCAAACCCCTAGTAATTTGCAAGGAAAAATGTAAAAGTTGAAAACAAATGTGCATAGGTGACTCCTTAGAGGAGAGCACACAAACTGAGCATTTGAAAAATGTGCAGTATATTTAGGCTCAGGATTAGGTTATACATATGATAGCACATCTTTAGTTGCCAGCTATGCAGAGGAAATGTAGTGTTTGTCTGCTGAGTAGCAATCTTCTGCCACTGGGGAACACAATCGTCCTAGGTGAGGATTCTGCTCAAAGCAGTCAGCTGCTGATAGTTTAGAAGTGCTGATAAACATACTACAAAGAATTGCAGAGACTCAGCGAGAGGATGAGCTTTCCTTGGATTTTTCCCTGAGAGATCTTTTACTTGCTGTCTGTTCTGGTTTCATAAAAAGTCCTTTTCCAGCTTTCTTGTGGGCTTCTTAGGCACACTAGAAAAGTGCTATAAGGTCCTCCTGGAGTCTTCTGCCTCCAGGATGAACCATCCCTGCTCTTGCAGCCTTTTTTCATAGGAGAGGTGCTCTAGCACTGTCTTTGACACACATCTGACGCTGAAAAATACTCTGGAAGCAGAGTATTTGTAGAGATGCAAATCCAAAATTAAGATGACTAAAGAGAAGGATTACAGTGTGAAGTTTTAAGTGAACTACTATAGGTCGAAGACAAGAAAACAGGCCTGAGATGCTCAGTTAATTCTTATTAGCAGAGGAAACTGAGAGATGACTATTACCAATGCAGAAAAAGGATATTAGGAAGCTTATAAGACAGAGGAATAATGGGATTCAGTGGCTAGGAGCTGAAATTTGACAATTTCAATATTAAAATAAGAACAAAATCTCTAGCAGAATAAGGAAACATTTAAAGAGCCTATCAGAGAGGATAGTGAACTTGCTATTGTTTGTTAACTTTATAGAAGATGACATGTCTACAATGTTAAATTGGATTCTGTAGCTTGAATATGTGGCTCAGACCTTGTTAGTAATTCCTGAAAATACATTAAACAAAAATTATATAAATTCAGATCACTACTTCAGTAAACTGATGTATCTACACATAAAGGTTATTTTGGGCTTCATACAAATATTAATAGTATCTCAACATTTAGGCAAGTTAAGGACAAATTATTTAGATGGCAATAAGCAAGCAATAGAATTGCATGTCCAGTGCATTCCAGCAAGGCCCTGACCTTCTAGGGAAAAAAATTATATCGTGTGCTATCTGTACTCTAAATGTGCTGAAACACAAGAGAGCTATTTTGTTGGTTAATGACAGTTCCAGGTTGTGCAGATATTGGACAAAAGGCCTTCTAGAAATGAATCTGCCGGTCTCTGGCAGCTCTCAGTTCTGTATAAAAATGAAAAAGAAATAGTGGAGTGATGGATTACAACAGGCTCCTGGACACTTTCCTGCATACTTTCCTGGATGCTTTTTTCATTGCCCCATTGAGGATTAGAATTTGTGAAGAGGAGAACAAAAAGCCATCTCCAGGTTTTGGGGATGTATATGGCCTGGTAGGGCAACAGAATATTACTTCTTAGTTAACACTGTTGGTTTCGTTTCTGCTGGGCACAGGGAAAATGTTAGTAATTATTATGTTTAATAACAATACTTAATTTAATACTCATCATTGTATTCTACAGATTCTTTCAAACTTTTTCACTTGCTTTGCTTCTACTTCGGTGGTTTTGCCTGGTGTTTTGAGAATCTTGTGTTCAGGAAAACCAGAAAGGGAATAAAGGAGGGAAAAGACCACAACAATAAGATATAGTCAAGTTAGTGGCCTGATTAGTGGCATGAAAAGAATAATTGCTCTGGAGAGTAACAGTTCAAACACTGCAAGTTACTCAGCAAAGAGAAAAGGTGAAGTATTTGTCTTGGGCATTTACTGTAAAAGAAAGTGGTGAACTCTAGATCTTTATACAACATGTGTGCCATCATTTGCTGTAGCAGTGTATTTTGTGTGAATCTGCTAGACTTCCAAAGCTTCAGCAAGTTGCTGAGGATTCTTTACAATAAAACTGCTTCTATTTAAATGTCAGCTATCTAACGTCATTTAAATGGAACATAGAACACACAGTTTCTGCTTCTTTTCCCTTACTCACCTCTGTGTTATATACACTGTATAGTCCACAATGACTGCTTGAAGAAAACATTAAGTTTTCAGCAGGGCACATTTGCAGGGCATATTCACTCTAGATGTTATTGTTCAACTAAAATAAAGGTGAAATGGTTTTTACAGGGTATAACCTAGAACCTGCTTCCCACAGAAATTTAAATAATGAGAGTGTACTATAGCAAATATAGAATATGCCAGACGGGAAAACAGGATATAGAAAGTCGAAAAACCAGGCAAAATTAGACTGTGGTGCTGTCTTGGGCTTGAAAATAAAGTTGCTATTAAAATAAAGGGACATAATAAACAATTGAAGTGGAAGCTGATGCAACTCAACTGAGTGGTTTAACTGCTATTAAATTCAGGACTATGCAGACAGAATAATCCTGGAATAGGTTGTTTTGGTTTGGAATTAAAGGAATTACCTGCAGATTGTTCTTTGTTCTCCTCAGTTCTCCTCTATATTTAACTGAATCTGTCTGGGGAATGTGTTGTCATGGCAACCTGTAAGTTAATCTTGATGTTTCGGACTTAGAAGTTACGTTACTATTAAAACAGAATTCAGGAAATATATAAACACAAATTTGTTTCCTAAACACAATTTTAGATTTCTTTTTAGATCAGGGAAGTATTGTGTTTCAAAGAGAAAAGTTAGGCACACAAAACTATGGTCAATTACATGCACACAACTTTACCACTGCTGTGATTATGGGAGATTTAGGTGGAAGGTGTGCAGGGAGGGTTCCTAAATGAGAAGCAGGAGAATAAGAAATGCCTTGGAGGCTTTGAAAAGTGAAGAGTAATGCTGCTGAGTGAGGCCACCCAATATAACACTGACTCCTGCCAAATTCAGAGCTTTGGTGTTGTCTTTTCTTTCTGGAGACAGCATTGCCTAAAAGTCAGGATGTCTGATACTGTCACAGGAAAAAGTAAGCAAGGGACTCATGCAGTTTTGCAGTCCTGCGTATGTGTATACTTTGAATTTACAGGGCTGTCTCCTCCTTCCAAAATCTCAATGTGTCACTCTATTGCTGCAGCCTTTAGAGGTTTCTCTGTGCAGTAAGGCCTCCATCCTGGTGTACATCTCTTCACAAAAGGAGAGACAATCATCAGCTTGGCTTGAGATTGGTATTGCATGTGGTAATGACATTCCTGAATGAATGAAAAACTTGCATCTACTATTGCTGGGCTTAAAATGTTGTCTATGGGCGAAGAGATAGTACACCTTCTGTAAAGGCAAGGCTGTATTTTTAATGCAATTGAGAGTCTCATAATTGGGTAGGGGGGAGAGGAATAAAAATAAATTAAGTCCAAACTCTTAATTTTGTACTGTTTTTCTTGGTGAAAAATTCTTTCATACTTTCTCCTGGAAGTAAGTGTGGTAATTTCATCCCGGTGGTGATATGCTGTGGTGAGTCATCAGTATGAGTCTTTCACTATTATGTGACTTTTTTATCTCTTGTTACCGGGCTTGCAAGGGTTCCTCAGGGGTGAAGAGAGAGTCATTTAAGTTAGAAAAGACCTCCAAGATCATCATGTCTGATTACCTGCCCTACCATCTTGTCTACTAGACCATGGCACTTAGTGCCACGTCCAGTTATTTCTTGAACACCTCCAGGGATGGTAACTCCACCATCTCCCTGGGCAGCCCATTCTGACATGATCATCCTTTCTGTAAAGAAATTCTTCCTACGTCCAACCTGAACCTGCCCTGGTGTATCTTGACACCATCACCTCTCATCCTGTTGCTTGTTACCTGGGAGAAGGGACTAACTCTTTGCTTACCGACATGCATTTTCAGCTCTGCTGTTTTGTCATTGGTCTGCAACGATTAGGTCTGTATTTACGCTTTTATGGCACTCATTCAAGCATTCTTTTTTCAAGTCTTTATAACCCTAAACCAAATTTGGCCCGTGTCCAAGATGTTTCTTTTGGTGACTGTGGGGAAGTTGCTTATACCCAAGAGGAATGAGTGCCAAGGCCCTGCCCTATGTCTCCCCATTCCATGCCTCAGAACTCTACACCTCTTCCTGTGTCTCCACTTCTGAAGCCTCCACCTTTTGTACCAGGTCTTTATTCCTATACACAGTCTCATTATGCTAGAGCCAGAAATTTCATGTTTTACTGGAAGTAAAGATTTGTTACTTCTACTTGCATAATGTCATGGCTGTACTGTATGAAGAAAGTAAAATAAAGCAGCAAACTTGCTGGAGGAAGACTGGCCATCCTCAGTCCTGAGGACTTGTAAATTAAGTACAAGACTTCTGACCTGTAGGCAGCAATGACAACATTATATTACACGGTTACATGGTTATAGAATGCCTGAGTAAAAGTCTATAGAAAACAGGTCCTATTGTTCGTCTCCAAGTTTATCACAGCAAGCATTTCAGTCTTGAACCTGTTATCTCATTATTCCATTATTCTGGGAATTGGTCATCCTTATTTTGGAATTTGTCTGGACACATTCTTGAGTCTATACAAAATGCTCAGTCTTCCTGGAAATACCTGTTTGTCTCTCTTCACCTGCTCAGAAGAACAATTTTTACTTTGCTATTTCATTAATAAAACATTGTAAACTTTCCTAAATTATGTCCACTGGTTTTTCCAGTCATACAGGAATGCAGCAAACACTGATGATTTGAAGACTTCAGATCTTAAAAAACAGTACAATCTGATATGTTCTTATGTTCTGATATTGTTCCTTTTCCATTAAATCCTCTGGCATCTGAAGTTAGCCAACTATTCTGGTGCAAGCTGTGCTTTGAACCCAATTTTCCTTTTCCATGGGGACAATGAAAACTCACACTTTTTTCCTTCTCACTGAAAGAAATCTATTGGATTTTTGCATCAATTTCCAGGACAGGAAAACACTTTTGTCAAGCAACAGGAATGATTCATGGAGGTCTGTTTTCAGATCTGGACTGTTCATGCTTGAATAGGAGTAGGCCTGCCACATCTCTACTTATTCAATAAAGAACTTTGGCTTGAGTATTCTTACAAATGTTTATGCAAAACAATAAAGCCTTTCCCCCACACTTGTGATAAATTTAAAAAATGCTTGATAATTTGCTGATTTAGTTTCACAGTGAACCTGCCACTTGCTACATGGGTTTTTCACACTAACCTTTGGACTATGTTACCTCTGGCCTTTGGGAGACTCCTTATGCTATTTGTATCCACTTTAACAGGACTCAGCAAGTTACATTTCACATACATACTGCATGATTAGGAGGAGCTGATGTACTGAGGTAGGAATGAACTACAAAAGAAGATCTTAATCTCATACCCCAGGTGTGTGCTTTGTGAAAGCTTTGAAACTGTTCATCACTGTAGGTTCAAAGATTCAGTTTGTGCTTTTCAGCTTATTTCATCAAAATTTCCACCTATTAGATTGCGGAAGAAGAAGCTAAAACACCAACATGAAAGAAGCTTCAAGTTGCATCTGTCACATTAAAGAGACTTGGTTAAAATAGCGGTAAAAAGCATCGCACAGGGGATTTGTTGGATTTATCCAGAAAAAGACAGCTTTCCTTTGCCTGTGGAGAGAATGATTAGCAAGGTATGAACACATGGAGGCAGAGAGAATTCATTAGATTCAGGCCCTAAGTAAACAGGATTCTGCAACATTAGATCTCAGTTTGTGGAATACAGTGATATTAGCTGGTTATGTGATGAACTTAGGCAAAGACAATTTTTAAAGTTCATTGTACATGATTTTTCTTTTTTTTTTTCCTTTTTAAAAGACCTTGGCACTTACCCTCATCCCACTGTTTTGTCCTTCTTGTGTGTGTCTTTAGTGGTTTCTGAACTGCAGCTACCTGTAAATACATTCTCGTCTTCAGTATCATACTTTAAATATGGCAGCTAACCCTGCTCTCTGAGGGAAACTCACTTAGCCTGCAAAATGCCTATCTCCTATGAAACTGCACTTCCACATGTCAGAGGGATTTCACCCCTTTCTATTTTGCAACCAAATAAATGCTACATTTTCTTGGTATTGTTTAACTGAACTAGTTTCCCCAAGCCCAATGTTTAAGGGTTCCTTTCCTATACCTTTGTATCTGGACAAATTTTCTGATTCTCTCATGTAAGAGAAAGATGTATTAAGGAAAAGGACAACCCAGCATTTCTTAACTTGGCCAAATGAGCTTGCAAGTATGGTTTCACTGATTTTGAAGGCTACTTTCAGTAGCTTATCATGGGCAGTAGCTTTCACAACAAGAAGGACTATTATTGTTTCTGTTAGCAAGGTACTGCTGTTAAGCATGAAATGCTATTAATCCAATGCTGAAATTATAAAACTATTGTTATTTTTGAATACCATGAGAACCAACTCTGAATTCATCCCACCAGGTTTGATGGGAATTAAACCATGTTTACAGCGTGCTAACTGGCAGAGAGGCAAGACAAATGGTTTGGTGAGTCTGATGATGAGAAGTTTCCAAAGGTTAATGAAGAGATAAGGTTTGTAGCTGTCGTGTTTGACACTGGCCAAACTCCAGGCACCCACAAAAGTCACTTGCTCACCCTCCTGTGCCACAGCTGGGCAGAGGAGAGAAAAAAAAGTAATGAAGAGTTAATGAGTTGAGATAAGGACTGGGAGAAAATACTCCAAGGACAAAACAGGCTCAACTTAAAGTTGAAAAGGGAATTTATTACTGACAGGATCAGAGGACAACAAATGAGAAATAAAATCAGCTCTTAAAAATACCTTTTTTCCTCCCAGCTCCTCCCTCCTCTCCACTGACAGCAGGGAGACAGGGCACAGGGGCTTTGGTCAGTTCATCACCCGAGGTTTTCTTCTGCTGCACAGGGAGAGGAATCCTTCCCCTGTGAGACCATGGGGTCGCTTCCCACGGGAGACAGTTCTCCGTGAACTTCTCCAGCATGGCTCCAAATCTCAAGAGCAGCAGTCCTCCCAAAACTGCAACGTGACTCCCTCCCAGAGCTGCTGTGCATGGGTCACTCTTCCACGGGGTGCAGTTCTCCAAGGACAGGCTGCTCCAGCCTGGAATCAGGGACCCCTCTCTCCGCTGGGTCTCCCTCAGCCTCCTCCAGGGATCCAATCACTCTGGTATCGGCATCTCCCGTGGGCTGTGGGTGGATCTGTGCATCCCCCGTGGATCCTCATGGGCTGCAGGGGCACAGCTGCTTCACCGTGGTCTCCTCACGGCCTGCAGGGGAATCTCGGCTCCAGTGCCTGGAGCAGCTCCTGCCCCTCCTTCTCCACTGACCTTGGTGTCCCCGTGTCTCCCTCATGTGCTCTCACCTGATTCTCTTCTCTGACTAGAAGAAAAAAACTGTGTGTGCCCCACTTTGTTTTAATTTTCTTCTTAAATGTGTTATCACAGAGGCATTACCAGCATCTATGACTGGCCCAGTTCTGGCCAGCAGCATGTCCATCTTCAGAGCCATCAGCCATTGGCCCTGCTGGATATGGTGGAAGCATCCAGCAGCTGCTCACAGAAACCACCTCTGTAGGTCCCCCACTACCAAAAACCAAGCTGTGCCAAACCAACACATTCCACCCCTAAAAAGAAAGCAACAAGCAGAGATTGGCAGGAGCATGAGCTAAAGAGGAAATTAGCCAAAGGGATATTCCATGTCATATCTCACCAGGTCAGATAGAGAAGGAAGGGGGGTCATGTCAAAGGGCTGGGAGGGGACAAGGTCTGGGAGGGGACAAGGTCTGGGAGGGGACAAGGTCTGGGAGGGGACACAGTCAGGGCAGCTGACCCAAATTAGCCAGCCAGCTCTATGCATCAAGAGAGGGTTCAGAATTCAAGCCAGCTTGTTTGTTCTCTTTTTTTCTCCTCTTAAGCACTTCTGTGTCCAGTGACTTACAGGCAGCTTTGCATGACTCCTGTCCTGGGAGAGAATTCATCCATCCCATGGTTCTTGCAGAGAATGCTTTACCAAAGAGACAGCAATCAGACAAACAATATATTAGTCACTGACCCTGATAGGTGAGTTAGGAGGTTTTGAAGAAAGTAAAGGTATTGAAGAAGCTTCAGTTTCATTTTTCTTCCACCATTTGTCTTGTCTTCTTTGGTGCTTGGGCCACACCTGAGCTCTAGCTCACAGCGTCAGTGAGCCATGGAATCATAGAATACTCTGAGTTAACAGTGACCCACGTGGATCACTGACTCTGATTCTTATGTGTATGGCCCACACAGTGACCAAAACCACATTGACATTATTAGCATCATGCTCTGACCAGCTGGGGTTGTTTCAGTCTTCATGCCTAAGATGATAAATTGGGTGCTGTCATTTATCCAGCTTTAATAATGAAATTCTTCTCTGTCCCTTGCATGTACAGGTAATTAAAGAATTGTTTTAAGATTTAGTTTTCTAGTTCACTGCTTCCAGGACAGTGTGAAATGTTAGGACTGCCCCAGGCTGAACTTTCTTTGGGTACTGAGCAAAAGCCACTTTTTGATGCCTATTTAGCCCTTTTAAGGACATCTGCATATCTCTACAGGAGAAGTGATGCAAAATTCAGGCTTGATAGGCTTAGTATTATTTAAGAGATCATTCTTAATTTTGCCTCTCTCCAACAAGTCTTATATCTGGGGATTTACTTGGTTTATTTAGAGAGGAAAACAGCAAAGACTCAGAAGTCTCTTTTGCAGAAACCTCCTCATGCCCTGGATAACATTAAAGTTGGAAGGGCTGCATCTTGGTTATTTACTGGAACAGACCAAAAATTCACTCTGAATTGCTCTAGTGGGAAATTTAGATCTTGATACTGATTGAAAGGGGGATTCCTTATAAAACTGCCTGCTATATATAATGATAAGCAAACTAAAACCGAATATATAATTAAAAAGTAACAATAAATTTACCTAAAACAGCAGGAGGAAGATTTTGCTAGTGACCCAACTATAAAGAAACAGTTGTGATTGCAGAGAATGAGGCTCATATTATGGAAATGCTGGAAATGCTTGAGGCTTTTCTATATGTCTCCTAACCATGGCAAAAAAAGTATCAATCTCAAAGTGACATCTACTGCAGATCATTTATAAAGTGTGAAGTGCTTGCTGGTGGAGAAGCAGACCAGTGTGAGAGCTATGAGGTCATTTAAAGGTGAGGTAACAAAAGGGTGTCTCTGGATAAACACTTGAAACTGAAAGATTAGGAAGGCAGTCAGTCAGTAAAAACTTCAAAACTGTATTTTTGCTTTGAATGTATTGAACAAAGTCAGTTTGGGAAATTATACTGCTTCTGTATTTCAATAATGTCCATGCCTACATATATGTAGGTATATATAGTGGTGCTGCTAGCATAAAGCTGATGCAAGATATTTCAGCGCTGTGCACTAGATTTGTAAAATGCACTGCTGTGCTGACTGTTGTGAAGCACATTTTGGCTGAAATCTGAGAAACACAGTAATAAACAGTAACACTAAATTAGACATATGTTCACTCAACTCAGATTTTGCTCAGATTTTGACTAACCTAGGCCTCTCTAAGGGCCTGATGTGTGCTTGAAGCAGTGCCATTAGGTCAAAGTGAGAGCACCACGTAAGCAGGACAGGAGGCCATTGCAGAGCCATGACCACCCGCAGCATGCACATCAGCAGCAATTGTTGGTCTGGGTTATTAATACTATAGAAATCTGTAGGCAGCCATATTTATCAAAGATAAGATGCCCCCTGTGATAACAGCAGTAACCATAATGGCTGCTTGTACATGGTTAAAAGGGAGAAGCTTTCACCCTGTCACCAAAAGTGAAAACTTTTTCATGAACCAGTAGCTGCAGGCATGGTTATCTGGGGAATGATATTGCTCCTCTTTGAAACCCAGTTTAATCCTTTGCCTAAATCCAGTCAGTACTTCCAGTAATGAATCTCCTAAAGCACAGAGCTCTAAGAGATTGGACAAAAGGTCCAATCTCACAATCTGTTGTCCCTGAGAGAAGGATTTCATAGCCTAATCATCCTCAAAGCCAGTGATGAGATGTATATGTACATATAGCTAGGGCTATGTTTAGATGCCTTAATTTAACCATAACAATTTAATTATTTGGGAATGACATGGCTTATAAAGCTGAAAGAAAATGGATAAAATGTGTGTATGTTTCTTTTTGGTGACTCTAATAAATCATTGATACAGGCAGAGTAGCACAAGCCAGAGGATAACTGCTACTCAGCATCCTCATTACTCATATTGCCAAAACTCAAAATGCACTTGGGAGAAGTTCCATCCCACCATTTCTCTGGCTGTGTTGTTCGACTACATCTCTGCCTCTTCTAGGGTCAGGTTTGCTCTCCCAATTTAAGAAGATTCTGACTAGACAGAGTCTGCTCTCCCATGCTTTCATTTCCCATGATGGGATTTTTCCAGTTTAACATGCTGAGGGCTGATAACTTATTTAATATCTATCTATATCTATACCTATGTCTTTTAATGACTCATAAATAATTTTTGAATATGTTGAAGACATCTTGAAAGCAGTTGCACTCCCATATTTAGAAAACGGAATAAAAGTTAAATGAGCATTTTTTATCATCCAGGCCAAAATTTTCTCCTACAAAAAGACATTCTACTTGTCACTGAAGGTTACTGTTATGTTACATTCTTAACACAGAAATGGAAATAATAATAAAAAAATTACATATTTCCCTGAGGTTTTGCACAAGAAGGGCTTCTTATGTCAGTGGAGGCAGCTCTGCTTGGGTTTGCAGTAGCCACTTTGAAGGAAAAAAATAAGGAAAATGAGAGAAGTAGCAGACAAAGAACAAGACAATATCAATGTGTGGGAAGTAATACCAGAAGTAGCTAGCGATTACTTGAGACTGAGGCAAGTATTTGTCTGACAGACTTTCTGGTTAAACTTAAATCCTCAAGGATTAAAGTTTGGACACAAACTAAATAACCTTGATGCATTATGTTGATTGTACCCAAGGAATTATTGATGACAGTGCTTAGAGCAGCTCTGGTCCATTGACTTGTGAATGACTGCTGGCCGTCTTGGTCACAGAAAGGATTTGTGCAAAAACCTGTGGAGCTAAATTTCTCACCTCTGGAAACAAAAGGAAGGCAGGATGTTGACCTGATATCTACTGAAAAATGCCTTTTTGCTTTTTAGTAGGCATTTATCTAGAAGAAAACTAATAATGGATAAGGGCCAGGTCCTTTCGTTCTGGAGAGAATTAAAAATAATCTGCCCTTATACCTGTGGGCCATTTACATGCAAGTGGCACATTCAGGAAAATATTGGCTGATTCACAGTTGAAATGGAATTCAGGTTATGTCACTTCAAAATTAGAGTCTTAAGATGCGATTCAAAAGTTGGTTCTCTGCTTACAGAAACAGAATTTGTGACTATTTTGCAGTAGAGAGAGGTCAGCTGTCTGGAAGACTGTGGGCTGGCAGCCTTATTGCTGCAGAGCCTCTGTTACTCTGTTACAGGCACCTCTGCCAACCTCCTCTTGTGCCACAGCTGCTCTGCAGTACAAAGAAGCCCAATCAAGGGCTTAGCTGCTCACAGAGATCATGTGTTACCTTCTGCTGCTCTTCTTCTGGTTGTGATACATTGGAATCTCAGTGCAAACTCTTCTTTATTACTGTGTCAAGACATGCAGTTGTCCATTAATAATTCATTCATGTAAAATTCATTAACACTTGAAGACTGTTTAGATGGGCTACTCATGCTAGTTTCTGTGCTATGCCTTGGAGAAGAAAGTGTTTACCAAAAAGAAAAACTGTGTATGATTCAAAAAGAGGTTTTAAAACAGATATTAAGAACAGTTCCATGTCTCTATGGGGACACTGTTCTCTGCAGAGTTGCCCACCTTGACACAGCTTTGCAGTGAGATACTGCTGTCTGGGAGAAAAAAAAATCATGCTGTAAAGAAAGCATCTGAAAGCTTTTCAAAATAAAAATACAGGTGGAACACATGTCTTCTGAAGAGATTCCTAAGGTATGTCAAATGCAAACTTAAAGTGTGCCATTGTTTCAGGAATTTAGAAGATGCTGTGGCTACTCTAGTGATATTTTCTTCCTTTTAGCTAGCTCTTTAGAGCAACCCATCCAAACTTATCCTGTTGAACATCTGTTTATGGGACAAGGCCCTCACTAAACATCATGAAGCGAGTTGCAGACTTGGGACTGCAGTTTTTTTCTAGCTTTAGTCCTTGTGAAGAATGCCTGCTCTGTTGTGGGTGATGTTTGGAAGCACCAGACCAAATAACTGGTATCATATTTAGAGGTGTGTCATCTGCACTTTAACAGCACACCCCAAATCTCTTCTTCCAACTGGATGAGTGTTCTCTAAAGGGAGAGATTATCCTTATTGCTACATTAGGATGGGAACAGTAGGCCTCATGTTTGTAGAGAACACGTGCAAATGAGCAGGGTAGGACATGGAGAATTATGTCATACTTCCAGGAGCCTTCAGCTTAAAAAACTGTGAGCAGTTAAAATGTTTCTACATCAATGTCAAGATTTTCTCAGAATACTTCTTTTTGAGAAGGTTTTCCTAAAGGAGGTTCTGCAGTATGTAGATACCTTGTTTTACCAGCACTTTGACAGAGCAACCTCTTTATTCTGACAGTCTGGCAAGTCTGATGTGGCTGATTTAGAGCAGAAGAGCAAAGTAAAGTTTGAAGGATAAAACCAGAAACAAACCCTAAATGAATCAACTGCAGGAATGGGCACACCTTCTTTGTCACATCATCTCTTTGCATCTCTCATTGTCACATTTTACTTCTCAGCAACATTGCCTTCAGGTTGAAACAGTGCAGTGTGATCTCCATCAGGATCTCTTTTATTCAAGAGTTCACGACTTGCTCCTTTACTTTCCTGGACCAAAGAGCTGAACTTTGCAAAAGCTGTTGTGAAAACCTAGAAGAAAAATAACTGACAGGTAAACAACTTCTTCCTGTCCATTCAAGTTCTCCATTTTGTCTTTTTCAGCATGTTTCTTTAATTAAATTCTGCCAGCTGCTTGGGCCATAAGAATTACTAATTTTTAAATGCAAGAAATACTTCACAGACAAAAATTCTGTTAAGGTTTCCGGACATATCAAACCAAAATATAAACAGTCCTTTAATTTAGCATTAGGCATTTGCTATAAAAGTCGTGACCATGGTAAACTTGTCTGGTATTAATAAGAATGTCCTGTGTTCCCACAGGAGACCCATTGTAATTCAGCAATAATTAATGTACCATTGCAGCGAAGTGTCAGTGAAAGGTCATACTTTTTAGTGCTTGTCTTTTCAAAACAATTAAGCGATTAATTACTGTTCTCTAACCTCTTGCTCAGTTAAATGTCCTTCTGACAAAAAAAACCAAAAAGGTGTTTCTCTATGTCCTGTCATTCCTGTCTACCCATCCTCTAAGAATGAACATTTTTCTTGGTATCACAAAAGTCTCGTGGAAAAAGGTAATTGAAATTAACACACTAATAATTCAGCCTGCAAATTTTTGCCATTAGGAGGTCTTTGGTGGTCATAATATAAAATAGTTATCGTTTACAAATGGCAGATATTGTTCAGCCTGTGAAGCTGCAGAACACTTTCTGTGTATTCTTGTTTGCAGTTCTGCAAGAACTTGCTTTTGAATGAATGTTTCTCTTTCTGTAGTTTTGTAGCATCTTTTACATAAACATTTCAAACCAATTATTTATTTGTAATTTTATCTTAGCTGATAACTCCATTTTCTACTTTTAGACAGGATGGGAGTTTCCCTGAATACGGGTGAACAGCTACTTTACAATTTAGTGTAGAGATTTGTAAGCAACTGTACGAATCTAACCGACATTTTGTATTCATAGCAGGCAATTTTTGTCTTTGGGAAAGGTGTTTTTGCACACCCTATCAAATGCAGATTTGTTACCTGCCATGCATGTTTTGTTGCATACCACATAGCTGCAGTTGGAGGAGAAACTTCCTTGCAGCTCAATCAGAACTTTAAAAAATTGCGCAATGTCCCACCAGAAGCAACATGATGTTACTATGATGGAGCAGGATCAGGCTGCCAATCAAAAAACTTTTATTTTCAAAAACACTGAGACACAAGGTATTGGCCTGGAGAGAACCCTGCTTAGGCCGAGAGCAGTGGATCCACTGGAAAGCTGTTGATGGAGCAATAGCCCCAGCTCTTGAACAGTTTATCCACTGAAGTAATATTATGATTGCTTAGCTTTTAATGAGTTAAAATGACTAACAGACCTAATCTGTGGAGGAAATCAAAGATCACTAGACCATGGTATTCTGTAAATGGTCTTGACATACCTACCTTGTAATTCATCCTAAAAAGAAAAAGATATGCTTTTTATACAGAAAAGCCTCTGCTGTGGCAGTACATTCACAGGCTTACTGTTGTCTTCAAGGGTATTTTAGCATGGGCCACTTTGTTTTTTTGGCATTCTTCCCCATTTCATGTTTGACATGTGTATCTGTCTGGAACAGAAAGTCAAAAGTTATCTGTCACAGGAGAGGTTTGGTGCAGTAAATTATTATGGAGGCCCAAACTTCCTCTAGGCAAGTTACTATGGTTGAGGAAGGCTCTCCAGTATGAAGAATCTCTAACTGAATAAATTTTACTGCCATAGCTCAAATTTGAGACTGAAGATAGGATTCCCATGAAAATTTTTTCCTGCAGCATTTTTTTCTGCCTGAGTAAATGCTATCTCCAATCATCTCTGTTTCTGTCTGTGGAAAGGACATTCATGCAGCTGGATACCTGAACCACCAGCATTTATCTGGATATCTGTCTGAGGGAGAATGGACAGGACATGCTCTGCAGAGACATGCAAATATTTACTACCAAAGTGATAGATTTTACTAGCAAAATAAGGTCTTTATTTATAGGACACCTGACTCACCAGCAGTAATGAATGCAATTTGCTGAAAGTAAAGCATCTCTGCAAAGTTGTGCTAATTTTATATGAATATACTGATGTTTTGAAAATGTATTTTAATGTATTGCTGAATGGAGAAGAGACTCTTTCTCCATACTCCTTCACTGAACATCCAGAATAATCTGAGACTTAGATGCAGGTCTTAGATTTAAGCTTGTAAATTTTGCTCTTCACACTGGGTTACTGTAGTTTAGGTACTGATATTTGAGATGTATAGTTTATTTACCTACTAATTTTCTCTTTGAAGCAGCAAGTAGCAGGGACAGGACATCTAGCTTTTCATCTGTATTTCCTGTGTTGGGTTTATGTGGCCAGGTCTTGGTAGCAGGGGCTAAAGGGGTGTCTTCTGTGAGAAACTGCCAGAAGCTGGCTCCATGTCCAGCTCAGCCAGTGCCAGCTGGCTCCAGGACACACCCACTACTGGAAAAGGCCAAGGCAATCAGAAATTGTGGTAGTACTTCTATGATAACATATTTAAGGAAAAGTTACTGCACAGATGTAATTGCGGACAGACAAGAGTGAAGTGAGAGAGGATCAAGAGCCCTGCAGACCCCAAGGTCAGGGCAGCAGGAGGGGCAGGAGGTGCTCCAGGCACAGAGCCGGCATTCCCCTGCAGCCCCTGGTGCAGCCATGGTGAGGCAGCTGTGCCCCTGCAGCCCATGCAGGTCCATGGGGATGCTGAGATCCACCCACAGCCCATGCAGGAGCCCCAGGCTGGAGCAGGCGGATGCCTGAGAGGGCTGTGAGCCCTTGGGAGGCCTGTGCTGGACCAGGCTCCCGACAGGGGCCTGAAGGCCATGGACAGAGCCCAGGCTGGAACAGATCTCCTGGCAGGAACTGTGACCCTGTGGGGGACCCATGCTGGAGCAGGCTGTGCCAGAAGGACTGCACCCTGTGGAGCAGTGACCCAGGTTGGAGCAGTTTGTGGAGAACTGTTTCCATGGGATGGACTCACACTGGAAAAGTTTATGGACAGCAGTCACCCATGGGAGGCACCCCACACTGGAGCAGGGACTCTTCTCCCTGAGCAGCATCAGGAACAATCTGTGAAGAACTGAGCAAAAACACTATTGCCAGTTTCACTGTGCCACTGGGAGAGAGGAGGTAGAGCCCAGAAGAGAGGTAGGGGTGGGGAAAGGCGTTGTTAAGATTTATTTCAATTCTCATTATCCTGCTCTGATTTTGTTAGTGATGAATTAAATTAATATTCCAAGTTGAGACAGTTTTTCCCATGATGATATTTGGCAGTGATCTCTCTCTGTCCTTATCTCAGTTCATGGACCCTGTTTTCTCTCCCCTGGCCGCTTCTAGAAGAACGTGATAGAGCAGCTTTGGTGGGTGCTTGACATCCAGTCAGGGTCCTCCCACTATACATATATATACCTTAATTTCTTCTTCCCATTTTCATCTAGATGCAGTGCTATGGATTTAAGACTAATTTAAATTACCAACCTCTTCTGAGAGGAAAAAAGGAAGGTGAAAGAATTTGCAGTCCATGTAACATGCCAAGACTGTTCTATTCCTGTGCCAGAGTTAACCAGTGTTTTGATCTAGTCACAAAATTAGCATATAATTTACTACTACAGCACTTTGCATAACTAGTAAATTTTGTTCATCTTGTTTGTCAGATTTCTGGATTTTAATATTTGTTTTTAAGGAACTGTTAACTTACCAACATTATATTGGTCTTCTTTTTTTTGGAATGCACATCCTAAAATATATCAGAGCACAGGTTTTATATTCAATATTATCTTATTTATTGTATCTGTCAAGTCAATGACACAGCTTAGACTAAGAAATTATTCAGCAGAAGGAAAAGGACAAGAAGTCTGCCTCAAGATTTTTAGTTCTCAAAGGATGCTAGACAATCCCATTTCTTTCCCCAACTGCTTCAGTTGGAATCTGGCTAGTCACAGCCTGTGCAAGCCAGGAATGAAAGGTGGGGTGGATAGATCTTTTGGACTGCCCCTTCCAGGCTGGCTGGATTCAAGATTTATTTGCTCAAAATCTTAAGTAATGGTTGTAGTTATTTGTACTGAGAGTCATAAACCTCAAAATATATGCATCCTCTCAGTGCCAATGTTACATTAGGCTTGTGATGAGGTTTTCCTTTCCACCTTGTCCTGTGTATCAGTATCAACTGGCAATGGAGATACCTGAATCTTGCTGGTTTTCACAGTTCAGAAGTGCTCAGAGCAGCCTGTGGACTGCTTTGTTTCAGTGAGGTAACAGGGCATGGAATTTGTAATGTTAACAAACAGTAGGGACAGTTACATCTGTCATAGTTAATATACTGTCTCACTTGCCTGTCTTCACTGGACCTAAATTCCTAAATCTGCCTTCTCAAGGGGTATAAAACCACCACTTACTGGACATATGCAAACCTTGTTGATGCTCAGTAAAGTGCCTTCATGGACAATAACATAGCAGCCACACTTGACAAACCTTGAGCCTCATGATGGGCATTTATATACCATGTATTCAAAATCTGTTGTTCTGCACAATGCACAAACACTGCTGTTTGTTTCTGTTGCTCTGCAGAAAGAGCTTCCTGCTCTCTGTAAGAGCTTTCCTACATATAGGTTTATTTTCCAGTTTAAATGGATTTTCATCTGTCTTTCAGGGCTTTAGCTATAATGTTCTGTGGTTCTGTTGGAAAGAAATTACTTTCTTGAGCAAATATCTATTTCCCTGATGCTTTTGCTTAACCATAGTTGGTTTTACATAACAGAGAGATTTTTCTAAATGAGATGTAAATTCTGAATCTTTCTTACAATTTATTTGCTGGGAGAAGGTAATTGTAACTTCCAGAGATTGGTCTGAAAGAGGCTAAGATTAGGCAGACACCACACTCCCTCCTGACTACTATCCCTGCTTATCAGGGACACACAGTGTGTCTTAACCATCGTGTGGCACCTCAGTCAACACTCTGACTATGATGATCTTGTTTCAAAGAGGAAAGCATTTCTGAATGCTATTAACTTGGAATTCATATTTTTAACAATCCAGGATAAAGGAAAAGAACTATTTATCTGATGGTAAAATTAGAATTGAATTCCTTTAATTACACTGCTGTAAAACAAAGATAACACGACAGGGACGTGAGGCTTCTAATTTTCCCTTTGTATTTCTTTGAACTTTTCTGGTTCTGGCTGATAGCTCACTGCTCAGCTGCTGGAATTTCAGCATGGAGACATGCACATAAAATTGTACTAAATGGAAATTCTGTTTTCCTGCATTCTCTTTCATATACTGAACACATGAATTTTATATGCATGGAGACTGGAGTAGTGGAGAGTACATGAAGAACATAAAGTACTTCAGATGCATCCATAGTTGCAAACATGAGAACTGCAGGACTGTTCTCTGCTGATAAAACAAACAAAGCAAATAAGTTTGGCTTTCAGGAACTGTTACCCTGATGACTGCTTTGAATAGCAATGGATGGCTCTCAGGTAGCTCTGAACTCAGATAAAAAGCGAACTTCTATACATGGAACAAGTCTGAAACTTTTAAAAGTTATTTAATGGTAAGTTGTTAAGGAGAGAGAAATGGGCTGTAGGCTTTCAGCTGAGAGCAAACATTTTATCAAAAATGTCTCGTACATTTTTGGTGGTTTAGGTAGGCTCAGTCAAGGTAGGCTCAGAGACAATCTGTGAAATTGAAAAAGCTTTCAAGGTTTAAAATTCTTAATGTGTAAGAGTTTCACAGGAAACTGTGCTAATCAAATCCACTTGTTCCCTTTACCTTACACCTTTTTCTTAGGAGCAGCTGCTCAAAAAACAAAGGTAGTAAATTTACGCAAATGTGTGTAAATTAGAGAATCATGTTGGCATCACCTATAATTACTAAAGAAATGATTGCAAGGGACAGAGCCTCAGTCTTCTCTCAGGATGTCCTTCTGGAGAAGCCCTGAATTTACTTATCTGTCAGAGGACCTGAAGAATTCTCTTCCTAAGAAGGCCAGGTGTGCTGTGGACTGGAACCAGGTCTCACTGGGAGAGTGGTTGTGCTGCACTAGATAGGGGTACAAATGCCTCAGCAACTGGGCTGATTGCTAAGTGCCTCCTGGGGTACATTAGTGGAATTAGACATATCTCAGAGCTATTTCAGCTCATTTTTTGCCTGTGTTAATGGCATTTTAAGCTTATTGTAATTGAACTGGGAAATAGTTACAGAATTTTTCAAAGTGTCTTCTTTTTCTGTTTTTCCTCACAGCTCCACTTGAGATATACTAGACTGTTTAACACTGTTTATTGTCCACCTGGTTTGCTTTGTGTTATTTTCTTACACTGCTATGAGGTCTCTAGCTTAAAATGGCAATTTGTAACAAAAATATGGGGTTACTATCAATTTTCATCAACATGAAGTTCAAATGTTAATAATCATTTTATGTGCACAGAAAAAGTGTGAAGTTTTTGCATCTCAAAATATGATCAGTACTTGTTTTTCTTCAACAATGGGCAATGAAATGCAGTTAGAAATCCCTGGTACCATGAAAAAATGAATATAATAACTTTTAGGTTATTACCTTTGATTTAACCTATTTGATAATTTTGCTGTGCTATAATGATGTTAACAAAATTATTTAAAGATAAGTAATCCAGTCACTTATGAAATACTTGAAAACAATCAGGGAGAACAAGGGAGAATGGGTGTTAATTGAAGCTGGAGATTTCTGGCAGTTCTATTTGCAATTATCACACAGCTTTTATGCTTGTCATGAATTTGTACTTTTCATTGAGAAATATTTTTTCACTCTTTCCACTTTTTTAACTTCAAAATTGACATCCATTGCAATTATCAAGATTTTCAGCATTACAGTGCACACCTGCCCCAGGATTCAAGGGCTAGATTCAGTGCACAGAAGGTACCATGCGCAGAAGGTACCATTCTTGCTGCAGAGTGGAACGTTCGTGGCTGCACTTTAACTGCTAATTGCAGGCTGATTCTGAATGCTCAGTGCACCATTCAGTAAGAAAAATAGCAGGAGAAAAATGTTTTTGAAAATCCATTTTTTCAAACTCTGTTACTTTGTAATCTTTTAAACTCTGCTGCTTTGGCAGCAAAGCAGTGTATTGAACTGTAGATGGAACTTTTGAGTGAATTGCATTTCCTAGCTGCAGCAGATTACATAAACTTAGTTGTCCATTCAGTTGTGGAAGATGCTGATGCAGGAATTGAGAGATTCTGATTTCCTTCAGACTACTGACATCAGACAGTCAGCTTAGATTTTGTGATTCCATAACTAGGTCAGTATGAAAAGCACGGTATTGATTCTTCCTAGATGGGCAGACTAGTATGTGAATGCTTGAATCAGGAAAGTTAAATGAAAACTTCTGTGCAAGGAAGACCTTTTTTGCAGAATAGTGGATATAGATGTTGTGTGGTGGCTTTGACTTAAGATGCTGTAGCATATAGAGTGTGTCTCAAGAAGCCCAGAAGGCATTATATGACTTCAGCAATCTGATCATGTTGAGGCATACCAATATTACGTGCAATGCTGCTCTGGAAAGACATTGTTTAGGATGAGGAATTTGTACTTACTTTTCTATTCAGAACAGACAGAAAGGTCCTGCTGTTTTGTGTGTGTTTGTACTCAGTAGCAGTGATGTGGATGCTGTACAGGAGAATGGTGGTCAGTTGTTCAGAGTACTACTGACGATCCAAAGGCTTCTGTTTCCTTAGCCACATGTTTATGGTAAAGCACATATACATTGAATATGTTTCAAATAAGTAATAAACAGCCTCTCCCTTGGAAATATATATATATTTCTGTATGAATTTGTGGGGGTGATGATAATTGATTAAAAATGCAGCGGGCAATGTGCTGCAAGTCTTGAGGAAGACAACACGTGTGAACAATTAAAAAGAGTGAATTGCCCTTAGTCACATCCCATGTGAAATGAAGCTGATAAACTTTCTGAGTCTTAGTTTGCTGTATGCTTTTGAAATGTATTTCCTTCTGCTCCTAGAAAAAAACATGAAATATTAATCACTAAAGAGGCAGTCTGATGGGAACAAGGAGGTATGATGAAAAGATGCAACTGGTAGCACTGTTACTGTGGGGAAGAAAATAAAAAGACTGATATAAAGTGACTACAGAGTTAATTCCCTTATCTTCTGAGATGACAGACTGCTGAAAAATATGTTATTTTATTCTATGAAATATTAAATAAGTCTGCTTCCCAGCAAGATCACTGTATCAAAGAAAAGGAGAGGTAGAAAGCTCTGATGGCTTGCTCTAAGAACTTGTTAATTGTTGTCTGCTTACCTGAAAAATCCTTCTGCATTATTTCTGGGAAATCCAGGAGGTGCGGTTGTTCCTGGTATAGGTATTACTTAGATACTTTGTAAGAACATACAGTTGTCTAAACTCTGCCTGTACTTATATTGTGTGTGATACAGCATATATTAGTGACCCATTATTTACATAGTTGACACTGATCACAGGGCTGAAAAGTGACTGGTGGTCAGTACTGAGAAATATTGCTTCAATGGAAGAGTGTCCATTTGGCAAGAGGGAAGGAAGGCTTGCCAGTTCACAGTTTGCCCCTTCTTGTAAGGCAGTGCCACTCACATTAAAAATGTCAACATATGATTTGTATCAGCAGAAGCTATTTTAAGGGCTCAAAGTGAGATAGACAAAATGTTTTCTCTACTTGTTTCCTCCTCTCACCTTCCTGCCTATAACACAAATGCAACTTCTGCATTCTCTTCAGTACTGCTGCTATAAAAAGAAAAATGAAGCTTGGTTTGGTTGACCTGGGTAGCTCTATATGCTGGAATGGGTGAACCTAATTCTTACTGCAGGCATCAGAAGCCAGGAGGGATTATTGATATCATTTTACAGCTGGAGGAAAAGAGACAGGAAGGTTGAAATAGTTTATTCGCGGCCAAAAATTAGTCAGAGAAGAGATAAAAGGCCTTGGAAGACCCTATCCTCCTTAAAGCTAGCTACAGAAATATTTTTGTTGGCCACAGTCTGCAAACCCATGTCTCTTTTCCTTCCATCACAGAGGAAGCATGCTCCAAGACCTCAACTCCTAATGGCTGAGCTGAGAAGGACACAAAATTATAGTCTGACTTTCTGCACACTCTTTTGAGGCAAGATCCTGAATACTCCATGCTGTTGTTTCCTCCCTGTGTATTTTCTTTTTTTCTTCTCCTTTTTGTATGAAATTTGACTATCAGACTTTTTCATGCTCAAACAGCTGAGCCGTTGAGTTTGTATCCCTGCTCTAGACTGATCTCACTGAAATCCCTTTCCAAGATATTTCTCAGGTGAAAGGTTGTTCTGAAGTGCAGCAACTGTCTGTAAAAATGTTGTGAAGGTTTTTCTTTCTTCTGTGCTGAAGTGAGTTTTTCAGCAGAGTGAAGCTCTGCTAGAAAAGACTTCTGGGAGGAGCCAGATGGAACATAAAATTCATCTGTTTCAGAGTTCTAGTCTTCAAGTAACAATATCCTCCAATACTACATTTTTACAAGCATGCTTTTTGAGATACACCTTATTTTGAAAATAAATAAAGCAAAAATGTGGCTATTGCTATTCTTTCTGGTCACAAAGAAAAGAGAAGAGAAAAGAGGAGAGAAAAGAGGAGAGAAGAAGGAAAGGAAAGGAAAGGAAAGGAAAGGAAAGGAAAGGAAAGGAAAGGAAAGGAAAGGAAAGGAAAGGAAAGGAAAGGAAAGGAAAGGAAAGGAAAGGAAAGGAAAGGAAAGGAAAGGAAAGGAAAGGAAAGGAAAGGAAAGGAAAGGAAAGGAAAGGAAAGGAAAGGAAAGGAAAGGAAAGGAAAGGAAAGGAAAGGAAAGGAAAGGAAAGGAAAGGAAAGGAAAGGAAAGGAAAGGGAAAAGCCTATTGAATAGGAAATTCTTAGAAGCCAGTTGCCAGCCAGGCTGTGTTGTCATTCATTAGCTTTTGATCTGTCTGTCTAACCAGCAGGATTTAAAATTGGCTAACTAAGTGGGAAAGGGATGCAATTGAAAAGCCATTAATTCTGGCTGCAACCCCTGCAGAATGGATCCTGGGCTTGGCTGCTACAGCCCGGATGTAGAATGCTGTAGCACACAGCATTGTGCAGAACTTCCCAAGGTGCAGCCTCTATTTGGAATCATGGATTGTCACAGCTTCCTTCTGGTTCCTAGGATTTTCTTTTAAAAGTGCCCTCCACTAAATTGGGTCAGCTGAGGATGTGGGCACACCTAGACTGTTGTTGGCCATGTCTCAGAGTGGAAGCCATTAGCTCTTTGATGAAGTAGGAAATTCAGCATCTGAAGAACCATTGAGATAATATTTCCATAACCTGTTATGTGACCAAAAATCAGGAAGAGTATGTGTTGAGTACTTCAAACAATTTCTTGAAAGGCTGGCAATATTTACCAATAAACCATCTCTTGTTGTTGGGTTGTTGTTCTTGTTCTTGTTGTTTTGTTTTTTTCTTTTTAAGCAGTGGCTTCCTAGATGTTAAAAATGGAGCTAGTTACAGACTCACACTTTTGCAGATAATATTTCTGGTAATCTGCTGTATTTTCATTCATCCCTATTTTAATAAACTAAATTGTCAAGCAGTCCCTTATGGCAATAAACCAGATTGAAACAATAATTTGCATATCTCAGGAGAAAACATACATACTATTCAGAGATAGGGGGGAACCCACAGAATATTATACATATATTACTGCATTTTAGCATATAGTAAAAAAACAATTGTTTAATTTTATTTAGATATCTATTTATCGATTTCTATTGCAAACTAGCTTAAACTAAAATAACACCATTAAGTTTTCAAAATACACAATTATGATTATTGGTACTTAGTTCAACTGCTCATCTTTCCAAATGATGCAATTATTCATAGAATCATAGAATGATTTGCATTGGAAAGGACTTTGAAAATCATCTAGCTCCAACATCCCTGCCATGGGCAGGGATACCTTCTACTAGATCTGGTTTTTCACAGTCTCATCCAGCCTCGTCTTGAACAGTTCCAGGGATGTGATGTCCACAGCTTCTCTGTGCAGCCTGTTCCAGTAGCTCTCTACTCTCACAGTAAGAAATTTTTTTCTACTATCTACTGTAAACCTACTTGCTTTGAGAGTTTGAAGTGATCCCTCCTTGTCCTGTCAGTACCCACCCTTTTAAAAAGTATCTCTCTGTCATTTTGTAAGCTTCTTTCTGAAGGAAAGCTGAACTTAAATCATTCCACAGTCTTCTCTTTTCCAGACTGAACAACCCCAATTCTATCAGCATTTTCTCATGGAGGAGATGGTCCATTCCCCTAACCATCTTGGTGTCCCTGTTCTGGACTCCAACAGCTCCATGTCCTCCCTGTGCTGGGAGCCCAGGGCTGGATGCAGGTTCCAGGTGGGCTCTCCCCAGAGCAGAGCAGAGGGGCAGAATCCCCTCCCTCCCCTGCTGCCCACGCTGCTCTGGATGCAGCCCAGGACACGTTTGGCTCTCTGGGCTGGGAGTGCCCATGGCTGGCTCATGTCCAGCCTCTCACCCACCAGCACCCCCAAGCCCTTCTGGGCAGGGCTGCTCTGCATCTGCTCATCCCCAGCCTGTGCTGATGCCAGGGGTTGCTGGGACCCAGCTGCAGCACCCTGAACTTGGTCTTGTTAAACCTCATGATATTCCCATGGGCTCACTTCTCCAGCTTGTCCAGGTCCCTTTGGATGACACCTCATCCTTCATATGTGTCAACTGGACCACTGAGCTTGGTGTCATGTGAAAAGATAAATTTATTGAGGGTGCACTTGATCCCTTCATCTATGTCATTGATGAAGTTATTAAACAGCACTGGTCCTAATATGGGCACCACTTGTCACTGATGTCTGTCAGGACTTCAAGCCATTCACCACTATCCTGTGGGTGCAAAATCTTCTGAGTTGGTTTATTTTGTAACTTAGTAATACATTTGCCCACAGAAAGTGAATATGATAAAACAATCTTAACAAATATTAATAAGAGGTATTTTAGCTCCAGATTTCATGAAATGAAATCTAAATTAGTCACAGCTGTAGTTTCTGATAATTTTTTCTTTAGACTTTAGACTTCACACCTTAGAAAAGTGAAATATCTCTCAGTCAGGAGTTTGATTTACATTTAAAATGTGTTTAGGAATAATGCTTGTAATCTGATGATGAATTACTAGGTTTTAGAAGGTTTTGTCTAATTCAAATATGACCAAGACTGACAGCTGCAAAAAGCTGACTATTGTGGCAGGCTTTTTTTCATTTTTGTTCATTTGTTTGGCATGGGGGAGGGTAGGATTCTTGTGTTGTTACTGACTGGGGAGTTATCTTTTCTTTTTCCTTTTACCAGCATGAATCATCACAAAAGGCATTCTTAGTCTTACTTTATGCAGAAAGGAAAGTTATACCATAGTAGATAAGTGCTTGTATAAGTACTTGGTTGTAAGGAGGTGGCCTGAAATCAAATGGAAAGACACCTTTCTCTCTCTGAGTGAGCCATACTGGCACAGTGGAAGGTTGTAGGTGAATACAATGAAGCAAGAAAATCTCATGTTATTTCCTCTGTAAACTAATAGTTTCTCGGCAGAAATGCTTCACTGTGTTCAAATAATAATTTATATGAGAGCTGAAATGTATGTTTCGTGAGACTGCTGCAATGGTGAGGCTGTCTGGGGATATTTTGAACAGGTTGGGTGGTTTTACATTTTGGACAGATTGTTCTATAGTTCTATGACTGCTCTTGTAAGAGAAACCTTGATTTTGGCAAATGAGTAATTTTGGGAAAGTCCTTGGGAGATTTCAAGTTGGTGCTGTGTGTCCTGACGCAGCATTTTCTACTTACACTGTATCATTTTTCTGTCTTTTGTCTTCCACCAAGAAATAGTTATTAGTGGTAAGACAGTTCCATCAATGAAATGAGGTTCCATCTCTTTGAAATGAAGACTACAGGGAAGTGTTTGCATGGGTTAATGCCGCAAGGTTTTGACCCTTATATTTGCCATTTAGTAATATGTGGGATTCTCTGAACCTGGGAGAAGCAGAGAGAGAAGCAAAGAATGTTCAAAACAATTCTTATCTCATTTACTGCTCCTGTGTTGTTCACAAGTCGAATGCATTGTGGAAGATTGTTTACCTGAAGAGAATTGTTAATTTGATTCTGGTGTGTTTTGATTTCCTGACCAATTGAATCCATCTGTGTGTGTCGGGACTGTTGGCTGACAGTCATGAGGGCCTGTGTAACAATTAGATGTAACATAATATAATGTAATATAGTATAATAAAGTAATTAATTAGCCTTCTGATATCAGTGGAGTCCTCCTCATCATCCCTCCTGGACATCGGACAAAAATATCACTGATAGTAATATACCTAAATAAGGAGTAGATGAAAGGAAGAAACTGCATGTAGAACGTTTATACTTAATCCTCATGCAAATTCTGATTTTTTGCCATATTTCAGTCCATTTTGACCATTTGCTCTTCCAAACCAGTGCTGAGTGGTTGTAAATTATACTGTATATCAATAGCTGCCAGCAGGAGTACCCAAACCACAGGAGCTATCTTTTCTCCTGTCCCTGCACCACAGCACCCTGAAACTGCTGAGGGGAAGGGAGGAAATTTACAGACAGGTGAGGTGTGCTTCTCCCTCACCTCTGCTTAAGTGATTGTGACAGGAGCATCTGGCTTAAGTTGGATTTGTCAGACCCCATCTGGAATGCTGCATCCAGCTTTGGGGTCCCAGCACAGTCTGGACATTGACCAGTTGGAGCAAATCCAGAGCATGCTTCTTGAGCAGAGGTGTCTCTCACAGTTACTCCTTGTAGCTGAGACATTCCTTACCACAGCAGATTCTTGGAAAAGTAATTAATAGTGTGCTAAACTTTGAGATTTTAACTAAGTGATATAAAGCATTATATATATAATCCTTTTGATATAAACCATCAACCACATCTAGGACTAAGTCTGGATATACCCTCACATAAACTGAAACAGGAATTTAGAATGCAGGGGCATCCTTTCTGAATCTCATGACGCAATGGGAAGGTCTCACTGAGAGTTTTGTCTGGCCCTGTTCTCTGTACAGCAAATGTTGAAGGGTACCCTGCCATCAAATGTTAAACCACTGTTGCAGTTACTGTTGCACTTTGTTAAATCACTGTTTTATGTCAATAAACATACTCCTACTTCTCTCTTACAAGTGCAACTCATCACTCATTCTGTCTCAGTGGCAGAAGACTGGCCAACATATCTGTCTTTTCTTTTTTCCAGAGTTCTTGTCTAAAGCAATACTTTCTAGGCTGAACCGGGAAAGGTTGCAATATAAATCCCTTTCAGCCCTTTATGTTGATCAAAAAGGCACAGCGTTGAACACTGTACTGCACTCACTTGTTTCACTCTGATGTATATACATACTTCTACTTTTGTGATCTTCTAATACCATAGTCTGTAATGTGAATGTCCATACATACATACTGTTTATTTCCTTATCTTTTCTTCAAGAGGCTTTCTTCTATATAGAGTGTATTGTTTTGTGAGAGTAGAATTTAAAGGGCATGGGTGTCTTTGCAGTAAAGCTGTCATGAACCTGAGATTAACCTGAAGCTTTATAACCAGTTTTCATTGAGCTACCTCAGTCAGCCAATTTTGCCTTTGCAGAAGTAGAATACCACACAGGACTTTCTGGATGTTTTGTAAGGAACTTTTCTCAGATATGTGTACTGTATATGAATTGAATCTGTCTCTTAATACTCTTTAAATTCTCTTTAAATAGAGCAATGGGCTGGAAAGATATAATATAAAGACATAATTTTTTTTTTTTCCCCAGGATGTAATATGCATACAGGTTATGTGACTATGTGAGAAAAGACCATATCTTTCAGTAAAAAAAAACCAGATAATGCAGTGGGATGATGCAGAGGTGCCCTTACACAGAAGATATCTCTTGCTTTGATATATTGGTGGTTTTGAATGCAAACTTTGTTGCTAAATGGCTTAATACTAAACAGGGGCTTGCAGCTGTGTCTGTGAACAGACTTAACTAGGAGCAGTTTACTTTCTCTTAGATCACTTGTTTCTTTCTTGCTATACTGAGTGTACTATTAAGAGAAAGCTGACACGCTGTGTGAGCAAGAGATGCACGCTTCCCAGTAGATCACAGTTCCTACAGTGCATTCTGTGAATGACATTTATTACAGTGATTTGTGTTATGTGGTCTCGGATCTCATATTTGGTGCCCAGTGAATCTCCATTTCCACAGAGTTGCAGAACAGGTAATGTTACAAAAGACCACAGTGGGCCATCTGGTCTAACTCTCCTCTTCAAGCAGGGTCACCCTAGAGTACTCTGCACAGGATTGCAGCCAGGTGGTACTTACATATGTCCAGGGAGACTATACAGCTTATCTGGACAATCCATTCTGGTGCTTAGTCACCTGCACAGTAAAGAAATTCTTCCTCATGTTCAGCTGTAACTTCCTGTGCATCAGTTTCTACCCATTGCCTCTTGTTCTGTTCCTGGGCACTACCAAGAAGTGCCTGTCTCCATCCTTTTGGCGCTCTCTTGTCCGATATTTGCACATATTGATGAGATCCATCCATCTCTGCCTACCTCTCCAGTCTGTCATCCCTCTGAGGGCTGCACAGGCCTCTGGCTAATTGGCCACTGCTCCCAGCTTTGCTGAGAAGGCCTCTGCCTCTTCATCCAAGTTACTGATAAATAAGCAGAAGAACACTGGGCCCAGTATGGAACCTCTGGGGACACCATCAGTGAGAGGCCTACAACTACATCCTGTGCCACTGACAGACTCACTGAATTCTATTTTGCTCTTCTCACTTCCCTTACTCTGAGAAAAACAGTACCTAAAGGCTAAAGAAACTGTATACACATGATCTCCCTGTGGTAAAACAGCTTTCAGGTTCCTCTGAATGAAGAGTTAAACCTCATCCATTTTCTCCTTCCCACTGAATGTAGCTACGTGTGTAATAGTTAGCCTTATAAAACACAACACTTGCAAAACAGGATGAATGAATTCTGGAATAGAAGCCCTTGTGTGAGAAGTGTTCACGTGTTTTGGCTTCAGTTAGTACCTTAACATATTTTTTACATGATTAAATGCGAAACAGAAAAGCAACAGTACTGTGGAATGGCTCCTGCTGGGAGTATCCATCAAGCTTACTGCATGTTCTGTTCTAAAAACCACAAAAAATCTTAAGGAACACTGATGTTTCATGTGTGGCAAAACATGACTAAGAGAAATAATATTGCGGACGTAGTAAAGACACAACTGTCTTAGTAAATAAGGGTCAACTATGAGAACTCCCTCTTTGGTAATCTCCCTGTTGGAATCATTCACAGCCAAACAGATTGTTTCTGTTTTGTGGACAAGACATGTTTCTCTCAGGATTAGCTGAAGCCTGGATACTGGGAAGGGAACTGGAAATTAAGAGGATTGTACTCCTAATCTGCTTCTTGGTCTCACTGCTCCAGAAGAAATAATTTCACTGCTCTGGTTGTGGAGACAGAGGTGCAAAAGTTCAAGCTGGGTTAAGTGGGACAGGACAATGTTCACTGGTTTTTATTTTATTTTATTTTATTTTATTTTATTTTATTTTATTTTATTTTATTTTATTTTATTTTATTTTATTTTATTTTATTTTATTTTATTATTTTATTTTATTTTATGGTCTGGTTTGGTTTATTTAATAAATATGCCAGCAAGTTGGAAGCTTGAACCAATTGGCCTTAGACAATAAACCACAGGATATGTGGAGCTTGTGGTGTTTGTGGAGTTTATGGCAACTACCTTAGAAAATAAACTGCACTCACTTCTTCTGAAAATGCAGTTCTGAGAACTTTGTTTTGGAAGTCAATCATGTCTTGAAACAGCTTTACCTGGGTATCTGTATGCCAGTTGTATTGAACATTCATACTTAGGAAACAGTCCAAGTCCAATAACGTGCAAAAAAGTGTAGTAACAGAAAAGTTCCAGTTGGTTGTCTGGATAAGAAACAGGTGAGTTCTGATTAATTGCACAGTTTATATCCTTGGATTCACAGCAAGGCCTTTTGATGAAGAAAGGACAAGCCGAGGGCTCAGTGAGATCTGCTTTTGTTCAGAAGGAGTTTTGGGTTTGGGATCAGGAATTATCAGCAAGGGGCACCTGCGAGCCTGTTACTTGGAGAATAGATCTCATGGTACAAAGGTTGAGGGTGCAGGCTGGCCTGACTGAACTGTATTCATAACAGAAATAGGACATGTGCTTGGGGCAGGACACACAGAATTTGGGACTGTTTTGCATTTCTTTTAGCAAGTTGTTCTGATTTTCCACTTGTGTTTGAGACCTGGCTTACTGACATGAGAAATTTCTCTTGTTTGTGGAGTCAGTCTCCTTCTGGTCAGCACATCTGCAAGAGAGTGAGGAACAGCAACATGGGACAGTTGGACACTTCAATGGTTTTGATGTGAGTGTGTGTCCTGGTGATTCCAAACTGCAGAAATATCGAATACCTTGCTCCATTTCTGCAAGTTTCCACTGTCTTGGCAATGTTAGGCAAGAAGGAGGAAATGATCCCTCTGGCTGAGGCAGTGCCAGGGATGACACAGGAAGGGGCAGGCCCCAGGCATGCTGACCTGCATGGCAGTGCTGCAGAGATGCCTGGCAAGTAAATCTGCAGGCTGGTGGGGTTGGTGCCATGGCCTGACTGGGCTGCTGGCCAGCCCAGCATGGTCAGGGCGCAGAGCAGAGTGGCTCTGAGCAGCTCTACTTAGAGCAACACTTACTTCTGCTGGCCAGGGGTTGCCATGGCCTGTCATGTCCAGGACATCGACAAGACTCTGTGGTGTGGAAAATATCCCAGTGAGCTTTATGAGCTCTGTGGGCAGAGTGAAAATATTTTAAAGCCACATATTTTTTGCCACCCCTGCAAAATACTTTGGTTCAGTAATACATCTCAGCTCATTCCTCCATATTGGGTTTTTTAAAAGTAAATTTTCCTAATTGTAATGTATGTGGTATTTGGATATGTTAGCCTCAGCCAACAGCATCTACCTTTTCCTAAAGTTGTATATCTTTTCTCTTGTATTAGAAATTAAATTCTGTTTTCAATTTCAAAGTGAGAAATAGCATCAGATTCCTTGTGCAATATAGCTGGCAAGCAGTTGAAATATTTCATTACTTTTTCTTTCCCAGATCATTAAAAAGACCAGAAAAATGTTCTAAAACTTTAACCTTGGTGTATTTAATTTTTCAAGCAACTTTCTCCCATACAGATTGTGTACCAATGTGAATGAAGGGCTGATGTCATCTCACTTCTTGAAAAAACTCTTTGCACAGAAGTATAAAAAATTATCAATTCCACAAGACAGCTACTGCATTTACCTCCACACGCTTTGAAGTAACTCCACAATAACATTCTTGTGAAGAAGGTTAGAAGCCAGTTCTTTTAAGTTCATTCCCATTTTAATACATTTTGCTTCCATACTAGATACACCTGGAAATGATTCTTAGCTTCAAGATGAACATATGACCGTACAGTTTATAGAAGGTACATAGGCATGGTATAGGTATAGAAGGTGTACAAGGCACGACTCTTGGTAATTAAGACAAACCCTGATTGCCAAGTCTGAGAAAGACTGGATGCAGTCAGGCTTCATCCTTATCCTTATAACTAGGCTAAGCACAGTGTTCCAGTGGAAGAGATCAAACAATGTGGAAGTGTTAAAAAAAAACACTTTACAACTTAACTCAGTGCTAGGACATTTTAAAAAAATATTGACATCAAAGTAGATATCAAGGCATTGATTTCTATTTTGCTGATAAGATTTAAAAAATTGTCCAAACATAAGATGGTGGAACACAGTAGTAGCTCTACAAGGTAACTGAAATAATTTAGGAGGAATATGCACTACTTTAATTATTGCACTTACATGAAGACAACAGTATTGCAAGGAATAGTAAAGATATGTAAAAAAACCCCAGTGAGTTTTGTGAATTGAAATCTCTCCCCTTGTGAATTAATGAGTTCTTTCAGAAGTGAAGATTAACTTTAATGGTCAGTTCTGCACTGAAATTTTAAGTAGTTGGAAGCTTATGAAAAAAAAAAGAAGTGAGAGCATTTTTACTTAAATAGTTAATGTATCTAATATAGTGGCAGGCAATAAGCTTTGCACTTAAGAGGAAGACTGTTGCAGAAACCAGATAGCACTCTTACATTTCTTTGCATAAATTTTGAAATCATCTACTTTTAGAAGTGCTCATATTATTTTCTTTTAAAGCTGCTGTGGAGTGAAAGTTCACAGGCATTTTAGCACATTTCTTTAATTATGATCTAGTAAGGAAAATGTAAGATTTAAAGCTCTATCAGAGCAAATCGCATAAGGTAATGAAAAGGTTTGTTGGACACAGGCTGTGTAATAGGAAAATGATTAAGGTAACTCCTGAGGCTAACCCATTATTTCAGCATCATTGTTTGGTTAAAAAAATAATGATTCAGGACTTCATTCTCCTTCTTAGCAAGTATCTGATAAAATTCTCCCTCTTTAATAACCACATGGATGGTTTTTCAGGTTTTTCTCTGTCACACATCCTCCTCCCTAAGAGCCATCAAACTGAGATGAGCCATCAAACTCTGATGATTAATTTTAGGTGATGGATCTTGCCTACGTTGTCTAGTTCTGCTTAATCATCCATCTCCAGAAAACAGGAGGCTCCTAGGAATAAATGAGGGACTATTCCTGAGCTAAAGATACCTCAGATTAAATTGACACTAGTTCTTTCCTAAAGGGACCTACCTGGACTGCATGACTTTCTAAAATCAAGCTTATGTTTCATGCAAGCATTATCTGTTGTGAAATTTTTAGAATTCCCTTCCAGTCTGTTGGAGCATGTCCAAGGAAGACCAAAAAAGTTGATGAAGGGTCTGGAGCACAAGTCCTGAGGAGTGTCTGTGTGAGCTGGGGTTGTTTAGCCTGGAGAAGAGGAGGCTCAGGGGTGACCTGATCACTCTCTACAACTGCCTGGAAAGGAGGATGCAGCCAGGTCGGGGTTGGCCTCTTCTCCCAGGTAACAAGTGACAAGACAAGAGGAAGTGGCTTCAGGTTTCACCAGGGAAGGTTTAGATTGGATGGAAAGGGTGATCAAACATTTGAATGGATTCCCCAGGGAAACGGTGGAATTGCCAACCCTGGTAAGTAGATGGCGTGCTTAGGGACATAGTTTGGTGGCAGACCTTGCAGTGTTAAGTTAATGGCTGGGCTCCATGCTCTTAGAGGTCTTTTCCAACTTGAATGATTCCATGATTCCATAATCATACAGAAATTATCACAAGAGTGTTTATTTCTGTCTTTTTGATGCTTTCTATTCCACTCTGAATTGAAAGAGGAAAAAAATATATGAATTAAAGGGCTTAAATGCAATGGCTACATAACTAGAAAGAGTCAGGATCTTCCCCATCTTCCAAAGTTACTTACTTCTCTTTGCATTTTGTAACATAAAATATGATCTGGTTTGTTAAGGGTTAAACCCAGTAGGCAGCTCAGGCCCATACAGCTGCTCACTCCCTTCCTACAGCAGAACAGGGGAGAAGTTCAGAAGGGCAGAAATAAGAAAACTTGTGATTGAGATAAAGTTTAGCAGATGGAGCAGAGAAAGGAAACAAAATATGACAAAATTCAAGTGATGCAAGAGCAATCACACGCCATCAGCTGCTTGGTGTTCAATCAATCCCTGAACAAGGGTGATGCTGGAAAACATCTTTTCAGTTTATTTGCTGAGCATGATGTTATATATAACTATGAGATACCCTCTGATGACTTGGGATCAGCTGTCCTGTATATGCCCTCTACCACTCTCTTGCCTGCCCTCAGTCTACTTGCCAGGAGGACAGAGAGAGAGGGAGTGGGAAACAAAGATGGATTTGGCACTCCAAGACACTCTAGCAATAGCTAGAAAAAGGGTCTGTTATCAAAGCTGTTCAAAATGCAGGGTCACATAGACATGATCTAGCAAAATAGGAGGTGGTGTGAAGAAAATCAACTCCACCCCAGACAGACCGAGTAATTGATTAAAAAGTCCGCATCTTCCCTCTGCTAGGGGATTTTTAGCTGTGCAGTTGCTAATGTACATGAATTAAGTATTTTCCTTTGCTCTGCTGTTTGCAGAAGGTGTAATTAAATTAATTGCAGAGCTGTAACTGAAGATGTCCTGTCACAGCTCAGCTAGGACAGAAGATTGCATTACAAGAAAGACAAGAACTATTTCTTTCTCTGTGTAGAAGGTGGTGCTAAGTTACTTGTTTTCAGAAGAATAGGTTTTTTTTCCTACTATTTTTTTTCACAGTACTTTGGGGAACTTTCTTGTTAGCATCTATGTAAGTTTTCAAAGCAGTCTCTATCTGATTTTCAGCAAAAACCACCTCCTCTACTACTCTGCTTAAAACCATTTGAATGACTAGCAATCTCCCACTGAAACCTGTGAGACACAGGCACTTGGGTGTCTCTGAAGATTTGGAAGTTAAATAAGCAGACTTTCAAATACTTCTGAAATAAATAGGACTTGTGTTACATTTCAGTGGGATTTGAACTTCGAAGTTCAGAAATTTCTTCAGAAGTAGAACTGTGGACCTATTGCAAATACTATCCTGCCTTCACTGAAAAGTAATGGATCTGATCTAGCTGAACTGTAACACTATTTGAGGTCCTTGTCATTGCAGTTGATATTCTAGATAATATTAATTCATGGATTAAAAAAAAAAGGTAAATATTGTTGCCTAACCATGAAGGTCAAGGCTTAAAGAACTTTTTAATATACTAAGGCATATTATCTCAATTTATTCTCAAAATTACCTATGCAGACACTATCAAAAGTCAAATAGAGACTTATGTATATCTCTAGGTGGCTAATTATCCTTATGTACTCTCTAATTTGGCTTCATGATGCAATACCTCTAGCTTTACTTTCCCTTTTAAAAACTGGTTTATAATATCACTGCTGCATGACAGATCTTTTTTGAGAAATCTCCACAAAATTAAAAGGTAGGAACTGCTTTTAAATTACATGTACTACAGATGTTTTGTTCCTTGTTTAAATTCTTGTTTCATAATCTGTAATTCTAAGAAAAAAGAGATACCTAAAATAATATGGGTACTGCTCTGTATAAGTATTGTCCTAAATTTCTCTAAAATATAAGTGTTCAAATAAATGAGGAAAAATTAAAGGTTTACAATTATTCCACAAGGGTCACAGATGTTTTACATGGTCCACAAAGTAAAAGGCCACTTTCTGAGATCTGACAGACATTCCTTACTGCAGTGCACAGATCTTTGCATATAATGACACGATGTTTCATAGCTGGAAAGAGCTAGGGTTGCACCCTATATCACTCGTACAGATATTCCTAAGGATTAAAGTATTAGCCTCTGTAAAAACATGTTTGTTCTTGTTTTAGGAGGATTAAATGATCTGGTGCACTCAAGTCCAGACAGGAGAAGGATTCTAGAATTGAGTTGGAAGCAAACCCATGGCTGGCAAACTGGATAACTCTGGCTACTCTGGGGAGAAAATTTAAAAAAATAAGAAAAAGAAGAAATTTCTCTCTCTTTCCCTGTCTTTCCCTGTCCTTTCCCAGTAGGACAATATGCTTGTCGTCCATCCCTTTTTTCAAGGTCCTATTCTACCCACACCTGTGCAAAAAGGAAAAGGAACTAATCTAGAAATTATTTTGTTATAATAGAATTGTACCATCCTAATGCCTTGTAAAGGAATTTGAAAGCTCTTGCAGATTAGAGATATCCAGAACCAGGGAGCTAAAAAATGATCCTCAAAAATAGCTTCTTTTTTATTTTAAATTTGTGCCTGGCACAGAAGAAGTATTACAAAACCAAAACAACTCATTACTTCTCTGCTTTTCTGTTTGGTTCCAGATAATCTGGGAAAGAAAGGAACACAATTTCTGATGTAATTTAAGAGTACCAGTATGACAGGGTATGTATGATTGGTACTGGATTTAATTTTTATATCTCTAACACTCTCCACAGCAAAACAGTGTATTGCAAAAGCACAGACTTTTAACAGAGGAATCAACTGAAAATGTCCCAGAAGATGGCAGTTTTTAGCGATGATTTGTACAGACATTACAAAAAAAATATGCTCTTGTAAAAATTTCCTTCTGGAAAAGCAAAGATGACAGCAAGCACGAAATTAAGACCTCATTTAGGTACACACAAATACTGAGAGAAACCTTTGTGAACCAAAGTGATTCTTGCAGTACAAGCACCTATGCATTGACAATTTACAGCCAATATTCATGGCAATACAGAACATGTGAACTTTTAAACTTAGAAACTCCTTTATTACTAAGTTCCGTTTGCCCTATTGCAAAGAAGAAAAGATTCACCTAAGCATTGATTGCAAACCAAAATAGGAAGTCATATTTGGACTGTTGTGTCCAATTTCGAGTTCCATGGTGCAGGGGAACATGGCAATGAAAGAACTGAAGTGAGTCTCACAGAGGCCCCCTGGATGAGGAACCTGTCATATGAGATGAGCTGGCAGTGAGCTGGGTTTGTTCAGCCAGGATAGGAGAAGTGTAATGGAGAAATTTCATGGCAGTCTTCAGTAATGGCAAATATAGAAAAGATGGAATGATACTCTTCTGGTATCCTAGGTCTGTAGTGGTAAAAGGAGAGGAAACAGACAAAATTTGCAAGAAGAGAAATCCTGATTGATCCATAAGCTTTTCTCTGGGAAGATGACAAAATGGGCTTGAAGAGGGGCCCAGAGATTCTTCATCCTTGGAGATATCCAGAATGTGACTGATCACAGCCCATCTAACCAGTCTGAATGAGGTGTTTGAAGAAGATGATCTCCAGATGTCCCTTCCAACATATTATGTTCTGTGACTCTGTGGTCACATTAATGGAATTTTTAAAAATCCTGAAATTATTTGGCATCTTTTGATTTATTTAGGCAGTGGTTTCCCGACATATATGGTTTTATATTCTTCCATTCTGGTTTTGCTTCCATTCTGGTCATATGTGTTTTGATGCAGATTCATTGGAGGCTGTAAATAATCTATGTATGGTTGTTTACATATTCCCATTTCTTGTGCTCTGAAAAAAACCCCTGTAAATGTCATAGATAATTCTTTTAAATTTTTTTCTGTTATAATTTAGTTTCTTCTTGAGCTCAGCAAGTGTCTAGAAGCAGAACATTATTTCTTCAATTAATTTTCTACTCTTCATTCAAAAATATTTGAGTTTTCTTTCTACTGTCTGTGTTCTGATAGTCAACAGTGGGGTTTTAAATGTTCTATACTTCATATTCGAGTTATGAACTTGACAAGCTATTGCACTGACCTTTAACAGGACTGAAGTGGGCTGGGAGTTGCAGAGCTGAAAGGGATGGATGCTTCTTAGAAATATTGGAAATTACTGTTCCACTTGCAAAGGTTAAGATTTCAGTTTGTAATGTAGCAGCGCTGCAGCAGAGTGGAAGGAATGGTAAACACAGGCTGCTATGAATGAGTCTCTGTGCAATTCAGGGACTGTGCAGGGTTGGCTTGACCTGTCATCTGTTTTCTTATTTCTTGTTTACCTATCTATGACTGTAACCTTTCTGCTGCACAAATAACATCCAGATCTTTGGAAAGCAGGGGTTTTTTTGTGTTGTGCGTGTTGTCTGTCTGACAGGCAAAGGCTAATACCATCCTCTCCTGGCAAAGCCTGCAGAGGAGCAGTAGAGATAATAATTAATTGAAAATGTTATGTGACAACAATTCTCCTGAGCTCATCAGTCTGTCTAAATTAATTTAAAATAGATTTTTGTGAGAAAATGAACTAGTATCTCAAATTATAAAAATCATAATGAAGGGGTACCGGTAGGGAGTTGCTTTTGCTTTTGGCCTGTGCAAGCACTTGTGAATGAATCAAAGTAGCATTCATCTAAATCCATCATATTTTAAACAAAACAGATCCACTGCTCAAGTGATGATGGGATACTGAGCTATTTAACCATCTTCTGGTAGTTTGTGGGACATATTTTGGAAATTCCCATCTCCCATCTGTGTTTAGATTTACACTGTTATATACATTAAATATATACTCCCTTGTGAATTCTTCAGTGGAAAGCCATAGCTACATTTGTGATTTAGCACTCACCTATGAGGTAAGGACCTGTGGAGATGCCTCTCCATTTAATCCTTGGCCTACAGAACACAATAGTGTATTTATACAAGAAATAGGAATCATGATGAGAAACCAGAGAATCTCACCTCTGGGAAAATATAAAATAACCAGCATTCCTACTATATCTGAGAATACTGATACAAAACCACTGTCAAGATACAGGAATGTTTATAGACTAAAATCATGGTATGAAGCCTTCACTTCTAGGAGTAGTAGGAGCTTACATGCCTGAAGTGGCTCATATGGCTTCAACAGACAATTCCTATCACTTGCTTAGCTTTAATCTGGACAAATTATCATAAAAAGGTTAGTTTCAATGATGTAAGTTTCTGTGTTTTTATGGTGGGTAGTATGAGATTATTGATGTGGGCCTGCAACTGAATGCAGAGGGGACCATGTTAACAGGACCCAGAGAAGGCAGAGTTACTGAAAACCTACTTTAGATTGGTCTTCAGGGGCAGGATCAGCCCTCAGGAATCCTTGACTCAGGAGACGAAAGTAAAGGAATGTGTTGCAAAGGACAATTTCCCTTTGTCAGGGGGAGTTGGATTCACCCGGAGAGAACATCTAGGCAAACCAGACACATAAAAGCCCTTGTACACAATGAATGCATCCAGAAGTGCTGAGTTGCTGCGCATGATCCTTTTTGAAAGGTTGTGGTGATCCAGAAAGGTGCCTGAAGTCTGAAATTAAGTAAATATCACACCAGCCTTCAATAAAGACAAGAAGGACCCAGGCGACCACCAGCTAGCCAGCCTTCCCTAAATCTTCAAAAAGGATGTAGTGCTCCACTCTGGAGGCTGTCAATATCCACATGGATGGCAAGAAGGTTATCAGAAGCAGTCAGCATGGATTAACCAACATAAAATATTCCTGATCAATTTGATTTCCTTCTACAATGAAACAACTACCTGGATGGACAGGGTGAGAGCCATGGATATTGTCTGCCTTGACTTCAGCAAGGTTTTTGGCACTGTCTCACCGAACATCCTCATAGGAAAACTTGGAAAGTTTGGATTGGGTGAGTGGGCAGTGAGGTGTAATAAGAACTGGCTGAATAGCAGCTCTCAGAGTGTCATAATCAGTGGTGAAGGGTCTGATTGGAGACCTGTCACAGGAAGCATCCCCATACTGTTCCCAATGTTTTTTATTGTGTTCATCAATGACTTGGATGAAGGGGCAGATGCCTCCTCAGCAAGTTCACTGATGTCACTGAGCTGGGTGTGGCAGACATTTTTTCACAGAAATTCTTTCTTTCAGATTTCTGCATTTTCTGGGAAGCTGAGGGCCCCCAGAAAGAAAATGTAAACAATTGTTATCAGCTGCTGTGAAATGCGATGGGATGCACCTTGATTGGCTCATGTTCCCATGTTTATAATTAAAGGCCAATCACAGGAGCAAGCTGGGGACAGAGTCCCTGGACACAACTTTGTTATAGATTCTTTCTTGCTATTCTTAGCTAGCAGCCTCTGCAACTTCTCTCTTTATTCCTATTAGTATAGTTATAATGTATTATATATCATATATCAATAAATCCAGCCTTCTGATCAAGAAACAAGATTCTTTTCTCTCTCTCAACTCCAGCGACCCACTCAGGTCGCTGTAATAGCTGGGAGCAGTGGCTGATAATCCAGAGGGATGGGCAGTCCTTCAGAAGGACCTTGACAGGCTGGAGGGATGGGAGGAGAAGAAATTTCTGAAATTCAACAAAGGTAAATGCAGGGTCCTGCACTGGGGAGGAACAATGCCAGGCACCAGCACAGGCTGGGGGTAACCTGCTGGGAAGCAGCTCTGTGGAGAAGGACCTGGGGGTCCTGGTGGACAACAAGCTGTCCATGAGCCAGCAGTGTGCCCTGGGGGCCAAGAAGGCCAATGGCATCCTGGAGGGCATCAGGATGATCTTTGCCAGCAGGTCAAGAGAGGTGATTCTGGCCCTCTGCTGTGCCCTGGTGAGGCACATCTGGAGTGCTGTGTCCAGTTCTGGGCTCCTCAGGAAAGAAGGACATGCAGCTCCTGGAGCAAATCCAGGGGAGGCCAACAAAGATGATGAGGGGTCTGGAACATCTCTTCTATGAGGAAAGGCTGAGGAAGCTGGGCCTGTTAATCTTTGAGAAGAGGAAACTTCTCAAGACAGGGGACCTTATCAATGTCTATAAGGGACATCTGAAGGGATCATGTAAAGAGGATGGCACTAGGGTCTCCTCAATGGTGCCAAGCAACAGGACAAGCAAATGTTGCCCAGGAAATTTCACCTGAACATGAGGAAGAACTTTACTGTATGAATGACTGAGCACTGGAACCGGCTGCACAAAGATGTGAAGTCTCCCTCACTGGAGATTTTCAAGAAACATTCGGACACAATCCTGTGCCACGTGTTCTGGGATGACCATGCTTGATCAGGGAGGTTGGACCAGATGAGCCACTGTGGTGACCAGGTGAGCCTCTCTGGTACCTTCCAAACTTACCCATTTTGTGACTTTGTGATTTTGTGGTATGGGGGCCAGCCCAGGAAGAAGACCTAGCTGTGAATATAATTTTACATATTTTTCCAGTAGGAAACCTCATTTTATATCTAGTATACAGACTAAGTATTAAAAGCTCAAGTCTCTATTGGAAAAAAAAAAAAACAAAAAAGGGAACCTCTTTTTTAAAAATTTTGTTTTGCTGCAGAAATTGCAGTGATAAATCTAATGCTACTTGCTGAAAAAATAAGCCAGTCTTTCCAAAACCAAAAACATTGCCCCACCTCAAAATACTGAAAAAAAAAGAAAAGAAAAAACAGGGCAATTAAATTTGCTTTAGTTTAAAATTATTTTAAATAATCCATACCATCAAAAATTTTTGGTGAGTTATCGTCAGAGATTTTGTTCAGAAATATTTCACCTCATTGTCAAAAGTTGATCTTCTGCAATATATAAGTACAGTAACAAATCATCTTGGTAGGAAACTGAAGCCAACAGAATCAAGGGTAGGAGAATCCAGAAGTCTGGCACAGAAAGTCATTGTGCAAGAAAACATTTGAAGAAGAATCTGAGATTCAACAAATCTCAAATACTTAGTTGGTTTACACACATCAGACATGTGTAAGATTTCCTTTTTATAAATCAAATTAATAGCAAATTCAATTTGATATGGTTGGAAGGATTTAATCTGCAAATAAAAAACCCTCATCTTGCAAATCCTTCAAGAATGAAACACTCCAGGTCAGAAGAAGTTGTATATGGCAAGAATGTTGAACATGTGTTTCTCTCAGTCTGTAGAGAGAAGCCTGTTGAGAGAGAGTTATCATCAGGAAATATACTGTGAAACAGAGAGATACAAAATTGCTTCAAAAATAATGCTTCTGTTTCAATAAGGATTCTGATCTGCTGTTTGAAGGAAATTGTGGTTTAAAGGTAATTTTTATTCCATCACAGTTTGGGATGAAGCAGAGATGTAAATGTTTATTTAGTGGCAGTTTGCCTCTCTTACCTTTTAAGAAAGCTAACCAAAAAGCTAGATTTCCTCTTTATATTTTTTGCTGTTTCTGTTCTTCTTCACACAAAAATAGTTCTTTCACCACTCAGAGGGAAATTTTCTACACCAGAGAGAATAATTCATTTCACCTTGAGAGAATCAAGCTGATGACAACCTTTTAATCTGTTAGACCAAGCAAAATTGCATGCAAATCATGTAGACTTCTCACTTAATCATAACTCCTATGTACTTTTCAAACTTAGTCTAAAATAGTTTAAGCATAGGGCCATCACCTATGAAACATGTTTTACTTGAACAGAAATTCTATCTGTATTTCTCCTACTGCTATATTAAGCCGTGTATATATAAACTAAGTAAATAATGCCAAGAACTTAAATAAAAGTTACAGCAACTCCTCTCTTTTTGCCATGTAAATGGACTAGCTTTATGGGTTGTGATACTCACATCCCAGGGGAAGAAACATAGCATTCAAAGGCATAACTGTCTTTCTCAAAGCATCTGTGAAGTACTGTGCACAAAAATATTCTGGGGCAGAGAGGCTGGAGAGATGCAAGAACTTTTTTCAAAGAAGAGATTTGTATTGTACCCTAGATTTCAGTACTATAACTAATGCAATTAGGTTGTGCCAAATTTGAAACCAAATGGCAGGAGCTTGCTGAATTTGAATATATCTATATATCTATATCTATATCTATATCTATATCTATATCTATATCTATATCTATATCTATATCTGTACCTGTATCTACATCTACATCTACATCTATATTTCTATCTTGGTTTAGCATAAGACGTTAAAAGAAAAACTTATGTTTGGAAATTACTTTTTAAATTGTATGTAATCTGAATTTTTTATTCTAGTGGTGTGTGATGAACAAATCTTTACCTTTATAAACTGCCTTTGTTACACAGAAAAAAACCTTGTTGTTTTCTTACATCAATTCTAAAGCACAATTTTTATCCTACGCCATTGCATCTGTCTAGCTTTAGAAAGCCCAGTGAAGTGGATGAAGTATTCCTCACTCACAACAAAATTTTGCATGTGAAGAAAACAGGGAGCAGTGAAGAAACTAGTTTCAGCACTGAGTGCTCCATGTAGTAGGTGGGTTGGCAATATATTAAAGCTTTTGGCTGAAATCAATTTGTGCAAGAAAGGGAAGGTAATAGAAAGAAAAGAGAAAAAAATTATAATTGTCCTCTTGGTTTTGCTCAACATTTAACAACTGTCTCTAATGCTTCTTTGAAACATTTTTGTACCATCAGAGAACGAGGAATATGCTGCTCTTGCAGAAGTCTATGTGTGGGAAGAAGCCTAATTTAAATTATCTCAAACAAATTTTCATTTTACTTACAGCAGCAAACACAACTAATATACTGTGCATCTCCTCATATCTTCATTTTGGCTGAAGAGTGAGAAAGTTCTGAATGTGTCAGTTCTGTGACTGTCACCAGGAATACTCTAAAAATTATATATGCAGGGAAAACTCGATATTAGAAACACGAGCAACAGGGAAGTTGCAGCAGATGACCGAAGTAAGAGCGAAGGGCTGATCTGAACAGTTTTCACTTGCTATACAGGAATCCCTTTGCAAATGCCTGAGGTGTTCTCTTGAAGTAGTGCTGAAAAATGTCTCAGGTAATATGTATCCAAGGATAATTCTCTTTTTGAACTGCTCCCAGCCATCCTGCTTAAGGGATCATTCTGATCCTCAGACTAACAGGCTATCATAGCCATAGCTGTGTCTTAATCTGCTGAGTCTTTAAGCCAGAGAACTGCTGTACTTGGTGGAAAATAGCCATCAAACAGATTGCCTTCACTAGCAGGCCAGGCTTTCCAACATCCATTAATTATTATCTGGGTTGTGGTTTTGTTTAAAGAGGGAAACAGAAAGCCCATTAGTCTGTGTAGTCTTTTGCTGTGAAGAAGATTTTGCTTATATGATACTACAATTTTAAGCACTTCTTCATTTTTCAGATCCATATATGATGGCCAGGTGTCCTGCATCAGGACTTGTACCTGGGTGGGTTTTTTGTTTTTCTGCTCTGAAATGAAAATACTATTTTACAAAAGAATTTGATGTTTTGACACTTGATCAAGACCTCAAGATCAAATCCATCTGTGAAAAGACCTAAATCCTTAAAATAAGTTGGATTATCTGTCTCTTCAACAAAGAGATGTGAAGACCCCTGTTTACATTCCACAAGTGTGGTAGTTCTGGGAGAGATGTGCATTTTGTTACCACCACCTTACCATTGATCAAATTAAAGTTCCAAAGCTGAATGTTGTCGCAGACATTTTTTCATAGAAATCCTTTCTTTGGGATTGTGCATCTTCTGGGAAGCGCAGGCCCCAGAAGAAGAATGTAAACAATGATTATCAGCTGCTGTGAAATGCAATAGGATGCACCTGTAATTGGTTCATGTTCCATGTGTTTATAATTAAGGGCCAATCACAGGAGCAAGCTGGGGACAGAGTCCCTGGATACAGAACTTTGTTATAGATTCTTTCTATTCTTAGCTTAGCTTAGCAAGCCTCTGCAAATTCTCTCTTTATTCTATTTAGTATAGTTATAATGTATTATATATCTTATATCAATAAATCCAGCCTTCTGATCAAGAAACAAGATTCTCATCCTTCTCTCACCCCAGCGACTCCCTCAGGTCACTGTAATAGAATGTGGTGTCCTCAAAGAGGTCACCGTACAACTCAGCCAAGTGCAAAGACTCATATTTTACATTGATAGAGAAATTGCCACAGCATGTCAATGAATTATGAATTATGAATACATAGAATTATGTACTCATTTCCATTTATAATGCTGCACAAAATACTTGCTGCAATTGAAATGAGCAAAGAGGGTTCTAAGCTCAGGGCATGTCTACTGGGATGTGTGGTAACATTCTGATATGCTGTTTTCTATTCCTTTAATACAGCCATCTAGCTGCCCTGCAAACTAGGTTTCTCCTCACATACTATGTTTCTGAGCAATAAGAAAACACTTAGTTTAAAGAAATGAAAAAGAGATCAAATTATATTCTTTGACTGTTTGTTGCTCTTTTTTGCTTATCTTCACTCCTACAAGTAAATATAATATAGCACATCAAAGTCTGGTTTGAGATAAATGATGTTTTGGATATAATTGAGAAAAGGAAGACAGAGGAAAAGCAAATCTACGAATATTTGCAAAAATAACAAGAACAAGAAGGTATAACTAAAACATGTAACTAAGGATAAAAAATTAGATCTTAGCAGCAAGCAAAATCCTGAGAAAAAGATTTCAAAGGAAGTGATAAAAAAATCCATCTGTAAATGACAGTTTCAGACATCTTACATGCGTAAGGTGTAGAAGACTAACTCGTCTGTTTTGTCAAGTGGATCTGCACTCTCCAGTCCTTATTCACTGAATCTTCAAGGTTAATCTAAAACTATCTGAATAAAATAGTAACTTTAAACATTAAAAAAGGTACATGTAATTTTAAATTAAAAAAAAAACAATTTTAAAAGGCTCTTATCTGACCTTTCAGCTGAACTGTTTTAGTCAGATTTCCATTTTTTGCTTTCAGCTATATCAGTTGTCATCAAGGTCACTAAGGAGACCATGCCAAAATGAGGTCCTGCTTTCTGAATGCTTCCCTTCATATCTCCATTCTCTATTTTCCGTCTCATAGGGTGTCCTTCACTTTTTATTTCCAAGGATGTTACCCTGCTAATTCCACCAACAGAATGGATAACATAGTCTTTGCTTGCTTTGTCGTCTCCGTTGATATTGTCCAGATCTCTCAATTCTTTTTCTTCCTTTTCTATGATCAGCCCCTGGGATTTCATCATCTGCTCCAGAGTTTCAGCTGCTACATACTATAAAATGTACTGCCTTGCAAGTAATAGAACAGTCTTCCATGTGGAAAACTGATTAATTCCATTGTTTATCTTCGGTTATAAGCGTTCCTGCATTTTGGTTAATTAAGAAAAAGTTACCCATAATTTGTAACTTATAAGATGTTTAGAAAAATTTTATTAATATGCCTCCAACTGTACCTCACTTGTTTCCCCCCTCCTTCTCTCTTCTCTTCTTCCCTCCACTCCCTCCTCCCCAGATTCCTTTCTCTGGATGAGTTATGAGTTAATGACTTCTCACAACCCAAATATCTGTTACATTTGCAATATAAGGTAGGTTTGTTTTTTTTTAATTAACGGATATAACAACCATTATTACAGAAAAAATTCTATTTAAATGCACTTATAAAAGTACAGTAAATTAGAATTGTAAATACAATGCAAACCATTATCTTTATTAAATGCTAGTTTTATGGGAAATGAACACTATGTTTTAACCTTTGATTTTTGAATATGTTTTTTAGTGATGTTTACATTATTTAAAAACAATCTGATAATTTATGTTTGTTATTGTCCATGAGAAACACTTTCCAGTATATAATGAGAGGTCCTTTAGAGAAATGCAGTAAGTTCAGTTGTAGGCAGATGTGAAGGGTATTTTCAGGACGCAGTCTAAATGAAATTAAAAGGATTGTAACTCATCCAATACCCATCTAAACTAATATGGCAGTCATAGTTTACACCATATAATAATTCACTTCTAAACACTTTGGAAAGATATGGTGACTCACAGACAATCCTGTGCTTCAAAGCATTGGTGAAAGAATTCATTAACAAAGAGGTGACTTTATAATTGTTCTGCTGCCTAAAATGCTTCAAAGCAATACTAACCCTACCTAATGAGTCCAGCTATTATTTTTCAGGTAGCTTGACATCTTCACTCCCTTAGAGCTGAGTATAAAAATAAACTAATGTAAAGCAGCATCCAAGGAGATGAATTAAACATCTCAATACTTCAGCAACCTTTTCAGAAAGGTTAGCTTTGATCCATATAGATGGAAGCCCTTTTAAAGTCCCATTTCTAGTCTTCTCCTGAGAAACGGTAATCCCAAATGTGTAACTTCCAACTTTTGATTTTACCCTGTTTCTGTTATCAGTATATAAACACTGTCTCTCTTCTTTCAGCACAGGAACCACTCAACAACTTTGGCATTAAAATTGCTCCACAAAAAAACCCAAAAGCCCCAGAACTTGTTTGACTGCTTATATACATTTAGAAAGTATATCTATTAATCAGAATGGCAATACTTGTCAAATGAGAAGTGACAGAGTCTCAGACAGAAATTACTTGCTGGAATTTTCTTCAATTAATTGTAATTAATTGAAGAAAACTCCAGCAAAATTTGGGCCAAAAGTTTTACGTAAAAGTTTACAATATGTGGGAAGTGGATACCCATTGCAAATGATCAAAGAAATCTGATCTGACAAACTTTATCTGTGTGGTGCCTAATTGTAAAATCAAATGGTGAGTTTTGAGGCTCACAGTAATTCCTGCTCCTTATTATTTAAAAAAATTAAAATCCTGTTGGATAACATACAGTTGCTAAGTTTTTATTATTTTGTTTATTTTTTCTTTGTGTTTTGTTTTGGGGTTTTTTAGCCTGTGTGTATGTGTGTGTGATGTTTTTGTTTGTTTTGTTTGTGTATTTTAGATTTTTGTTTGCTTGTTTGTTTTTTAATCAGAGAATCATAAAATGTTCCCCATCAAACTTGGCCCTAAACACAGCTGGGGCATCCACAGTTTGTCTGGAAACCTGTTGCAGTGCCTTGCCACCCTCACAGTGAGGAAATTCTTCCCAATATCTAATCTAAATCTACCCTCCCTCATTTTTAGGCCCTTCCCCCTTCTTCTACTGCTCCTTGTCTTTGTGAAAAATCTCTTCTCAGCTCTCTTGTAGACTCCCTTCTGGTACCTGAAATTGCTGTAAGGCCTCCCTTCTGTAGCAGAAATCCCTTTAAATTAAAGCTTTTTCAAAATTTTTAAGTTGGGAGTTTAAAAAGATAAATAATTATAACTTTTCTGTACTAAAGTAAAATCCTTTATTTTAAGTGGTACAGTTACTACTCTAATTTTGAGACTTTTTCTCCGTGTTTTTTACCTAAATAATGAAAACATCAAGGCAAAACTGTCAGTACTTTTACTGGGCTTTAAAATAAATGGGTAATCTTTATTCAGTTATGTTAATTGTTGGAAGAATTGGGAATTAAATGGCTTAATTTAAGGAATAGTTCTGCATTTTAACAAAATATTTCAGCTAAATAGAGGAAAGAGACAACTTGTAAAAGAGAAACTGAAATTTTAGCTTTGTTGACCCTCACCATTGGATTTTGATGGGGTCACTGCATGTATAGCTATGATTTTTTACATTACTGAAGAATTTTTGATCATAACTCCCTCCCCACCCCAGCCCCCCCATCTCCTTTCCTGATACCAGCATGAATAACAGGAACTATTGCTTTTTTGCAATGGAAAAAATTTCCTGAGAAGTGTTAATCTCATCAAACTGATTGAGGATAGTAGTATTTTGATAGTTCCTGTTCTCCTGAAATGTTCTTAATCCTCTTTTAGAACTTGTTATCAAAATATTCAGCTGTATTTTAACATCATTAACTCCACACCTGAAACTCAGTCGTTATCAGGCTTGAATTTCAAGCATAACTAGTCTAAACAGTCTGAAAAAATGCTGAATCTCCATAGAGTGCAAATTATTCCACTTAATACCACAAGTGGAAATTCCTAAAATGTGAAAATTGCTACTGGCTGCTTAGCAAGTACCACCCCAGGTTTAAGGAAGAGCAGATGATATAATTATGTTACAGATTCTAGGGAAGCAAGACAGAGAAAAAATCAACGGTGAGAATACTGGGAGTTTTGGGGCCATCTAAATGGTCTGTGTGGCCAAGCCAGATCAAGCAATGCCACCCATCTGGTGCCTTCTGCTTCAGCCAGAGATGAGTGTTGTGGGGTCAGGACAGAGGACTGTAATTTTCCCGTTTGTAAATTGCAGACATCAACATTCCTCTTAAACTTTTGCAAATATTGCTTTTATTTTCACATGAGACCTTTCAAGGACTGCTTAGGATTTAGTGGGATTATCATTGCTTGGATCAGAAATTTAGAAGGCTGTAGGACGTTAGGACTATTTAATGTAGGCTGTAGGACGTTAGGACTATTTAATGTACTGTTTTATTACATGACAGTAACAGCTGCTTTAGAGCAAGAATCACTTCTTGTAAAATTTAAATACCTAAATTTATTATTTTCTTAATGTAGCTGTATAGGAGATTTATTATGCACTCTATCAGGCTACTTAGGAGTAAAAATGAATAAAGATAAGGTCTACTATTTCCAAAGGCATGATTGAGCCCATTGGGCTTTCCTGTTAATAATATATATATTTTTTTCCTCATTATCAGTATGCCTGGTGCCTCATAATTTCAGTCAGTGTTCACAGAACTTCTGTTCCCTGCCTGTTTAAAATGTTATCTGTTCTTCTTTGCAGGCATTTCCTTGGTGTGGCAGAATAACAAAGTAAAAAGCAGAAATGAATCCAGGGTCATAATATAGTGTTTGAATGCCCAGGACCTGGAGGTGAGAGTGAACAGCATTCCCCAGGGATGGGAAAATTGCAGATTCAAACGATAGGTCAGCAGTGAGACAATTCCTACAGCACAAGAGAGCAGTGATTTCCATGACAACAGGCTGTGGGCAGGGAGGGTGACTGGAGAAAGAGATAATCCCACAGGACTGACAATTACTGACAATTACTCTGGGAGGTTCCCGACCCAGTGTATCTCTCATACAGATGCATCTAGGCAATTTGACTCATGACAAACATCAGCACTTTTTCCTCAAAATTTGTCATGGACACTTCCCCAAACATTGCATAGGAATTTATGTGAATTTTCAAATATTGTATTTAGTTTTTCAAAATAACTTTGTTCACAATTGTTTCAGTTTGTTCATGCATGTGTGTCAGAGAGAGAGAAACATCAGAAGTTTTCCTGTCTATATTTGGATGAAGAATTACATTGTTGAGGACTTACTGGTATAACATGTTACAGTCAGAAGACGCTGTTCACATCAGAGGTCTTCTTCTGTTTAAATTGTTATTTAAACTTGACCTTGGCACCCCCTGCCCCATCCAGATAATTTCTCTAGAGCTACCCTGCATATATATGTGGTGCTAATGGAATGGCACAAAGTCTGACTAGTCTATTTGAAGCAGTCTATTTTTAACTGCATTCCTAGGTAATTTTTTTAGCTTTTCTGACTCTGCTGCTGCCACTCAAATTTAACCTTGGACAACAGGATTTTTCAACCATACCAGTACTCAACTCCTACTGCTGAAGTTGTCAAATAACTATTCATGCAGTTAAAAACCTGAAAGTGTTACCAGAGCTTTTTGCTTTCAGACCATTGGCAGGTAGATGAAAAATACCCAAAACTATGTGAAAGGTGAGACTTTATTCTGTATTGATAAAGACAAACAAATTACAGTAAATAAGGTATTTTAAGCTGTAAATTAAAAAAAAATCTAAAAAAGTGAGTATAATTCCCCTTTCCCCTCCTTCTCTTCTGTTCTAGCAGCTTATATAGAGCTTAATGGCTGCCAGGCCAGCCTTCCTACACTGGTCCTGGCATAGTTCAAAACCTTTTAAACTCTTTAGTCAAAGGCTGATTCTACTGCTGAACTTCAAATTCATAATTTGGGGATTTGCAAGTTACTTTACAAACATTCATACTGATGAATGATAGATACTTTTCTTCCTGTATGTGAAGAACCAAAGACTGTAAGACTATTTCCAGTTAATGGAATTCTGTTTTTAGGATCCTGTTCTAGTTCTCATATGCAACATAAAAGGGGTTGGTTTATACATCTCTATCTTTAATTCATTTAATTTGGTTCATCACACTTATTTATTTTAGGATTTATACCTTTTTAGAAAGCATTCTTCTTAACTGATGTTCAAATAAAAGCTCTTTTTTAGAAAAGGGATCAGACTGTCTTAATAAAAAAATAGTCATAGTGACATGTAACTTTGTGTTTTGAACAGTTCATTGCACAAATCTCCTCTGGCACACAAATATCTGCAATGGAAACGGCAAAAGCCCCATGTAGTGTAGCTAATACTGTGTAATGTAAGAAGGCAGACAGCAGGTGCTAATGTCTCAGAACTGTTCTAATATTACACCTATTCCCTACTTTTCTCAGTTGCATGTTTAATGTTTGCAGTAGGCTGGCAGTGACTGTGCTGTAATTATATTTTTAGTTTCCGCCCATAAGTTCTAAAGAACTCTGAGACACTGTCTTCAAGCTCTATGTGTGCACACAGCATTATTATGACTAATTTTCATTACATGTGACAGGTAGGATCCTGAAATGTTAAAAGCATTGCGCACACATGGAATAAACTTTCACATTCTAGTTTCCAGAGAGGCACCCAAAAGCTGTAGCTACGTGACTTGAGAAGAACGCCAGGATGCGCTGCCAAGAAAGGGTATTCTTCCTCTGTTTTCTATTTCCCACACCTTCCTCAAGATCAAGCATTTTGCTGAATACCATGGCTGACATCGTGTGACTTCGTGACTGGATGGGGCAGTGACCTGAACTGGCAGGAACTGGCTCTTGAAAGGAGCCAAGGCCAAGTAACTGATGTGCCCAACACTGAGCCTAATGAATCCTGGGGCTCATATTAGAAAGAAGACAAGGATGTGTGGGCCAAAACACTGGCCAAGGTAAAAAACAGTAATCAGAAGAAGCTCATGGAAAATGATACTCTGAAATGGCTCTCTTCTCACTTTTGCAGACTGGATATCCTCTGCTCCTGTACAGGACAATATCTGGGTTAGTAATTCCACTCAGTTGTTACAGTTGTCTTGCCATAAAACTGACACCAATAGTCAAACTAAGAGGCAAGAAGCATCACCAAAGAAGCAAGTAAGCCAAGGAGTAAAGACCAACTCCCAGACTCTCAGGGAGATTTCTCATGCAGTGTTTTTGCCGAGCATTACTATAGCAACTGATAAGAATATTGATTACAGCAGAATTCCCTTTCTTCTTCCAAATGCTGGAGGCAGATGATTTGTGCTTGGGTTTGGGGCTGTTTGGTGATATAGCACTCTCCTCTGAGGGCAGTGCTATATCACAAATAATGCTGCAGATTTATGTTAGGAGAAGCTGTTAACACTGCACTCATCTTCTGATTGTGAATGATAGTACATTTAGGACTTGCAGGAAATATGAAAAGGAGATTGGCTTTCAGTTGCTTTGAGAATCAGCCTAAGTAAAGGACAGTTTATTTTAGTCAAGTAAAACATTTAGAAAACATAATACATAGAAATTTTGTGATAGTGATGGTAGACCATTGCATGTTCTTAAATATGTGTATTATATAGATGCAATGATGCTATTTTGCCAAGGAAAAACGACTTATTTTTGTGGAGAAATAAAGAGAGGTTTGTGGCAAGTTTATGTGGATGATGTAGTGAAAGATCATGATCTATAAGCTTTTGTCTTTCTGATTTTTTCAGGTGTGCATTAAATACAGGTATGATCATGTCTTTGTGGATTATTGATTTTCGTGTTTAGCATTTGTTGGTATTTGAACCTGATTTCAAAAGTGGTGGATAATTTTGGAAGCTGTACTTGGTAAATGCCAGACAGATAGTTTGTTTGTCTGTGTAGCTTTTTTCCTTTTGATATATGTGCCTTTTCCTAAGTATCTGATTTTACTTCACATTTGAAGGATATTTGTAAACGCCAAGTTATATGCCTTTTTAATGCTCTCTGCTGCCAGATCTTTCCTGAATCCTTGGCTTTAATGGCTTTAACAGCTTTAATGGCAAGAGGAAGAGCAGCATTACCAATCTTCTTACCTGTGACCAGGAAAGCTGACTTTGAAAGATCTGATTTGAAATAGAAATATTGCCCAGAGATTTCCCCTACCTTTTCCTTACTGAACATGATTATCACTGTTTTCTGTTTGTGGCATTGACACACTTCTGTGAGTATCACTTTGTTACTTCTCATCCTTTCCTGAATGTTCTGGATGCTGGGTGTGATGTGTTTGAGAAAAAAAATTTAAAATTCTGGCCATAATTAGGAGCACTCTTGGATGTGGCTACCTGGGAAATATGCACACTGTGTCTTGTTTATGTCATAAATCTTGAATGAGACTAAGTGCTTTAGGAATTAACAACTCTTCTTGCATCAGGGGAGGATATTTCTCTTTGAGCAATATTGTAGCAAAAAGGACAATTGACAGGTGAGAAATATCTCTTTAAAATACATAAAACTATTTTTAATAAGGTTTTTGATAAGGACTCCAATATTTGATAACTAGGAAATAAACCCCTGAATTTCTTCTACCCTCATTATTGAAATTACTTACATCTATGTCCTAGAGTAAAAAAAAAGAACATAATACCAACTACTAATTTTGATAGGAAAAAATTGTATAAGGTGTAGATTCAGGATTGTGCAGAGAAATTACTTTTTCTCATTTGTGTGTTGGTAGAACTTCATACCAAACCCAAGGGGCATAAAAAGTTGTTTGTTCTTACTTTTTTTGTTCTTATGGGATATTGAGTGGAAGTTAAAATTTTCCTTCTGGTTTCCTGCTTTGCAATGGGAATTCTTTTTCTTCTCCCCATTATTTCGAAAATTTTTCACCAAGATGTTTAACAACTTGATCCTTACATTCAGTAAAGCCCAAAACTATTGCTATGTTTTAGATGTTTCTCATTTTTTGTTCAACAACCCCACAGCTACTGTGCTGAAGTAGCTTGATCTCATACAATAAAAGATCAGTATAGTGTGAAAAATGTGAAATACAAACAGATGGAATTAAAAGTGAAAGAAAAGTTTGGCATCATAGGATCACTTCTAGCAAGTAGCAAATGCTCTGCAATAGTTTTCATACAGAAGAAACCACAGTAACAGTGGGTGAGTAGCCAGGCAATAGAAGGCACTTTCTGATATTTGTTGATGAGTATACCATCAACCAGAAGGAGCTCGGTAGAACAAATTTTTAGGCAGTGCTTATTTTGGTCCCTCCCCCTGCTCCCAGAGAGCCAGTGTGTTATCTCTCACTTTGTATCTCTCACTTTCAACCTATCAGTGTGTCTCTGTCTCTCTTGAATTATCTTTACAAGCTTAACAAATATGAGATGAAACCTGCAAAGAAGATTAAAACAGAGTATCAAGTTACTAAATCTGCAGGTAATTTTATTTTGTTTATGTTAATCTATCTTGAAGCTAGATTAACATTAGTACAAGTATTGCAATTAGTAGATGGCCTAGTAACAATCGGAGGATGACCTTTTATAATTTCAGTTTCTTCTTGTGGAACTTCATTCCATTCTGAAGCTGAAGCAGTTCTTAAAATTTCACAAATATATTTCAGGGGTAGCTATCACATATTTTACAACAGTGATTGTTTTTTCCCCAAGAGATCTGATTTAATAAATAATTTGTTCAAATAGTGAAAATTTAATCATGTTTGGCATATAAGCAATGTATGGATTATTTAATGTCAATTGTTAATTGTGTAAATGGCTCTTTCAAATTTTAAATAAATTATTTTCTGTGTTGTTCAAAGAGGTGACATGTAATGACATTCAGCTAAATAGTAAAATGCTATTACAGTATGAACAGCAGAATGAACGCACTGCATATGACCACAGATACCTGTTCATTTCTAGAACTGGTTGCTTCGGGTGACCTGATTTTAAATCTGATGTGCCTCCAGCAGATGTAAGTAAAGGAAACTCAGATGAAAATCTAAGCCCAAATGAGTAAATAAAAGTTTTGCTATTGATTTTTATTGAGGCAGGGACTATTAATAATTTACTGCAGATAATTAAAACTGAATTTAACCTGGAAGGATTATGTCAAAGTGGTGCGAAAATCCCTAGAAAAATGAATCATGACAGTAACATTAAAAGAAGGTTGAACTTCGAAAAATTAGAGTTCTTTCTACCATCCTTCTCTCATGATTGTAAGAGATTTGCTTAAAGAATAAAGAAAATATCTAATTTTTTAAAAATGGAGATTGATTTATGTTCTTTAATAGCCTGCTAGGCTTGTGATCTCATCTCCTAATCAGATATATCTTTGAAAATTTGTAAGGTATAGTTAAGTTTGTAAAACCTATATGAACTAGAGGCTATTAGGAGTAGGTATTTAAATCTGCAGCTGGGCTGAGTGATAATTAACTCCACTGCATTACCACTGCATTGTACATAAAGCCCTCCTGTCAAAGCCTAACTTTATTTCAGATACAAACATCGTATGTCCTTTTTGCCTTGGCTCTTAGCATGCCTCCATGATTATTCAAAAATGTGTGAGTTTTGCTACTTAATTCACTAAAATGAAACATAAACATTGTAAAGCAGTAAAGTTGTGTAAAATTTCTCCGACTGTTTCCTGGATTTAAGTAATCTTATTGACATATTGTTGGATATTATTGACATGTGCCCATGTGAGTGGGTAGTGGAAGCTCTGTGGAAGCTCCTCCTTCATTCTCAAAGTCTGCCTGTGGTGAATAATGGTAGATAAAAAGCAATTTCAAAGTAGTGATTCTGCATATTTGTGACTTCTGCAGGTTCACAACAGTTAAATCTGTAATCCATGGAAGAAAACTACAGCTAGTCTCTAGAAATTACTCCTCTAGCATACAGTATGGATGTCAGACTACCAGCAATTTTTCTCTGAAATCCTTTCCTATTTGGTCTTATTGCTCCTTATTAAGGCTTAAGCACAGGTGTTTTATCTTTTCTGGGAAACATAAAGAACTTGAATGCAACTTTGTTTTCTTGTTTTTCTCGAGGGAGGGGTTGGGTTTAGAAGCATGTGCTTTGCCTCTGCTTCTGACTTTGGCAGGAAATTAGACTCCTAGAACCGTTGAATCATTGGGTAGGAAGGGATTCAACGACAGTGTGGTTCCACCCTGCCTGTCATGGTCAGGACACCTTCCACTAGACCAGGCTCAAATCCAGAATCTCATCCAACCTGGCCTTGAACACTCTCACAGGGATGGGGCATCCACAACTTCTGTGGGCAGAGTGCCTCATCACCCTCAGAGTAACAAAAAAAATCCTTCCAAATGGCTAATTTAAACCTACGCTTTGTCCATTTAAATATATTGCTCTTTGTCCTGTCAATTCATGCCCTGATAAATAGCCCCTCCTTATCTTTCCTGTAGTGCCCCTATGAGGGCCAGAAAGCTGCTCTGAGGTGTCCCTGGAGCCTTCTCTCTTCCAGGCTGAACAGCCCCAACTCTCCCAGCCCATTCTCAAATGGTAGATGTTCTGATGTTATTCGTGGTCCACTAGAGCAGGTTGGTATATCGTTTTTGTGCTGCAGACCCCAGAACTGGACACATTGTTCCAGGTGGGTTCTCACCAGAGCCCTGCTGGCCATCCTGCTTTGGATACATCCCAGGACATGGTTTGCCTCCTGAGCTGTGAGTGGACGCTACCAGCTCATATTAATTTTTGAATCCACCAGCTATCTCAAATCCTCCTCACAGCCGCTCTCAATTCATTCTCTGCCCAGCCTGTACTTGTGATTGGGATTGCTCTGAGCCAGGTGTGGGACCCTGCACTTACCTGGTTTAACTTCATGAGTTCCACAGGCCCACATCTCCAGCCCATCCAGGTCCCTCTGGATAGCATCCTTTCTCCACAGCATGTCAACTGCACCACACAGCTTGGTGTCAGAAGCAAACTTGCTGAGGATGCCCTCGATCCCTCTGTCCATGTCAATGAGAATGACATTAAAAGATATTGGTCCCAGTGCAGCCTTCTAAGGGGCACCAGTTATTGTTGTCTCCATGTGGACACAGAGCTATTGACCACACCTCTGTGAGTCAGATCAACCAGCCAATTCCTTATCCACTGAGTGCTCTCCCTGTCAAGCCCATGTTGAGACAAGGATGTTGTGAAGGACTGTGTGAAATGCTTTGCACAGTTCAAGGCTGACAAGTGTGACATCAGTCACACTTCCCTCATCCACAAATGTTCTAACCTCACTGTAGAAGGCCACCAAATTCGTCAGGAACATTTCCCCCTTAGTGAAGCCATGTTGGCTGTTAGCAATGACAAAATTTCACTAGGGCATGATCACTGCAGCCCAGACTGCCTACAGTCTTAATCTTTCACATAAGTCTTTCTGCATTAGTGAGCAACAGATCTCACAATTACTGTTCTTTGGTTGGAGTCTCCATCACCCATTCTAGAAAGCTATCCTCAATGGATCTGTTTCCTGGAGACTACTTGCAGTTTGTTGGGCCAATTTGCCAGATGTTACAGTTGGTTTAAGTCCCCTCCCAGGTTCAGGGTGTGCAAGCAGAAGGATTCCCGAGGCTGACAAACAGACTCCTCATCTCCCTTCAGATGGCCTGTAGTAGACACTAACAACAAAATTTGCTTTGTTGACTTGATCTCTAATTATCACCCATGAGCTCTCAGTCCTGAAGTTCAAAGAGTTCCATGGCATTGATCTCATTATTAACGCAGCAGGCAACTTTCCCACTTCTCCTTCCTTCGATTCTTTCTCATGAGGAAGATTTACTGTGTTTTCTTTTGAAGTGTAGAACCTAACAGTGAAGGAGACCTAGGCTAGGTTGCTGCTATTTTTAACCCGCTTCCCAGGCTTACATACCCTCTCATTCCACAAGCTGCTAATTCTGCTAAAGCTATATTACTAGTCTTCCTGCTCTTTTTTAACTTAGTCTGATGGGACAAGAATGGACTTTAGACTCCACCAATGAGATGTCATTGCTTCTATAGAATCAAGTTTGCACAGACTGCCATGTTTTTATTTAGCTTCAAAAACAGGGTAAAACACATTCCTGATGTTTTAAAAATACGTAATTTGTTTGCTTAATCAATGAGTAGTGTAATAAGATTGCTTTCTATAGACTCACTGATAAGAAAATCAATACTTCCCTACCTGTGTCCTTCAACCAGTCCACTGTGTAAGGGGAGGAGAAATATAAAAAACAGGGATTTAAATGTATGAATAAGAAAATAAAAATTTGCTAGCTTGCCCTTCATTAGACTTCCTAGGACACTCTTCCCTGAGGAATATTTTTATGGTCTTTACTATTTTACACCTCTTTTTTACTATGCTTTTCCCTATCTCAAATTAACCATGCTTAAGGTCACTAGGGAGTTTAAAAGCAAATTCACATCATACTTTCAGGTCATGCTATTACAGCAGTGGTTTATTTTTGTAAAGAATAATGTAATCAAGAAGCTGTTGGACAGCCTTTATTGCTAACAGCAGCAACTGCAACAAAGTAAGGCTGGCTCTATGGATAAACAACCCATTGCCAATTCTGTGAAAAAGCAGAAGCTTGTACTTTTTGCAGGGAGTTGCATTCAAAAGATATACCAACATATTTAAATAAGAATTGCAAGAATATAAATACAGATTATTGAAAACTGAGATTATATTGTTATATTCAAAGGATATAACAACATATTTACATAAGAATTGCAAGGATGCAAATACAGATTATTGAAAACTGAAAATTTTCCTTTTTTAGTTTTTCCTCCTCTAAACTGTATAGTATGTGTGAACATACATAAAAATATATATAAATTGTCACTGGGGAAATGAATGTTAAAACTTTGAATGGCAGTATTTCTAATAATAGAGCCACAAGTATCCATTACAAGAGGATCTTAAACTTTATCAGAATATAGATGAAGGTATTTGAAATTTTCTGTCACCAGTGGTGAGGTTATTTTATCATTAGCCAAGTTACTCTTCATTGCAGTTTGCTCTTACTAGAAAAAAAGTTGCTCTATTTAATTGAAAAAATGCTTGCAATGGGAAATGAAGTTTAAAAAAGTTACTACAACAACTGGTGTGAAATTAAATTAGTTAAAAAGACTCAAACTGCCTGTGTGAATTCATCAGGAGGATTTTCCTCTGAGAAAATTGCTGGCCCTGAATAATGTTACTTGTATGATTTGCCCTTTCCCCCCGCTTTCTAATAATGTGACATCGATGGACATAATTGTACATTCATCCATCTGGGTTTTTTTCTGCACAGGAAGTAATTTGTCTAGCAGTTATAAATTGGGCTCTTTCTGGTACCTAAATGATATTTCCTTTCCCTCTTTTTGCTTATAAACACTCCTTTAATGAAATGACTCCATAGAATCATATTCCTGCTACAACCTGTCCCTTTATTTTTTGTGCTTCTAGGAATCTGATAAAGTCAAAAGTGCTGAAGCAGCTTTTTAGTAATATGTTTCCAGTCTTCAAGTGCAAAAAAAGAGCCCAGTTTTGCTGATTGCCTTAACAAAAAGCTCATTTCAAATCTTGGACCAGTTGTAGGGGGTTTTTCCCTCTCCCATTTTTCCACAGATCAAAAGCCATTTAATAAGTGAGGTATTTTTGTCCCATTTCAGCTTTGAGACTGTGCACTGGCAGGAGCTATGACTCTATATAGTTTTATTTCAGTAGTTTGCATTGCCCATGACTGTGAATCTATACTGGTATTTCTATCCTTGGGGTCTAAGAATCAATTCTCTTGTACTCCAGAAGATTCCTAAGAAGGTATACTTGTTCTTTTCTCATTTCTCAATCTACTTACCTGGACTGAGTCTACTTACCTGGACTATCTTTCTCTTAAATGGCACTTTTAAGATACATGAAGATACATGGCTGAAAGGAGTGCTAGTCAATACCTTGCTGGTTATTTACCACAATAAATATTAATCAAACAATCCAATAGGAATCACCTTTTTTAATGATATGGCTGCAATGTGTTACTTAGGAGCTGTAATAATTCCTTCTTGTCATGTAACAGTTATTTGATTGTTGTTCATAAAAAACTGCAATTGCATTCGTGTTCTCACATAACTATCTTACCTATACAGATGCCTTCTTGATTCTGTATGTTTCTGCAAGTCCCTTCCAAACCATGCAGGCAAGTATGTAATGCAAGCCCTTGTTGTACCTGCTTAGGCCCAAAGTGTGTGCAAGAGGGCCTGTGGGATGAGGTGACATGTGAGCAAGCTGCAGGCTGTGTTTATTGTTATGGGTGTAGGTTGTAGGCTGGAGGCCAGATATTCTTGACTTGGCTGCAGAGAAATGTCAACCCAATTTCTTCCTCTAAATGCAGAGGACAAGAATTTCTAAGACTATTCCATAAAGCGGTGATTGTTTAGCCTGGAGAAGAGAAAGTTTGTGGCAGGGGTTTTGAGTGTATATAAATTTCTGGAGGGAGGGTGAGAAGAAGATGCAGCCAAACATTTTCCAGTGATGCAGAAGATCTCAAGATAGCCAGGGGATACTATATGAACACTTTATATTGTCAGGTTTACTAAGCACTAGCACAGTTTGCCAGGCGGGTGTTGAAATCTGCATCCTTGAAGACACCCAGAAGCTGACTAGACAGAGTCCTAGGTAGCCTGCTCTGGGCGCTCCTGCTTTAGCAGCAGTTGGTTCTCCAGAGGCCCCTTACAGCCTCAGTCATTTTGTGAGTCTTTGATTTCACTTTACAGTTAATGAATCAATAGGAAAATCCTATTTTGTGAGCTGCTCAACTTACACAAATATCTTTCAGTATAGAGATAATAATCAGGTTAGTTTATTCTGATTGTCTTTCAATATGTGAACTATTAAGACACCAAAATTACTTCTGTTGTTTCATGACAACTCCCAATTACTTCTGGAATACCAGCAACCAAGCTGATGAACATATATACCAAGTAAGTGTTTACAAAGTGGTCACAAATATTCTTTTGGGCTTTGAATGTAAGCCTTAGGGTTGAATAAAAAACATGGCAGTGGTAAATCTGCCCTCAGCATCCCCTAGGATGTTACAGGGATGTGTTGAGTGAAAGAATGGAAAGAGCTGTGCCATAAATCTTCAGATCACTCTAACTGAGAGATTTCTTGAGGCTGTTTACTCCACACCAATTTAAAACCCAAACAGTTTATGATGGGACAAATAATCATTGCTGTTACCCTTTGGGAACTTTCTAAGTAAATTTATCATTCCCTCATCCTTAACTTTATAATCATCCTTAACTCTATAATCATGTCTGTTTAATATCTAAGGACTTGAAACCATGAAAATCATGAAAACCAGATGTGACAGATGCTCTTAAAAGTTTCCAAACAAAAAGAACCAGAGTTAGAATAGGAGTAGTAAGTTAAAGCATTTATTACTAGAAGTCGAATTTATTCAAGACAACAAAAATTTATTCAAGACAATAAAAAATACCACATGCATTTGATTATAATTCTAGTGAGAGATCTTATGCAAATCCAACATAAAACCCCACAGCAGATGTTGCTATTTATTAATGTTGCCAGTTCATTAAGTTCTTTGTCTCATGTTGCTAAATGCTTTGCAAAAATATATAACATTAATGCTATTGTGATACACCCTGAAATGTGGAAATTGTCAGAACAAATTCATCTAGTTGGAGAACCTATCAGTGTAAAAGAATAAATGAATTTATTTTGTGTCTTGAAACTGTCAGGAACTTTCTCTTTCTGCTGGTCAAGTTAGTTGACACAAATGTTGTTCTGACAGGTTGACTTTGATTGCTTGTACCTAACCTCCTCATCAAATCTAATTTGCATGAAAGAACAAAGCTATAAGGAACTAAAAATAGACAGTGCAAAAGAATGCACTTTAGGCATAAAGTGCAACATTTGAAGTTTAGGGTAGCACAGATTAATTATTTTTGTCCCATGTAACTGCAAGCTCAAAGAATTTGAAACTCTGCTAAGATATCAAATGGGAAATGACATTGCCAACAACATGAAGAGTACAAGGAAAAAAAAAACTAGAGGTGATATTTCTATTCAGGTGAACAGTAGTAAATGGTTGTTTAAACAAAAACTGGTTATAAAAGTCGGTCTGAAAGAAGCATCAAATCTGCAACAAATATGTTATGTGACTTTCTTCCCTAGAATGGCACCGTAGAGTCCATATCTCCTGTATGTTTATCTGTCATGCTCTTGTTTTAGCAGCTCTGTAAACCCAGTACTTACAGGAATTATGCTGGTTGGTCAGAAGAGTTGCAGGAAATAGCTGGTGCATTCAAGATTTCTTCTTCATATAATCTTGGTTATTATGCAATTTAAATTGTAGTCTGGTTTGAACAGGGGCAATGAATTTAATATTTTTATAAAAAATGCACAAGGCAATGTCAGAAAAGAAAGATTTTCCATTAGAGTTGATATCCTTTGTCAATTTTAGTTGCCAAAAGAAATTAATTTCTGTCAAGTGAAGACATATAGCAGCCAAATATTCCTAGTGGTTCTTGACCATCTTTTGGGTTAAACAAACTGTACACAGCAAATCTATCATGTGCAAGGTTTTGTTGTTGTTGTTCGGTTTGGGGTTTGTGTTTGGGGCTTTTTGCTTGTTTGTTTGAGGTTTTTTATCTGACGTAGTTCAGCCATATTCAAAATGTTTTAAGTAAAGAACAAGAGCAGTAATATGTAGTACAGCAGTATATCTGTTATATCTATAGTTATTTTACAGATCACAACAATTTAATAGGATTCTTTCATTCGCAAAAGATAACCTAGTAATTAACACAAGTCCTCATAGGTTGTTTATGGAAATCTGCTTATTTTCCAAAAAATTCTGAACTTGATCAAATTATTAGAATCTGCAATTATCTTTCAAATACTATTGGTAGCTGTAAATGTCTTTCAGGATGATTTACACTATATTGAATCCTGAGGAGAGACAAATGTCTCGGTCAAGTACAGATGAAGATTCTGCATCTGCAAATTTGTTTAAAATAGATTTTAATTACATGGAGAAATTTAAATGCACTGATAGCAGGTTTTTGTGGTGTGCCATTTTCTATAGTAGAAAAGGAGGCCAGACACAAATACAGAAGGCTTTTTAACCTGTTCTGTTGTCCCTTTTTATTTTTCCTAGATGTCTGACTCTTCCTTTTAAATTGTTAATGGTATAAATGAAAGAAAAACACACCAACTGTAATCCTAGCCAAATGATTCCACTGTCCTAAATTTCTGATGTCATTTAGCTGTTTGAAGTCTCTTTTGGTGTTGGGTTTGTCTCATGTGTAAATCATTTACAAAAGTAATATTTTCTATTAAGAAAAGACTCCTGTTCTGGCACATCCTAAATATACTCAAATGACTTTTTCATCTTCCTAATTTCTTTTCGCGTATCTGATTATGTAGTTTTTGCTCAACTGTCATCCAATACATAGATTTTGTCAGTGTCATTTCTGATCTCTGCTGACAGTACTAAAATTTCGTATTTCAGGGTATTTGCTTGTGCCCAACAGATGAAGATCTCTGGAGCAGGAATCTCATACTAAATTTGCTTCGCCACAGCATGGTGAGACCAGCCAAAAGAAGGGGAGGAGAAAACACTTAGTGCTAATGAAGTGAAAAGAGTAACATGAAGATGACTCAAGAAGTCAGGAAATATACTTGCTCACATGTCATTAGATTCTTCATCTCTCTTTGGCAGAATTGTTTGCAAAAATACAAACAAGAAAAAGCCAAACAGAAAGAAATGCAGGAAAAAAAGAGGAAAATAGTGACAAAACCCTCCCATAGAGGATTACTGGGCAAATTATCTGTAGCAAAGAGTTACCACTAAGAAGTTATTCCAGGTCAGAGGATGGCCTTAACAAGCTGAGAAATATGAACATATCAGGCATTATAGGTAGTGTTACTTTTTTCCTCCTCTGAGGCACTGTTCTTTCTCCCCTCAGTGGCATGTGGCTATCCATTTACTCAGATCCACTTTGGAGAAATAGTTCTGAAAGGCATGCTGATTTTTAACTCATGCTGTGATGTCGTTGACCTTTTCAGTATTGTTTGTAGTGGAATTTGCTCCTTTGCAGGCCTTTTGGCGTTTGAAAGCTGTGGGGAGGAGGGAAGGAAGTGTCGGAAGGAAGGAAGTGTCGGAAGGAAGTGTCGGAGGGAAGTGTTGGAAGGAAGGAAGGAGGGAAGTGGCAGAAGGAAGGAAGTGTCGGAAGGAAGGAAGGAAGGAAGGAAGGAAGGAAGGAAGGAAGGAAGGAAGGAAGGAAGGAAGGAAGGAAGGAAGGAAGGAAGGAAGTGTCGGAAGGAAGGAAGGAAGTGTCGGAAGGAAGGAAGTGTCGGAAGGAAGTGTCGGAAGGAAGTGTCGGAAGGAAGGAAGGAAGGAAGGAAGGAAGGAAGGAAGGAAGGAAGGAAGGAAGGAAGGAAATGTCGGAGGGAAGTGTTGGAAGGAAGGAAGGAGGGAAGTGGCAGAAGGAAGGAAGTGTCGGAAGGAAGTGTCGGAAGGAAGGAAGGAAGTGTCGGAAGGAAGGAAGTGTCGGAAGTGTCGGAAGTGTCGGAAGTGTCGGAAGTGTCGGAAGGAAGTGTCGGAAGGAAGCGTCAGAAGGAAGGAAGTGTCGGAAGGAAGGAAGTGTCGGAAGTGTCGGAAGTGTCGGAAGTGTCGGAAGGAAGGAAGGAAGGAAGGAAGGAAGGAAGGAAGGAAGTAAGTGTCGGAAGGAAGTGTCGGAAGGAAGTGTCGGAAGGAAGGAAGGAAGGAAGGAAGGAAGGAAGGAAGGAAGGAAGGAAGGAAGGAAGGAAGTGTCGGAAGGAAGGAAGGAAGTGTCGGAAGGAAGTGTCGGAAGGAAGTGTCGGAAGGAAGTGTCGGAAGGAAGTGTCGGAAGGAAGTGTCGGAAGGAAGGAAGGAAGGAAGGAAGGAAGTGTCGGAAGGAAGTGTCGGAAGGAAGTGTCGGAAGGAAGGAAGGAAGGAAGGAAGGAAGGAAGGAAGGAAGGAAGGAAGGAAGGAAGGAAGGAAGGAAGGAAGGAAGTGTCGGAAGGAAGGAAGGAAGGAAGGAAGGAAGGAAGGAAGTGTCGGAAGGAAGGAAGGAAGGAAGGAAGGAAGGAAGGAAGGAAGGAAGGAAGGAAGGAAGTGTCGGAAGGAAGTGTCGGAAGGAAGGAAGGAAGTGTCGGAAGGAAGGAAGGAAGGAAGTGTCGGAAGGAAGTGTCGGAAGGAAGGAAGGAAGTGTCGGAAGGAAGTGTCGGAAGGAAGTGTCGGAAGGAAGGAAGGAACGAAGGAAGGAACGAAGGAAGGAAGGAAGGAAATGTCGGAAGGAAGGAAGGAAGTGTCGGAAGGAAGTGTCGGAAGGAAGTGTCGGAAGGAAGTGTCGGAAGGAAGTGTCGGAGGGAAGTGTTGGAAGGAAGGAAGGAGGGAAGTGGCAGAAGGAAGGAAGTGTCGGAAGGAAGGAAGGAAGGAAGTGTCGGAAGGAAGGAAGTGTCGGAAGGAAGTGTCGGAAGGAAGGAAGGAAGGAAGGAAGGAAGGAAGGAAGGAAGGAAGGAAGGAAGGAAATGTCGGAGGGGAGTGTTGGAAGGAAGGAAGGAGGGAAGTGGCAGAAGGAAGGAAGTGTCGGAAGGAAGTGTCGGAAGGAAGGAAGGAAGTGTCGGAAGGAAGGAAGTGTCGGAAGTGTCGGAAGTGTCGGAAGTGTCGGAAGGAAGTGTCGGAAGGAAGTGTCAGAAGGAAGGAAGTGTCGGAAGGAAGGAAGGAAGGAAGGAAGGAAGGAAGGAAGGAAGGAAGGAAGGAAGGAAGTGTCGGAAGGAAGTGTCGGAAGGAAGTGTCGGAAGGAAGGAAGGAAGGAAGGAAGGAAGGAAGGAAGGAAGTGTCGGAAGGAAGTGTCGGAAGGAAGTGTCGGAAGGAAGTGTCGGAAGGAAGTGTCGGAAGGAAGGAAGGAAGTGTCGGAAGGAAGTGTCGAAAGGAAGTGTCGGAAGGAAGTGTCGGAAGGAAGGAAGGAAGTGTTGGAAGGAAGTGTCGGAAGGAAGTGTCGGAAGGAAGGAAGTGTCGGAAGGAAGGAAGGAACGAAGGAAGGAACGAAGGAAGGAAGGAAGGAAATGTCGGAAGGAAGGAAGGAAGTGTCGGAAGGAAGTGTCGGAAGGAAGTGTCGGAAGGAAGTGTCGGAAGGAAGGAAGGAAGGAAGGAAGGAAGGAAGGAAGGAAGGAAGGAAGGAAGGAAGTGTCGGAAGGAAGGAAGGAAGGAAGGAAGGAAGGAAGGAAGGAAGGAAGGAAGGAAGGAAGTGTCAGAAGGAAGTGTCGGAAGGAAGTGTCGGAAGGAAGTGTCGGAAGGAAGTGTCGGAAGGAAGGAAGGAAGTGTCGGAAGGAAGTGTCGGAAGGAAGTGTCGGAAGGAAGGAAGGAAGTGTCGGAAGGAAGTGTCGGAAGGAACGAAGGAAGGAACGAAGGAAGGAAGGAAGGAAATGTCGGAAGGAAGGAAGGAAGTGTCGGAAGGAAGTGTCGGAAGGAAGTGTCGGAAGGAAGTGTCGGAAGGAAGTGTCGGAAGGAAGGAAGGAAGGAAGGAAGGAAGGAAGGAAGGAAGGAAGTGTCGGAAGGAAGGAAGGAAGTGTCGGAAGGAAGTGTCGGAAGGAAGGAAGTGTCGGAAGGAAGGAAGGAAGGAAGGAAGGAAGGAAGGAAGGAAGGAAGGAAGGAAGTGTCAGAAGGAAGTGTCGGAAGGAAGTGTCGGAAGGAAGTGTCGGAAGGAAGTGTCGGAAGGAAGGAAGGAAGTGTCGGAAGGAAGTGTCGGATGGAAGTGTCGGAAGGAAGGAAGTGTCGGAAGGAAGTGTCGGAAGGAAGTGTCGGAAGGAAGTGTCGGAAGGAAGTGTCGGAAGGAAGGAAGGAAGTGTCGGAAGGAAGTGTCGGAAGGAAGTGTCGGAAGGAAGTGTCGGAAGGAAGTGTCGGAAGGAAGTGTCGGAAGGAAGGAAGGAAGGAAGGAAGGAAGGAAGGAAGGAAGGAAGGAAGGAAGGAAGGAAGGAAGGAAGGAAGGAAGGAAGGAAGGAATTGAGGGCAAGGAGTAGTAATTTTCCAGTTCTCTGGGAAATGTACCTGTGGTTATACACTGGTGTACAGGGGCCTGAGTAAATATATGTATTGCAGTAAAAGATCTCTGTATTGTATTAGTGACCCTGCCCCGATTCTAGTTATTGTAAATTGGTTGCAGCTTTGATGTCCTTAATTGAGCGGCAGCTGTAACCCATGGAGGCAGCTGGGAAAAAGGGGGTGGGTTGGGCAACCAGGGAGAGCCTTGGAGGATCTCTGATGAAGCAGGAATAACACTGCTGTGAAGATCTGTGTGTGAGAAAACCACCCAGAAGGTATGGGACTCTAGAAATATGATGACAGGAATATGAATACAACACTGGTGCATCAGACAAAAAAATTGCCATGCTCTGCCTTCTGTCTGTTTAAATTAGAAAAAATCAAATGAGAAATAAGTATAAATAAACCATTGTGACCTAATACTCCATCTACAGTGTGTAGTCACACTGCAAATCAATGATGGCAAGGCTTCACAAGCTAAGCAGTTTGTGTCTGACCAGATATGAGTGTGTGTTGCAAATAATTTTTTTTCTGAATCTCTGAGCTTAAGCTACCAATCTTTAGGGATGAGTGGTCTTCTTTTTCTGCAAGACACATATTTGTTCAAGTGATGCAGTGAGACAGATAGTAGCAAGAGAAGATATAAATCAGCTTCTCTGCTACACTCAGACTTTTCAATTTGTGGCAGTGTGGTTCACAGAGCTAGTAAGGGGAAACATGGACAAATGAATTTGAAACAATTTAAAGAGGAAATCATGTGCATTGGAACTGTAAGCTTAATTTCCCATGTGCTGGCAGAGCTGCATAGGAAAGTTAATGCCTATATCTATCTCTATCCTTATCTCACATATGCTATACAAAACTTAACTGTCTGTGGTATTTTCTTGGCTTCTCACTGCTGTTACTAAAGGGTTTATGTTTGTTTGGAGGTCTTTTCAAATGGGTTCATCACAAGACTGTTCAAATCAAACCCAGAGTCCTGTTGCATGAATGCATTTTTGCTATTACCAAAATACTCCTAACAACAGAAATAATTCTGTTCCACTTATATTCACAATAACTCTACTTCTATTGGTTAAAGCCATGCATAGATTCTGCAGTGCCCTAGGACTAAAAAAATTGCCATAAGGAACAAAATAAAAGCAATTCAAAACAGTCAAAATGTTGAAATGTTTACAGAACATGGACAACCAGGATGCTGAGAAGTCTCAAGGGCAAGACTTATGGGGAGTGGCTAGGCCATTTGTTTTGTTTAGCTTGACAAAGAGAAACTGAGAGATGACCCCATGGCAGTTCACATCTTCCTAAGGAGAAGGGGTGGAGGGGAGAAGCAGGGGAGGGGTCTAAGTTCACCACTTATCTCCTTTTATGAGGAAATGGAATAAAAATGCATCAGAGGAAGTTCAAAATTAATTTTAGGGAAAGGTTCACTGATAAGGATGTGGGTCCACTTCCTCAGGGAAGCAGTTGCGGCACCAACCTTGTCAAAATGTCTTCAATGAGCATCTGGATGATGTTCCTCGTCACATGATCTAGTTTGAGGTAGTTCTACAAGGAGCAGGCTGTCAGACTTGATGATCCTTGTCAGTTCCTTCCAATTTGAGATGTCCTGTGATTCTATGCTTCTATTTGTGGCCCCTTCCACAGCTCCTTTTGGAAGGGAGAAACACCAGACCACACCAAATGCTTTGTTATATGCCTGGTCCCATTCACTCTCTCTTCTGTTCTGATTCATTAAAATGTGCACTCCTTCTAATGCTGACTGTTTCTACTAACAACTAGGTTTTTCACCTACACTTACTTGACAGATGTTACATTTTTCTGTTACTCCCTTTTTTCAGGCTGTATATAGGTAGACAACCAAGGTATGTATGATGCACATATGACATTAACCTACCCTAGAAGAATAACTTGTACTGTGATTTTCATGCAGCCCATGTCAGCTGTGCTGTTTCTACAGGGCACCTGAGCTTGGGCAGATACAAAACACAGGACTTTACCTAGGTGTAACCTGATAATTCATGTTTAATATCGACTGAAATGTAAGACTGTGGTTTAAGAATGGTAAGTCCCAATATAGTGCTCTCACTGGCACTCACCTCCACTCCTGGTAGTTAGAAACTCTAAAGTCAAAGATCACAGGAACAATTTGCTGGGAAGAGCAATGAGAGAAGAAAATGACAGCAACAATATTAATAACAAGTTGTACAAAGAGAAGATTATTTACATGTTAAGTGCTCACAAAGCCTGAGGCAATGAAAAACAATGGGGGCCAGATTTCATTACCCCACCACACTTTTCTTCCAACTGTTAGCCAAGCACTTTAAGGTCTTTAAATCTATATAAGGCTTTTTCTTTATTCTTTGACTAATATTTAATGACTCCTCTGATTTCCTCCAGTTTTTCAGTATATCTTTTTTTAAAAATAAGGGCTCAAAAATCCCTGAGGGACTTCAAGCCTGACATCTTAATTTCATATAAAGAAGTAAAAAGCCTTCTGCTACTTCCATTTCCTGTGTCTACCAAAGGGCTTTTGATACATTGGCTTTTTTAGTCAAAAATTCTCCATTGCCTTTTTCAGTCAAAATATTGCAAAAGAACTTTTTATTTTGTGAGTTTCCCCTTCTTATTCTGAATTCTTTTTATTATACTTGTAATGTTACACTTTGTCATGCAAAAAAACTTTTCAAATTTCAAGGCAATTCCAAATAGGCCACCTTGAAAAAAGAAATCACATTGGTGTGTCATATAACCATGGTCTCTTACATAACCATGTGTATAAAACTGCAAACCTTTGTTGAGCCAGACCATCCCCTTTCTTGCATCCTAATTACTGGCATGCCCCCAAACACTTTCCTATTGCTAGAGATTAATTTGGTCCCATTGATCAGAATATTTTAGACAAAATTTGCAAAATGCACTTTTTCTCCACTTGCATGTTATGAGAAAGTGCTTTATTGCATAAAGCCTGAATGCTTCTCAGCATTTTTAATTCTCTCAGCCTTCACTGGACAGTAGGTCAAAGCCAATATCCCTTCTCTGAATGTTGCGAATGTTTAACTTTTTGTTGGAAACCAAGACTACCCAGTACATAACATGAAACATAGGTTTCGTAACATGAAAGATACCATTATAAATTTCAGATAACAGTTAGGTTACCTGTAATAAAAATAAATTCTGACACAAGGTACAGAATGCACTTATCAAGTGCAATTTATCAAGTTATTAAAAAGAAAATCTTAAGTACTCATCTCTTAATGAAAAATTAATCTCACAGTCACTTAGATCAAGTACTATTTTCAGCATCCCGACAAAGTCAGCATTTTTGAAGAGATAAAAAATAAAGTTAAAAGACATCAAGAATACATGGATTATTTACTAACTGTATGTAAAGCTAGGTCACAGAACATGCAAGAATATGTTAAATGAAAGCACCAGTCTGAAGGATTTTATTTCTGCTCCATTTTTATCTCATACTTTTAATTTTTGTGCTTTGCTTGTCTTTAGTTAGATGGTTGTTGTGGTGGGATTTTCTCTACTTGTCATTTCCTTGTTATATAAAATATCTATCATATTTCACTAGAAGAGACACTATTGAAAAGGCAAAATATCTGAGCAATGGCAGCTTCATCTATTGTGCACCAGCAAAAGCCTGGAAGTTTTCTTTTAAGTCTTTATAGTGGGAATGTTGTTGAACATCTCCTTGAAAGAAATGATAAAGAAATGATGTCTTGTTCTGTTTCTGTTCCGATATCAATGTCTTTTTGATAACACACTATATATTCATTATTTTTGCCATGTCTTCATCATCATTAATAATGTAACATCTCAGAAAATCAAACAATATTTTAGTCAGGAGAAAAATAAGTATGATTTGCATAGCTGCACAAGAAGACAATGTTGCTAATTTTTTGAATGGTTGGCAGTGAAAATCTGATCTCATAGAGACAAAAAGACTGCAGAAACATATCTATAGTAGGATTACGTTGGAACATGGATAAAATTGGTTTTTCGCATTGCATCATGCCTCCACGAATAGCAGTGATACTAACGACATTTAATAGTGACACTAGAGTAGCAGGTCATATAACTTTTGTATTAGCTATTTGAATTAATTTGAAGAGAGTTTTCATGAAAATTTTAGTTTCTTACAATGTGATAGCAAGAATGACCAGGGCACTTGTGCTTGTACAGAGAAGGGAAGGGGAGTAGAAATCTTCAAGCAGTTTGTTTTATGAGAATGGCCTACTGGTATCAGACATTAATATTAACAAAGAAAAGTAATTCTTGGCACTGAATTCTGTTCACTTAAACAAAGTCTAAAAAAACCCCAACTTTTAAAAGTGAGTGAAGTTATGTCCATTCCACAAATCTTAAAAAAGAGACAAAACCAAAGCAACTGATTGACCAAAATGCCTGAAGAAGTCCAAAGGACTTCAGAAAGGCACTCGCACTTTCAATGACTATTACCTTAAATATGGCTTTTGGGAGAGAGACAAGTAAAAATTATACCTTCAGGTATTGGATCCCCAGGACTCTAAAACAGTTTTTATTTTGAAAAATATAATAATACCCACTCTTTTGTAACTTTTTTTCATGAGTCATATTTAACTTTTACCTGAGAGCAAGCACTGAAACTGTCTAGCTCAGTTGGGAAGAACTATCCAGATGGAAGGAGAAAGGGAACACTAAAACTCAGTCAGAATGGACATGTTCTCTGAGGGAAAGAACCTGTTCTTCGGCTTCTGCAAGGACCATGCCAAAATTGGTTGTCTGCCTGCTAAAACCAGATCAGCAGCCAGCTAAACCTCTCACTGTTTTATGGGTTCTCTTTTATAGAGCTGTTGTTTCAGAATGGATAACATTCCCTCAGCAAGTTTTCTGGTCTTTGATTAACCCTTTCTTTGCTTCAAATGAGCCCACAGAAAGGTATGACACAAGCTTTCAAAGCAAATATCTTCAGATGCTGGCTAGCAACCACTTTGGGAAGTAATTATAGGACATGCAAAGAGCAGTTAATTTGTGGGATAGAGAGATGCATAGTTTTGTTAATTTCTAAACCTGCAGTTATATCTTTTTTGTAACCTGAAGTTACTGAACAGGAAGGCAGTGCCTGAAATAATCAGTCTGTCCTCCCAGCAGGAGTTAAGGATAGTAAGGGCAGGTGGGTACCAGTGCTCCTTTGCCCTTTTAAGTTTCGGCTCTGCCACTGAGTTCACTGAGGTCCCACCTCATCTCTTCCCCTTGAAATCACCTTTCAGAAAATTTGTGCAGGCACACATTCCCTGCCAGACAAAGTAAAAATCATAGCTTCATTGATCCACACAGAAAACACATTCTTTTTCATTTACAAACCCTTCCTGACCAATGTGGTTTCAATTCTAAACGTACAGCTGGTAGCATTCCCAGTAGCATTGGATTATTTTCAGCATTTGGAAGTGAAATCCACCTCAGAGGTCTAAGGGGAGTCTGTGGGATCTGATTCCCAGACTTCATTCAAGCTTTAGAAATTTTGGTTGCCATCACTTCAGTTTCTTGTAAGCGACTACTGGATTTGTAGCTTTCAGTCCTCACTGAGTAAAAGGAATTTCTACACTTGGCAGGATGTTTTGGAATATTTCCATTTACTTTTATGTATTCTAAAATACCAAATTAACATAATGTCTAAAAAGATGAGTGCATTGCCTTCTTAAATATACCCTGGTGTTAGCCTCCACAAAGCATTTAAGTTCAATTGGTGCTAAAAACCAAATTGACCTAGAAGGATATATTGGGATTTCTAAGGAAATATATGCTAAATTACTTCAGGGAACTGAATTTGTAGCTCAGCTCAAACAGTAATTTTCTCTATTGGCAGTGGCATAAAGAGACATCCACTTCCTTTATAACATATGCTCTTCTGGATGACCTTTGGCAAATTTCACTGGATCATTTGAGTGCTGAAAAAGACAGTGACAGCCATAAATAAGCAAAAAAAAAAAAAAAAATCCCTGGAGGGATTTTATTTTAAAGTTTTCTTTCTGCAGAATAACAGTGTTGGAGATACTGATACACACATTGAATATTCCTTGAATTGTACATTAGTGCCATGGTTATTTACATGCAGGGATCTATCAAAATTTCAATTGCTTTGTCATGAATGAAGAAAGGAAATACACCAATTATTTCTTGGCCAACCTATGAGATATTTTTGGTGATCACTACATTTGGCGTAGAAGCAATTTCACAAGCTGGTCTGCATTAGTATTTGTATGGGTTTCAGGTTTTAGCAATGCATCAGCCTGCAGTTTTGCTGAACATTTCTTGAAATGTTCAATTTCTTGATCATCTGTAATTGTTCCAAATGCAGAAGCAGCTAACAATCTGAATAACAGATACTGGTGGAAACCTCAAGATCTATTTTGACCTTCCAATGGATTTTTAATAAGTGATAAATATAATTTAAACTAATGCTATCTTTTCTAAATGATGTTCTATTTTTATTTTAAAACCTGCTTGCATGAGTTAAAAATAAAATATTCAAGGTTTAATTTTGACTGAATTTAGCAGCATTTGCTCTGGAACAGATGAGATTATTTGAAATGACACTTCACAAAATGCCATGTCAAACTCTTACAATTTATAACTTTTTGTATGAATAGGCACAAATTTGACTTATAATTCTGTTACAGAAAGACACCTTCAGTGAGTTAACAGATGTTTGAAAATTGTATTATGACAGATGGTACTGATGTTCATTTGGATAAGAGATTCATATGGCGAATACAGAAATGTGAAGTTCCTTTGGAAGACTAGAACAGACTCAATATTGCACAGAAATGCTATGGGGCTGAGAAACCCAGAGCAAACCTCATCCCTGTCCATTTGCTCTTTGTAAGCAACAGAACAGGATTTCTTTTCAAAGCATGTGATGACAGGCCAAGTGGGAATGGCTTTAAAGTGGAAAAGGATAGATTACATGTTAGGAAGGAATTCATTACTGCAAGGATGCTGAGGCACTGGAACAGGTTGTCTGGAGACGTTGTGGATGCCCCATCACTGGAAGTGTTCAAGGAGAGGTTGGACAGGGTTTTGAGTAACTTGGTCTAGTGGAAGGTGTCCCTGCCCATAGCAGGGAAGTTGGGATGCAGTGCTCTTTAAGATTCCTTGCAACCTGGGCCATTCTAGGATTCTAAGGTTTATGCTTATAACAACCTGCAGTTGTAGATATGCAGCTGAGGAGATACAGTATCAGGCCTCAGCTACAGAGCAGGTGTGCTAAATTCATAGCCAACACACACTGGTGCTTGTTCTCGTCCTTCCCTAAATCTCTTCTGTATGAGAAAATTTGTATCTGCACAGTAATATATTGATAACTTTCACTTGATCACAATAAATTCCAAAGTAAATAGAAAAGCCATTTAACATCTCCCTTGCCTTCTCTGATGTCTCTCTCTCATAAGTAGCTTTCATCTCAAATTATATCACCAAAAAGTCAAGTTTTTTCTGTGTCCCCATTGTGGTGGTTTTAACTCAATTGGATGAGTTTTTTAGATACAACTTAGAGAAACATTACAAAGCTTCCTAACATTATTTAATTGCCTAGGAGAGAAAGAAATATTAGAAGGTGTAAGGGTCCTTCATATGTTAAAAATATTCTGTGATCCCAAGGAGTACTTGTAAAACCTTTCTGAGTGCAATAAACCATTCCAGGTCTCAAAATTCTAAAAGGAGTTAACTGTCAGATTATTATGATTTGTGCTTCATATTCCCATCATTACAGGAAACAGAAGAGAAGCTCAAAAATAAAAACGACAATGCTTTAGCAGAATATCAGGAAAAGTGGTTGTGAAACACAATTTCAAGCAAATCTGTTAAGTGATTTATTTCATCATTTGATTGAAGCACAAAAGGTAAACATGCATTTTATTTGGGATGCAAGTGAAATAATGGATCCCTTTCACTCCTAGTATCTGTAGCCAACGTTATATTCTTCAGAGTGTATATGTATACATCGAATTGTGGGTCACCCACTACACCACTTGCACTGGGCAAAGATCTTCTTGTGAAGATCTCAGAGGAAGTTTCTGATCAGATATTGCTGAGGAGAACAAGAAAAGCAGTTTCTTTTTTAGTAACTCAAGAAAATTAACACATTAGTGATGCATAACCCTAGTGACATCTCTTTGCTAATTAATCCCAAATCTTCCCTAACCCCATAGTTTGGTGCAGGGATATCAAAGGTCAGAGCAATGGAGATTTGTGCCAGTTTTGTAAGGGACAAAGACCAGCCTCTGGCTCCCACAAGAAAATTCATAGCTACTTTGTCCCAAATTCCTGATTTCTCCTTATAAAAGTCTGTCATTTGGAACTCTAATTCTGCTGTGATTTGCCAAAGTATAAGAACTTTGAGCCAGTGTCCACATATTCCCCTTTTTCAGTAGTGTGAAGCACAGAATCAGCTCTCACTGAAAAAGAGTAGTAATTGCACCAAATCAGTTTAGGCTTCCTCTACATGTATAGTAAAAGGACATCATTGTATGTTTTGCTGCTTTAAAAAAAATTTTAGCTGCTGAGCAATCTTTGTTGATGTAGTGCACATGGAAAAATGTCCAGTAATTTATTGAATTACCTAATTCTGTTTTATTGCAACATTGTGTGAGAGAGTACAATAGGAACAACAATTCTGTGTTTGAAAGGCAGGATAAAATTTTTAAGATACTATAAGAGAATATCATAATTTTGCCTGAAAAAACTATATATACCACATATTAAATTTGCACAGTACTTTGTTTTATGAACATGCTATGGACATTTTAGCATACCTTAAATTGAGAGACCCAAGACTAATTTTAAATTTAAAGTGAGTTGTGTTTTTCAGATACCTCTGAAATGTCCTTTATACCAAGAATCCTTGTGAAAGACTCTTATTTACACAGCCAGTACCGTATGAATATGTGCATGTACTGCCACAGAAGAGAAAAAGTTAATTTAATACTAGCAGAAATCGGTGAAAGGGATTTTTTGACCTCTGACTTGCTCTTTATAAATAAATGTTAAGAAGCATATGAGGAAAAAGTCAACAGCAGCCATGGGTTGTGGCAGGAGGCTCGTGCCCCACTCCCTGCTGCAGAAAGCTTATCTGTGTCCATCAGCTGGTGCACATAGGAGAGACAACCCAGGCCAGACAGATGCCCCGCATGGAGTTATCTCTGACACCAAGACAGCAAGATCCCCAGCTGACAAATAAACATCTTTGCCTTGGGAGCAAGATGTATAGAGACACAGGTTAGGAATTATTGAGAGAAAAACGCTGCATTTCACTATAAAAGCTACACAAATTTTCATAGAGGCAGAAGTCTCCTACACACCTATGGAAACATGTAGGGCTCCTCCCCAAACCATTGGATGCATTTTCATGGTTACTTTTCCAGAAAGTGGAGTCACTATCTCTGACATGTTTAAAAAAAGATTGGATGTGACACTGGGTGCCATGATTTAGTTCAGATGTTAGGGCATGGGTTTTACTTAATGGTCTTGAAGGTCTCTTCCAACCTAATGATTTCGTGTTTCTGTGAAATTGAGAGCACAGGATTTTTAATGTATGCCTCATCAGAAATTGGACAGTAAGATACATGGAATCCTAATCTCTACTACTTCTTCACTAGCTGAAATATGAACCTTATTATAGTTCACTGAGTTGTTTATCTACTAGTAGTGTACTTTTATTTATCCTGTGTAGTAAGTTACCTTTAAAAGTCTTATGTCAGTTAAATTTGTGTCTATTAAATAAATAACTCATTTTTTATTAAACATAATTGGCCATTATTAAGAACTTGCAAACGAGAGTGGGTTTTGGGGTGCTAGCTGCCTCAATAAACTACTGTCTCCTGTGAGAGGCCTGGGCAGAGGCAAAACTTGCTTAAACTCCCCTCTCCATTCAGAACAAGGTTCAGATAGATTTTTCTAATAGGGTTTGTAAATAGACTTTAACTCTTGATAAATTTGCATCATGATACATTTAAAATTCCAAATTTATTTTGTTATACATAGCCATGGAGTTAAGGCATATTCTTTTTAAGATATGAAAGAGTAAGAGTAATGGCTTGTGAAAATGCAGATTTGGTAAAAACAATAGGTTTCTTTTTGAAATAATTTAATTGGTTTTAACTTGGGTTTTTCTTTGTTGTATCTATACACCAATATTCCTGCTAAATAAAGGAGCCTATGTCTGTAATACTTTGTGGTTTCCTCAGTTCCAGCTGTCTTTGAAAACATTGGGGCACTTTTCACTTGCTAAAAAACATGCATATAGAAATAACTTAAGGAAGAAAATCAGAGTTAACAAAGAATTTGTGTATGGCAGCCAAAAAATATAGGAAGATCAAACATGTACAGGAAAATTATGAGTGGAAGGAAGGGAGGGAGACAGGGCATGAAATACTTCAATTTTCATATGCTGCTACAAAAGGTAAACAAGCAAGAAAATGTGCTCTTGTATCTGTAGAGAGATGTGTTACAGCTGGAGCACTCATCATCAGAATGCTTGTATGCTGAATGGCTTTGCCTCTGTGCATGTGAAACATCATTATGCAGTGGAGGTATTGAGGATATTAATTCAGGCATCCAGAAAGAAAAAAAAAAAGACATTAAAAATTCTATTAACTGACTAATGACTTTAATTTTGATTTTGAAGAGAAAATATGGAGACTGACAAACACGGTGAAGAAAAGCTGTACTGCGCCCTGATCCTGAGCAGGAAAAAGCATGCAACATATTTCTGAAACAAAGGTAATTTGGAACTCCTGACCAACATTTGTCCCTAAGGAAGGTCACAGAGAGCAGAACCAAATCGTGTCTTGCTTTCTTGCTGCCCCACTCCAATTACAATTTCTGCTTTTGTATTTCCCAGTGGTTCTGCTGGATTAAGACATATTGCTAGAAAATAAGAGCTGTCCCCAAGTCTGACCAGGTAAGATATATCTGTATCTATCTAGCCTGTTTTTTCAATAAGATACCTAAGGAAGAGGGCAAGGACAGGTTGAACATACCAGAGTATTTCACACTGTCATCCACTGCTGTAAAGATTGAAGTAGTCAGGGCAAGTCAGTGACTCTGCTTTGAGCTGAATTCAGCACATACGTTATACAAGATTTGAGCTGCCTGAGTGTCTGAGGAGCTCAGGCTGCCTCCACATTAAACCAAATCTTGGACACCACCCTGGTCACAGTGAAACAAGTAGCACAGACCACATGCTGATCTGCCACAGAAATTTCCTCTCCAAAACTGACCTACTAATTTCCTTTAAAATTCTCACAAGGACAGGCAATCTTTCACAGAAGTTGTTTGAAATATCCTTTTGAACCTGAGAAATAAAAAGACATTATGCTGACTTAGATAATCTATTCACCTGTCCTAAAGACTGCAAATGTGACTTAGAAATGTGTTACCTATGCTGATCTAATACATTCAGAGTTTAGACAAGTGGGATTTCAGCTCTGTTTGTGTCCCCAGAACTTCCTGTTGAATAATTGCAATAGTTCCATGCTGTATGCAGTTCACCTTGGGCAGCTCCAGGCCCTTTTTGCCAGTTCTGTTACACCCAGGGCTGAGATGCTGAATTTCTCAGTAATGAGGAGTGGTGACCCTGGACAGCCATCCCTAACCAGTTTTTAAATAATCAGACTGGCAAGCAACATTTCTGAGATCTCTACTTACCAGCCAGCCTACCATCACTTTCCAGTAGTGACTGCTTCTTCCAGCTACACCACCTATTTTGGAACACTCCAAAAACCTGAAGATGGGAATCAATTGGACAGTTTGGCAGCATTCATATCTCATACTGGTTCATTTTAAAGAAATAAGGGGTCAATATGCTTTATCATTTTTTAAGTTTAACCTTGAGGTAAAGAAAGCCTGGCAAAACCTATCCCGTTCCACATACACCTCATAATCTAACCCTATCCCCAAGTGAGCAGGGCACCAGGCAGAGACAGGAGACAGCTGAGGAGTTTACTCATCCTGCTTTGGTCCTCCCCCAGACTGGTGCATGATTTACTGCTCCAGATGGATCCTTATAACTTTGCAAGGCCCAGTGATATTAATCCAAGGGCAAAGAGCTGGCTGATGTCATGAGAGCTCTTCCAGTGCATTTTCAAAGTTTTGGGGAATCTAGAGGGGTCTCAGTCAACTGCAAGTTGGCAAATACAATTATTTACAAGATAGGCAAAAAGGATGACCTTGGTAATGGCCATGTCTTTAAATCGCAGGAACTCAGGAAAGTGGCTTAATTCAGGTCATACATTCCACAAATCAGACATCTCTCTAACTTTACTGGCATGTAACTTTAGATAACGATCATTACAAAATAATTTTTTAAATTGCAATATTTTTACATCTTTTGGATGTGTACTAAGTCCATTGAATACATGAATCTTTGAATATACTTGAAGAATTAAGATTTTGATCAAGTGGACACCGTGGGAACTGAAGGACTTACCATTCTTTTGGAAATACTTTTTTTTTTTTTTTTTTTTTTGTTTGGGATCTCTGGGATGCACAACCACTGGGATTTCAAACCTCAGATACAGCTCTTAGCAACTCACTAGCTGTGGGATGGCGTTAGAAATTAGGCAGGGGACCACTAGCACAAAACAGGATTTAACAGTTTACTAACACCTTGATGAGGGCTTTAAGGATACCAGTGGCATTTGAAAAATGGCAGTGGTAAACAGGAACATTTTGCATTTACTAACAGTAACTCAATTGCTTTGCTGAGTTAAGCCGCAGCTTAATGCAGCAGAGAATGGGCATAACAGAAAAATCCATTAAAAAAATTAAAGCTGATTTCTTTCAGGATGTAGCTGGCATTTGCTGATTATCAGAACAGACTGGAGTGGATTCTGGTTTGTTGTCATGGTGCTAGCCAGAGAGGAAGAGCTATGGTGCATAGACCTTTCCCACATTCCCACAAATGTGAACCATGCCCCAAATGTGCAAGGTAAATTCTGTTTTCACCAAGAATATTAGGTGTTCAGGTGAGGGACAGATATTTTCAGACATTGTATTATAACTGTCTTGCTGAGGATTATAGACCTGCAAAGATGTGAGCAACCAAGAGACTGTCTAGACATGTTCAAATATGAGATAGGAATAGCTGTGTTTACCAGGGTCAAGAAACGGACTGTGTTGGGGGACACACAGTGCCTGACGTACCAAGGCTGCAGATACTCTTGCTACAGGAATACCACAGTACAGTATATGACATGGTTAGAAGCAAGTGGCTTAATAGGTTTTGCTAAGTATACCAAGAGGAAATTAACCAGTGGCCTGGATGACACATCCCTGGAGCTCTAGTGCTTAGCTATCTGATTGAACAGCAGAAATATGAAAATGGTGGTCTCCCTGGCGACAAACATAATTGTATGTTTGCCTGAAAACCTACCTCTAGGTTCGGGGCCAAGATACACCACTACTAATGCTGAATGTTTCATTTTAACGTATCTGACATTCATCACTTTCTTTTAAGCAACAGCCTCTGAAGTGATGGCAGATAATCAAGGCTCTGAATTCTGCAATAAACTGAAATAATAAGAGATCAACTGTAAAGTTCTAGGACAGAATCGAAGTTTTAGTAAGTATTTAAGGCCAGGTGATATAGGGGTCTGGCCTAGTGGAAGGGGGGATGCTATGAAATGCATTATTATATGCATGAGCTTTAAGGTTCAGACATTCTATGATTCTGTGATTCTTTGAACATCTTCCTTCATTGATAAGAAATAAATACAGACACAATGATACATCATTAACATCACTGGAAAGCTCAGACCTTTACTCAAATACATAGCTAGCATTACATTTAATTTTATTTATTGAAGATTCTAGTTCATGCTTCTAGGAGTTCTGTTTCTTTTCTTATCCAAAGGACATGATTGTCCTTCAGCTTCCTGTCTGAAGCTGAGTTTTCTCTGACTTTTGTGAGTGTTACTGTGGTTTAATGATAACTAAGAGCAGTTGAAGCAGCTGGTGTATTGTTAACTTATGATCTGTACTTTGCCTCCTGTCCTAGCTTAATGTATCCTATGACATTTTTTAACTAGCAAGCTTCAAGCAGCTAGAGTTTAAAAAATAGCAGTGAAATTATTTATGCTACATCTCAGGAGTCTGACTCTCTGAAGTCATCACAGAAGATTCCTATTTTAATACATTCCAAGAGCTGCTGCAATGTCATTCTTCCGGACACCAACATGTGTCCAAACTATCTGACAAGGTGTGGAGAGACATCCAATGGCCACATTCAGGTGAATTAAGATGTTAATTTCCACCACCTCTTGTTGTTGCTCTCCACACTCTATTGTTCTTCTAGTCTGGTCTGAAAAAAACACTGCAAGCAGAAAGCTTTGACAAGTATTTAGTAAGAAATTGTCTTTCTTCTGCTCCCTCTATATCTTCAGCGACTTCTCTGTTTCTTGCAACTGGTTTTTTTCCCTTGTGCCCTGGCCAAAAAGAAGGCATTCACATTTTAAAGACGTCAAAAATGTTCCCAATGACAGTCCTCAGAGCAAGGTGTGCTGTACAGCAGCATCCTTTCACTGGTGCAAACTGCAGTGAGTTTGCATAAACTGAGGTACAAAACTAAGCACTGAGAACAAATCCAAACACAATCAAGTGTTTAAAGGCATTTGGGATGGCCCATTTGCAGAACAATGGAATATAAGCACACTATGAGACAAGCAGATTGTAAAATATTATGTACTAATAGAAGGGCATTCAAATCTACTTCGTTCCTGCATAACCTGCATATAACTTGTGATAAATGAAAAATATTCAATAATTGCAAGTAATTACCACAATTACCTTCCCTGCAGACTGCAATTGCCTGCTTGAGGAAATATTTGCAAATTGGTTTGGCCTATTCAAAATAAAAATCAATTTTTTTCTTCTTTTTCTTCATTTTTTATTTTTTATAGGAAAAGGTCTTTCTACTTATCTCTTTCCCTTTGAGTTTGTTTGATAAGTTTGTCAATACAAGTGCACACAGCTGTAGTTGAAGAGCATCTGAGAGGCATGTCTGTGCCAATGCATAAAAAGGGGAATTAAATACATTCTGAAAAGGCAAAGTCATTGAAGCTGCCAAAGCTTTGACTATACAAGCTTTGATTTTCAGCTCATACTTGCAGTCTAAACTGACAGGATCAGAGCACTTCTCAAGTGTGCTTTTAGGGGGGAGAGTGGGGGGGAGAAGAGATCAAGCAATGTGGATTGGAGCTAAATGACAAGTTTTTACAAATAAAATGCACATCTACCACCAAACTATTTAAATAATGGATTGTAAGTGCCTTTCAAATCATCTAGAATAGCAAAAGGTCTTCTAAAGGTTACATCATATTTACAGCTGAAAATTTCTATTGTCACTTTTAATGCAAATTTCTTTCTGCTATTGTATGTAGTGTGAGCTACTCTCTCTTCTCTGTGTATCCAGATAAATTAAGAGGGACTGAACTGCAGAGCTCTTATATTTCCAAAGCAATTTTCCTCAACTGTAAAAATGAATTACAGTACTTACCTGCCTGCTAAAAGATACTTCTGTGGAGTCTTCCAGATAAGGTGCGATGACTGCATGGCATTTCATGCAGCACTGGAGTGCTACATTTTGCCATAAAAAGTTCTTAGCTGGCACAGAACATGAACTGGATGTTATTTATAACCTTCCATCATCCTGAGTAGTCATTTTTCATGTGAGACCATTCCCTCTCCAGTCAAACCCAGGCATCTATTTATTTAAGCTGCTTTCATGGGGATTGCATGCAGCAGCTGGAAAAGTCTTTTCTGAAGGCTTTCATTGTTTCAGAGAACTTTTTTTCTGCCTGAGCTGGGTGTTGAAATTAGAAGAGAGAATCTTTGTTAAACAGCCAATAATTTTAAACACACTCACCAAAGTGTGGTCCTCACTAGAAACTGATGCCTTTCTGGTAATTTCTTTTCCCAGCAGTACTGGGAAATACGGAATTTTTCAGTGGAATTATATGCTTATTAGTTATTGCATGACCTTGCTTATCTGGAAGCAACTTAAAAATGTTCAGCAGCTAAGCAAAATTTGAAAGGGGACCTTTTAATGTTTTGCAGATGGAACACCACACTTTATCAAGAAATTAGTAAATAGACAAGTACAAGAAGCCCTAAAGATGCGGTTATTACTCACCACTCAGATCAAAAGTTACAGAAATTGTCCATTTATTGTTACTTTTCATATTCATTGGCAGTAACAATAGGTCATAATGACTGCAAAAGAAAGTGCTGATTAGAGAAACATTGTTCATTTAAGTACAGCCCAACACATGATTGAGACAATCCCTATATTATCTCCTCCCCATAAGAAAATATGAAGTTAAACCCAAGTTTTTTATTATTCCCCAAATACAAATTTGATCACCCTCGCAATCCTAACCTAATCCTGAACCCATTCCTTGTCAGTTCTCCTGGAATAAAGGTCCTGGAATAAAAGTCCAGAATTGTGCAAAGTGCATTCAAGAATTTAAAGTGAATGAAGTAATGCCTGCAGTGTGGCACAGAACTTTGCTATCAGTGCTACAGTCCACAAGTCTCTGCTTTTTCTACTCTGCATAAAAGAAGTCAAGAATCCAAGAATGCATATACTTGGGGCTGATCTCCCCCTGAATCTTTGCTGGACATCCTCTCTAAAGATTTCCACCCTTGACAAAACAGTTCTCTATCAGCTGAGCAAGCAGAGCTGAGGAAGCTTCTAGAAAGTCAGTGATATATATAAATAGGTGGAGAGGTAAGTAGCTGTACAACAAAGACTTCAAAGCAATTGCTCAAATATTGACTACATTGTTTGATAGCTTCAGTTGGTGAAATAAATCCCCATCTCTTTTGTCTTACAACAGTATTTGTAGGTACTACTTTCCTGCTATGACTAATACATATAGTGAAATACAGTTTGCAGACTATAACTAGTACAGATCAGCTTGATTTTTTTACCTTAACCCTATTGCTGAATTTGATAATATATTTTTGATTTCTTTTACGCTGTTTTTTTTTCTTTTTTCCTTTTCTCTTTGCGGAGCTTCAGAGATTTTTGCAATTATTTAACCTCTTTTTGGAGTATAAGATGTACCAATAATTTGTTGTCCTAAAATTGGGTATTCCAAAAGAATTTATATAAAAATAAATTATTAAATGATCATATTGATCGTATGTCATTGTGCCATAGGCTTAATTGCTCATAGTTTCTGGGTTTGAATTTTGTTAAAATACTGATTAAGACTCCTGGCTTAAATAAGGAGGTAGGTTGTACTTACAGACATCCCTAATTTAATGTAAGGTATTTGGAACGGTTTTCTAATATTGTCAAGATTTATTTCCTTTTTCTATTTCTGTAGTTGCTAGTCAGACATGTTCTTACCTATCTATGCTTATTGCTTATATAATAATTCCAATCTTACTTTTCACTTCCTATAAAATCCCATTCTCTTCTCTTTACCATAGGATTATCAAAAATATCATAGCCTTGGCATTGGACTCACATAACTTCAATCAGTTCAACTGATTAAGGAAGAGAAGGCCAACCAGGTTTTAATAGTTTAAAAAATCCCCTGTAAATCTTTAAACTTGAATTCTGATAAAGATTTAGAGTTTGCCAGACTCATTAAAGGCTGAAACATGCGCCATTCCTTTTATAACCTACAAGGACCTGAAAATATGTTTGTAAATGTCCAGATAAATGAAATGTAGTTTTTGTAATGAAAATAAATAAACAAGGGAAAGCAGGAAATGGGTTGAAATTGTCTTGTTTGGAGATCCATGATCAAAATGTTAATGCTGTACTAAGGCCTCTTAAGAATGGAAGAGTGATTTTATCTGCTCAATAAGAATTATGGTGTTTATCTTAGCTGCCAATATAATAAAAATCTGCTGATTTTCTTTAGTACTATATGATAATTCTGTATATAAGTCAATATTTAAATGAAACAGTACTTTTGATCAATTTTCCAATAATTTTAGATTTTGAAAAGATTTTTTCTTTTGCTTCTTTCAAAATCACTGGCGGTTACTTAAATTCTTGCAGTTTAACATTACTCAGTCATTCTCTTCTCTCTTCAGCTTGATTGTGTTGCAAGCTTCCAATTCATTACCTTTTCATGAAGTTTGCTTTCTAAAATAATTTTAAATGCATCAATTGCCCGTAAAATGGCTTTGTGAACACTAGAAAATCAATAATCTATAGAAGCTGGAAAATGTTATGTCATCCTAGATTGGTTCAGGGAAGATAGAAATGAGCAGTGTTGCTGTACCATGTTACATTCCCTCTCAGTGAGGGATCATCTGCCTTGGGTATATCTGCTATGCCACTGCTCATGGAGTACATAAGATAGATTACCCAGTACACATCCCACTCAGGAATTTAGATGCACACGGGATATGCCTGTATTGTCTTCTCCAGCCAGCACTCACAGCTCTGTGATTGAAGTATCTGCAAGCCCAATTTCATTCTGAAATTAGTACATAACCAAATTTCACAAGAGTGTGGCTCAAGATGAAACGTTCAACATTAACATCACTGAACAATTTTTATGTCCCGATATTGCTAAAAAGTGGTGCAGAGAAAAATGTGTTTCTGACTATTTTCTTCACCTAATAGAAACTTACAGTTCTTACATCCCCTTAACCCCATATAGAGATTGATGACTTAATTTTTAAATTTTAATCTTGAGGATTAACAAGATTATAAAAGACTTACTTCCATGTGCACAATTGTAAAATATATTAGTAACATTGTTTCTCACTACACGTTTTCCAAAATAATTCTTTCAAGTGCTATGTATTTCTTTTGAAATAATGCAGTGCAGAATATTTTGCCTGAATGGAAGTTAATCTGAAAGATAATAAATGTCAAAGGTTTTCAAAATGTCAAAGTGGTTCCTTAAGTATGAAATCTCATAATAAAGTAATATAAGAAAAGGAGAACATATTTTGTTCTATTTATCATGCAAAAATTTTGTGGGGAATGTCTGGTACCTTGCTAGATGTTCTGCTGATTATTAGTAAGGGCAATTACTGCGAAGCAGATGACAGCAGAGCAGATGTGTAGTCAACAAAAATCTCTGTTCATTGGTGATTTGCTATTTGGAGTAAATTCATCAGATACAGTGCTTCACTAGAGTATTAAAAGAGCCAAAGATACTAGGCTCTAGACTAGGAGCTCAAAAGCAGAAAGAAAGGCAACAAGATACATTAAGTGCACCTCAAAGTTCAAAACACATGGCTATGGTCATAGTTCAAAAAGTAAGATACAGAAGGAGTTTCAGCTTTTGAAAGAACATGTTGCTGTCTTGACTGTGTACACCAACACTTGAAGAATATTGGGAAGGGATAAACAACAGACGTGAGATTATCTTGTAAAAATAGGTTAAATGAATTTGAAGATTTCAGTAAGAAAGGCCCCCAGGAAGTTCAGACTTGAGCACATGATACTGCAAGAAAGTTATTGGTAGTGTTATCTTAAAAAATAATCAATATTGTACTTTTCTATGTTACAGTTCTGGTGAAAGTCTGACATCTGTACTCTTGAATAGTGGAAAATGGAGGGAGGTGGTCTGTAGTTATAGAGGTGAAGAGTTTTGTTTGATTGCTTTCTTTTTTGCTTTTGCACGCAAGAAGACAAGATTAGCCAAAATGAACATCTCTCTTTAATGCTAAGCAACACCAAAATAATGTTCCCAAATCCAAAAATAAGGTGGGTAAAAACATCAGAATTACAAACTGTTAAAACTTCAAGGAAATTTTTATAGTATTTGATAAACTCTTATGGAAAGAGGAGAAAGTTCCTGAATTTTCACAAGAACTAGCAGAAGAGTACATAGGCAAAAAGCCTGTGAATCATCAAGGGATATCAGAGACATTGCTAAAGATTAGCCTTATTAAAAGTCACTGGAATTCAGTATCTGACAAACAGCATATGCCCATATTCTACAACCAATTAAGAGTGGTGCTCTCAACCATGAGGAGATCTTGAAAGATGTCAGCATGGCAATTCCTCAGCTTGACATGTAAGAAACATTTTCTAATGCACATGAAAATAATCTGTGGTCCAAAAAGTTAATAACTATTTTTTTTCCCTAGGTTCAAATTAATAGAGGCACTACAAAATGCATACAGTCAAAAATAAGCCAGGCAAGTAAAAGAGATTATATTACCAACACTGTTAAAAATAGCTCTTGAAAGAGGAAGTAGTTTATTTTTGCCAGAAAAAAAAATCTTTTAACTCCCTAAGAGAGTCTTACCAAAGACAATAAATAGGAGATTATGTTTATCCAGTGTTTCATTTTTAGATGGAGTATCTGTTATGAAATTACCTTGAAGACATATTTCACAAGAAAATACAGGTGAAATCCTACTTCCCATTTTTGCCATGCAAAATGTCTTAGTGGAAAATAGCAGGAAAATAATAAAATACCCCCTACCAAAATGATGCAGACAGGCTTTGATGCTTTTCAGTTATGTTAAAAAGCAGAATAGCATTGGTGAAATACAGTGTATCACCACTGAGTTTTTAAGACCTGCATTAGAAATTAACATTGTCAAAGAAAGCAAAAACAATATAGTCAAAATATGAAGTTCCAGGAATTACGAAAATAAAGGAGGACGACAAAATGTGGAGGAGAATATATTATGGAGGTGCCATGGATAATTTTGGGAAAAAAAAAGAAAATCAAAACAATCTTGCCCACAGTCAAAGCCATCTAAACCATATGCGATCAAGGGCAGGCACTGAGCTGTTTGCTCAAGAAATCCTCATGGACACAATTGTTACATTAGGCTGTAGTAAAGAAGTCCCAGAACGTGCCACAGCTAAAAGTGATAGATTAAACAAAGCTGAACAATCTGCTGAGATCCAGAGCACTTCATATAAAAGCACTTCAGGCTTGTTTACTGGCTATTTATCAAATTTATTATACAGCATTGATGTTTATTAGCTGCTTGTTACATTTGGCTGGGAGGAAGGGGACAAACAATAGTAATTTTTAAGAGCATGCAGCCCAAGCCATATCTTATATTTTAACACTAGGCTTCAGCCAGAGTCCTCTGAGAACAGGAATATTTTATTATCAGCCCACAACAGAATTTTGTGAGTTTCATGGCTTTTCTTTAACACAGTAATACAAGACTCACCAGATTTGGTGAAGCATCTGACCAACAGTTCCCATAACTATGCTCTGTGTTCAGGAGTAAGATTCTTTGCTTTTGCATTTTTTCCTGCCAGAGCCCTTCATTACTCTGACAGCAACTTGCCTGTGCCAGAAAAAGTGGAGACAACTGAAACCAAAGTTAATTATCATAACAGATTCCTTTCAATGCTGTTTTCTATTGCACTTCACAAGCTCCACTATGGACAAAGTAACAAGGGCAATAAAGGCAGGACCTAGAATACCACAGCATTCAGGGTTTTCTGCAGGTGAACCTAATTGCTAATATATTTTCCATTGCCATAAAAAAAAAAAAAAAAGAAAAAAGAAAAAAGAAAAAAGAAAAAAGAAAAAAGAAAAAAAAAAGATAAAAGGATTGTGATCTATGAGCTTTAGATGTATCTTCAGTAGCATTTCATACACCGTGATACAGTATACTTCTGCTTTCATTACTGGAAGTTTAATAAAGCCATAGAGCATCTGAAGGGCTCTCACAAAATTTTTTGCACTGCACACTGACCTTCCTGTCTTGCCTTTTACATGGTATTCTGATTTCTAACACTGTCATGTTAGAAATACTGTTGTACAAAGGTGTGATAATTGATTTAAGATGATAGATATTAGATTGGATATGAGGGAAAAATACCAAACATCAGAATAGCCAGGCTGACAAGGGATATAGATGAGTCACCATCCCTGGGGGCATTTGAAAGTCCTGTAGATATGGTGCTTAAGGATGCCATAATGGTGGATTCAAGTCCATTAGTGATGGACTTGAAACTGCTCCACGCTGGTAAGCTCTTGACCTTTCAGAGCACAACCACATTGATTTCATCTTCTACTGACCTTTTTTTTGACTGGAAAAACTTCCTTTTAAATTACTTCTGCAGAATAATCTAGTAGAGGATCATGCATTTTTTATTCAGAATTCTAAGACGGTTGTGAGATATGGCAAGGAAGAAAAAATTCTGCTGTAGAACAATAATTTGAGGTATCATATCAACAAAAAGCTCCTCATGCTCCTGCACCATCTCTTTTCAAGGACTTCAAGGACTAAATCTGATGTCATCGTCTTGTTTTGCTTTTAGGCTTACAGACTCAACAGCATATTTGAGGAAGAAAAGAAGAAAATCTCCCCCTAGATCTTCTTGAGAACACATTTTAGCTGCAAATGCTGCTGAAGTCCTTCCCTTCCCTTCCCTTCCCTTCCCTTCCCTTCCCTTCCCTTCCCTTCCCTTCCCTTCCCTTCCCTTCCCTTCCCTTCCCTTCCCTTCCCTTCCCTTCCCTTCCCTTCCCTTCCCTTCCCTTCCCTTCCCTTCCCTTCCCTTCCCTTCCCTTCCCTTCCCTTCCCTTCCCTTCCCTTCCCTTCCCTTCCCTTCCCTTCCCTTCCCTTCCCTTCCCTTCCCTTCCCTTCCCTTCCCTTCCCTTCCGCACTCCCACTGTGTAATGGGCTCCTGTATTGTGAGGGCTGACAAAAGGAGCATACTCTTTCTGAAGGGAAAGTAGAACAGACAAGCAGAAGTAAGGCACTGCAGATCGTGCCAACCTCCTCTATCCAGGTTTTCCCTTTCCTTAGATGATCTGCACCATGTTGTGCATATCTCACTTTGAAACTTCTCACAGTACTACCTTTGAAACAGCTCAGTTTTCCAATGAAACAAACTCAGCTGTTTTCTGAATGTCTTATTGAAAAATCTGTGGCCAGAGAGGTTATTAAGGCACATAAAAATAAAAGGATTGAAGCAGCAAAGCTATCTGGGTAGTTGTCCACGGAATAGACAGTACGTAGTGCAGTAGTAAGTGTTGTCCCACTAAAATCAAAATCCACTTTGGAAGCACTTAAAAATCCAATTCACATTCCACCCAGCATTGGACTTTAATGGTGCTGAGCAGCCCCCACTTTGGGACCTCCACCCCACCCCAGTGTATGACCATTATAAGCTCAAACTGGTTTTTGTTCTGGGTGGATGTGGAATTTATGCCGTGGGATGCTGATCCTCAAACCCATCTCTTGGTGGACCTCTCAGACCCCCATCTCAGGCCCAACTTCTGCTTTGCCATTGCCTAACAAAACTGTGAATGCTGCAGACCCCAGCTCTGACCCCTGCTAAGGCCCATAAGGGCAGACATGACCTGTGTGGGGCAGCCTATGTCTCACCCCCTTATGGGGGCTCTCGTGCTCCCTAATGCTGACTTTCCATGACAGGATTCCTGGCATTAATACCAGGGATTCAGTTATAAGGATGGCTTGGGATTCATAGAAACGTTTTAAATTTTTAGCCAGTACTACAAATCTGGAATTATCATATGTCCAACAGCAATAATTAAACTTTTTATAAAGTCATAATTGAAGTTAGCCTCTAGGTGGTTCTTCTTTGCCTCAAGCCTTTTATGCTTCCCTAACTCTACAGTAGTTCTAAGAACCTTTCCTAGTTGATGATAATGTGATTATTATGAAAATAGTAATACTTCTTTAAAATATCTTTTAACTAAAAAATATCTTAGCACTGATATATTTCTTTACATCCTCACAGACTTGAAAGGTTCCCTTTAATATTTTTGCTTGTCTCAAAAATTGAGAGAATCTTTAGTAATAACTTTTAGTACTTTGATTGTTCAGCAAAAGATATATTTAGATCTAGTGAGCACTGTACATAGCCAACCCAGTTAGAAAAAAAAATGCTGGCAATATGAAATGGTTATTTCCTCCCTGTGGGTGCAAAAGTAATAAACATACAGTTGTAATCAATGTCAACACTGAGACTTCATTGACAAGGGCAAAAACTCAGTAAAAGAAATTACAATGAGCCAATATATTTAAATTGAAAACTATGATATTCCAAACCTGTATTCATGAAATCCATAACTAAATCATTAAATTCAAATAAATGTATTTGTGGCAAAGAAATTTGTGATCAAATGATTGCATGACTTTTCAGTCTCATCTAGGATTCCTAATGATATGTGAGAAAGCTGTTTTATGTTGACACCTCCTTTGGACAAAGACTAGATTATGCTCTTCGAGTTAAATTTAAGTTCACCCACGAATAGATGAAAAAGCCTACACAGAACTCATGAGTTCCCAGCTGTAATCTGCCTTTAGGTAAGCTGCTCCTGGCACATGTGATCCAGATGTCAAATGAGAGGTCAACAAGATGCCCTAGAAATATTGGGCTGTCTTTTGAGACAGGGAGAGAGCTTTCATTGTGTCAGTAGAGAGAAGTGTCAGAGGAGGCCACCATAAATAGTTGATTTGAATTTACTGGCTTCATAGACTCGTTCTTTTAAAATTTCTGATAGACATTTTCAGGCAGCTTATGTTTCTGATTTCTTCCCATGGTTATACTTACTTTTGCACCATTTACAAGTATTTCTGCTCCACAAATCTCTGTGTCTGCATAGGTTCTCACTTGCTACAGACAGTTCACCTGAGATACTGACATGTATAAACACATTGGTTTTCCGCACAATTTAATTGTTTAAATTATACATTCTGACACATAGTAATTTTAAGCAACAAAGCCCCCAAAGAGAATAATTAATATTAAAACACGAAAATAATGTATTTTCAACAAAACATTCTCATTTGACTTTACAATGCATATCCAACACTGCTTTCTAGTAAAGGAAAAATGTTTCCTTATGAACGATGCAAATCTTAGTCTGTCTTTCTTTCAAGAAGAAGAGTACAGCTTTCTATTTCTATGACTAAATCATCTTTTTCTGCTTTGTGATTAAGGTTATTGCTCATATGAATGGCTCTGATAGAAGAGCATCACTACAGTGCATTTTTCTGAATAGGTACAGAGTAAGTGTTTGTTATCACATTTTTGTACCCGTTTCTCAGTGTCATGGTCTGAGGCTGGCACAATGCCAGCGCCCCCATGATAATACACTCTCCCTGGTTTCTGCTGTGAGATGTGACCAGGAATAAGCAAAGCAGGCCCCCACTTAGAAATAAAGAAAACTTTATTTACTACACTACAACTATATGTAAAAGGAACAGACAAGATAAATTAAAACCTTACAAATACATTTCCTCTTCGCCCCACCAAATTTCCAATATGTCCATCTCCCAAATCACCAACTCTCAGTCCATCACCACCCTTCAGACAATCCATTCTCAATTCATCAAGAGGAGAGGAGTCCTTCTTGTGCCATAGGCTCCCCCAGGAAACACCGTTGAAACCTCGTGTGTTTCCTGTCACTGGAGAACTGCCTGGAGAACATCTGCCATTGTGACATCTTCCTTCCATGCCCAGTGCTCTCACCACTGCACATGGACCAGGGCTGCTTCTAGGGTTGTCCTTTTAAGGATGCTTTGTCCCATCCCAAAAAAGGGCACAGTCTCACCTTTGGGACACCTGTCCCCCCTAAATTTCACCCCCTGGGGCCGAGGGGCACCAACACTGAACCCTCTTGGCTCTGAGGCATTGCCTCCCCCTGGATGCAGGCTCTGTGTCACAGGAAACATGGTTCTGTCCACGGCTATAACAAGAAGAGTCCAGCTAGGGCCACTCCATCATCTCTTCCCACCTAAGATTCTTCTCTACTCTCCCGACGTCTTTCACTTGCCCAGACCTTCACACTTGCACATTTCCTTCTTCCATTTCATCTCTATCTCTCTTCTAGGAAAGGTTAATGTTCTGCAAAGTTTTCATTGTCCAAAAAAAGGGTTAAAAGCTCGGGCTCTGCCCGCCCAAACCTCCCAGAAGCGGCCGGACACATTCACGCTGCACCCCCCCCCCCTCCCCACTTCACCGGCCGGGCTGTGCTGCCAGCACATAATATCAAATTTCAAGGCGACACAGGCTCTCTCTCTTTCTCTCTCTGTCTCCTGGAAGGGAGGGCTGCCCTCTTCCACTCTTCCACCCTTCCACCCTCGGGGCCAGGCCCACCTCACCCGGGGCCAGGCCTACCTCACCCGGGGCCAGGCCCACCTCACCCGGGGCCAGGCCTACCTCACCCGGCTGCATGGCTTCCCCTCCCCCGCCCAGCCAGCAGCTGGGTAGGAGAGGTCTGACCTATTTCCCTCGCCCAAACCCAAGATATCTTCCCCCGGCAGTGCTCTGCTTTTTAACCACTGTGTTCTCAGAGGCGTATCCAATGTCCCCAGTGGCCACACCAGGTGCCAATATTCAAATCTGAACACCTATTGGTGTGACCACAGCATATCCCAGAAAACTTACTTCCTCTCAAACCACGACACTCAGACAGAATGATATTGTAGGACATTGAGTCCTTATGAGACAGTAAGTAGTGGCAATAGAAAATAGCTATTACCTAAGTTATATGCTATTAAAAATATCTGTAGTTAAGGTGGAGTTCTGCTTGTTGGCAAGTACCCAGTGCCAATCTTCCAATCCTCTACCTTAATCATCTGTTCCACTGTAGGGTGACAGCTGGAGGACCCTTGTCTGCAGAGATAACCATGCTGACTTCTGGCAAGCTGGCATGACCAGCTGGAGAAAAGGCTGTGCAGAGCCAAACAGCCTGGAGGCTCCACCTTCACCTCTACAACTGGATCCTGGTCCAGATGGGCCTGAGCCCAGCACTAGCAGCTACTGCAATGCCAACACCAGCCTAGACCTCCACCCCTGTGCAAACACCGTGTACGAGACCAGCCCAACCCTGTCCATTTCCAGCTGAGAACTTGATGCAATTCTTTACTCTGCTGCAGGAGCTCTTGCAGTTCCTGAAGGGAAAAATGTCTTGAGCAGCACGATGGATCGGCTCTGGTGCAAGCTGCAGTGTGGACCACAACTCTCTCCTTCTGGGACAATGCATGCTGATCCAAATAGCCTCAGTGCCAAAACCTGCTCTGTCCTGCCGACGTCCCTCTCTGCATCCATGTAAATGCTGATATTGAATTAGTTGTTGAAACAAAGTTGCCTGTTTTCTCAGCTAACCATGTTTGCAGTCCTACTCAGTCTCCTGACAGTTTCTAAGAGTCCTTTTGCATTGTAAATCTGCATGTAACCATGCACTATATATTTTAGCAAATAATTCCTTTGAAAAGAAATGAGTTTTCATGTTTCGCACGAGATAGATCATGAATGGATGGGAGAAAAACAAAAAACTTTTTAACTTTACCATTATAGCATGTCTGTATGTGAATTATTCAACATGCTTTTTAAGAAAATAATAGCATTCTTCTTTTTCTGCACTACACCATCATCTTTATTATTTCATTGTGAGCATTACAATAACTTTTTGGAAAACTGAGAAGTAAAATCATAGGCCATAAATCTGCTTTTGGATAGGATAGCCTGAAAAACAAGCTGTTGCAGATATTACTCTCAGAGTTTATCATTGGGAGACATATATTCTTCATGCAGTGGTAGTGACAGCTGATATTCTTCTAAGACAAGAAATTCTTCAGAGTGTGTCTCCACTCCCTGACAGTACGCAGAGGTTTTTGTAAACAGGACATACTGCAGAATTCCTCCTCCACATTACACAGACAAATTGTACTATTCATCCAAGCCAAACAGGACAAATGTTTCTTTTTCCATGAATAGAGTCCGTATTCAAAAATTTTTCTGGATGAATTCACCTACTTTTGAAAACCTTATTGCAGTCTACCAAACCCCTCTTTCATAAAGTCCCTTTATAAGTCTTGGCTAAAATTATGTAATAATGAGTTTAGGTCCAGCAGCTAAAAGGACTAATTTTAACAATGAGGTCAGTAAGAGGGAGAAGATGATGACGTATGGTTTGGTGGCTCAAATCCAGTCCAAATAGTCAGTAAAGTAAAGTAAATAGTTCTAGTCTGACTTGGTCTGCTCTTCCTTTGGTCTGCACCTGTTGAAAGACTTATTGATGTACAGTATATGAAATTATTACATCCTGTGTGCATTATTAACATGCTCAGCACTCACAAGAAGTCACTGTGAGTTTGTTTTGACTGTGCAGGTTGCACATCAATACTGTCTTAAATAATACAAAGCAAGAAGTATATCTCTAATAATTATGACAGAATTATACAGAAACACCCCCCCCCCCAAATTTACACACAAATGATGGTGACTGGCAGGTAACATCATCAGGGCACCATGGAAGAAAAAGGAATTAATTTCAAGTAGGGCTAAAATTCCAGATAGGTGGCCATAGTCAGAGATTATTTTGCATCCTAAAAATAAATTAGAAGAGTTAATTTCCTTCCGAAATATCTCCTGGAACACTCCAATAAAGCTGTGGATACACCTTTGGCTATACCTAAATACACTCTATCATGCAGTGAAGTAAACCTACGCCAGTAGTCTGTACTGAAAGGGCATTATCTTTTCCTGCAAAGTTCTTCTTCCACTAACATCATAATTTGGTTGTATCTCTCTGATTATGCAAAGTGATTGCAAGGCTTCAGACATAGAGAAGAACATAGGTATTTCTTCAAGTCTACTGAAAAGTCCAATTTTGCAAAGAAATGCTGAAAGGTCACTATCTTTGTCTTCTCCACGTGTTCTGATTGATGCCTACCATGACAGGACTACTAACTTCACATCACCAGACATTCGTTTTGAAGTGAGAAAGTGTTGAGAGTACACTTTGAAATGTTAAGGTTTAATTTTCATAAATGGTGAAAAAAGTGATTTTTAAAGAAAGCAACAAGTTTAAGGTTCTATTTGAAGTTATTGCCCACATTTAAGGACTGTGGTGCTTCCCACTAAATTCAGTGCTGGGAGCTAGCTGCTGCCTGTGTATTCCTGTGATTAATGTCTCATAACTATAAAATGGGCCTTGAGGGGCCACTGAAATTTTCAGCAACTAAGATGACCTGGATACTGGAGAAATGTCAAGATATTTACAATGCAATTCCCTGTATCAATAACTGTATTACACATAAGGTTAGGCAGGAACTATTCTCCTAAAGAGTCTGTTATAAAAGAGAAAAACTCTTCAATATCTCTCAGTAAATCATTCCCTGTAGGCTACAACTGTAACTTTAATGTATAGCAGATTTGCTGGGCTGTTTCCCTCCACATTACAATTGACTAAACACTGCATAATTCCTGTGAAAAAGGTGTCCCATCTCTTGCTTTCCATGCTCTACCAAACAGTTTGGCTAAGTTATATTTAGGTATTATGAAGCAGGCACCAGAGATGCAGTACCAGCTCACTACTTAGTTAGACATTTATTAACAAGAAAATGACCATCATGTCTTCAATCTCTAGCTACAGACATGTTTATCTTGAATACAATTTCATAAGACATTGTTGTGAATTATCAGTGTTTTTCAAGACTACTGCGTTCCTTAAGGGAGCTGCTTTTTTACTCACTAAATAGCAATTTTGTCCTTGTCAGTATTAAATGCAAAAGTAACTAAAGACTTCAGTTGTTCCAAGATGTATGAAATGGAGCCATTATATGATTCTCTACCTGACCAGACAAGAGAGAACAAGGAGAAAACACAGTTATTGGTAGTTTATAATTAATCTTAAAATCTTTAGGTTCAGCTCTTTCTATTCACAGTTTGCTGCACTACCTAGCACCACAGACATGGTTGAAACAGATTTCTAGGTGTAGTGAATTTTAGTATTGAATAGGTCTTGTTTCCTAGTATGGCTTGCCTCCAATACTTCACTGAATAGGAAGCTTCAGAGGTAGCAATACAAAAAAAAAAAAAAAAACCAAAAAAAATTTGTCCAAGTTTTGTTGGGATTTGCAATAAATGACAAAATAAGTCATGTCTACGTGGAACTGGTCTTTATATTACATTCTGTGGGTCATCCCTATGTCACCTAAATAGCTTTTCAGGATCCAGAAAATGCTTGGTTACAAAACTTAGCATGTTGTGAAATAAAGCCCACTATTGGGACAATTGCAATAGAAAGATAAGAATGAAATTGGTTACACAGTATTTAATCTCTAAATGAGACTGATCATCACAATGAGTTTTGATTCTGACAAACAAGATATGACCCCAGCAAAAACATTCCTGTGATAGAAGAGCAGAACAAGCCCATTCAGACACTTCACCACCAAAGTAAATCAATCAAAAGTTGAACAACTGACAAATGCAGAAGCTACAATGGATCTGCAGCCGTGCAGCACTTGCAAAAGTATCAGTCCTCCAGATACAAGGGAATCATATTTACTCCTGATACAAAGGAACTATATTTACATCTAATTCTTACAACCAAACACTCTATCAGCATCCAGAGACGAACATCACTACTGAGGTGATATGGGTCTTGGAAGATTATTTTTGATTCACAAAGCTATCATCCTCTGAGTACAAAGATCTCTAAAGTGAACCGTCACTGCACTAAATCTCATTAGTTCACTACACGAGAATGGAAAACAGACCCCGCTGAACACCGCACAGAGTACGTCTGATAAATTTAAAGCTATCTGATCTGGCAAGATATCTTACAATAGCTTTTTAGCTTTGAATCCTCTTTCATTTGCACTGGTGGGCTGAAAATGACTAGGAAGAATGAGTGGATGAAGCCTCACACAGATGTGGCCCCACAGGCCCTGAGGGACTTCTACTATCCTAATGCATACTAAAAAGAAAATACAAGAAATCCACATGGTTCATGAAGGACATTAATGTCCAATTTCTGAGCCATCTGTAAAGAAACCAGCCATGACTGGTGCAGGACTGGATCTCATATTCAGAATCAGGGAGGGTCTCATCGGGAATGTGAAGAATGAAGGCAGCCTTGGCTTCAGGGACCATGACATGGTGGGGTTCATAACCAGGAGACAAGAGAAGGAATGGTACAAAAAGTAAATCACAGCCCTGAACTGCAGCAGAGCAGAGTTTGGCCTCATGAAAAATATCCTTGGAAGGGGGAAACAGGGTGGCACTGTGCAGGCAATAGAAGTCCAGGAAATCTGGTCAATATTCAAGGATCATAATGTCCAAGCTCAAGAGTAAGCCCTCCCAAAGAGCAGGTGTCCAGGCAGAAATGTCGGACACCCTGTATGATATGCTTCAGATCCATGAAGAAAGAGAAGGTGATAAGGGGTAGTCAGCATGGATTTACCAAGGAGGAATCTTGCTTGACCAACCTATAAACCTTCTATGACCCCTCCATCTTATGAGGAAGGCCTGGAGCAGGCAGGACTTGGGGAAATTTTTTATCAATGTGTTTATACACCCAGACAGGATACAAAGAGGATGGGCTCTACCCAGTGGCGCCCCAAGACAGGACAAAGATTATGGGCACAAACTGAAAGACAAGTTCTGTAAAACAATTGAGAAACCCATTTCTACTGAGAGGTGACTGAGCACTGAGACAGGTTGCCTGGGGACACGATGGAGTCTTCCTTCTCGGAGAGTTTCAAAAGTCATCTGCTTGTGATCCTGAGTGAGCAATTCTAGGTCCATCTGGGTCAACAGTCCTGCTCAGGCAAGTTGGACCAGATGAGCTCCAAAATTGTCCTTTAATCTTAGCCCTTCTGAGTTTACGCACAAATGTGAATCTAAGAAAGGGGCTTCTGCAGATGTTACAATAAAGATAATAGGTAGGAATATATTGGATTCTGATGAAATTACTTTATTTTTTTGCAGGTTGGGTGTTCCAGTTGGGGGTGTGAAGATGTCCATTGATACTTTTTCTATCTTCGTGCTCTTGTGTTTCTGCATATTAATCCTCTACATGGCTTTTATTGGCAATCTCTGTGCTCAAGGGTGAATATGTAGCAAGATGGAGTGAACACAAATTAGGTGTGTAGAACATGTGAACATCAGGAAACTTTTCTACTGTAAGAACGAAAAAGCAATGACACTTTCACAAGTAAAGAATATTTGAAAATTATTGTATCTCTACAAGGTAATTTTAAAATTGGATTCTGTTTACAGTGGATCACCAATAAATGGATCACCAATAAAGAAAAGAAGCAGGCAATTTAAAACAGGATGCAAAAACATCTTTTAAAGATTTATGTGACTGGAACTAAAATCTAAAACCTTTCAGGTGACAACTCACAGCTGGAGAAAAGCACACGTCTCTTCTGTTTTCAAGATCATATATATTTATAAGCAAAACAGAAGAAGTATTATTCGACTGTCTGATGACGTAGGAGACTGACCATCATGGAGGCAGCAGAGCATACTTTTGGTGACTTTTTGCTGTGCCAGTGAAAAATACCTTTACCTAAGGCTAGAAATTAAGCCACTCAAACACAGAAAAGGAGTAGAAAAGGGGAGAGGGACCTTTTGTCCTTTGTGTGATACAGATTCTCTTACCACACTTCCTGAATACTGGAAGTGCTGGTGCAGGATGGTACCTGTTTCCTTTATCATTCTCATATTTATAAGTAGCTTTTGGAACTCCTTTGCTGTAGCTTTCAATGCTATTAAACAAAATTTTTATTGTTATTTTCTTATAATAGTCTGTCTGGAAAAGTGACTTGCATTTCAGTTTTTTGGGTATGCGGCCTCAATTATGTTATAGGATATTCTGTTCAAATTATAGTGCGCGACCCAAGACATCTAGATCCTTCTTTAAAATAACCTCAATTAATAATCACGTCACTACTTTTTCATCAGCTACACATCAGGCCCAGCTAAACCAGTGACTTGAATGTGAAATAACAAGTACCTAGAAGAAACTTTATTGAGAAAATAATTTGCAAATAATAATTTGCAAATTAAGATCCATCTATAGAATTTTTCTTCAGGAAATAATGCTAATAATGACATATATTATAAAAGTTATAAACAATCCCTGGGAAATAAGAAATAGAGGCTGCATGTCACAGTAGAAGTTATTTTCTGCAAATATGTGGTACTCAGTAAGTGCAGTGCAACTGCAGGAATAATATTAAAATCAAATATATGTTCATCAGCCCTCACTGATACTTCATGCGCAGACATATTCTCCTAATCCAGAATCACACAGTGCTAGTTTGAAAATGACAGGCAAAATCTCTTTTCTTCCATTTCTTTTGAACTATAGGACTTCACTGGTAAATGATTGGGTGAGCAATTTGTGGGGCCTATGGTGTGAGTCCTTATAATTAGAATGATTTTGTGATACTGTTGACAGCATCATATCTATTCTTTGTCAAAGAGATTCCCTTAATTTCTGAAATACATAGATTAATAAAGTTGTTAGATTCAAGTGCATGTCAGAGAAGTTATTTATCTGTCCTGAAATGCATGACTATATATTCTAGTAATTTAGTTCCACAGCCCCATTAATTTTATTGCAGCCAATTATATATTGTACCTTGTGGAAGTGGGTTCCTTCAGATAACCCTTTATGACCATAATGGACTAACTCTTCCCTGAGAGTTAATTTCCAATATTAAATTGATGCAGAAAAAGTCCTCTCTGCTGTAATGGGGTTAAAGTAGTCAAATCATGCAGGTTGAAGCCTAAATTATGTAAGGAAAGAAGAATTAAAGCTGTTTTGCTTGGGGTTTTTTTTCAGAGTTTTTAAAATGTTCTATATTTCTGAATTACTGACTAATGTTAACCAGCAAGTGATTTAGCAATCTACAATGACTGATGATTTTTTAAAACAGATCTTCTTGATAACAGACAGAAATTGTTTTTAGTAGGTTACAGATTATTAAGAATGGAGCTTAAAAATATTGACATCAATTTTATTGTTAAAACTCTGAAGAACTACACACCTACAGAAAAAAAAAATTCATCCACATTTCTTTTCCATTCACCTGGTATAATTTAGTACTAAAAAAAATCTCAATAAAATGTATTAAATTATTTCCTGTGCGTGTACAACAACAAAAATGTATGAATCCTTCAACTCAGGTCATACCTATTATCTTGAACGTAAGACTGCAGAAGTAATTGGCCTCTATTATGATCAATTCAGATGAATTCTTTTGAAACTTTTAAGATAATTCATCCACACTTCAGTATATATCTAAATGAAAGTAGATGAATCAACAAATCAAATGAGTAAGATATGAGTGACAGCAATTCTGGCAAATTTCAATCAGTTCTTGATTTCAGTCAAGAGCCGATTGAAATCAAGAAATCTCTCTGCCTCTGTTGCCATCATGTTCGTTACAGTATTTGATTATTTGGATTTTTTTCTGCTACGCTTTATAATATAGCATTTAAATATTTTCTGTGGCCCAGAGTCATCACATTTTCTTTGGGAGATTTTATTCTACTCTTAATTGAATTTAAGTAGGGGCATTTGAGATAAGCAATGGTACTTTTGGAGAGCTGCAGATGTGGTGGCTTGGATCCAGCATCCTTTGAAGTCAATGGAAACGCTTCAACTGATTTAATGGGTCTTGGATTTGATCCAAAGTGCACTTTGACTTAATTGGACTATTCCTGGGAGTGAGTGCAGTGTCTGCTTGAGAACTCATATACAATGAAAGTTTGTGAGATCTAATCCTTAGAAGTGAGCATCTGAGAGGCAAGAAGAGTCATTCATGGTAAAAATTGTTAAAAACCAAAAGAAATAAGAACTGTGAAAATTTTGCAAAAGTGAAAATAAGTTTGGATAAATGTAGCAGAACAACACAGGAAGAATGCACTTTTTCACAAGCCAGTACAAGCTGAACTCCAAAGGGATTGGAAAAATAGATGCAGAACTTGGTTGTATGACATTGTAGGTAATGACAGTAATTGATCTTATTATCAGGGTACATGAAATACTGAAAACATGCCTTTGTATAATCTCAATCATAATATGTTAGACGCTGTTAATCTGACGGTGTCTCTACAAAACTATGGCACAATGCTTTTCCCATTTTCCTATCCACTGCAAATGTGAAATACCCTCAAAGGGATTCATTATGAGCCATCTCCATTACGTCTTGAAACAAAAGACTTTTAGAGAGTTTGGCAATCCCTGTACTAATTTCATCTCTCATCTATCTATCTATCTATCTATCTATCTATCTATCTATCTATCTATTGTCTATCTATCTATGTATATCCATTTTTTTAGTTTGGAAACAAGGGGTTTCTGCCCTCAAATCTTGATTTCACAAAAAAAAACCCAAACCAAAGCAAAAAACAACAACAGCAAATCAAAACAACCAACCAACCAACCAGACCAAGAAAACCCCCAAAAATCCAAACCCAAAAAAAAAACCCACCACCAAAAACCCCCCTAAACTACAAAACTACAAAAATAACCAAAAACCACCAAAGCAACCAACCAAAATCCCCCAACAAGACTCCAAGGTGTTGATAATTAGTAAGATAATCAGAGTTTACTATTTTCTCCTTCAGGGTATCACATGTATGAATCATTGTTTCTAAACAAGGAAGTTCAGTTTCCGTCTACAGTTGTTGAGAGCTAGTACTGAAGACAGTGCACACTTCATTGCAACAAGAGCTTGGCCGGGCTGAGAGCTGGTGCCAGACATCTCTGTTCCCTGGTGTGACCCTCATGTGCAGTCGTGTGCTGTCCAGCTGTTCTGCCCACGTAACTCAGTCACTTCTGCTCAACCCTGTGCTGCTGCTGGCTCGCCATGAGAGGGGCTGCTGTCACACACCAGCCATACAGATGTAGAAATTGTAGCCAATCACAAACCCCGCAAAGGGCATCACCTTCAAAAACCCACTGCATAACAAAACCTGGCTGTATTGGCTTTGCATGGCAAGGTTTTGGTAGCAGGGGTGCTTACAGAGCTGCTTCTGTGAGAAGCTGGTAGGAACTTCCCCCATGTCCGACACAGCCAATCCCTGTCACCTCCAAGACAGACCCAATACCAGCCAAGGCTGAGGTCACTGTATTCCAGTGGTACCACCTCTGGAATAACATATTCAAGAAAGAAAACAGGTACTACACAGAAGTATTTGCAGCCAGGGAACAGAGGAGGGAGAATATGTGAAAGCAAGAGCCAAGGGCAGTGAAGAACAGGCAGGATGTCCTCCAGATGCTGGACCAGATGTTCCCCTGCAGACTATGTTGAAGATCATGGGTAGGCAGCTGTGTACTTGCAGCCTATGGTGGTGCAAAGTGGAGCAGAGATCCATCTGCAGCCCTCAGACGATCCCATGCCGGAGAAGGTGTACATCTGAAGGAGGTTTTGAGCCTGCAGGCAGTTTATGGGGAAGCAGGCTTCTGTCAGGATCTGTGAGACTGTGGAGAGGAGCTTGCACTGGTGCAGGTTTAGTGGCAGGACTTGTGACCTTACATGGTCACATGCTGGAACAGTCTGTTTCTGAAGAACTGTGTCTGATGGGAGGGACCCACACTGGAGCAGTTCATGAAGCACTGCAGCAGCCGAAGGGAGCAGCACATGTTGGAAAAGCTCATGTAGGCCTGCACCCTCTCTTACGGCATGGACAGGACTCCATGCTGGAACAGAGGAAGGGTTGGAGACTACTGCCTCTGAGGAGGAAGAAGCAGAGACAATGTGTGATAGAGTGATAGCAGTCTCCATTCCCTATCCTGTCCTAATCTCAGCTCTGAAGCCTTTCATAATATTTTTTCTCCCCTGCACAGCCAAAGAGATGAGTAGCTTTGGTGGCCACTTGGCTTTCGAACAGGGTCAACTCACCAAATTTGTACAACCCAGGGGTCTCTAGAAAGCCACCATTTAAAAGACACCCTCCTCTGTGATGAACTTATAACATGACTATACCAGGTTGGTATGTAAAAATCTGCTGCATGAGACACAGAGATGGCTTGGCTCCAGATATGTTCAGCCAACGTCCCAGCAAGTTACATGTGAACACATGAATTGCAACAAAACAGCAGAATTAACAATGCAAATGCGTGTGTTTGAGTGAAATGTGAGGTGGGCTGGGCTGGGGGGGAAGTTTCAGAAAGAGAAATTTCATCTGCTTGAACTGTAAAGGAAGAAATTCAGTTCAGAGCAAAATTACTCCTAACACAAGGCTTAAATTTTTTTCTGTTTCTTCTTTTCCCCTGCCCAATTCCTTCTGCTATCTAGTCTGTCTTTCCTTCAGTCTTTTAATGTTTCCAAATTTGAGAGGATCTCCCAATTCTCTTTACTAATGCTACTTTATGTAAGTATTTTTCACAGCCTCTTTGTGGCTTTCATTTATTTTACCTTGTCTATTCACCAATTTGAACTTTGGAAGAATTACGGTAAAACAAATCACTGAAAAGGCATGTTAAGTTGTTGTTATCAAGTAACTGAGCTCTGTGCAGCTTTGAACCAAAGTAGTTAGGTTAGGAGAAATCTGCATGTGTTACCTACACAGCCAATCATTCCTGCAGCAGCCCCTGGCTCTAAATCTGCTATAAAGGCTGATAGTATTTGGTATGTTATGGGTACATTTTCTCCCAAGTATGCAAATTCAGAAGGAAAACTTTTCAGACCAAAATGGAATTTACAGTATAACCTAACAATGTTTTTCCAGCCCTTTTCAAGACATTCTGTGTTTTTTACAAGTCATATAATTAAAAATTAATTTGTGTCCAGCCATCCTCTGCTGAAGATGCCTGTTATGTGTATTTCCAAGCAGTTACTATTTATACATCTTAGCAAACAAAGGAATTAATGCTTATTGTCTCCACAATTCTCTTATTCTTACAATTAAATAATTCCCTCCCTTCTTATGGTAATTAGTGCATATGCCCAGTCTTTCAGTTGATGGGTTTGTTGAGTCAGTGGTTAAGAGTCAGTGGTCATGATCTCCCCTTGACAGAATTAACTTTTACCTTGTTGGAGCTGATTTCAGCAGAGTTGCTGAGGTAGCTTCCCTTTTGGTGTGTAAATTCTGCATTCTTTTGCATCTATTATCAGTGATCCATTCTTCTCCCCAAGCTTTGTTAATCTCCCCCTAAGTCTGGGATAACACCTGGACAATAGTACCACTTTTATCTTATCTCAAATTCCAGGTGTGGTGGTTTATTTTACAGTCCAAGTTCCAGGTATACATGGAAGCATATTTGGGGGGAGGGGGCGAAGGGTGCTTTTCTGGTCATTGGTGGTCACAGAGGGCATCTGTCCCATAAGTTGGGGTGATCTTTGTTTGACAAGTGATAGGTCTGTGTGTGAGCAGCTGCTTCTTTACACAGTTTACAAAGTGGGAATTTTTTGTCTAGATGAATTGCCCTGGAGGTGCTGACCAGATCTTGCCTCCACCAGGCCTGGAGATAGCACCATCCTGACACTCCCTTCTGTGCTTATCGCATGGCAAAGTCCTTCTGTGGCCTTAACGGTGTTTAAGAGAAGCAGCTGTGCTCTTTATATCCTTTCAAGGCCCTGATACACAAAATAGGAGGTAATATAACAAGAGTTAAATGTAGGACAAAATCACTGTGCTCCTTAATACATATCTTTTAATGCAATACAATTATATGCATAACAGGCTGAGTGCTACTTTTATCTCTATAGTTCTTTATGTGGCTAGAGAGTAGAATATTCTGTTAGATGGTTGCATAGCAGCAACCAGCCATTTCAGTTTTCCACCCATAATTTACATGTTGACCTCACACACGTTAAGAATGCTGCTATTAAAAATATCCCTTGGACAAGAATATTTAAATATTGTTTCCACTCTTATTATTCTTGCTATAGAAAGAAATGCATGAAATTGATGAAATTTTGGGAATGTATAACATCCACATTCTCTTTGCTCTAGAAGTATCACATGAAAAGTGAGTACTATAGCTGTGGCCATAAAGCATACAGACAAAAAGTCTGATGAGGCCACCAGGCTCAAGCTCCTGGATATATCAGGCCAATAAACCCACCCAGACAGAGTACTTCGGTTATGCTACAGCACTGTGCTGTAGCATAGCAAGTGGTACATGCACATATATGCATGCACATATCTCAAGTGATTTGGTGACTTAAAAATGCAAGGTGGAAGGAGATAACAGGCAATATCAAATGTCACAAATGCACGACTGTGAGGGAACCTATTGGTAATGTCTGTCCCTACATGACCAGCAGCTAAACTTCACTCAGAGCTGTAAAGGGAGCAAAACTCCCTAAGATCTGTCACACTACACAGAAAGAAAGTCATTCCACAACTAGAGTACCTCCACTCAAACAAGGCACACAGCCATGTAGTTATAAAAGCAAGGTGCCTGCAGTGTCATGAACTTCTTTTAGTTCTGTAGCAGACGTATGTCATTACTTTGCCATATGCAAATTTCAAGTAGGCAACCTACAGAATTTATTTAAGTATCCAAATTTAGTAAGAAAAGCACATGCAGGTTCTGCTTCTCTGGAGCAAGAGTACTGCTTCTTTTTGGACCCTGATAAATATATTGCAGGGCCCATGCATAATCTAGAAAGAGAGTGATCTGGAGCATAGCCAGGTTCACCACAAAGGCACAAGAGAACACAGGTTTAATTCCACCACTTCCCCAGGGGCCATGATTTCTCTGTGGACATAGAGTAAACTAGCTCTTATAATGCTAAATTGAGTGACTCAAAGCAATTGCAAGTCAATTCAAGTATTTTATCTTCTAATTAAACTTGTCTAATTTCTCTGTTTAATTTGACTAAGCCCTAGAATTCTGAGTTGTCACATGAAAGAAGACAGAAATAGCCCTCACAAGTCTTTTCTGGACCCAAGCATATTTGGCTGTAATAAACATTTGTACCAGTTTGTAATAAAATACTGTAATTTGATACAGTATGTCCATGTATCATCCGCATCTAGCAATTTCTGATACTTAAGCTCTGATCTTGCAAATAGTTATGTCTATTAAGATAGTGCTGTACATTTTAGAAACACCAAGCTTATTTAATTAAATTACACTATCCATATGACTGATTACAGAATTGGCATGTCAGCAAGAGAAAGCCAATACAGGAAAACTGCATCAAGGAAAATTCATAATTCCTAAGTCTCTTTAGAACAATTTGTCTTTAACAAACAAGATTTTCCTTTTATATTCCTTGGACTTTACATGGGCAACTTTAGGTAGATGATCACCTTATCTTCTGAAGTACTATGTTGGCAGTGATATTTTTTCACACATATTTTTGTGATGAAAATAAAATCTTGTGTCTGTTATAAGAACAGTTAAGTTCTTAATTTAAGAACTTAGTTAAATTGGCTTGCAAAGATATACAGCATTTTTCTTAAAGTTGTAAAATACTAATTTATGAGAAAAACATTTTCTATTCCAACAGTTGGACAGTCTGATTAAAGGCTCACTTGCACTTTGTTCTTGATATGAAAAAAGTGCAATCGATTTTTTATTTTTAAGTACTGGAAAAAAGTAAATAAATTCTTTCATGCAAGATGATTCATCACTCAAAACACTAGGGAAAAAGTGTCATTATCAGATAAGACTGGATAGTCTACTACTAAGAAAATAGTACTTAGAAAAATTAATTAAAAGCAATCTAAAGACAATGTAGTCCATTAAACTTGCATTCTGGGCTACATCAAAAAGGTGCGGACCCTTTAGGTCTAGGGAAGTAATTTCCCTCCTCTAGTCTGCCCTCACGGATTCCACCTGGTGTATTCCACACAGCTCTGGGGTCTTGGCATGAGGAAAGCTTGCACCTACCTGGGTGAGTCCAAAAGAGGCCAGGAAGGCAATCCAAGGGCTGGAGCTCCTCTGCTGTGATGGCAGGCTGAGACATTTTGGGTTCTTCAGCCTGGGGACTGATGGCTCAAGGGAGACCTTAGCACACCTCTGTGTCTGAGCAGGGCTTACAGAGAAGACCAAGAGCAAATTTTTTCAAGGAAACTCATAAGCCTGAGGAGAACATTTTAAACTAAAAGAAGAGAGATTTAGAATAGATCTTAGGAAGAAATGCTTTCCTCAAGGCATGGTGACGTACTGGAACAGGTTGCCAGAGAAGCTGTGGATGCCTCATCCCTGGAAGTGTCCAAGGCCAGGTTGGATGGGTGCTCTAAGCAACCTGGTCTACTGAGAGGGTTCCCTGCCATGTAGAAGGTGATCTTTAAAGCCTCTTCCAACTCAAAGCTGAATATTCAAGAAAGAAGCAATATCAACATCTTAAAACATGCACATTATTTAGTCTGAGCTAATAAAATCTGAGGTCAACACTGAACTCTGGTATGAGGTTATTTTCCTGTTTTGTTTCTTTTTTTTTTTCCCTTTAGGTGGCAATTTGTACTTTCTACAAAAAGCTTTGTAAGAGCTTCTCACTGTTAAAAGCTTCTGCACTGGTCAAGAGATTTGCTGAAATGAAAGCAGGACATGGTGTTCTGCTTTCATTTCAGCTAATTTTTTATTATTTGTGTCTGTCCCGCTCTATTTGATAACGACAACAGTCTTAAGGTTCTCCTGTGGTAAAAGACACAGCATTCACACTAAGTCTCTCAACTATTTTGAGAAAGAGCCTTTAATTTGGCAATTTACACATTAATTTTCCCCTACCTTATGAAGGCACTCCACAATCTTACAGTTTACTAGATGCAGCAAGATGTGGCTTAAGTTTGTATGAATAAAGTGGTCGCTGCTACATATAGAGGTCAAACATGCACTTAATCTTTTTTAGCCTTTTTATAATAGAAGGCTTGTCTTAGCATTTTATTCTTGAGTTAAGAATATTTAAACCACTGAAACATGAGAAAGGCTAATTTAATGCAATTTCTTAAGTGGAGTTCTAACCTTGATAATATATTTCATTCTTTGTGCTTCAAATCCTTAGAGGTGAATTATGTCAAACTTACTGGAATAGCTTGTTTTACCCTGCCATTCAGCTGCTGTCACTTTCAACAATGGACTTGAAATTTATTAAGTCCTATAAAGGCTGCAAAGATTCAACATTCATTTAAAGACAAACAACCAACTAAGAATCCCCTCCAAAACCCACAGAAGAACACAACAAAAAAACTCAAACCCAACTGCACCTTTGTTCCTTACCTCAGGCAGTAGTTGAATTTATTTCTGCAACCCTATTGCATTTACTACACTTCAGCATTTACTTCTACTAATTTTCTTTTTTTTTTTCTGGCAGGAAGCCATGATGTCACTACTTTATATTTCTAGTCAATGTTAACTCGACTGTAAAATAAATTATGTGACCTATTTTAGAAACACTGAAGTGGCAAAATGTTACAGCAGAAAATGTAGTGAAATGTCCCCTTTTTAATCATCCAAATCAGCCTTGCCAGAAAATGTAGCTGGAGTAAAATTACTGCTGCATATAAAAGCCTTTTTCAGGAACAGAAGACACAATATTTGCATTCTGAAGTGCTAAATAAGCTATAAAACTTTATTACTCTTTATTTAAACTTTTTATTCTCTCTAAGCAAATGTACTTGCTCTCTGAAAGAACAGAAAGACCTCCAAGAGGAACAAGTTTCTGTAAGAGAAGCAATTACAGTTCACCAAAACTTTTCAGAACACTAAAGGTAATGTTCCTTTTTCTGCTCTCCTCCCCTACTCTCTCTTTCCAGGACAGAAAAATACTGCCACTGAAATAAACCAAGGAACTTCCCTGTAATAGATTTCAACTCTCAAACCTCCATTTTGCAATCAAGTAACATACAGCCTGGAATAGTGGAAAAATTGTTTTCTTTCTGGAGCTTCCAATCCATTTACAGCATGCAGCAAGCCCTGTAAAAGAAAGATAGAGAAGAGCTTTATTGCCATTGACATGGTGAATTCAAAGCTATTACTTTCCAGCCATCTAAGCCACATATCACAGATAAAGTGAAATAGAAAAAAACAACCAAAGAAATCATTAATTCATTCATGAATTAATGTGTGTTTATTTTAAAGTTATATATTAACAGATTTTACTCTGTAAGCATGAAGCTCAGTACAGACGATGACAATTTCAAGTATAACTCTAAAGTACTAAATTCAAAATAGTCATGTAAATCACCTTACTTATGTTCTGTGGAAAATTGACAGAATAAGAAAGCCTTTCTCCCCAGATGATGGAAATTTTTATAGTGGCCAAGAAAATAAAAAAATTCAGATAGCCCATTCCATTTTAATAATAACTGAGAATTTCACAGCTTAAAAAAGATATAGTTGTGTATCCTCAGATTTGTTACCTGTTGAAACATTCCTTTTGTTCTGAAAAGAGTCTAAGCGAGCCTACACCCAACAAGCATTTTAACAATTCTCTTTCAAATTTGCTATTACATTTCATAAGTTAATGATTTTGCTCCATCTTTGTCAAAGGGTGAAGTCATTTCAGAAAAGAACACTGAAAAACAAAGGATCAGATTGCTCATTTGACACAAAGGAATGCTTTGATCGCTGATTTATCATCTAGCAGTGTGTGTTAAGGATCACACTGCACCACTGTTTACAAGAGATCAAGGCAAGTAGACAACTTCTCCTCCTTTTCTGACAGCTAAAAAAAAAAGGCAGAGAAAATGAAGCACGCTTTGATTTTATGCCCGGCAACAGAACAACAATAGATACCTAACACTCCGTTTCCTAGGGAAAATTCTTTCATTTCTACTACTTGCCAGCAAGAAACATATCACAGGTGCCTGCTCTCTTGTACATATGCTGTTAGCTCTGGTTGTTTGTATATTCACTAGGAAGAATGGCACACATGAACATCCTCATGAACATGTTCAGAGAGTTAGTGCCATCAGCCTGCAGAAGTCATATACCTGGCTAGAAAAGAAATTACAAAATCCACCGCACTGATTGGATATCCTATGCTTCTATTCATGGTACACTCACCTGTGTGCTGAGCAATTTATATTTTTGTAACTGGTGTGACATTCCAGCTGATTCAAAAATCTGAATTTATTATTTCACTAGGTTAACAAGCTACAAGAACCAATAAATTTGAAACAATTTTCACTTATTTAGCTATTCTGTAAAGGACAGTACTGCAGGTTAAAAACTTATTTTCTAGGGAAAGCAGATAGAAACGTACCACTATTTTGAGTCCAAGTGCCTCAAGGTAATTTAGAAAACACATTGCAATATTATGTTGAAGAAGCATGAAAATTCCACAGGGAGGCATTGTATAGTTTAAAACCCTTTTCAGTCTAAGACAAAATATTATACAGGAACAACAGATTGGCAGGCCTATGTAACTAGAAACAAAATAATCCAGAAACTGAAAAAAAAATTATTTTTCTTTTTGTTTTTAAGTCTTGTGAAAGGAAACAACTAAGGTGATGTTCTTCATACAGAAGCTTTTGTTATTTGTAGCTTTGAATAAGGGGTGAAGCACAGATCTGCCTTTCCTTGGTTTGATCTTTGTTTTGCAATGAGGATTACAATTTTAATGTTGTAGTAGTTATCTGCTGGAATGGAGAAGAAGAAATTCTCTTTAACATGGAGTAACCTAATTCCTAGGGTACGTTTTTTCAAACATAGTGAAGGAACAATTTAAACTACCTTGGAGAGACAGCATCCACTCACAGAAGCACAACAGAGCACAAGAAAAATTCCGAGATTAAACTTCTGGTAAAGAACCTCTGGTGTTTTACATGGAAAATAAAATCTCAAACCTAAATGAGGAACTTGATTAGCCTGTCATGTTGCAGACCCATTTGCAGGTTTCCAGCTCTGCCAGAAGATTTGAGTGAGCTGTATTACTTGTTCAGACATAAGCAGTCTAGGCTGCTTTTTAACACTTCTATCCCACACTGGGAAGCTCTTGGGAACCAAGCCTACAATGCAGTTGATCAACAGTCTAGTTCTTTCAAAATGAGAAGTGTCTGATAGTCCAGCTTGAGATGCAGCTAAATCTTATCCCACAGCCATCTTTGCAGAACTAAAATTCTGGATTCTAGATTATTTACCTCTATGAAGTAGAACATAATCTCAGGATTTACCAGCAGCCCCTCCTGATTTTGACTTAAATTTAGCTGCAACAATATTTGCACATTTCAGGATTAGCTTTTCTAATCTTTCCAATCCATATCTTATGTTTGTTTACTCACATTTATCGATTGACTGTCCTACCACAAGATGCTTCAATCATTATCATTATAGAGGGTACACATAGAGAATGCAGATTCTGTCCAGAGGCATTTCTACAAACTGCTTAATCTAAGGCCAGTATCGTCTGTTGATCTGAACCTTAACTCCATCATAAATTTTACTATTAATTGCAAACAGGTGGCCTAGATATATTACAAGGCTTGTGTTGAAGCTTTACTTAAACTAGCAGCTCCTTCAAAATATGGCTGTCCTATAACTAATAGAAGATCCTAAACCAAAGCCATCACATCAGCATCAGGCCAGGCATTTCTATGTTACTAGTCAGATATTTATATTTCAAAGACAAATAAATAAGGGGATAATCTTTGTAGCATAATCTGGAAAAAAAAGCCTTACTTAGGTTTAGTAAGAGCTTAACCTAGAGCCAGATTCAATCTGTCTCACTGACTCCTTATTGGGCTATAGACAGTCATTTACACCTGTGCCTCCTTTTTTAGAATTGGTATCAACAGAAATATGCTGTTGTAGATGAGCTGTAGATTCAGCTTGTTAACTATGCAACTCATTTGCTGTAAGCATTGTGGAATAAAAAGAAGCTTTAAAGAAAATACAGGAAAATAATTCCTTTTATTATAGGATGCTCGGGTTCATTGCATTTGTTGTTGTGATGCAGTGCCTAGAAGAAAGGAACATGAACTGAAATAGTCTTAAATAAAACTAGAGGTGGTGCTTCCTGTAAAACTTTCTCTTTTTTACTACATATGTGTAGTTCTCTCCTTGGTATGATAGCCACCCTACTAAGGACCCAAATGCCCCAGCTGTTTAATACCAGAAGCTTATCAATAGTACATAACGATTTGGATATGACCGCATTAGATGTCACACCCTTTTGCTTTTTCACATGGTAAGATTTTAATTCCTTTATGCCCAGAACTTAAAGATGAGCTGTGTTTTGCAAAATGACAAACTATACCATGTACAGCTGATAGGTCTGTAAGAGACTATGATCAAATATTCTAATGGTTGTGGAGGACTGTGGTGGGTTAACCTTGGCTGGATTTCAGGTGCCCACTAAGCCACTTTATCACTCTCCCGTCTTAGTTGATCAGGACTGAAAAAATAATATAGAAAACAAGGCATAAGTTGAGATATTGCAATTTACAAAAGCAAAAGGTTACACATGCACAAGGAAAGGCAAAAGAAACTATTCTGTACTTCTCACCATCATGCAATATCCAGCCACTTCCTGGAGAACAGGGCTTCAACATGGGTAGTAGTTGCTCCAGAATGCCAGTGTTTGAAATTATGAAAGCCACTCCTTCTTTCTTCTTTTCTAGCCTTTATATCCAAGCCAACACCATCTGTTGTGGAGCACCCCTTTGTCAGTTTGGGCCAGCTGTCCTGTTTGCTTTCCCTCCCAAGATTTTGGCGAACTCCAGACTACTGATTGGGGTAGAATGTTTGAGAGACAGCACTTAAGCTGTGCCAGCAGTTTTCAGCCATAGTGAAAACACTGGTGCATTATCAATACCCTTCTAGCTACCAGTGCAAAGCACAGCACTGTAAGGATGCCCATCAAAAAATTAACACGGTCCCAGCTAGGCTCAGTACAATGACTATGGAAATATTTCCCTGGACTGTTCTTGTAAAAAGATATTTGCGCAATGAAATGTGTTTATTGAATTTGCTGGATTTCTGGGACAATTCAGAAAGTGAAAATAGGAATGCAGTACCTCAGTAGCTGTTGCAGCCGTAAGGAGGCTCCTTTGGCATATGAACTACAGGCAGGAATTTTGCCTTACATCAGATCAAATCTGTATGTGTGCATTGGAAAAATTCTGTCCAAGGTACACCTAGCCAACTCTTCTGACCTCCTTATTCTAGACTCTGATCATCCAATGAGTCTACTCAAATGTCTGGCCAGCCATTGGCAAACATGGTCCAGTTGCTATACCTCACTGAGGTGCAGCCAGGGAAACATTGAAAGGATGATCCTACACCCTGATAGATGCCAGTTTTTCTGCACCTAGTTTATTCTATATTTATTAGTTTGTATGCCTCCATGTAGGGGAGTCCCTAAGTTAATGACAGCTGTACAAGGCCAAGTGACACAGAGTCCTCAGGCAGATGCAAAGGAGAACTGCCTTATTGCAAAAACCAGGCCTTTTAAAGCAGTTATCTGGTTATTAGTTTACATAGTTTTAAGGCAATCATCATACACCATGATGTGAACACAGGGCAGTCACCCAGCTCATCTCTCACGTCTCTCTACCCCTATTCCAGCTGAGTCACTCTCCCACACTTCCCTTCTCTTTAGCCTAAGTAACAGGCCTGAGCCATGATTTTACAAGGGTAAAAAGGCCCTTATTTAATGAGTCTTTACCTATATGCCACAGAGAACCATCATTCTTCCTGTTATAACAAACAACATTTAAGCAAATTATTTCTCAGTATATTGTTATCTTTTGTACAACTCCAAATATCTGATCGTTTTTTTCATATCACTTGAATAGTGATGTAAAAGGTGCCATAGTGGAAGGCAACTTACTAAACTCCAAAGAGTCCCTTAAATTTTGGCAGCAGCTATAAAACTCAGGAAAAAGCAAAGCTTTTTTGGAGGTGTTAACTGCATTCAAAGCTTCACATCACAAAATGGTACATATTTGGAGTGATTTCAGAGACAATAATACAACAGAAAAACTGTAGACATTTTTCTAATCCATGAAAAATACAATAAATAATGTAGGCTTTTTGGTAGACAAGTGAGAAGAATGTAGCTAATATTTGTCCACCTGTGGAAATATCAGCCCTGGCTAATAGGCTTAACTATTTCTATTTATTTTCATATATTGTTATTTCACAGCCTTTTGAGTAGCTACTATGTGAAAAAAGAACATAACACTATTTCTTGCATCCAGATAAATGGTGATGTACCAGGTTCTCCAAGATGGGGAAAGTACAGCTAAAATTCCCTACCATTTGATTTCCTTGTCCTTACAGAATCCTTCTGCCTCCCTGCCCCCATCCTCCAAATTGTCTGACTTCTCAGCAGTTTGGTTTCTGGAAGGTCTGAATACTTTGCTAATACCTGCTGCATCTGATAGTTTCTTCCTAACTTCTTCAATCAAAGTAAAACCTGAAAACACAACAATCTGTGCTGTCTTTGGGCAGCCAATCAGTCTGAAATGGTATGTTTATGAAACAAGCAAAGCTCTTGAGCGTGAGGCTTGGGAAATAGGTACATGTACTGGGTGTCAGCAATCAATGAGTTTTCCTGCAGGTCATTGTCAGAACAACCATTTTTCTGAGGGCAGTTCCAGGATTTAAAATTATTCTGAAGACAAGATTACCTATGACAATTTGTCTCTCTTGTATGATATTAATATTGAAGATCTAGACCACTGTTTTAATATATTGACTGAATTCCAAAGTGGGGAAAAGGCTCCACAGCTAAGCGACCGAAAGGCCTATTTTATTTCCAGAGTCCCACACCATGTATCAATAAGAGAAAAAGAGAAAAGCTAATATCATTCCTGCTTTTAAGAAGTATTTCTTAAAATACTTAGTATTTTACAGACAATTTGTTAAAGATCTGCTGGTTCTAGGAGATTCTCAATTATGAATATAGTATGAAGAAATTCCTGGCCTTTTAAGACAACCTCACCAGATCAGTTCTTGCTAGTATTCATGTCTGCTTCAACTTCAGGAGAAAACTCATATGAATTGAAGGAAAGGCATTCAGCAGTGATCTGCATTGTCTGGTGATCTCTGACTCAGAATCATTCAAGTGAGTGCATGTACTCCAGTGAGTACATGTGTAGAGAAAAGGAATAAATTATTTTATGGGTCTCAAATTTTCTTGCAAAGTGCCACTGAGATCGGTTCAACCAAAAAGAAAATTAAGAACTCCTCTTTTGCACAAAGGACCAATATTTTTTCTTATGAGACTTTTCTAGCTCCTCTTTTTCATCCTTTGGGTGATAAGCAAAGTACAGATTTTCCTTCTTGAATGCCCTGTGTTACCCTGAAGTAGAGTAACAAGAGAGCAGCATTTATAGCATGTTTACACAAAAACTTTTAATTTATCTGAAACTGGGTCAAAAACAAAAGCTACAATCTTCAGCAGTTCTCTTGTTTCAAAGCTGAATTTGCAAATTAAGGTTTTCTGTTCCTCTCATGCTGCAAAATCAAATTTTAGAAAAATTGCACGGATTATGAGGTTAACCTGTGCACTGAAGAGATACTTTACTGTGAATGCCGTAGGTCAGATGAGGAGAAAAAAAAATTAATCTATTTAATGTTTGCATTTCTGAATTTCAGAATCAGAGTAATGAAAAGGGAAAAGAAAGGTTTTTCCTTGGGGAGCTGCAGCATTCGGGGCTTGGCCTGGGACTTGGGTACAGCAGCAGACTTATTTTCAGATCCCTTGTTTTGCTTTAACCACCAAGATGGAGATTGCTTTACTCCAGAAGTTTATAGGTTTAGTTTAGCTCCTAATACATCTGATCAACAGCAATCTCTTTCTACAGCTTGGTGTGTTGACAGTTATAGGCCTGATCAGGCTCTCACTGAGATGCTGCCTCAGAACCCTAGATCAGGCAACCCCACTCTGCTTTATTTATCACCAGAAGTATTCTTTTGCTTAGAAGTTTATTTAAATTTATTTAATTTCTACATTAAAACACATGGATGAATGTGGACAAAATTCTAGTGAAACACTTCAGATGTCTAGGAACAAGTGCAGGTCAGGCTACTCTCTGTCATAACAGCAATTAGGAAAAGGCTTTATTCAGGGCTGACTGGGACCAACCCTTGATGTCAATAGAATTATTGTCCTCTTGTGAGGATGCAACAAAAAGACACTTTGCTTTTAGATCAAGTGACAAAACAGCCTTCAGTGGGTTTTGAGCTGCGTCCATAAGCTTTGGTTTTTGAGGCCTGGGACAACCAGATTTTCTCTGGTAGGACAACCAGAGACAATCTGGTAGTCCAAAGGGATAACCTTTTTTTTGTTGTTTATTACACATAAAATGTCAAAAGTGTATTGAGTCCTGCCAACTTGAAAAAGAAATTCTAATATGTAGGAATGATTGAAATGTAAAGCTGCTCTAAATTGGAGACATTATGAAGTGATAAATGCAGTATTGCTTCAGGTCTTTTATTATCTGTCACTTGCTTAAGCATCTCATTTTGGTCCTCTGTTCATTAGTGCCACAGTGCTCATCCTGTCAGGCTCAGCTTTCTACTCTCCATAGAAAACCAGGGGAAGGAAAGGCCTTATTCTGAGCAGTGACTTAGCACATTATGACATTTGGCTTCCCCACTGCTGCCCTTGAAGTACAGTTTCTCAGAGAGCCAGCAAGAAAATAATAGCATTTGGGCATCTGAAATAAGATAAGAAGAACAATGCTTTAATTAGGTGAGATGTAATGAATTTAACTCTTTCATTAATGACTCACTACAGTTTATTCAATGTGGCTTTGATTCTTTAGTTATTTCTCTGCGGCAAAGGATTTTCATAGCCACAAACCTTATCAGAACTAGCTCTGGTAACTCTTGAGAATCTTACCCTCTATATGGGTGATGCCCACGCAGGGGCAGTACAAGTCACTTGCAGTACCAGGCACATGGAACCGTTGCTTTCCAAAAGTGAGGAGAATGTCTAGTTCTTAGAAGATGCTTCCTTTTGTACTGTTAACTAGTTTTTAGAAAGACTGGATCACCACTGCTTGTGGCAATATTACCAGAACCAGAACATCACATTCCTTCTGCTTGCTTGTGGATGTGGCTGGAAAATCCTTCCCACACAGCAGTTCTGTCTCTGAAAAGAAAACTTCCTTTTCAGCCCCTAGGATACATCATTCCCTCTATTGCATCTTAGGGAGGGAAGATAAATAATTTCATCCAGATGTGGAAGAGAGCACAATTTGGAAATGCACCTTGAGCGCCCTTTCTACCACACACAGTATGCTGGAGACTAGGGGTGGCCACAGGCAAGTTCATACTAAGGTAAACCACTAAAGAGGTCAATAGCTGGGCTCTTGACAGTGTAAAAACACTCTCTCATCTTATTACCAAGGACTCAGTGATCATATTGTAATGAAAACCAAAAAGGAATGGTGCCTGAAAAATATGGGGTTTTTTTCTCATATCTAGTGGTATGGCTCGGAAAAATGAAGATAAACAGAAAAGCCACCACAAACATTCCTTACAGATTTCATTCACCTCACCCATACATACAAAATAGGTGGCCCTTTTTTCTGATCTAATTTACCATATGCCACTGACTACTTTTTTTTTCCTGAATTTGTGGGTCCTGTGCTTTTGTGTTTTTCTCTCCTGAATATTGTCAGGTCAGGATAATTGGAGAATCACAAATCTCAGCCATCCACAGCGTTAGACTGCTCTCTAACAAAGAAAAGCAGAAATTAGTCAGTTATGCCAACTCCTATACAGATATGGAGATTCATTATAGCAAACCCCACCTACTGTGGTACTACACAGTTAGAGACTGGAATACTCTTTTAAAAATGCATCTTATTAGGCACAACTCCTGATACTTTCAGGCCCATCAAATTCCAGTAAAAGCTTACTTGCACACTATAGGAACCTGGATGATACATTGTCCTTGGCTTGAGAAGAATAACAGGTTCAAGAACAATACATCCCCAGATGAAAGAAACCAGGCAAAGGGAGCAAGAGACCTGCATGGATGAAAAAAAGCCCCATCAATATGCTAGCATCAGCATAATTGTCTCTTGTATATCTACACAAGAGATGAAAGCAGGGTCAAGCCACTTGGAATGGGTAGGAGAGGTTTTCAGAGTAAGTAGAAATGAGGCAAGGAAGGCCAAGGCCCATCTTGAATTAAATCTGTCCAAGGATGTCAAGGACAAAGATAAAAGCTTCTTCAAATACATCAATAACAAAAAGAAAACAAAAGATAATATGAAACCATTACTAAATGGAGGGGGAACCCTGGCAACAGGATTCAGAGAAGGCAAAGTAACTGTATGTCTTCCTGTTCAACAAGGACAAGAGGAGGAGCCCAGGGAATTACCAGCCATTCAGCCTTACTTCAATCCCGGGAAAGGATGGACAGCCTCTGTCTATTGATAGAGGCCACCCACATGGATGACAAGAATGTGATCAGGAGCAGTCAGCATGGATTCATCAAAGTAAATCTTGCTTCACCAACCTGGTTGGCTTCTAAATGGAACAACTTCCTGGGGGAACAAGGGGAGAGCAGTGGATATTGTCTACCTTGGCTTCAGCAAGGCTTTCAACACTGTTTCACCAAACATCCTCACAGGCAAACTTGGGAAGTTTGAACTGAATGAGTGGACAGTGAGGTGAATGAAGACCTGTCTGAACAGCTGCTCCCAGAGGGTCATAGTCAGTAGCACAGAGTCAAGCTGAAGGCCTGTCACTAGTGCTGTGCCCTAGGGTTCCACACTGGGCCCAGTGTTGCTTAACTTGTACAAATAGACACGTGCCTCCTCAAAAAGCATCAGCAGTGCCCATGTGGCCAAGAGAGACAAAGGTGTCCTGGGGTGCATTAGGAAGAGCTTTGCCAACAGGTCAAGGGAGGTGATCCTGCCCTTCTACTCAGCCCTTGTGAGGCCACATCGGGAGTACTCTGTCCACTTCTGCGCTCCTCAGTGCAAGAAACACATGGAGTTCTGCAGCAGGTCCAGTGGAGAGCAACAAAGATGATGAGGGGACTTACGAGGAAACATTGAGGGAGCTGGGCTTGTTCAGCTTTGAGAAGAGATAGCTGAGAGGGGGCCTCACCCACGTCTGTCAGTATCTGAAGGGAGGGTGTCAGATGATAGAGCCATGCTCTTCTTGGTGGTGCCCAGTCACAGGACAAGAGGCAATGGCAGGAACAGATCCACGGGAAGTTCCACTTCAACATGCAAAAGTTCTTTACTGTGTGGGTTACCAAACACTGGAACAGATTGCCCAGAGAGGGTATGCAGTCTCCCTCACTAGAGGTATTAGACAAAATCCTGCACTGCATACTCTAGGATGGCCCTGCTTGAGTAGAGATGTTGGACCAGATGATGCCTTAGAGCCTGATCTGTTCTGTGATTCTGTGAAAACGTGACTTGGAGATAGCTAGAACAATGCCCTTGCTCCAGCTCCCAGAGTACCAATCATTGTAACATCTAAGCACTAGTATTAAAAAGGCACAAAGAGATAAATCTCTTATTTATCTGACATATGTAATTTGTTACTCTGATAGAACAATAACTATATAGAAATTTATTGTAGCATTTTTAGAAATCTTAACTCACCTGCCAATCAGGTTTGGATTTTGACTGTTGTTTGTTTTATTAAAATAAAATTGGGTTGCTATGATTCAGTTTTTGCAGTACTGAAAAGACAGTTCCTAGGAAACAGTGAAAACAAAATGCTGCATGCGCTAGAAAAAAAATACAGCAATTGTATCTGACAAAACTCTGTCTAGATAAGAAAGTAAATGTAGTGTAAATGAGACTGAAGATTTTGTTACTTAGTTACAATTATGTCACCAAAACCTACATGGCTTTAATTTATAAAAAGAATTTTCTGTCAAGTTCAGAAGGAGAAAAGTGAACATCTGAATGAATGTTTCAAACTACAATCACTACACTCTTGGATATATTATTGAGTGCTGCATAGTTGTATAGGGCTCAAAAATATACCCAAGAGTTAATTGGTTCCTCTCTTACGACATATTTGTAATACTAATGCATTTAGTGAATACACAGATACTTGAACCATTTTTACAGTGCCAGGAATAATTGATTTTGGACATATTTTTTAAATACAGCATTCCAATGTTAACTTCCTTGCTGATTTCATTTACCCAGTTCTGCAGTACAGACTTCTAACTTGGAACATCCATTAGCATCTGCAAATTTCTTCTGAACTCTAGCTATGGGTTTGCTTGTTATTCTAGTAATACTGCTTGCCTTAAAAAGTCGCTTCATTAATTAAATATATTGCAACATTTTTAGCTGCAGAGATGTCAGGATAGTGACAGCCTGATTTTCTTAAGCAACACTGATGTGGTGATTCATTCAGTGACAGGAATAAATGAACAAGGTGAACAAATGTCACACAAAAGTTAGGAGGAATATTCCTGTATGCAAAACCAGAAATTTCAGTTTATAATTATGCTGTTTTATTTTATCAATTACTGGCATTTTCAAGCTCATCTCTTTTAATGTGGTATCCTTTTTTGAAGGGTTTTTGAAGGGCACTGCAGTAGACATGGCATTTGATTTAAAATTCATTTTCTGAATGTGACTCAAAAACTGCAGGGGTTTCAGATGAATCTCTGAACAAAGATTGTTGCTGGATTTTATCATAATGATAATGACACTGACAGGAGGTAAATATTAGCTAGGTAATGAAGAAATTGAGCTTATAAGAATTTGTAGCTTGCCTCCTGAGGAAGAATGCACATTGCCTCTGAACAGATTCATATCTGTCCATGACTACTCTGGAAAAAGGACCACAGACAAGACCTTTAGCCTGTGAAAAGAGTAAAGGGCTACTATTAGAACAAGAAATGGAAAAATAATTGGAAAGACAGCAAAGAAACAACAGAGAAAAAGAGCCTGGAAAAGGGATGGAAATATAAACATAGACACCACAAATAGTGATGCAGCTTTGGGAAGAGGACATTGACACAGTGGGAAGTGAGCGGATGTGAAAGCAAGGATTAAAATCGGGGTATGTAAGGAAATAAAGAACCGTGATGTAGAATGTAAAGAGAACAATGGACTAAGTGAGGAAAATACATCCAGTAGTAAACAATTCTATCTTAGAGGCATACCAGTTATTCCATGGCAAGTAGTTAACAATTTTCTAGGGTTATTTTACTTATCTATTGAAAGAGCGTGAACTACAGGTAGGCAAAGGAAAAAAGACTTGAAAGAATGAACTTACTATCAAAGTTAAATTGATTACTGTCTCACATAAAATGCAAACCTGAAACTCAATGCAAGTACATCTTTTTGGAAACTTGAATGAGAAAGAACATCTTTCTACTTTCTAATAAAATAATATTTTTTATTGCTGTGTAAGAATTGCATTAGTTTACACCCCAGAATCTTCCTAGAATATTTAGATTCCATAGAGCTCCTCTGAGTGGGCTGGTTTGTGCTTCACAAATTTTTGAATTATCAGACCTAGGAATGGAATGGAGACATACTTGGACTTCTATTTCTTCCATTTCCTAGGGAAGGAAGGAATAAGGCAGTTATAAATTCTTAAAAATTTAGGCAAACTACCAACATCCAACAGATCAAGTTTAAAAGACCACAGCCTGGAACCCAGCTTTTTCCCTAGAATAAAACTAAATGCCATATTCATAAGATGATGCTTGGAGCCTTCCAGCATACAGGTAGAAACTGACCAGTAGTTTTCTATCGTAGCAGCCGGCCCCAGCAGGGTAATAATGAGCATTTACTCCATGATTACAGAAGGCTGATCAAATGCTTTAATGTCACTAGACTATGCTATACTATGCTATACTACACTGTACTATTTGAAAAACCCTTTGCCCTTGCCAGAGAGTCCAACACACACACGTGGATCCAATTGGTTAATGAATCAAAACACTATTATCAGTGTCCAATTAAGAAACTACCTCTTGGTAAGCAATCTCCATAATACATTCCAGATGTGCACAGCAACAGGTGCAGAGATTAAGATAAGAATTGTTTTTCTCTGAGCTTTCTCACAGCTTCCCAGGAAAATCCTGGGAGACAATTAAGTCTCTATGTTCGAATGATATATGATTACCACATAGTTTTCCTGTAAGACATTGGCTGAACTAGTTCAATTGGATTTATTTTTTCATTCATTCCTTCATTTATTTAGTAAACCAGTTATTAGTTTACAGCTCCTGTTTTCTGGTGATTACCTTCTCTACTATCTGTCTGTGTTTCATAAACATTTCTTTATTAAGACAGGAAAAGAGCATTCATTCCTTTTGAGTGCACTGCCCTGCCATAAGACTATAAAAAGTGTATGAAGAAAGCCACAGCAAATGCAATGCTTTTGTGTGTGGCTCAAAATGGATTCTATTAATCTCAAAAACAAGCAGTTGCCTAAAGAAGGTCAGAAGCTAATTATTTACCTGATTGTACATTGAAGAAACTAGAAGAGCCAAAGGAGAAATAATACTACATAATCACTTTCATAATCCATAATAAGATCACAAGAGGGTAATAAAGGACTTAAAACTGTTGGTTGTATTTGTCAGAATTTTATATAGTCTTCTAAGGGAATAATAAAAGGCTCTTAATGATAAACACAGAAATTATTTGAAGTAACCAAACTCCTACTAAATAAAATTTCAAAATCTCCAATAAACCCCCTAAATTTCAATTGTCACAGATGTTTTCAGAAGTGAGCTCTGCTCCAGGGTGCCTCAAAATTTTGGGCACTGAAAATCAGACATTCTAAAACATTTTATTCCTTTAAATATGGATGTCAACCACACTTCTTATGTAAGAGATAGAACTTTTAAAATCATTAATCTTCTTTGAAAATTATGGTCTATACAAAATTAATATTAGATATGTCTAAGAATGATTTAAATATACCCCCAGAAAATAAGTTTGTAATAATATAAAAGGTGGCTTTCAGTGCTGATAAAGTGTGAAGGAAACCATAAAAGTAAATGCCTATTCCTAAACTAAGACTTGTGACTTCTGGAAATTATGAATTTGGGTAATAATGTAAAAGGGTTTTAATATGTTGTGCAACAAAGAGCGAAGTGAAGAAGGCTCTTACTTCTGTTTCAAAGTAGCTCTGTGTCATCACATAAATCTACAGATAAAAAACCCAAGATGACCATATGATCTACAAGATTCAGTTTGCTTCTTTGAAAAAACGATTGGTTTCTCTATAATTTCGATTTTTCTGATCCTGTTTATAAAAAGACTGTAAGTGGACAGCTCATTCTAGAAGGTAAGGACAGGAAAACCTTTTTTAGCTGCTTATTATAAGTAGCTAAAACCTTTGAAAGACAATCAATCACGCACAATCATTATACTTGGGCGTGATTTGATTGACTAACCACTGCATCAGTTACTTAGAATCAGCAATGAAATAAATTCTTATCAATGAAACATGCCTGTATTCACAGTCTGAAAAGCAGGAAGTCAAATAATCATTCTAACTGGACCCAATCTTGATGCACAGTGTGACTCATTGCTGTGATAGGGGAGCTCCAGCTGTGCAGCAGAGCTGCAAAACCTGATAACAGAAGGCCAACATATGCCTTTTTTCTCCAAAATATCTCTAAATTTCATTGATTGATGGGATCTCAACAGAAAATTTTATAGTACATGTTTCTCTGTGTTCACGTGTATGAATAATTATTAAATATTTTATGAAGGAAAAATAGCTTAGGCTGTTCATTTTTAAGATAGCGAGGTGAGAAATATTAGTTGTCATATGTAGGCAATTAAACACTTCCTTTGCCTTACAAAGATCTTTGGAGATGCCTTCTCTACATATTTTGTCATGTCAGCCCATACTGTTATGTATCCAGACCAGAGCACGGGAATAGCCAGCAATTCCCAGCCAGAGGGCTATTATGCAGGGACAAAATAACCCTGGAGACAATAACATTAACACGAATACTACTGAGAAAAATTACCAATGAACACCTGTCTACTTCCTTTTGGAGGTTCTCACCTAAAATATTGTCATTTCATCAGAATCCATTACATAATATATTACTATCTATTATCTTTTTCTTAATATCTACAGAACAGCTTATCTACATATTATTAGTCAATGATTGGGCACAATCATCTTGGAAGTCTTTTCCAACATTAATGACTCTGTGATTCTGTGAACCTAATTCTTAAATTCACATGTTTGCATAAACTCAGAAGGGCTAAGATTAAAGGACAATTTTGGAGCTCATCTGGTCCAACTTGCCTGAGCAGGACTGTTGAACCAGATGGACCTAGAATTGCTCACTCAGGATCACAAGCAGATGACTTGAAACTCTCCAAGAAGGAAGACTCCATCGTGTCCCCAGGCAACCTGTCTCAGTGCTCAGTCACCTCTCAGTAGAAATGGGTTTCTCAATTGTTTTACAAAACTTATCTTTCAGTTTGTGCCCATAATCTTTGTCCTGTCGCGCCACTGGGTAGAGCCCATCCTCTTTGTATCCTGTCTGGGTGTATAAACACATTGATAAAAAATTTCCCCAAGTCCTGCCTGCTCCAGGCCTTCCTCATAAGATGGAGGGGTCATAGAAGGTTTATAGGTTGGTCAAGCAAGATTCCTCCTTGGTAAATCCATGCTGACTACCCCTTATCACCTTCTCTTTCTTCATGGATCTGGAAACAGACACTCTTCCTAGGACTGAAAAGTCCTTTTTCTGAAGATATCAAATTTTACTCTGCTCCAGTTCAGGGATGTGATCTTACTTTTTGTACCATTCCTTCTCTTGTCTCCTGGTTATGAACCCCACCATGTCAAGGTCCCTGCAGCCAAGGCTGCCTTCATTCTTCACATTCCCAATGAGACCCTCCCAGTTTCTGAGTATGAAATCCAGCCCTGCACCTGTCATTGATGGTTTCTCTCCAGGCAGAAATTGTCATAAAAGCCTTCCAATTGCAATCCTCTTTGTTTGTTTATGTCCACCAAGCTTTTCTTTCCAGTAGATATAAAGGTACTTGAAGGATCCTCCGATTAGGATCAGATCCTGAGAACATGACTGTTTTCTGACTGCACAGGCTTCTTTTTCTTCCTCAGCAGATGGCCTACAGCAGAGACATTCTACAATGTCACTCTTACGTGCCTTGTCTTTAACCTTCATCCATAAATTATGCTGGCTCTCTGTTGAGCTTCAGGCAGTGTTCCATTCACTCCAGATGTCTTCTCACTAAAAAGGTAACTTCCCTTCCTTATCCTGCTGGTCTGTCTTTCCTGTAAAGTGTGTAAACCTCAAAGGAAACATTTCACTCAATGAAGTCATCCCATCTCTGTCATCCCAGCAAGATCAAAGCCCTGCAAATGTCCACAGATCTACAGCTCATTTGTTTATTACCACTGCTCTAGGCTTGAGTATACAGGTACTTCAGAGATGCACCCCAGCATACTGATTTACAAGAATTTTTTAAGATTTCTCCATAATGGTATCTTGTAGGCATTTCCTTGCTTACTAGCAAAGTGGTGGAGGCGACTCTGCTTAACTCCCATTTTGCTGATTTTGTGATCCTTTCCTATCACACTCTGTGATCCTTACCCATTATACCTGTCCATTATTCCTTCTCAGGGTTGTTAGTAACTCTTTTGCATCACTATCATTCATGGTTTTAAGCCCTCCTTGTCAGATTAGGCATTATGCTGGCAAAGATAATTCTGATCTTAGTGAAATGAAGTCTGTTTCTCTCAAAAAAGTGATGGTCTGCATAAAGTGCCCAGTGCTTGTAGGACCTAAAGCCCTGTCACTAGCAACAGATCCACAGTCAGTTGTCAAATTAGTTATCAATTCCCTCCTTCTCACTATTTTACCCTCACTATTAGGATTGAGAACAACACCTCTTGGGCCCCATGCCCTTAACTACCACCTCCAGAACTCTGAAATAACTTCTCATACTGTCCAGGTTCTTCCTAGCAGCATCAATGGTACTCACATTGAAAAAAATCAGGGGATAATATTTTGAGGGTCAGGAAATATTTGTCAGTCCCTCCAGAACATCCCAGATCTGGGCTCCCAGCAGGGACCAAACCTGTAGATGATAGCTTTGTTTGTCAGTTTGGTGGCTTTGTCCCCTGCAGCATGAAATCTGCCGTTTCAATGACTTGCTACATTTTCTTGATGGACACGAATGGTTTAGGAAGTTCAGTTCATGAGCATATTTGGATCCTCTTCAACTCCAAAGTCAGTGAACCTATTTTGTGGTTGTAAGTCATTAGGTAGGGCAGGAGCTTTCCTATTTGTGCCTGAAGTCACCACCTTCATCCTTCACCTTCTCACAAAGTTTGCACTTATGCCAGAGATGGACATTGCCTGTACCTCAACAGCAGTTAGGGCCTGGTTATTAATGTAAAAGATCCTTGTCTATCTCTCTTTCACCTTCTGTGAGGCTGCGTAGACTGATCACTGTCCCCTACAGCTCCTCCAGCTGGATGCACAGTTCCTTCAAGATGGCAAACCTCCCACAGGACAAGAGTCATCTTTTCTGGTGTCGGAGAGAGGCTCCAGGTATCCCCTGGGTCATGAGGCTTGAAGGAATGCTTCCTCCATATGAAGATCTGCCTGCACCTAAGCCTCTGCCCTGACAGGGTCAGCTTCTCCAACATTTGCAGGGAAACTTCCCTGTAGCATGTAAACTCGGTACCTGAGAGCTTACACAGGTACAAATTCAGCTGAGGTTCCCTTCTTTATGCCTCTCTGCACAAACTGCTGTATCAGTTGGCTGTCTTCATCTTCCATGCTCTAGGGATGATTCCAATATAGGCTTCTCCTCAGCTTTGGCTAAAAGTTTCTTGACCCTCCCTAATCAGGGTCACATGTAGCAAAAGCTTTAGGGAGCCTGGCTCAAGCCAGCTGACTACATTCAGTAAAATCTGCTAGATCTGCTTCAGTCCCCCACTTAACTATTTGATGCAATTTTAGGGGGAAAATTATGGGCCTGATGAAGAGTGAGATTCCCATTAACTTCCGAGAGATCAAAAACTTAAATCTTGGTAACATTCTTCATAGGGTCACGGGAAAGCAAGTATTGTATAATTTCTCTTTCATGGGAACTGATGCTCCCAAGGCACCTTCGTTTGAAGCAATAAATAGGGACATAAATACTTGAGGAACGGCAAGACAATCCATGCTGTCTCTTTGCTAAGAATTCTCAGCACATTTATCAGATTTCTTAGCAAGGATTACAAAAGTAAAAGAACATACTGAACTAGCCAGAGCTATATATTTTAAATGGTAATTTTTTGGTCCAATTACCTAAGAAATCAAGAGCATTTGAGTCAGTGGCAGAGATTGTGACAGGAAGAAGTACATGGGAGATGCAGAAAAGTGATGTGCATCCAGATGAATGATTTCTAAATTTTCCAGTAACAGTGCAAACCCAGACCCAGACGAAGACATACCAGTCACGGTTGCTTGGAGTTAATGGCAAATACAGTAAAAATATGTCTAACTGTAGATCCTTAGGTCTATGGACCACACATAAATAAAATAACTCCTGCTTGCAGAGGAGAAAATTTAATGGTAGGGAGAAACCTCTGAATATATGTTTGAAGAAATATCTTATCTCCATTCTGTAGAACTCTCTATTTAGCTGGTTCTGTATTTATTTATAACATCCAAACATAGGCAGTCCCAGTGGAAGGGCGGAATAAAAGTCTCTTTATAGAAAAGCAGACACTTTTCCATTTATAGGCCAGCTGCAGAAATTCATCACACTAGTTATTCTATATAAAATTGAGTGAAAATATTGAAGGAAAAGTCTGTACCATAAGGAGCATTAATAAAGATGGAACATCCATGACAATTTCAGGCAGACTAAGGAATACTTATATCCCATGAAGATCATTGATTTCCATTTTTGCTTTATTTCAGTTATAGATACATCAGCTTCAAGCTGATGTAAAATAAAAGAAAGCATTCTTTAAGAAATCAAAAAATCTGTAGGGTGTGAGGTATTTCAAGAATAGGATACACAAGACGTTGGAGTATATAAATTTGAATGATAAAATCATGCAGAATTATATGCTGTGCTAACAGCCTTTAAATGGTGTAAATTATCTTGTTACGATACAGAAAAAAATTTTGATTAGCTTACAGAGTATTCACTAATTTGGCCTGATTAGGAGGCTTTGCACTCTGCTGAATGCAAGGCAATTAGTAAAAACATTCCATACACTGCTTGTTTTCTGCAACCAACAAGGAAATAGATGTTATTAATCCTTTCAAATATAGCTATATTTATTATAAACAAATTCTAGCTTTTAAAGGAATCTACTACATTTTCATGCATAGTCATCATACATCTTGCATACTGCAATCTATAGGACATAGCTAGATATTTTTGACAGCCAATGCTTTTTTGAAATGGAGTTCTGTAATGTCTTCATTGCATGTCTTCATAGAGAAATTCTTAACCGGTATCAAATGCTGCCTTCAGTTCAGGAAAAAAAAGTAGAAGTTCATCTTTGATGCTTGCCTAATTTCTTGTGCTCAAGTGCAAGAAATGAAACACCGGAGTAAAGCACAATGAAAACATCTGTATATTTTATGGAATACCTCCTTACAAGGGCTGTCCACCTCAAAAGGATTAGTTAAGATATCTCAGTACATTATAGAAGAAGTTCATTGGAAGGATTATTTTGGCTGGTGTTTAATCTAAGACTGACTGTGAGTGCTAACATCAACACTGTCTTGTGCTATGCTAATTTAAAGTTTCATCAGCTTTAAAACAAGATACACATTTTGGATTTTAAGCTTGATATTTAATATTAATTCTTACAATCCAAAATTTTCTATGGCATGTATTATGCAGGTTATAGAATTAAGCAGTTTTGTTAAATATGCTAGAATTCTTGGAAAATATAGTTTTGATTCACATATGCAGTAGGAGAACTTAGATCAGCAGTAAAGCAACAGGGTAAGCAGTGAAGCTCTGAAGTGCTATAAAATATGTGTAAATAACTGGAAACTAAGAGGTAAATAGCTGAGACTAAGCTAAGCGCTCATTTTAGACTTGCTATTTGAACCCCAGATTACACAGGTAATCCTTTCTTCCCCACAGGATTCTCTTCCTTTAAGCCTGCCTTCCTGGGAAACATTGCAATTACAACAAATTTTTTGCTGACTGCACTTCATTCCAGATTTTCTTTCTGAGAGATGTAAAAAATATATTTAATTTAATGAGATCAAATTATCAAATCATGCAAATTGGTGCAATTTCTATCTTTAACAACGGAGAAAGTAGGGGAATTTACACAACTCAAGAATCTTTTCTTTCCATTGAGCTGTAAGACTATCTCAAGTGCTGAATTCACCATATCTCTAAAGCATATCTTCAGGCATACACAATATATATTCCCAAATCCCAAATTTGCTAGTCTGCTAAATTAAATTCAAAAGCCTGGATAAAATGCTTCACTGAATAATAAAAAAAGCGCAATTTTTTGGATTGTCAATGAAGCCTTTATTAATATTACTGAAGAAACTTTCATGTAGGAAGTAGAAGTGTAGCTTGAAGTCATATTCAGATGTTCAAAATTGCTACCTACTATTCAAGGAAAAAGTTAATTATGGACTGTGTCTCCAAGAAGAGACTCTGGTTTAACACTGACTTTTTCATTCAGTTGTGGTGTTAAATTTTAATTGTGTTAACCTTACTCTTATTGCTGCCCACTTGCTGAAACTTCACCACAACATAATAACAAAATGTGGTCAGTTTAGCTACAATGTTTTCCCATTTCTTAGTCTTTCATTTTAGTTCTAACAAAGTTAAAGTTAGATTGTCTCCCCCAGCTGGACAGTTGATACCTACAGTCAGCAGGAAACCTCACTGAATCAATCTTCTGCCTCCAAGAGAGCGACATTTCATCTCCCATAGGTGAATTTCCTCCCAGTCTTGTGAACTGAGAAGGTTTCTACAAGGTTGGTGAGAGGAAAACATTGTTAAGTGGAAGATGAGAGTTTACAATTCTGTAATGTGAGTAGAACGATTTAGTAAAATCTAGTGACCTAATCTCTCTTTCAAAGAACAGCTTCTTTGAAAGAGAACTATAAACATACACACATATATATTTATTGGGAAGTCTATCTACCAACTTGCATTTTGACAAACAACAGAGTTGCCCACTGACAGAGAAATATGCGCTTGTTTCATGTACATTTTGAAAACTATATTTTGCTGCATGGAATATAATTTCAACATTATACACTACCTTTCTTTTAAGCACAAATTTATCTTTCATTTCTTCAATGTGAGAAGACTCTTCAAGATAAGGAAGTTTGGGGATTTCAATATTAGACATTCTTAAAATGACAGATATGGATTTCTGCATTTGTAATCTAGTATATTAGAGAAATTGTCACAAATATTTTATATGACAGGAAAGCAATACACTCCTATGTCATCCATGTTATTTATTGATCTTCTCTTGGTCAATATATATTGCAATATCAGATAATCACTCATGTTGGTCCGTACTTGCAGAAGTGATTATGTAGTGTGAAATTTTATTTTCATATGGTTAACAGTATAATAATGCACCTGAAATAGAACACACTGGAAAATAGGGTAATTTTATGAAATTATTGTGAAGTTTCTGGATACTTCCATTGCTTTTAAAATATTTTTTTGTTAGCTTCACTTTCAAAAAGAAGCTATTCCAACCATAAATATGTAACAATTGCTTCTAAACTGTCTGTTATTGCTCTATGAATCAAAAAATATCTGGACCTAGAGGACTCTGAAAATATGTACTTATTTCATTAGCCAAAGACAAATGGCAAGAACTGTGAGGAAAAGACCAGAGACCAAAATAATTATAATACTGTACACTTTCCCCTTACACTTATGTTTTAAATTCTACATGGAGATCTGATTATTTGGTGTCAAAAGGATACAAATACAACAAAATGAAAAGTACAAAGAATTATAAGAGTTGTAGAAAAATTTCCACATAACTGAACAGACAAAGGTTTCTTATCCTAAGAAGAAGCAGTTGGGGAAGATTTTGACAGAATGTACAAATTTCTGAAGGTGAGAAGAAAGAATGATTGAAGTTCTTCTTCAGAAAGTGCGTGTTGTAATCTTGTGAACTCACTGTTGCAAGATGCTTAAAATACCAGAATAGAAGAAGGCTAATCATCAGTCAGATGAGTGAATGGTAGAAAAACTCAGAGATATTGAATTGTTTGAGCGTTGCTACAACTTCCAGTTCACAGAGAGCTAAAAAACTGCTGGGAACTAGAATTTATTTTTACAAATACAGTAATGCCTCTCATTTTGCAGGTTTTTTGTCGGTGACCAGTGAGAAGCTAGCTTTGAGGTACTGATGCTCCTTAGGACTGACCTCACATATTCTTAGTTTGGCTTTGTTAATGACAAACAACCAAACTCCTTTGATAAAGCTGCTCCTGACAGTATAAAATCTGGACTGCTATACCATGTGTTTATAATAAAAATATAGAATCATCTTATGTTAGAGGGTAGTTTTGTACAGCAGTGCTTCAATCATTTTATCAGTATTCTAAGCCTTGCCTCAATTCATTTCATACTGAAACCAAAGTAAAAAGAAAATAAATTACTGGAGTTGATCAGTCTGCATGAGGCCAGAACACAGAAACACACCTGGGTCCCAAATAGAAAAATATTATCTGTGTTCTGGTCAACAATTTACAAAATTACCTAGAAAATAAATATTGTCAGTTTATGCTGGTTGCTCAAAATTCAAGGAAAAAAAAGAATTAAATTTGTAGAGAAGGTACTAATATCTTCATGAGCAGTCAAAACCTGTTACAGGGTCCAATGGAAATCTCAAGTGCTACTTGACTAAGTATGATATGCATCATGATACATCATCATGTTAGACTCAAAATCTTGTTTTTAGATCACCCATGTAACTGCCAGTCTCATAATGACAAGTTACAAAATTATGTATCATAGAACAGAATCATAGAGTATCCTGAGTTGGAAGGAACCCATTAGGATCATCAAGTCCAATTTTTGGCCCTCCACAGGACAAACCCAAGAATCACACCATGTGCCTGAGAGAGTTGACCAAACTCTTCTTGAGCTCTGTCAGGCTGGTGCTGTGATCACTTCCCTGGGGAGCCTGGCCCAGTGCCCAGCTACTCTCTGAGTGAAAAACTTTTGTCTTATATCCAACCTAAATCTCCCCTCACTCAGCTTCATGCAGTTTCCTTGAATCTTCCTCCAGATGAAAGAGACCAAATAACCTCAGCCACTCCCAATAAAACTTCCCCTCCAGACCCTTCACCATCCTTGCAGGCCTCCTTTGGACACTTACTGAGAACCTATCATCTATTTTATGTTGTGGTGCTCAAAAATGCACACATTACTCAAGTTGAGGGCCCACCAGGGCAAAGAACAGCAGAGCAGGACAATCCCTTCCTTTGATCATTTGGTGATGCTATGAAATCATTATCTAGGAAACTGCAGGTTTTTATTTTACCTCCTAGTTGAAACCAACACTTAGAATTGAATTTTTCCTTATCTATTCATAGCTATCCAAAAGTATAGAGAGAAGAAAACGGGAAGACTCTTGAAGTTTTTTTTCCTCTGTAGGACAAATGACAGTGTTCTTCAGTGACAAATGACATGTCAGATGAGATTGGTAGAAATATCATTTTTGCAGTGATTGCTTCAATCCTCTGAGAGTCCAAAGTTCTTATTAACAAACTGACTACATCCTGGAAATTAATAAGGGGTTGCAAAGCAGTTAGATAATTATAGCTATTTTAGCTCTCTGACTCACAGGAAGATCAAGTAACAAACTGGCACTTCTTAAATTATGCCTTAACATAAGGGGAAGTAGACTGGATAATAAGTAACAGGCAGGAACTGTAGAGTTGTCCCTTTTTTTCATGTCATTTGAAAATCAGAATGAAAAGTATGACTTTAGAGAAGCTGTTTCTGTTCAACAAAAGTGAAAATAAAATTTTAAAAGACTGGACAGCAGAAACAAAAAAAACCCAAATAGAAGAAAAAAAAATACTCAAAAGAAAGAAACAGTAAGGCAGGGCTGTATGCCCATGTGCCCTGTCTTTACCGATGGAAAACTTTTGTAATTTGTTCTGCTTGTTTCCCTACCCCCAGCCTCTGCAGTCTTCTTGTTTCAGATTCATCTTGACCGTCATTCCTTTGTGTGTTATTACTTGAAATCAAATCAAGATCTACAATCTCTAGCTGCAAAGCCTCTGTCTCTGCAAAACTCCTGCTACACTTTGGCACTCTATAAAACACTAGCCAAAAAAAACCCCAAAGCCAAAAATGCTTAGATCAGAGTAACAACTGTATTTATTGCAATGATCACAAATATCAAGAAACTGCAAAAATTTTCATCTCTTTTAGTTGACTGGAAAGAAGGGCAGTTACTCTGCAATATGAGAAACCTCATAAACTTGGGCAATGTCTGTGGCCAACTGACAAAGAATTATTTAAGAGTATTTTTTAGAACTAAAGTTCTGAACTATTTTAATAGCAACTAGGAACTGGACCTATAAATCTCATATTCTTCTTTTAATTTTTTTTTTGGTTTCTACTTAAGACACAGCAAAAAGTCATTAAAAAACTGGGGAAATCATTCATAATTGAATGAAACTGATTGTTAGTGTGCTGCATTTGGAAGCTGTCAATAAGAGGCTGATTTCTTTTGAAAACCATACCTTTTATTGCACCATTAGGGCTTTGAGGATTTTTGAAGATTATGCTTGTCAGCCCCTTTCCACACATGAAGAATTGTACAACAAAACCAGATTATTTTTGTATCAGAAGTGACTTTTCCTGCACAGTTTTAAACTCTGTGTTAGTTCTCTTTCTCATGCCAAAGAGGAAGAAGCACCATTCCTTGAGGTCTTGAGTTTTGAGAGGGTTTGAGCATTTATGCAGGGATAATGAAATAATCTTTACTGTAATTCACATGAAGGAGAGGAATCACAATGTCTCTGGTGCAACAGAAAAATGTCTATAGTCTCTGTCTTTAGAAATGGCTGTTTTAGAGGGAAGAGAAGGAAAAAGCTTTGCTGGTGACTTAAAGGTGTTTTTGGGTGATAATTTTAAAGCCACGTTAATAACTCTCTGACTTCTTCAGCAGTGTGCTTTCTAAAGATGCTCGACCAAGACAAGTATTTGATGGCTATGTTTTCCTAATTTTGAAAATCCTCTCAAGAGCTTATGGAAAGTTTTTATGAATTATTCTAGCCTTTTCTTTGAAACCTCTATGTCCTCCCTACAAAAGCTGTGCAAACTGTTACCCAAACTTCTGAACACGAAATCACTGAACACGAAATCACTGAACACCTCCCTGGGTCAGTAAGCCTCTCCTCTCCAAGGCTTGCTCTTTTCTGGAAAGGAAAGGCCAGCCAGTTTACAGTACTCTTAGCAGAAAAAAGGCTTATTCCTTATCACATCAAATACCTTTTAGAGAAAGTGCACGTACAATTCACTATCCACTCCAAAGGTACTGATATTATGCATCATTTGGGCATAACTGATTCATTTCTGTGCTGTGCTTCTCTGCCTGGATTACTTTTAGTCTCCCAAGCATTTATAATTTGTGATTTCACATTTTAAAAAAATGAAATCCTGTGACAGTTTAGATCTTATAATTTGAGATAAATGTCTTAATGTTCTAACACCCAGAGAAGTGAGACAGGACTTTGCTGGCAAAGGCCAGCAGAGAAATTCACATACTCCAATGGTATTGGCGTCTGGTAGGTAAAACATTTATATATCAGCTCTCCTGCTCTAACCTGCCTGGGTCAGAGACAGTTTGCCACACTCACTTGAAAAATAAAGTGTTTCAGTATTTGATAGCATCCCACTTGCTACATCTTTCCTGGTTTCCAAAGCAATCTGTGTTTTTAGCCTTCAGATATAAAAAACACTTTGTATGACAAAAAAACAATGGTAAGGCTGAAGGGGCCTTCCAACAACTTAGTACTGTCAGATTCATTAAGGATTTTGAATGAGAATCTTGATTCTCTAATTTTATGTTATGTAGACATCATGGCAGGTGAAGACTTAAATAATTATAACAAGTAACAGCAAAGAAGTAATTTACTCTTCCATATTCAATGAAGATTATTAGATAAAAAAACCCGAAGATTTTATATTTTCTAAAATTTTTCTGAACATCTTAAGGAAATCCAATTTGTCCTGTGGCTTACCTAAGAAGTATTATCTTTTTTGTATTCCTATTTTGTCTGAACATGTGAAATAATACATACAGGATGCAGTCTCACAGCCTCTTCTTTGGGACTATACTGGATTGATAGTTAATAGGCGAAGATACACAGCATATGAGTTGACTAAATTTTCTGAACTATTTCCACTTTTTCATCCTTCAAATTTTGTTTCCGGCTAAAAATGGGCAATAGCTGTTTCAAATGAATACCTTGATGGAAAGCTGAAATGAAAATAGAAAGTTCATTAATGTCGTTTTTTTCATTTTTCCTCAAATATGATCAGACAAGGACTTAGAAATCCAAGATGCAGATGTATTTTCTTTCTTTGTAAAGGCAAGAGCAAGAATGTAATGTCCAAGATGACTGTTTAAGTGAAGGAAATGGAAGACTTTCAGAGGTTATTTCAGTTTCTGATCTTTAACCAGATATTGACATTTCACATGATCTGAGCATTCATTCGAAATTGAGAGTAATTTAAGAAGTTTGGTTTTAGTTTTCTTTTATTTCTGGTTTGCTCTATTTGTTTGCTGGGTTTTCTGGTAGAAAGCAATTTTTGCTGATATTTGCAGAGCAAAGGTCAGCCAGGTTGTGATCACTCCCAATAGGCTTGGACTTCTACAAGAATATTGAGAAAGATACGTTCTTTGAAGCCCCAGATCTGCCTTCTCCTGCTGCTCAAATTCTACACAAAAGGAGAAGTTTAAAAATTATTTTTTTTTTCAATATGGAATGTGAATTCACTTCTGTCTGTATCACCAATAACATTCTGTGTAAGCCTCTACATTCTGTTTCAGCTCATTAAAATAGGAGAGGCTCAGAATAACTTTTTTAAAATTTGACCTTTTACTTTCAATTTTTCAATGTACTTCAGTTTTTAAATTTCAATTTCATTATATGCACATTGCAAATGAAGAAATGATAATAATCTCTGCGACTTGAGCTTTGCAGCATTTACTATTTTTTCTTGTATAGGTACTTATTTTGTTACTGACAGTTTGCTAATGTTAGTCTTGATTCTGTTTGAGCATCTCTATCATAATTTTTAAATTCAATATAAGAAAGAATGATTCTTAAATGTACATAAGACACGAAAGCATTTTTTTGCAAGTATTACACTTAGCTTTAAAAAGACATCAAAAAATATTTTAATATCTGGGTTACATAACCCAATGCAGGGGAAATTTTTATTCTGATCCCGAGCAAACCTAACTGCTGACAAGCTCAGAGTAAGCATTACTTTTGTATATACATTTATTTAATGAAAATAAAAGTAATTTATGAACTGTTCACTGTTTCATTAATATTCCATTCCTCATCTTATCTATTGTTTTACATATTCAGATAGATGGATGGAAAGATTGCTATTGAAACATAAGATCTTTAAATAAGCTCAGAAGGAGCTAAAAGAACATCTATTTTAGGAATAAATTCAATAGTTAGATCAAGCAACACCAAATTTAATTGCTATTAATAAAATGGTTGGAAAAACATAACAAATCAAAAACTAACCAACCATAGCTATTATAATTATCTCCAAGTGAATTGCAATCATTTGGAGATTAGATGTTTTTATGATTCACATAATTTGCACTGTCTGTTCTTCCAAGTACTTTGTCTGTAAAAATGACCACAGCAATGACCTCTCCCAGTAATTTAATGAGGAAAAGGAGGTTCTCATGCAAATTACTACTACATATATAAAATTATGAAATCTCCTGTCTTGAGACATATGGTTGTCTTCCTATCTAAAACAATAATAATAGTCATCTGTTTATAACAAGCAGCATCTGTTGCTGCTTATATAGCATTGAGTTGTAATCAAAATTATCCTATTGCTCTATCAATGTTAACTAATTAAATGCCAGGCTCCCTTCTGAGGAAGCACTGCTTGATACACTGTGGTAGCAGGCCTGCTGAGGAAACAGTTTAAAGATACTAAACAAATACAACTTCTGGTATGTGCAGAAAAAACCCCTCAGGAACATCCTGATTAGGCTGCACCCTTTAGCTGGGATAGCAGATGAGCCATTAGGACTTGATGGACCTCAGAAAAATGGCTACAATGTCCAAATATAAAACAGATCATTATAGTTATTTTGGTGAGTATAGGTTATCCCTTCTTACCTGGAAACCGTGATTATTCAAAGGAAGGGTGAAAACTTCCCTAGCATACTAGGAGAACAAGAGCTTTGAGAAGAAAACTGAAAGAAACCATAAGGACCAGAATCTCTAGAGTGAAGAACCTATTTGTTTTAAGAGGCTCAGGGATCAGATCCCCTGCATCACTCCTTCCTGCTGTTTCAAATAAGATAGAAAAAAAAATAAATATTAAAATATATATATTTATTACTGTAATGTTAATTGTTGACTTTATGATGTTTGTAGAGGAAACTGTAAAATGTTTCTTTGACATCATATTTAGGTAGCACTGTCCCACAGGAGTGCAGGTTAATTAGCTGTATGGAACTCTCACCTGAGCATCTGAAGGAGAAATCAATTTTGCAGAAATGTGAAAGAGGTGGGTTAAATCAGAAACCTTTAAACAGGTATTACTAAAGCCAAATTTAGGACTCTGAGAACAATTTCCCTCCTTTGCGAGCAATAGCAGTTTTGCAATGCAGAATGAAAATGCAGAGGAGTACATATCACAAAAAGATCAATCCAACAAAAAGTGGTTATGTTTTTATATCAGATTTTCCAGGATTTAGTTGAAATACCAATAAATAGTTAAGTGATGAGAATTTTCAAGCATATTCATGCAGGCAAATTATTAAAGCTAAAACAAAAGTGAATTTTAATTCCAACTGGGCCACTAGGCTGCTTTGCTCAAGATTAAACTTCATTAAACATACTGAAAATTAATCACTTTAATGTATCAGTTGCTGACTTTAACATATCATACGAATTTGGGGATAAAGCACTGAAATAGCCGACCCCCAGGACATGGTTGTGGCTGTAGGTTTCTCTGTGCTCAAGAAGAATTTCTATGTGGACTTAGGTGAGAAGTCTAACTTGTATATTGCCTTGTGTAGAGTCATGAGCTGGACTCAATGATCCTCACAAGTTTGTTCCATTTCAGGATATTCTGTCATTCTAAGTGGAAATTTTCTGCTTTTTAGCATAAACCACAACTGTTTATAATCAAGTTTTATTTCATATTAAAATGTAAACAACACTTTTTTTCACTCTCTGTGACTCCTAAATTTAATTAATCACAATAGATGATACTTGAACGTATCCTTTAAAGTGCCTTGTGAACTTGTGCTTAATGTCTTGAGATAAATTTAAAAAATAAAGATGATAATAAATAAAATACTGTGATATTTAAAAGCAAACTATCCTAGAAGACAGACATGCCCAGTAATTCTCTGCACGTATTTCCCAGAAGTATTTCATATCAAAGTAGATACACAATGCCTCCTTTGGTAATTTTTAATATATTTAATAAGAAAACAACTAAGCTTTCACTTTAAAAGCTGTAGTAAATTGATGTTTATAGAAACAGAGATGTTATACCTTGGGAATACAGTTTTCTTGAATTTCTTCTGACACCAATAACAACTAATTGGTATTTTATAATATTTCTCTAGTCATCAGCAAGTGCCTGACAAGTGCTAGCAAATCAGATGCTGACAACAAAAGAAGCAGTAGGAATGGATCTGTTCTTTTATTGGATTATTCATATCTCAGTTAAGCTTCCTGTAAAGTAATTAAACAGTAAAGCATTCATCTAGAGGATAAATCATTCCTGCAAAATAGCAAGAGGAGAGCAGAAGGAGAGAAAGGAGGGGGTGAAAGCTAGATAAATAGTTCGAATTTTTTTTATTATGCATTAGGTGTTAAAAAGGATTATGGAAATGAGATGGAATAGAGATGAATGCTCTCTTCCTGTGTTGATGACTTTCAGGACAGGATTTTCAGCAGTTAATGGAGCTGTTTATCACATTGGAAGGTCACATGAAACATGGCTTTCAGAAGACATCAGAATAAAGTGCACTATATATGCTAAAAATAAAAATGAACCCCCACCTTCATTTATGTTTTTTAAATTGTAATATTGTCATTTAATGTCAAAGGAGAAATAATCATCATGATCATGGCAGCACTACTGAAATCAGAAAGTCATTCCATATCTGCTAGATTTATCTGCAACTTAATGAGATTTTTATACAAAATAGTCTTGGGGTAAAAATTAGATCAAGTGATTTTTGGGAGGGAGAAGAACATATGTCAAAACAATAGTATATTTCAAATAAATTTTCAAGATTACTTTTACCCTGTGACAACTAATATCAGTATTATTCCAAACCATTCACCATAACACTTCTACACACACAAAGACAGATCCAAGTGGAATTCCTCTGCTGTTGCCATGAGCAGGCACCACACACCTTTGGTAGTGTCTCTACACTGCACAACCACAATTTCCCTGCTGAGACAAATCTCAAGGTTAGATCTTGTTCCCATTCTGATTTCAGTACTGAAGCTTCCAACAGGAACAGCTCTGAAGCAGGCAGGCTCTTATTGATAAGGTCACCTGGTCAGGAGTAACAGAAAAAAACCCATTTCACGCATCACCAAAAGTAACTTTGTGCTGTGGGAATCACCCTATGTCAATACAACAGAGCTCCTAGAAACTTCATGGAGTGCTCAAGAGAGATGATAGGGTCTTGCACCAAGTGCACTGAACTGATTGCCAGCTCCCAAGGTGGAAGACTGTCAATAAAGGAAGTATACCCTTTTATTTTCCCAGCATTTTCTTAATGTTCTGCCAATGCCTGCCAATGCCAATGTCATGGCAAATACCTTGCAGGCAGGACATGCTGATTAAAAACAAGAAATAATTAGCTTAGGGTTTTGCCTTTCCTTCATCTTACTGATTTATAACTGCAGTGTCTGCAGGGAAATTAAAATTTTCTGCAGTTTTCTCTGGGACTGACAATACTGAGAGAAACTTAGAGTGGGATTTATTGGAAAGGAAATATTTTGACAAACATCCCAGGCTGAACAGTTTCTCTTGGGAAGAAAAAATGTTGCTGGTGAATATCAAACTGTGAGTCCTCGTTCTGTTTCACCGAATCATTCAGTCAGTCTTCTGTCAGAGAATCAAAACTATCCTTTTTTAATTCACTTTTACACACATAAACAGCTTTGCCAACAACGAATAGTGTATTTCTAAAATAAGGGTTTTTTGCAGTTAAGGTGGTTTTATTTCTAGCAAAATCAACTCAGTTTTGACATGCATTTAAACTTAAGACTTCTTTCCTCAGAATATTTCAATTTGTACTTTAAAAACACCAAAAAATTACTGATTGCTTTGATCTTTTCCTAGAGTATTTTCTGCTGAATGTACATGAAATTCTGCAGCTCTGCATTTGAAGACCAAAACTTATGGAACTAAAGGATGATAACATTTAGTTGTACCTGAACTAGTCCTTTTAACAGGAAGTTATATTTCACTGAGCTTCTCCTTGGAGTCTACCTCCTAGGGAATGTTTTTTTTTAAGTATGTTAAGTAGCATTTGAGATTATCTTCATTTTTGTAACATAACAATGTTTAGCTACCTTCCCCATTCTGCAGGGGTTTTCCAAATAGCAGGCAATATCATGACCTGAGGAGTCAGCGCACTGTTCATTGAGTGTCCATGAATTTAGGGACAATATTTGCCCCGGCGTTACCCTGGCATCAAGCTAGCAAACTACAAATCAGAATCACATCATTCTGGTTGTGTCCACAAGCCTCAGCAAATAACCCTTTTGCCTGCTGTAGAAAAGTACTGTCACGTTTCAAATGCAGTTCCCTGTTAAAGACCTGATTAACAAAAAAACAGAAAAAAAAAAATAAAAAAAGAAAAAGAGAAGGAGGCAAAAAGAGAACCATTAACCCCCCCAAGCCTTTACTAACTTCTTCACCTCATTTTTTTAGCTGAAATTTTATCACTTCCTAAGTCATTTAATGATGGGCACTTCTGATGCTGCCTGTGATATTGCTCAACCACTGCCTCGGTGAGAGGTTAAGAGAATGAGACACATTTAGTCCCACAGGTCAAGAGAGAAGACTTTCACCTTCAAAGCCAGCACACAACATTTACCATTTACTTCCTTTTTGGGCTGATCAGCAGTAAAATTTAGTTCTGTTGTCCAGCTGCAAGCTCAAATATATTTTCATAAAGTGTCTTTTAAAAGAAAGATATTTTCATCTTTTTGCTGTAAGCACTCACCTGCCCTCTTTCTGTGTATTCAGCTGTCTTAGTAATGCTCAAGATGGCCTCCATCAGATATAATTTCTTTTAATTAATGTTTCTTTATAATATAGCAAACACCTTAAATCTAGCCAACACAGGGAAAAGTAACTTCTCTTGGTTGAAGACATTAGTTTTATTATTATATTTAAAAGATCATAGAACATCCCAGGGAGGAAGTGGTTTTAACTATTTTTATGTGCTGATTAGAAGTAAAAATTCATCTGTACTGAAAGCAATCCATTCCCATTTTAATAACATCAGCTTTTGTGTGCATCTGTCACATTTTGAAGTAAATATTTTCTAGGGAATTCTGCAATATTTCTAAGTGTAAGATAACAAGCACAAATCATGTTATACTGCCAGAGAGCTCAGGTGAGTTATTTCAAGACTACATTCCCACCTGTGAAAACTGGCCTTTGAACACCAGACTGCTATGCTCTGCTATGCTGGGGCTATGTCAGTATAGTTGTGACACTTAAATTTTAGCAAAGGAAACACTAGGTAGATGTTACTATGCCTCCTTTGGGACATAGTAACATCTACCTCCTTTTCCAAAAGGCCCTATGCAAAAAACCAGGTACAACATGTGGAATTTTCACAGTGAAAGGACATGAGACATTCACATTTTCACAGGATTTCCTGTTTTGAGAGGGCTGTTTCCCAGAGGAACACCTTCGGAAATTCCACACAAAGTACAAGGCACATGAAGTATCATCTAACATTGAATGACTTGAACACTGTCAAGAAAACATATGAATATATTTCATACTGAAATTCATAGAATGATATAATGATTGGTGTTGAAAGGGGTCTTAAAAATCATCTAGCTCAAGTCCTCCCATGAAGGGCAGGGATGTGACCCTTAAGATCGTGTTGCTCAAAGCCCCATCCAGCTCGGCCTTGAACAGTTCCAGGAAGAGGGCACCCACAGCTCCTCTGGGACACTTCTTCCCATGTCTCACACCTCACACTGAAGAATTGCCTCCTAAGATCTAATCTAAATATCTCCTCTTTCAGTTTAAAACCTTCACCTTGCTGTTGTATCACTCCTCTTTTTCTGAAAAAAAACCCCTTTTTGGTACTGGAAAGCCTCAGTGAGGTGTCCCTAGAACCCTCTCTTCTCCAGGCTGAACAATCCCAATTGTCTCAACCTGTTTTTATACGAGAGGTGCTCCAACCCTTGGATCATCAGCCTTCCTCTGAGCTCCTTCCAACAGATACATATCCTTCTTGTGTTGGGGACCCCAAAGATGAACTCAGAAATTACTCTCTTACCCTGCCGGTCACATTGCTTTTGGTGCAGCTCAGGATATGGTTGGTTTTCTGGGCTGTGAGCACAGACTGCTACTGAATTCCCACTATTTTTAAGAAAACAATATTTCTTTCCTATCAGTTCTATTATATCTCCCAGCTTATATTTTGCACAATAAAATTTTATTTCCTTTTTCATTTTTGACTGGTACTATTTTATGAAGAATTTAAAGAGGAAATTTTTTTCCTTTATTGCACAAGAATGGTGTTACTATTCTATTGATTGAGCAATTATGTCTTAATCACAGAAAAATTAGGGGAAATCAAAGGCAGAAACCCTAGTGAATTAAATCATACAAGAAATTATAGATATGGTAACGCTTTAGGGTCAAGTGCTGTGCCCTGACTCAACACCTCTGGAAGCCTTCCCAGTCCTTGTTGACCTCAGTTTGATTCACAGTGTAACCATTTCAGGGTGCATGTTTGACAGCTTTGTGTCTGACACTGAGCCAGCTACAAGAACCCTCAGCGCTACAAGAGCCCTCAGTGCCTCACAAGAACCCAGAGGTTTTGGGTTCTGATTCTGCCAAAATGCCTTCAGCATTTCCTCTCCATAGTGAAAAATCCAGGGCAGCTGCAGTGACCCGATTCTGCACCTCTGACTGAAATGAAAGCATAATATGATGAACTAGATAGGGAACAGTCGGCATTCAGAGGCTTTGTTGTGCCTGAACTGGTGCTGCATCAGGGCCATGACAGATTGGCTTTGATAACGATGCTTCTTCTCTGTAAATACCTAAAATTTATAAGTCTATTCCACCTCAACAGAGCCCAATTTCCGTCAGAATTATGAGTGTCTTATGAAAGCCTAGCACTTTCAGGCTATAATAGCTGGCTGGAAATTACATGATCTGTAGCAGTTTCCACATTTCTCACAGAGAGGCTGAGCAGGGCCAGACTTCCATCTGAAACTCCATCATGTGCACAGTTTAATTTAACAAGTAGCAGTATTTCTGCTACATGTTTTCTGACCCTCACTGCTATGTTTCCAGGCTGAATTTTTGTTTGTTTCCAGGCTGAATTGTTTTTATTGATTTTATGTCATTTTGTCTAATGAACTTTCTTTTAAACCCCACTGAATATGATTTATCACCCTTATTCCTCTGCCATAAATTCAGTTGCAGGATGCTTACTCTACCAATAGATCAACTATTTTAAACATTAGATGAAGGGGTCTTCTAAACAAATTTCTTCATCACACCTTAGAAGTGTCCTCTGATTTTTCTTCCTCCTGTCACTGTCTATTCAATACCTTTATGTCTTGTTGCACACACACTCCCCTTTGGATCATACTTTTTAGAAATGGATTTTGAGGATAAGATATCTGAGGGACTCCACTAGGCTACTTCTTTTAGCATTTATGCATAGTTGACATAATTTTCTTATATATAGCCCTGATAGTTACAAAAGCCATCTGTGGATGGTACAAGCCACTAAACTTCAGAAAGAGTTGTCAATCTGGTTTGATTTACCATCAACACACCTAGAAACAAAGGAACAATCAAAACCTTGGCAAAGCTATGGTTAGAACTCTCATCTCCCTCATAAACCCATTAAATTCAGGCTACAATGCAGTTTCCATTGTTTCTCTCATCTTAAACTACTGAGACTTTAAATTGTCTTAAAATCAGCAATCAAGTAATTCATCCTTTCATCTGCTCTTCCCAATTTCAGAGCTAAAATGTCAAAACAGTAATCTGTATTGAAGGCAAAAAGATTTTTGTGGCTTTAGTCCAGGGAAGCTCTCATTTGTGACTTACGCGTTAAAAGCTACAGCTACGAAAATAATCCTGATGTTTCCTGGTGATGACATATGACTACATAAAACAACAAACCTTATGACACACTTAAATTTTATGACACACTAAAACCTTATGACACACTAAGAATAATTTTCCCTCCCCTTTTTGTATCAGCAATCCTTAAGAAGAAAATATAACTAAAGGCAGAAAAAACTGATACTTTTTCCTTTAGTTTGATCACCAAGTCTAAGCTGATTTTTTGGTCTAAAACCTCTGATAAGAATGTATTTTGCATTTAAGTCAGATTACACAATAGAATTAAACAGGTATTTTTGTTATTCAACTTCAATGCGTGTGTATTGAAAGCTTACAGTCAGTAAAAACATTAACCACAACATTTAATCAAGACTTACTTATTTTAATGGTATAAGTCATAGTGGAGGTAAAAGAGATATTCAGAATGTATCTGAACAAAGACAGGTAACTTTTATTTCCCATTAGTTTGATGAAGCAGGGGTGTTTAAGGAATACTAAATAAAAAAAATATGATATTAAGTACTTTGCCTGACTTGACAAGACTTGCCTGCAAGATGCTGTCATTATGACTGTCCATTTTCTGTAAATCTTTAACACTGACAATTGCCTCAGTTTATCACTGTTTATACCTGACAACCAAATAAAGATGATGGACTCAGAAGCATGTAAGCAGTAATTTCCGTATAACTGCATCTAGCTGACACAATTTCTGGTTACAAAATTTATACTGTCAGTCAGTTTTATATGCTGCATGGCATATGTTCCTGAAGCAGATGCAGATACAGTCATGAATTTGTTTTATTTCTTCAGCTTGTATGTGGATGGATTTCTTGTCCTCTGTTCCATAGCTTTGTTGCAAGTGGCTGGTGCAGAGCACTGTGTGCTTGAGTATCTTTCTTTCTGAAACAGGAACAGCATAATGCTGCCCTTGGACTCCTCAGGGAGGACAACACGATAGACAGCACCAAGGAGCCCACTGAACCCTAGCCTGATATGTCATTTATAATTAATTGAAAACTTTGCTTCCACTTACCTCTAGAAAAATAAAATATTTTTCATCTGAGTGTAAGTGGTTACTTAGTTCAGATATCTATTTCAGCTGGGTTTTCTGCTTCATGTTGACACACTGACCAGCTGAAGGACACACATACCATACGGTTCATTTTCACAGGAACAGTTTTGCTATTCCTCATATTTTTTCAGGTCTTAACTCCAAAAAAGTTATTTGATTTTGCTTTACTCTGTCTGCTGATAGATAACCTCACACTGTTCCCACAAGAAAAAAAAAAAAAAAACACCAAAGAGAAAATTCTGGTGTTTAACTCCAGCATACATTATGAAGTGAATTATCCATTCACAAGAAGTACCAATTGCTCACCACCTCCTATGTGCAGTTATGTGCATAGGATAGCTTCACAGCCATATTGTCAATTATTTCATGTGAGAAGAGATGAAGAAGAAATAAAAATAATTTTAAAAGTACATTCAAGATCCTCCATTCATTGCGTTTAGGCAAAATACCAGGTGGTTCTGATCAGTACATGATCTAATCCTAGTCTCAGCAATATTATATCAAGCCATAGTCTACAGAGAAAGGAATAAGCTTCACAGACTGTCAATGTAATTTTTGTTTGCTGTGTCCTTAAGGAAAAGAGGGCTTAATGCTAATGTATGACTTAATTAACCCTAGTAGGTGTTAGTAAAATTTCATCTCTGTAATTTTACTGAATCATTTTAGATCTCAAATCGAATAGATTGGATAAACTTCTCATAATCTCCCTGAACTAATTGAAGAGTCGTATCTTTCATTCAAAATCCAGGTACAGAGGACTTGGATTTTGCTCATATCATGTTCCTTCCTGCAATCCACAAATATAATAATTAAAAAAATACAATGGCATTGGTTGCATTACATGAGTAGTATCTCTAGGTGATTAATTATTCTTGAATAATTTATCCACAGTTTATGTCAAATAAAGACATGTCTTCAAGAGTAGGGAAGCAAAGGTCTTTTCCCACAAATACCCTTGCCTTCTTCGCATATTTTTTCTGTTCTCTGTGCATGGCAGACAGAGGAGTGTGTTTAGTTCTTTTGAAGAACTGATGCACCATTTTGTAAGACAGATTCCCCTAGAAGCTGTCCAGCCACATTTCACAGAGTAGACAAGAGTGTCCGTCTACTGGGGTCTGTCTTACTCCTACCTCCCGTCACAATTTATATCAGGCTTTACCAAAAGATTTTACCAAAAGATTATACAAAGCAATTTGACTGGGGAGATGCTTGCATGTAACAGCAGAAGCTGTGTCCCCAAGAGAGCAAGTCCTACAGACACCCCCACTGTAGACCTCTGTAAGAGATGTACCCTGAAAAGTGCATTGGCCTGTCCCTAATTCTGGCCACACACCTGTACCACCAGGCTCACACAATGGCTCCAGGAGAATGCCACTCAGCCATGCAACCCTCACCACAGGCAGACTTCACATTTATGGCAGGCTGCAGCCTGAGAATCACAGAAACTCCAACACTAAAATTTGGTATCTCATTTGTGCAGAGATGCAAGAGCTGTTAGAAAGTTATCCATCAATACCTGATATAGCAAGAATAAGTGTGAATTGAGTAATCTTACTACATGAGGTAGATCTTCAGCATGATAGGAGACCGATACAAGAAGCAAATACACAAAAAGAAGCCTGTTATGAGAGCCAAGTATTTTATTTCCAAAATGATAGGGCTGCAAAATCTCTGAGCATTAATAACTACTAACAGGAAATCCTCTCTCTTCAGAGACAATGTCTTTCTAACCCACAGTAACACAAAAATAAATAAACACTACTCAGCTGATGTTTTATAATAGAAGAATTATCACCTCACCTGCAACTATGATTCCCTACAGTACTCCAATACAATCGTTATTACAGATTTGCTATGATACATCAGTTTTAAACATTAGTCTGAAAATACCCTTGGAGCAGCCCAATTGTATATATCTCTGCTGAGTATGACCAGATCTGGAGAGACAGCATGCATCATTGCAACACTATCAGCACTTTTATTTCCGTCATGCTGACTTTCCAGCAATGTGTTTAAAAACAGCTGAAAAATTAACTTTCCAGTGATTAGATTGATTTAAATAGAAATTTAATTGTCCCTGGTGTTTGTGTGACTAAGAACCTCACCTTGTGAATGGGCTGGTTTTGGTAGCACCAACAAACAAAATACTTTTTCAGCTTTGACAGACACACTTGAGACAAAGTATTGAAAACAAACTAGTTAAAAGAACCAAATATATTAGCTTCAGTTTTGAAAAAGGGAAGTATTTGATATTTCTTGCACATATGTATTTTCCAGGATGTGCAGTTTTTTTGTTCCCAATACCTTTAGGATATTGAAAATACAGTAACTAATTCAGGAATCAAACTAGCATTAAATCTGAATTAAGCACAGCTGTGCCAACTCCAAAAAACAACTGTTGGTGAAAAACTTCCTGCCCTGACACACATTGCTTAGTTATGCAGTCTAAAATCTGTTCAAAAATCTGATTGAGTTAAATTATCTAGTTATTAATTCAATTATTTCCATGAAAAAAATTGAAGTCAGTAACAGACTCACTTCATCAGTAAGAATAAAGCTGGAAATGCAACTGGGAGCATCTGTAAAAAGTACTTTGGGAAGCTGAACTACACCTGTTATGTTCTTTTGCTTTTTCATGTTAAAGCAAAAATTCTGTCTTAAAAGGTGCCTAATTGTTCATTTTAATTTCAGTTAATAACTTAAGGTCAACATTATAAAATATAACTTCATGTCTTCCTGACAACAACATGGAGGAAAAGAGGAGTAGGAAGTTTTAGAAAACTAAATCAAATGAGAGGCATGGCATTTTATGCTCATTGTGTCACACTTGAACTGCACAAAGAACAAATGCCAAGCTAGAGACTGTCAATTTAATAAGATTCAAGTATGGTCAATCTCTCTTGTGATTTTTAAAGTGTTGGAACAGGCCTGAAAGTATTGAAAATACTTCCACAGCAGAAAGGATCTTTAAGCTAGAAGTAACTTGCTGACTAATGCTCACGGGAAAACGAAGCTGAACTCCTAAAGCCCATGGAAGCAGGGCCCTGACAAGAGGGCCCTACCTCCTGCTACATTCACTTTGTCTAGCAGAAGAATGAGTAGAATTTTAATTGAAGGAGATATGAGGGAGAAGATATTCTTTCCACAGAAGGAATTTAAGAAGACTGGTTTTCATCACAATTTCTGTTCCCACACCCTCCTAGACTGTTTGTGTCCTATTCCAGCTAAATAGGGAAACTCACTATATGTGAAGGATATCATTGCTCTTTTTTAAAATGAGACAGTTTCAAAATTTATAAGCCAGATTTTAACTTTTTTTTTTTTTTTTTTTTTTTTTTTTTTTTTTTTTTTTTATTGCTAGACTAGGCACACAGCAACAAATAACTTGTTTGGAACTCAGAAAAATATAATAAGTATTGCTGGGATTCTTCCTAGTGTTGCAGATAATCCCTTTGTCCCTACATGCAAAAGCAATTTGGAGAAGTCCGGAAAGCTGAGTTTGCTTCCTGCTGTTGCTGGTCAGTTTGGAGATTAGTGGAAATGCAATAAATAATGGATACAACAGGAAAACACCTGAACTTAGGTGTCCTTACCACACAAATATCCTGAATTAACAGTTATCTACTGACTTCTATCTAATTTCAATGGAAGAGACTACCTATAATTTAAAAAGAAGACAAATCTCATGGATTGACTTCTTACACTACCATTCCTTAAGGAAACTGAGAAAGAAAGCAATCCACATTTTCAAAAAATTCAACTAACATCTCCAAAACTATCAGTGAAGTATAGACAAAAGCACTATTGAAGTAAAACCATATATCCTTTCTAAAATATATATCTAAAGCTGAGAAGAAAATGAGAGAACTAGAAAGGCAGTCTTGACTTGCCTTTAGGAATCTACCAGAAGAATCTCCAAACAGGCAGAAAGCTTATACAGAATGAAAGAAAAATTAAATCCAATAAAGACCAGATAAGGAATGTTTTGAGTTTCACCAGCATTCTGGTGAAAGCATTCCTGTGAAACATCCCTCTTTCTCTTCCCAGCCTTGGTAGATGATTTTATAGAGGTATCAAAGTGCTGGTCCCTGAAAAACTTGAAAGTATCTTTAAGAATTGAATTCACTGTTTTTTTGGGGTTTTTTCCTTAAAAATAAGAAAGAAGGTCAAGTTATACTGCTGCCCTCACAGCTGTCATGTGAGTTTCAAATCCTGTAATAAGAGCTCTTGACCTCTGTAGATTTTTGGCTCCCCATCAATTACAACATGGTGCAAAATGGAGAGTGAAGGCAGGACCCCAGGCAGAATGGTTTTCTCTTCTTTCATTAAAGTCCTAAAAATAGTCTGTGGAGCCTTAGCTTTATGCCCCTCAGGTGTCTGTTGAGTAGACCCAAAGTTCCCTGGAGTAATAAACTTTCTAAGATATCATCTCATTTATGTAATAGAAACTTATAACCTACATTTTCAGCAGTGCTTGTCTAATGGAGAAAAGCACCCAGAGCCATTGCTATTTTAGGTGGCATCACCTGAATAAGCTAAGTTAGAAATCCCCAACTCCAGCAGATACACAGCAGAGAGTAACAGGAAAACTTTCTAAATCACTGACAAACATTACCCAGACAAACACATTAATTATTTTCCTAATGTAAGAAGTGTCCCTACAAAATTTTCCATTTAAAATTGCATTTCCTTAGGAGGATAGCTTTAGCCTCGAAAAAAATTACCTTCTGATCTATAGTATTGATCTAGTATTAAGGATCATGGGACAGCATTAAATAAAGCAATGGGAAATGGGGATTATGCATTTATACAAAGATGTTTATAATTTCACTGAGAAAAAAAATAATCAGTGCCTAAAATGTATTTACATTTTTTCCAGAGTTATACCATATTTGATATTTAAATTATAAAATCATAATAATTTATTTTTAAAAACTCAAACATGAAACAAAGATGTTAAGTCACAAAACTGCTAATGCTTTATGTCTTTTCATATTCCAAACTTAATCCAAACCTTCCAACGTTATTAGCATAAACCAATCCGCAGAGGGGCTTACTTAATCTAGTAAACCCATGAGTATGGAGTATAAGATAAGAATTACTGATAAAAGGTCAGAACAGCAGTTTGTCCATCCTTCTCCATATAAGAACACTGACTCAAGATCACATGTTATTAGTAAAAATTCCAGATTTGGGCCCCAGTTAGTAGTTCTATTTGTAAAGTAATTGCCATTATTTTGCAGTCAGTCACCAAAACCTATGTTTGTACTATGTTTGGGCATGCAGTGTCCACCTCCACCAGCAGCACAGCAGCTGCTGTGCTGCAAGCACTCCCAGAGGCCAGGTTCCATCACCCAAGGACCTCTGTCCACCTCAAATCACAAAAAATGCTTGCTGGGCTATCATGATTGGCTTTTCATGCATTGAAAGCTACCTCTTGCTGCCCATTGGCATTTCAGCCATGCCTCTGACAGATTGCCAATAGTTTTCATGAGAATACACAGTCATCCAGATCAATAAAGAGATTACTAATCCTCAAAAGAAAGGAAAAAAACCTCAACATATGACTTTTCACATTATCACTTTTCTCTATTTTAATTTAACCAGCTCCTCACACACATTTTTAACTAGGAATGGAGGTAAGACAAAACAAAAAAAAAATCCTTGTAATGGCTCCTGAGTCGCAGTTGGATCTTAATTTTCAACACACTGCATTTTTACAACCACCACACTGCGTTTATACAACCACAAAACAACACATCTAACAATAATATGAATTCTAATTAAACCAAATACCCTTTATGCTGTAATACATGAAGTGAGATTGTTTGGGATTAAAGCAACTTTACTTACAGAATATTAGAACTTAATTGTGTAGGTTTAAGTTTTAATTGAAAACTTCGCCTTGGCTTAAAGCTTGGCACAGGTAAACTTCAAATGAACTTTGTTAACATGAATGGCTGACCAAGGGAGTAAAACAGAGGTTTACCCTTCAGATTAGGCCTGAGACCCTGGAGGGCCCAAAGCTGGTCCCAAACTGAAAGATAAGAACAATTAATGGCCTGCCCATGTGAACATGGAGGAGTTAGAGAGATGAAAACAGCAAGGAGTTAGAAGAACCCTGACCCTTAATCTGGCCCGTTGGAGCAAGAGGTGCGTGCAGGGTGCGTGTGGAGCTGTGGGGACCAACTGCAGAGACTGCAGGGGCAGAAAGGCCCCGGGATTTCCTTGTTCGGGGTCCCTCTCAGGAGTGACCCACATCAAGCTGAAATAAAATTGACTCTGCCTTAAAATTTAGGGCCCGGAACCTTCTTTAACAAATTGCAGTAATCAAGAACAATTGTCCCTATTTGGCATACACAGACAATGCTTTAATACACGGATAATCATTTGTCAGCATATCTTATATTTGAAAAACCAAAATAACTAAAGAATATTGTTAAAAATTATAAGAAATATTTAATTTTTCCCAAATGCAAAACTAATTCTGTCTAAAATCAGAAATATATACAAAACAATGAGTATCTATAATGATATATATTTTACTGCAAGTTGTGCCAAGAAAATTATAACGTAGACAGAATCAGAGGAATAATTCTCACACATTTTCCACATATAAACATTGATATGCAGATGTACAATGGACTTTTAAAATGTCTACTTAAGAAAACAAACAGAAGAAGATGAAGACAAATTCCTCCCTTTACTCTACTGTTCTGAATGCTGACAGAAATTTTGCTGTCAGTGTAGGTGTGTCAGGTCTCTGATCTACAGTTTTAAGGAAAATATCTCTGTTTTAAGGAAAATCTCTCTCTCTTTTCCACTTCCATAAGACAATGATGAATCAATTTATCTTATTTTCATTATATTTTGCATAGTTGGCCCAAATCAGAATTTTTTTCTTGCTGATGTTTACTTTTTATCAAATTGTATTTGTTTTTCATGGAAACAGGTGAAGGATAATTTTAAATCTGTTACCTAGGGACCCCAGATAAAATAGATTGAGTGGTAAAAAAACCGATGTTTTGCATAAAATTAATCATCTTTAAATTAAAACTAAGCCGTGTCCTATTTATTATCTATGAGGACAGTTCAGGGACACCATTAAAATAACTTTTATATCTAGGACTATGATCATTAAACTATCTGTTCTCTTATTTTTCATATCTAATAAATGCATAGAGTTGGTAGTAAAGAAGTTAGAAAAACACCCCTGCTTTTCTTTCATATATATATTAAAAAATATGCACATCAATATCACCTAGTACAACACTTTACATCCCTTAATCTTCAAATTCATCTTGGTTTAAATATGATTACTGTTGAAGGTAGCAGAAGACAAAAGAAAGAAAAAGACAAAGATAAGAAAAGTAAAACAAAGAAAAGACAAAACCCAAACAAAGGTTACTAAAGCAAAATTCATTTAAAAAGTAATGATCATGTCTGTCATAATTGACAGTGTTATTTGGGGCAATTTTGCCTTATTGTGAATATTTCCTACTCACCTCCATATGCAAATATGTACAACAACACCCATTATGTAAATTAAAAAATACTTGATGCTGAATTTTAGTTCTTACTGAGAATATAGAATTTTTATCTCCATATGGTCATCAGCTTGATCTAAATTTACATATTGTTTTCATTTCAAATGGCTTTTTTTTCTTTTTCTTTTTCTTTTTCTTTTTCTTTTTCTTTTTCTTTTTCTTTTTCTTTTTCTTTTTCTTTTTCTTTTTCTTTTTCTTTTTCTTTTTCTTTTTCTTTTTCTTTTTCTTTTTCTTTTTCTTTTTCTTTTTCTTTTTCTTTTTCCCTCTCCTCTCCTCTCCTCTCCTCTCCTCTCCTCTCCTCTCCTCTCCTCTCCTCTCCTCTCCTCTCCTCTCCTCTCCTCTCCTCTCCTCTCCTCTCCTCTCCTCTCCTCTCCTCGCCTTCTGTTCTCTTGCTATTTCATTGGAAAAAGAATTGTTTGCACTGGAAAAGTACACAGGATTGAAACTGGAAAAATACAAAGGATTGGTAATACTCTAATTTTCCTTAAAATCCAAGGTGTCTTAACACACAGGATATTTTGTTGCTACTAAACTGTTAGATTTAGGTCAATGTGCTATTCCTTTTGAGATTATATAATAATTCTGACCTGGATTTTGATAATACAGGGATTTTCCAGAGCAGTTCCTGTAGCTGGCAAGCCACAATGTGTTAACATGAACACGCCTCAAAGCTTTGCTTTTAGGTATTAGATGGAGAGCCTGGGGAAGTTATGAGGAAATTATTCACAACATACTTTCAAACATTATACTGTCATCCTCAAGATACATAGCAGTTCAGCCTAGCTGCTTCCTGTAGGACTGGGAAGATGAAATGTCTCCAGCAATTACCTATTTGAGTCTCTTTCACTAGATACATATACAATTAGAAGAAACTTAATATAGTAGTAAGGAGAAAATAAATATTGTATTATTTTAGATTAGATGCTTAACTGTTGTGTACTATAATACACAACAGCTATTCTTTTATTTCATAGAGACCCCAAACTGTGTGAAAGTTCCTTCTTAAATAGAACAAATGGTCTTGGGTTTTGACCACCTCCAGTGAGCCAGGAGAGAATCTGCTTTCCTATATTATGGTGTGGAAGCTATAATACACAAAGATTTATGAGCCAAAAAATGAAAATAAGAAGGAAAGGACAAAGTTATTAAGGTTATTTGCTAGATAAGGAAGACTGCATCTGTTTATGTGTCTATGTTTACCAAATGTGAGCTGAATATAAGAGTAAGATCTTGCTCTAATAATATGCTTTTACAGAACAATGAACACACAACTTAGGAAGAAGGAGAAAAAAAATGGTGCAACATCATGCACTAAGGAAGACAGGAAAAGAAAAACCCTCTTCACATATGTTCACTTTTCTCATTTCACCAGGAGTGGGAAAATGTCACTGAAAACTGATGTTTGATACAGAAAAATATCTGACCCAGCATTAGAAGGCAGGATTGTCAAACCCAGAACTTCCCATATATTTGTGGTTCTTTTTGTTGGCTGCAAACCTAAGCGCTTATTAGTTCATTGACAAGACTCTTGTCTTTGTGAATCCACGAATGGCAGCTGAAAGAAGAAAAACCATCAAATGCCATGAAACTCACAATGAATTTTCCCAGGCTAGCATTACTCTAGGAAGTTCAAAAAAATAGCTGGAAGAATTTACATACTTCAAAGGCTGAAGACTTCCACTAGGAAGCCAGGCAAGGGCTAAATGCTGCATTTGTATATATTTCACATACATTTGGTGAAATTATAGAAAGGAACAGCTACTGTTCCTAAGTATTTATGAAACTGTACATAACCAATCTGTGTAATTTTGTTGTCTAAATCAATGTTAAAATTAGATCTGAAGAATCTGTTCCATTTTAAAAAATAAAGACTTTTTCCACTGTGAAGATGGCATCTGCCTAAAACTTCTTCATAGTTAAATTTTATTTATTCATATTTTACACTAACCACAGCATTTCAGCACTTATTTCCAGCTTGATAGATGCCAGTATCTCTGTTTTCAGACTGTTAGCACAGACAAATCTAACTGCAGGTATGGAAAATGACCTGATTTCATGTGCAGAAAGCAATCTCTATTTTAACAGTGTGAAATTGTCCTTCTTACACTAGATGCAAAGATTCTTAAAGTGAGTGCAGTGTCTGCTGGGGTATGCTAATGTCCCGTTGCAAAACCACGGTGACAGCAGGGAGAAAACTGCTTGTTCCAGGCATTATTGCCAAATGGGCACCAAGCTGTTATATATGGGATGCAGCTCATAACAGGACAGGACATAGGATATAAAATGGATTTCTAAAGGGTTAGACACTCAAAAATGTGTATTAAATGTACCCTCAACATATCTTTTTTTCACTTGCCACTGCCTTTAAAATGCTCAGGGTGTACTCATGTGAAATCTCCTGGTGCAGATGCCCCAAATACTTGGGCAGTGTAAAGGAGTAATATATATGTTAACTTAGTGTGATGTTCCTTTGCAGAGAAGAATGACAGTTGCCTGGGGACACAATTTTACTCTAAGTGGTATCCATATGCAGTGCATGACTTTGGATGAAAAAGAGTAGCAGTGAAACAGAAATTGGGTATTTTATCAAAGAAATACTTTTTAAAATAATTCAGAATGTAAAGGGTTTTGATAGCAGTGTTTGGAAGTTGTATCAATTTTTTTTTGGAGGTATGGCAAAGGCTATTTATTATAAATTTGTTTTTCATGTTCTAGGACTCTTTGTTGCAAAATAGGAATGAAATATCAAACAGGGTATACCACAGACATAGAGAACAGCAATTCTTTTCTTTATTTTCAATATACTCTTGCTCTATTTATATCCTTCTGAATATAATGCAGTCAGTCTTACACTTTAAAGAGTTCTAAAAAATCATTCCCTCTATAACTGCTGCATTTGAAAAGCCATTTCACCATTTCCTTTGCAGAACAAACACCTCAGCTGTGTATTAAGGACTCTAATGTGGTTACACAGCTTTTTTTTTTTTTTTCAGGGGATCAGGTCAGAAAAATTGTCCTTTAATCACAGTTTTAAAATCTTAACTGCAGTAGATCATGTCTTCATTTACTGTATGGCACTCAATTTTAATCCATATTGCAGAATATTGCAGGCATGGTATTATATTCAAAACACTAATAACTTCCATAGATATCATTAGCAGTCAAACATGCTTAGAAAGGTTCTCTTTTTTTTATTCAATTCCATGGTTTTATTCTGTGACTAATAAAATTATGCAAAATCACAGTACATCAAAAGACGCAATTACCTTAAATTAAGTACTCTACCGTAATACAGAAAAAAACCAACCAGACAATATTTCACATCAAAGCCACTTAGAAATAAATGTGACATTTTAGGAAAGGAATTTGTAAACTAAGAGCTTGGAAGTCACAGCGGAAAATAGCCTTCCCAAATAAAAATCTTTGAAATCTCATATTTTTGGCATCCTAAGAACCTACTATAGCGATAAAAGACATTCTCATCATATACTTTCCATTTTATGTATATATTTATAAACTGGTTTATGTGTTGTTGTACTTTCTAAATTTACTGCTTTTGATTTTTCTTCTGCAGAAAAGATGAGGTATTCACAGGTATAATTTTAGTCTCTCACCTCATTTTTGACAAAATAAAGAGGGCAAGTAGGGCTCTCCCTGTAGATCTTTATTCTTGACAGAAGGGAAAATTTGAGCTGATGATATGGCACCTTTTCTTCTCTTGATTGAGTAGATAATACTCAATTTCTCATTTCAGTATGTGATGTAAAATAGTTGTGGAGATACTGTGAATGGAAATACATGAAATCTTTTGTGGCTGGGTGCTGCTGACAACCTTGACTTTAAGAAAAAAGCCTAAAAAAGTATGGTTTAATGGGGATTAACATCTCTAACATTTGGAAAATTACAGATACATCCAGACACTTGATGTTTATCATAGCTGTCTTCCATTACTTTGCCTAAGTGCTATTCTAAACACTCCTGTACTCTATCTCTCTACAGCCTGATGACTAAAGATTTTGCCCTAGGCTTATAGGACCCATAGGTATATACACACCACATTATTCTTCACTTAATTTTTCTCTTCTTCTTTCCCAGGGAAGCTCTTCACTCTCTTCATCCTTTTAACCAACTCTGCAACTGGTCCTAAGAGAACAGTTTTTAATGGACCCATTTTTTTTTTCTTAAGGTAACAAGTAATTAAAATACCTTTTGAAGTGAAGATAATGTTAGTTTTTCTTGAGTGCATTTCCTTGCATTTATGGATCCTGAATGAAATTTGCCCTCTCATTTGCAGTCATTCAGCATAAACCAAATTTTCTTTAGCTCTTCCTGGGGGCCTTAAATGCAGTTATTTGGATAATTTTTACTATGTCCAAAGAACTGGTGCAGAAGGTGTCTAGTTGTGTTTCCATAATCTCAAGTTTCTCTACACAGGCGAAAGCCTAGACCCTGCAAGACATTGAATTTGATTGAGAAATCACATTATATTATAAGGGTATGAAAGACCTGAAAATGATATCTCTGAGGAATTTGTAAATCTATGTCTATTCTGTTCTTACTTAACTGAAATTATGGTGGTTTTGTCTCTTAATTCACATTTTCATTTCAAAGGCATATCTTGTGTCTTTTGTATCATACAACTTATTCTTATATTTTAAATTTTCTTTAAAGCATTATTCATTTCAGTAAACTCCAATTAGATACATAAAAATTTACAACCATTTGTTAAAAAACGTGTTTTGTATTTGTGAGTTGTTTGCTTTAGCTTCCAATTGTCTGGATAAAAAGAATTTATAGATGAAGGATTTTCATAAATCTCAAGGAACTTCTATGGAAGTCACTGAAAAATCACTCTTTGTTTCACTTTTACTGCCAGGCTTTTTCATGTCTTTATTATTCTTCAGCAAGTCATGGTATATTTTCCCTTTCTGCAACAAGGAAGAACATTATTCACAAAAAATCAGAGACACAAGTCAAATAAATCAACAGTCTGGCTGATGTTTCAGGTAAATCACTTCGCATGAAGATACTGTTCCAGTTTCTATTAATGTCTTAATAATTTTTCTCCCTAATGTTGCTAGCAGCTTTTCTGTAGAATAAGAATTTTAGTCATAATATGTTCAAGTGTTTTCATACCCAGCTACTTTTCTTCTCCAATTTAGGTGCATTATCGATGCGGTTTTGTCAGAAGCTGGAAGATGCATGAATGCTTCTATGCAGCTCTCAGTTACCATGATTAAGTGGGGGATTGGAGCAGATGATGTCCAGAGACTCCTTCCAACCTCAAACACTCTGAGATTCTGTAACCTGTGTGCGTGTTTTAAGGGAAAAAAATAGATATAAACCACTTAAGTTTTATTTAATATCTTCTACACAGACTTGAGACAGATTAACTAATTTACATGAAGCAACTTACAGAACTTTCAAAGCATCCTTTGGAATAATGCCAATAAGTGAAATCCAAGAGCCTTGTCCTAGACAAAATGAAAAACAAACCCATTTTTAATTTTTTTTCACTACTTTTTCAGTAATTAGGGAGCATTTTGTGGGAAGCTCTAACAATTTATCTGAGAAATGATCATGGCCTCTCTGCAGTGCCTGCATGTTAATGCAGGCAGAATGAGGAACAGCAGAGTCAATTGGAGATCTGTGTCCCACAGCAGGGCTACAGTCTTGATTGGATCACAGGAACTCTGTGGGAAGAGTCACATGGCTGGAGTGCTGTGATGGATTCACACAGGCCCTCTGCAAAGGACAGGCTGGCACTGAGAGAAGGGACTCCCTTCAATGGGAAAGAGCAGCAGGAACACACAGAGCTCTGCCTAGGACAGGTGGTCAGCTGTCTGGGAGTTTAGGGGTCAAAATTAGAGGGCAAACTATTGTGGGCAGCATTGTGGTGAATGTCTGCTACAAACCATCTTATCAGCCAGAAGTAGATAAGGCTTCTTCAGGCAGCTGCAGAAGGCTCACACTTGCAGGCCCTGGTCCTTATGGGGGGCTGGCAACACCCAGATGATCTGCTGCAGGAACAACACCACAAAACACAAGCTGTCATAGAGATATCTGAAGTTAATGGATTTCCTAAGACAGGTGACTGAGAAGTGGATGATGAGGTAAGGTGATCTGTTTGATAGTGGAACCCTGGAAAAAGTTTAAGATAGAATCTAAAATGTTAGGCTTTGTGCTTTCCCAGATCAACTGCACCTGCGTAAGCAGTATGATAAATTATATAATTGTTAGATGTGATGATTGTTTAGTAATTAAATGTAATTATTATATAACCATAAGAAGAATAGTGAGAAACTATGTTGGAAATTCAGAGAGGGGCTAAATTTATGTATACAATAGAACAATATAAGTTTAATAATTAACATGAAAGTTATGTAATGATAGAGTATAAAACATGATCATTTCGGATGTATGGTCGGAGTCAGATTTGGGTTGAATATACCCCGATTCCCAGAGCTCTTAATAAAAAGCACCGCATATAATCCCCCGTGATTATGTGTTTTTGAATGCAAACATGTTGGATCTGGTTCTTACAAACAAGGACAATGGGGACATAAGGACGGAGCAGCCGAGAGAACCTGGAGTTCAGGACATCTAAAAGGAGGAAACATTGCAAATATCAGTGTCATAGTTTGATGCTGGTGCAACACCAGACCCCCCATGAAAATACATTCTCCCGGTGTCTGCTGTGAGATGTGACCAGGAATAGAGCAAAGCAGGCTCCCACTTAGAAATAAAGAAAAAAAACTTTATTAACTAGACTACAACTCTAAGTAAAAAGAAAACACACAGGGAAAATTAAAACCTTCCAAAAATATTTCCTCCTTCCCCCACCAAATTTCAACACATCCATCCCCTAAATCACCAACTCTCAGTCCATCACCATTCCTTAGGTAATCAATTCTCAATTCATCAAGAGGAGAGGAGTCCTTCTTGTGCCATAGGCTTCCCCAGGAAACACCGTTGAAACCTCGTGTGTTTCCTGTCACTGGAGGCACTGCCTGGAGAACATCTGCCATTGTGACCTCTTCCTTCCAGGCCCAGTGCTCTCACCACTGTGCATGGACCAGGGCTGCTTCTAGGTTGTCCTTTTAAGGTTGCTTTGTCCAGTTCCAAAAAACAGAGCACAGTCTCTCAACTTTGGGACACCCAAATTTCCCCAGATTTCACCCCCTGGGGCTGAGGGGTCTCAAAAACAGAGATCTTCTTCTCCACTGAAGATCGAGGGCACCAACCACCCTCCTCACCCGGCCGTCTCTGTTCACACACTCCTTCACATAACATCACAGCACTCTCTTGGCTCCAAGCCATTGCCTACCCCTGGAAGCAGTCTCTCTGTCACAGGAAAACTGGTTCCGTCCATGGCCATACAAGAAAAGTCCAGCCAAAGGCTACTCCATCACCTCCGCCCACCTAGGATTCTTCTCCACTTCTCTCGTGGCCCATTTCCTTTATCTCATCTCTATCTCTCTTCTCATTCAGGTCCAGGAGGATCAGCATTTGTAAGGTGTCCATCATCCAAGAAAAGGGTTAAAAATCTCAGGCTGTGCCTGTCCAGAACTCCCACACTGCCCTGCCAGGCACCTTGTCGCTGCAGCGTCACCTTCTCCTCCTTGGCTGGCCGTGCTATCAGATTTCAAGGTGGCACAGGCACAGACACAGGCTGGCTCTCTCTTTCTCTCCTGGGGAATGGGTGGCTGCCCGATGCCTCTCCGTGCTCCTCCACCCTTCCATCCTCAAGGGCCTCTTCACCTCCCGTCTCGGTCCAAGCTCCAGCCTACCTCACCCGGCCGCATGGCTGCCCCTCCCCTGCCCAGCAGCAGCTGGACAGGGAAAGATCCGAACTCTTTCCCTCACCCAAACTCAACAGAACTTCCCACAGGAGTGCTCTGCTTTTTAACCCCTCCATTCTCAGAGGCGTATCCAATGACCCCAGTGGCCAAACCAGGTGCCAACATTAAAATCTGAACACCTATTGGTGACCACTTCACATCCCAGAAAACTTACTTCCTCTCAAACCACAACAATCAGGATCACTACAAAAGAACAATCTTGGACCTGTTCAGGGACTGGCTTGGAAGAATCCCATGGGAGCTGATCAAAGAAAACAGAGGAGTCAGAAGAACTAGTTGACTTTCAAGGACATTATCCAGGCTCAAGAAATCAAGCAAGAGTGACAGAATGAATGAATTTCTGACTTGAATCAAACGAAACAAGGAAGCATACTGGAGATAGAAGCAGGGACAGATGACCCAGAAGATTTATCTAGACACTGTCTAAGAGCGTAGGGATAGTGCCAGAAAAACTAGAATCAAAGCCACTTGCACTGATCCTACTTAAAGCAGAGAGTTGGACTAAATGACCTCCAAAGATTCCTTCCAACTTCAACCACAATGTTACTTCAGTGATGGCTGTTTTCAAGCAGTCACTTTTAAACCATCATTTTCACTTCATTTGAGTATTTTGAATAAGAACAATGTCAAGAGCTATTCCTCAAGTACAGCACATAATGCAAGAAATTTTAATAAAGAGAAAGACAATACACATAGCAGCCCCTTGACAGAAGAAGTAAACACATATGTCAGAATGCATTATAGTCTTATAACAAAGATTGAACAACAGAACATAACTTTATGCAATATTAAACATAAACTGAAAAGAAACAGGACATTAGAGACAGTTTTCTATATTTTAAGTAAATCACAATGCTTGTCTTCAGTCCTGGGGGTCTGATGCTGTTCCAGTTTTTGCTTGTTATAAGTGTAAACACCACTGTGACATCATGATTAAGACCATAATTACATTGGTCCTGTTAATCTTTTACACTATGTATGATTCTGTGACAGTAGCAGTTATTGTTCTTTGTTACGCTGCAAAATGCATTGACATAAGGCCAATAGCCTGCTGAAGAGTAGCTCTTCTAAAAATAAATGAAAAATATGCATTTATTGTTCTTTTGGGCAGATCATTATATTGCACTAAAGAGATCACAGCAATCAAGGCTTAAGTTATAATTTCATTCTAGCTGTGCCTTTTCATTTATTTTCTCGTGTTTAAATGCCTTCATGAATACTTTTCTTTGGGACCAACATTTCCTATACTCCATGTCTGTTTAAAACATGAATGTTCTTCTACAGTATAAGCAAACATAGTTGCTTTCTAAGTATGTGACAGTGAAAATATTTCTCTCCTTGTATATTCCGAACAGAAGTGCCATGCTCAGACAAACCCACAACTCAGAATCCATATAACTCCATGAAAATGAAAGTTACTTATTTCACAGAGACAACTTATTAAGGATGTAGTACTTTCAGCACAATAATTGTTTAAATTACCTGCTTCACCATTGACAAAATTTTTCTTCTGTGATTGAAGCCATTTTCAGGTCCAATGTTCAGTGTTTGGGGAAGCAGGATGTGATCAACCTCTTAGAGCAAAGCAAACCTACCAAAATGCATCTGAAAATCCATAGTTTTATTGGAAGTGAAAAAATATAAGTCTACCAAGGCCTGGGAGTCTCTAGCTTTTATAAATTCTTCCAGTAGATCTATGAAATCAACAAGCCATCAGCAAACAGGAGGATTATTAAAAAAAGCTCCACAAATTAATTTCAAAACAGGCCATAGCATAATAATTTCCTCACACATTGTTTTTATCCCTCTCTGCTTAATTTTAAAACCCTCAGAAATGTAGAGCCAAAGAGGAATGATTCAAATATTACTAGTCTCCAGCTATGTAAATCAGTAGCTTCCACTACAGTTTTCAGGAAATTTGTTTTGGACAAGTAGAGTGATGAGGTAGGTAAAACAAATTAATTACTATGAGGTCAGGTATTGGCTTCCAAAGCATTGTAGGGAAAGAAAAACCTCCAAAGCCCCAGTGCAAAACAATGGAATAATATCTAGGCAAGGAACAGTCAGACCAGTAACTTGTAGCAGTCTTCCATAGCCTCAGAATTAAGCTGCGTGAGCTACAGAGGGGGGACATTTGTAGATATCATTTTCTGAGGAGGCGTAATCCAAAAGTTTGAAATTGTTTTAAGTACTAAATGGAAAGAGAGAAGTGGGTATTTTCTTCCTCTCTTGAGCTAGATGTGTTCAGCCAAGACTTTCATATGGAGTAGGACTCTTCCCTTATATAGTGTCTGGTGAATGTACAAGACTGTTCTGAAGAAATGTCAAAATGGGATTTATGATTTTTGATGCTTCAACTTCCTTTCTTGGCCTTCCTTACTGATTTTTAGTTTACTGTTATTAGTTCAGTTCATACCTCCCAGGTACACGAGATGTTCTCAGATATGCTTTCTGACACACATATGGGAAACCTGTGTAATTATCTGTCATGCAGAATTAGCAACCACAATCTGAAAGGTTAGGTTTGTTTCTTAAGAGTTTGTTTATAGCAAAATACCAATGTGACATCAAGAGAAGGAAATTACTGGCTACAAAGAAAAACAGGGCCAAACAATTGATTATCCAACTCACTGGGTTTTAGGGGACTCTGTAGAATTTCTGAAAAGATTTTGTTAGTGAAGAAAAAGAAATTAAATGCCTTTTTTTTAACATTTTGGAAGTGATTTTGATTAAAAGCACACCGCATAATGCTTGGCTGTTTGCACTAACAGTTTTTCAGCCAGCCTCTCTTGTTTGATGAAGGACTGCAAAATCTGGCTGAGAGCAATTCAAAGGAATAATTATATAACTTCATCAGTTAAATCTCACCACTGCTATTCCCAGCAAATTTGACAAGGACAGAAAGCAAGGGGTGTTGCACCGAATTTCCAGCGAAAGACTATGTTTACTTTTGGAGCAGATGTTTTCAGCACATTTGGTTTAACTCATTGTCCCAGACCCAAAACACAGGCAGACAACAATAAGTGGACTAAAAGCTAACAAAAACAAATATCAAGATGATCTAAGACATTTTTCAAAGCAAACATAAGCATTCAATCGTTATGTAGGGTTCAGTTTTGTATTTTAAGCATTCTGCCATATATGAGGTTGCAAAACCAAAACTCATTCAGATTCTAATTTACATATTTCAGTATATTTTAAGGCGGTAATCCAAGCAGAGTCATGCTGAAATCAAATATGTCAGTGTGCAAACCTTAAGGCGATTTTCATAGCTACAGCTGAGTCACTAACGCAGTTCAGCCACTCAGTGAAGTTAAATATAATAAAATAGAGGTACATGTAATTGTATTTATCACTCTTTTGCTTGTCGCTGCATTTGAACATGCTCAGGGTTGATTTAATAAAATCTCCTTTGGCAGAATTTCTCTTGTCTCTTTCCTTTACTTTCCTGTAAAAAGGATCTTTGTAAGCATGAAAAACCCAGATTACAACTAGTATTAAATGAAGTATAGACACAAAATGGTTGTTTGGGGATTTTCAAGTCTCTGCACTATTTGTTTGCTTTATTCTACAGGGGTCTCAGAGGATAAGAAACTGATCATTATGACCTGAACTGAGTTTCAGTATGCCTTCTCATACATTTAAAGCACTAACCTTCTAGTTTGTTTTTTTACTGCCTTGGTAGAAGTTGGTAATGAAAACAAATATGTACCATTTAAGGCTGTCTTTCCCATAAGTAGACATTACAATGGCATTAAAAGTGCTCCTCTTCTATATACTCCTGTCTGACACATCTGTTACCAGTACTACCTGTGCTCCCTTCCTCTGCCCAGTTATCTCTTAAGCGGCAAGGTAAATCTTGCCATATTAACTGGTTGTTGATGCGGAGCCCAGGAAAAAGAGGTACTCTTTTTCACCATTAGAATCTTCACCACTGTGGAGATTTAGTGCAACTACAGCCAGCCTGCCATCACAGGAATGGCGATGCTGCATTGCTCCACTCCATCCTCTCTTTCTCAGCCAACAGCCATTCAGAAGCAAACTCAGGTACAAATTAAAGTCCCCAGAATGACCAGTTCCAGAAATGCCCCCTGTCACTTGTGCTGTTCTGGCAGTGCTCTGTTGATTTGAAAAATGGGGCAGACAAAGGACTGGCAATGAAATATTGGTCTACTATGACATGTTTACTGCAGAGAGGAAAGCTTCCTTTAGAATTTGGGTTTGTTTTGAACTGCAGTGGACACCAAATATCAGACCTGTATGCAGTGAGGTGGTCTGAAGGTGAACTCCTTCCCAGCAGGTCAGCTACCTTGTAAGAGACAGAGAAGGAAAGTAATGAGGCCCTAAGAGCATTTCATGTCATGATGAGCATGTCTCGGAAAGCAGACACAGCTGTAACAGAGTGGTGTAAATACAAAAAACCCCCAAACCTCCCAGCAAAAACTAAGTAAATAATCAAAAATTAATTCCCTCCCACCCCCCTTTTTTTTTTAGCTGCATTCTCCTAGACTTCAGGTTGTTCTGTGGCAATTTCCAAATAAACTCAAAACACAAGGACTAAAAAAGTGGTTTGTTTATTCCTATGCTGTATAGCAGGGAGGTGGATGCTTCAGTTCCTCGATGAAGAAGCATTTGTTAAACCCAAGAAAACGTAATTCAGTGACATATCCAAAAAATCACATGAGTCTGTCAACTGCAACATGGCCTGACAGGGAGTATATCCTGGACTTCATCAGTCAGCTTTATAAGGGCAAGGCAGAACATCAAAACTTTCACTACATGGAAGTTAAGGGACAACAGCACCATATCCTCATCTCTGCACATCCTTGGTTATGAACAAGAAGTACAGAGCCTTTTCTTTCTCACCAGTTTTCAGTAGGAAGGCTAAAATACATTTGTTACTCCATTTTACTCTGCTGGATGCCCCAAAAGTCTAAACCTCCCTGCTGCAAAGCTCACGACTTTATATGGCCAGCTGTGAATACAAAATCTACCATGCTCCTTCTTGCTAATGCTGCTCAGCACTGCAGTAGTTCTTTGCATTTCAAGGAGAAAAGAAGACCTTACCTCATTAACATTGGGCTAATTACTCCAAACAACCTTAACAGTCTTCACAAAGAAAGAAAGCTCTTGCCATTTACAAAATAGATAGATTGAACTGATACTAAAGTGAATCAATCAACACATAAAAAGCATGCAGAAGTAAAAGGCACACATCTAACAGATTTAAAAGCCCCTTTATAAACAAGAAGGACCTCAATTATCTTCAACTTACTGGAATACCAATTGTTACTAAAACCACATTGTTTCTGACAGATTCACATTATTTCCCCAGTATGGGGAGAAGTAGCTATTTGAAAAGCAATTAATGAATATAATTTTTTAAAATATGTAATTCAAAGCAATTAAGGCCCTATCTTCTTTTATATCAGATGGGGAAAACAGGATGAGTACTTTTACTGCCTATTCAAACTGAACCACAGATGTGTCAAAAATTTCTGAGAACAATGGTACATTGCAGCAGAGCTGAAACATTTACAAAAAAAAATTACAAAAATGAAAATTTTAAAAGGAAATAATATAATTTCATATATCAGAAAAATGTTACTAAGTTATTCTTAACCCTACAGTCCAGCAACATCTTTAAAGCAGTCAGCTTAACATAGATTGACCTAACGTGCTTTCTAACTCAGCTGGTACTGAGTGCCTAAAGCAGCTGGTGCAAGAGGTCAAGTGCTGAGGCTTTCGCTGGAAGTTATCTCAGCCTAACAGGACTGGATTTGCCCATGGGAAAATAAGGGAAACACAGCACAGAACCTTCTAAGAATCAGGGTGCCCACCCATCCAAGTACTGGAGTTGTAGTCCTGGCGTAATCAGTTTTCTTTTCAGAATAGATGAACCTGTTGCAGTGTGTTTGTTAAGTTTATCGTATTGCTCCCCCATGTTCTGTATTGCTCCCCCCATTTTATGTAACCGGTTCTGCCCTCCCCAGTTTCCCCACCATAGCCCTGCCACTCATTTTGTTACTATAGTTACTCCCGCCCTTGGTGTTGTCAATCCCTTAAGTTATATAATTCCTCCTCCCTCTCATCTCCTTATATATATGCTTGTTCTCCTCCCTGGGCCCAGTCAATCACCCCCCACTCCTCCCAAGTTACCAGAAGCTTCTTTGCGGGGGTTATGATTGGCTGTGGTCCCGGGGCCCCTCCCTTACAAAGTAGCAATTGGTTTTTCCATAATGTCTATTATGTTAAGTTAACTCCCCTACCTTTCCCTATTGGTTCTTTGTAATCCCCTCGCCTATATGCCTCCCCGCTTTAAAACCTTGCTTCTCCCTCCTCTCTTGGTCGCTCCCTGGTTGTCGTCTTGGGATCCACAATAAACCTGAGTTTGACCCCAGAGAGTGTCCAGCTCGTCTTTACTCGTCTTAGCAGCAGCGAGCCCGTCCGCAGCCAGCACAGCCCGAGGCCATTAGACGCTGAGGGGTGCTGGCAGGATTGCAGCTGGGTGTTTGGCTGACCTCAGCTAGCCGGACATTCGACCTTAAAGGCTGGACACCTCGCCGCATGAACCCACCAAGTGGTGGAAACAGGCTTCTCGGACAGGAATAGGTGGCTCCCTCTAACACTTGCATTCCAACTTGCTAAATATTTTGCTTATACTTACTGTATAAATTTTTTTAAATTTTTGCCTTTTTCTATTTTTGCACATGCATTTCTCCTGCACCTTCTGCTTTTTTAAGTAGAAAAGGTGAAAGGATATACTCTAAGAATTACTGAAAATGCATGGAGAAATGTGGTGGAAAAGGTCACGTAACAATGGCAGGAAGACAGTATTTCAAAGTGTCATGGTTTGATGCTGGCGCAATGCCAGTGCCCCCATGAAAATACATTCTCCCGGTGTCTGCTGTGAGATGTGACCAGGAATAGAGCAAAGGAGGCTCCCACTTAGAAACAAAGAAGAGAAAACTTTATTAACCTACAGCTATATGTAAAAAGGAACACACAGAAAGAATGAAAACCTTCCAAAAACATTTCCTCCTTCCCCCACCAAATTTCCAATACATCCATCCCTCAGATCACCAACTCTCAGTCCATCACCACCCTTTAGATAATCAATTCTCAGTTCATCAAGGAGTGAGGAGTCCCTCTTGTGCCATAGGCTTCCCCTGGAAACACAGTTGAGACCTCGTGTGTTTCCATGTCAAACGTGGCACCACCCGGAGATCATCGTGACATCTTCCTTCCATGCCCAGTGCTTTCACCACTGTGCATGGACCAGAGCTGCTTCTAGGGTTTTCCTTTTAAGGTTGCTTTGTCCAGTTCCAAAAAAAGCACAGTCTCTCACTTTCGGGACACCTGTCCCCCCCGACATTTCACCCCCTGGGGCTGAGGGGTCTCAAGAACACAGATATTCTCCTGCACTGAAGATTGAGGGCACCAACCACCCTCCTCACCCGGCCGTCTCTGTTCACACACTCCTTCACATAACATCACAGCACTCTCTTGGCTCCAAGCCATTGCCTACCCCTGGAAGCAGTCTCTCTGTCACAGGAAAACTGGTTCTGTCCATGGCCGTACAAGAAAAGTCCAGCCAAAGGCTACTCCATCACCTCCGCCCACCTAGGATTCTTCTCCACTTCTCTCGTGGCCCATTTCCTTTTTCTCATCTCTATCTCTCTTCTCATTCAGCTCCAGGAGGATCAGCATTTGTAAGGTTTCCATCATCCAAGAAAAGGGTTAAAAATCTCAGGCTGTGCCTGTCCAGAACTCCCACACTGCCCTGCCAGGCACCTTCTCGTCTCACCCCCGCCCAGCCGGCAGCAGCTGGGCAGGGGAGGTCTGAAACTTTCTCTGACTGGAACCAAGAGAAAGTTTTCCTGGCAGGTCTCTGCTTTTAACCCCCTTTGTTCTCTGAGGCGTATCCATGTCCTCAGTGGCCACACCAGGTGCCAATATTCAAATCTGAGCACCTATTGGTTTGACCACAGCATCCCAAAAAACTCACTTCCTCTCAAACCACAGCACAAAGTAAGGCAGAATTGCTGAATCAATTGTGTTGCCCGCTTCAATTCTTATGGTTCATAATTTCCAAGAGATTGATTTAGCAGCCCTTCCAGTATTTGGAAATATAATGACTCAATGTTATGTTTCTTATGTTTCCCTTAGGCCATTGCACAGCATGCAAAATACTCCCTGGGTACTCCTGGCTGACCATCAGATTGGAGTCCTGCACAAATGTGCCCTGATGTGTTTCTCTTGGAAGGATAGCCATGTAGCTTCAGGCACCAGAGCTGCCAGAGAGACTGAAAACTTGAATTATCAGTGACTTTCCTCTCTCTCTTTCCCCTCCTCGGTCGTCCATTCTTCAGGAGCTGCTCAGCTGACCTGACAAAGTATTTCCCTTAATTCACAGGGAAAGAGGATCTGTTTTATTTTCATATGAATCTGCCAGTCTCAATTCATCTGCTTAGTATAGTATAAGTAAATTGGTGCACTTGCTTCAAAGAAAGACATTAAGCTCCCTTAAGTAACACATTTCCCCAGAAGGGGACAAAAGCAAAGTAGAGAAAAAGCCTTCTACCCTGTCCTTCTCTGGCAGAAGGCTTGGCTGGAGACAGGGAGGGATCATGTTAGGTTTGAGGCAGGGGCTAGATCTGCTTAGACACTTTTCTGATTCATTTGATCCTGAGCTGGGCCAAAGCACTCAAGTCTCCTCTTCACATGGGGCTACACCTAGACCTGAAGAAGATGCTTCCTGATCTACTGCCAGATAAAAGTTATCTCAACACATCAAAGGTAGAAAAGAGCCACTTCTCATAAACCAGATGTTATGATCTGTAAACATATTAAAGAAATTTTTTTTAAGTTTTCTGCCTTCTTCACTGCTTCATTCAGGGCCAACATGCAATAAATCTTGTCCGTATTGATTCCAGACCTGTATGTCAGACATTAAAAACTTGTATTTCAGATGTGGAATTTACATATATAAAACATAATATTATATGTAATATAATACATAAATATAATATATTTATTCTTACTTTCAAGTATTTGGGGACGGTATAGAAGGAAAATTTAGAAAATGGTGGGGAACACAGATTCAAGGAAAGATAGATTGCAATGGGATTATTTTAGGAAAATCTTATACTAGAAAACCTTTATTTCATTTGATGTGTATACTATGAACCATGCAATCAGTAATTTTAAGGAAAATTACTCTGGCAAAAATAGCCATCATGTCTTTGAAATATGAAGAGTTTTGGATAAGCTGACATCTGCTGTAATTAAAAATAGAAAAGTGGGGTTAGCTGCCAGGGATGGAAGAGAATGAGTATTTGGAATGAGCAAAGAGAAATACTTTTTTTCTTTTTTTTTTTTTTTAAATCCAGACACTCTCAGTATGTACCTACTGTAAATGGTTATTCCTCATTTCAGGGGATTATGATATCACCACTCTTTCAGGACAATTTACCAAATGTTCATACTAAAAAATCAGAAAGCCATGGAAATTGCTTTTTAGAATATCCAAAGACACTACAATAACATATGAAAAATAACATTTTGTCAATTGGTGCTGAGGACTGACCTGTTAACATGGAATAATAAGGGATAATTCTGACACACATGTTGTAACCCCATTTTTGTTCCACAGTCTCCATAAGTATTCTCTTCAGGTTTGTTTTTTCATATGGACGCAGGTTTTTTTGAAACACCACCAGACTTTCACATGTTGATATTTAAGGATCTTTTTCTCCAAGTTCAAAGTGGTCCATCACATCAAACAGGAAATTAAGGAAATGTGGCAGGGGGTCTACACGGATGAGTGAAGAGCTTGTGATTGAACTTGGACATAATAAAATTGTACAATACGTGGAAGCACCAACAGGAGGAGCATAGAGCTGCTGTCATGTCAGGTAGAGATGAGGGTAGGAAAGTCAAGGTCTACATGAAAGGAGCATCGGATGCAAAGGGAAAGAAATGTTGTTCACAAGTACATAAACAGCAAAAGGAAGACTAGGGATAACATGGACCTGCTGCTGAATGGGGCAGGGGAGCTGGTGATGAAGAACACAAAATAGGCCAGCATATTCATCTTCTCTGACTTGGTCTTTATCAGTAAGAAAAACCTTCAGTATTTCCAGGCCCCTCAGACCACAGGCAAAGTCTGGAGCAAGGAAAATTTGTCCTTTGCAGAAGAAGACTAAATTGGAGAGAGCTTAAAAAACACTGGGCATATGTATGTCCATGGGGCCTGAGGAAGCTTTCTGATTTTAGTGCAAGGCCGTTCTTGATAGTATTTAAATAATCATGATGACTGATTTTAAGCAGGTGGATCGGGGTGAAGCTGCAATGGGAGATGCAGGTTAAACTCTGGGTGGGAGCCTGAGGGAAAAGACCAGGAACTGTTGACCCTTGGCACAGCAAAGGGCACAGGGACTGGACACAGGCACTGCAGGAGCCCATGAATCCCAGACTTTCATATTTTCAGACTATAAAGATATAAAAGCTCAGGGTTTCTTTGTTCAGGATCCCTCCTCAGAGGGCAGCTCAAGCTGCTATTCTGTTATTTAGTTACTGCACCAATTTAATTGTTTTAAGAACTGGGACATCAGAGATTCTGCCGTGGGAAACGTGGGGTCAAGCCAGTAAGGAAACCCGATCTGTGCAAAGGGGCTTCAGCACCACCTCAGGTGGTGCAAGTATGGAAGTGGCTCCTGGCTGGTTGAACTGGGAAGTTTCCTTAACACTGGTATTGGTCATCAAGGCTGGAATGAGGCAAATGTCACACTCATCTTAAAAAATATTAAATTTTATCTGCATTCAATAATATTAACTGTCAGCATCACTTATGCCAACCAAACAAAATAAATTTGAGATCTTAAATCATTAATAAATGAAACTCCAGTTTATTTATTCTTCAATTATAAAAAAAAATTGAAATAAACTGTGATAAAAGATATATCAAATTAATTCAGGAATATAGTTTTCTCCATAAAATGAATATGAGTTTGGGTCTTTATTTCAACACCAAATATATGTGTATAGTCATAGTCCATAATGTCAAACTGCAAGAATCTTCATGGAAAATACAAATGTGCTTCTTCAAGATAGGCTGGCATCCTTTCTGTGAATTTGATTTATTGCCTTTATAAAATTGAAGTGCTAATCTGCTTGGGGTTGTTGCAATTTTCTGTTTGTTTGTTTGTTTGTAATTGTAGCAATTAGCAAGGTCATATTTTTTTCTTTAAAGAAAATTCCATCTGAAAGTAAAGATATATTTTAAAAATTAAATTAAGGTACTGAAGTCTTCCCATCATAGTATATTCCGTTTAAATTCTCACTGAATAAGAGACATCAGGATGACATTAATTTTTGTGCTTAGAATGCAATTTTGAGAAAAAAATACCATGGCCACATGAAGGCACCATACAGACCACAAAGTATTTTTTCTTGCCTAGGAGGTCACCTGCTGTATACCAGAACCTTGGTTTTCCATTTCATACTTGTCTTTATCCTGATATGCTGCTTACCCAGAAGCAGGTGAGTAACAACAAAAGCTTAAAGTTTAGGCAACTAAATCACTTCCCAACACCTGTGCTACATTTTGCATCCTTTCTCTTCTTGTGCCTTTACTCTAGATTGGTAAATAACTGGGCAAAGAAATAAAAACTAATTTATATTTTAAAAAGGTGTCCTGAAATTTTTCTAGGAATATGTTACATGCCCAGCCTATCCAATTTTTGGAAGGTAAATTACATCATCAACTGCTTCATCCTCTGAGGAGGCAGGTAATGACAGAGGAAGTCTATAGATCCTTTTCTTGATCCATCCTCCACCTCTATGAAACAATCACTAGCAGTGACCTGTAAGGCCAGCCTGGATGGTGACACTCCACCTCCTCTGCCTCATGTGAAATGCCATGGGCAGACAGTATATCACTTCCACAAGAACATCATTGTTCAGAGGCAGAGCATAGCAGCATGGGCATTAGCATGTTTCTTGCAAATCCAGTTCAAAATGTTCCCGACCAATTACAGGAGCATTTTCCACTGATTCTGGCATGCAACTGAAAGCCATGCCAGCTGTATCAACTAAATTAAAAAGGAATATACTTTTAAAGAAAGGATAAAGACACTGGGTACCTGGGTGGCCTTTGGAGGAATTGATATGGTAGTCCTAATACCATTCAAAGGCTCAGGATCAGATGTTATTAATATTTTAACCAGCTTCATATTTAAGCCTCTTCCACTAGCCATACAGGCTATAACCTCTCTAGCAGTCTAAGTGCAATTTCTTCTTTTCAGCTAGCATGTAACATATTTAATAGTCTATCATATATCATGAGGTAAACTAAAGTTATATACAGCATTATTTGTGAAATCCTGATTTGCAGCTCAGGATCGCTTTCTTGCACATCACATGTTAACACAAGACAGCTGTTGACTGCATGTCTTTTGAGAAGAATATTGCCAAAAGACAGAAGTATGTAACTACTTGAGTTTACTGCATCAGAATGTAGAGTTTCACTACATTTCTTTTTCCCTTTATGCTTCAGCAAGAGGGACACAAAAAGTGAAATTAATTCTGAGTAGTTTTTTAAGTACTTGTGGCAGCACTTTGAGGAAGGAAAGAAAGAAATAGTGAAGAAATTAAGCCTCACTGTTACAAGTAGATAGAAATATTTTCTTTGCAATAAAACAGAAAGTCAGTGGCTGAAGGCCAAATCACTGTCTGGAGAAAAGGAGGAAGGAAAAACGCAGGGAAAACAGAAATAGGACATTGGTGTATAGTTGACAGAATTGTTGATCAGGTAAAAGAACTAATAAAATATGTATCTTTAAAAGAAAAAACATGAATGAAGATAAGAAAAGTTTGAACATGTATTTGCTGGATATCACCTTTGAGTGTTTTATGTTTTGCTCCCCCTATTATCATTGAGCTTTCACATGAGAATGCAAATTAATGGATATGGATTAGTGGATGTAAATTAAATCCAGTGATAAACTAGAACCTAGAAAAACTTCTGCTGAAATTGAGTTTTGGCTGTGAAATGCATACAGGATCATGATGTGATTCAGTTAGCAGAATTTTTTCTTTACCATCTGTTCCATGCCTTGAATTAATATTAGAGTCTTCCCTGGAGAGGGCTTTGGAGTCTTACATGTTTCTGCTTCAAGGAAACAGCCAGTTGAGATTGTCCTGATAAATATCAGTGATGTCCAAAAACATTTGCTACAGAAAGAAGCAGTAGAAGCCCCCAAGAATATGCCTCTTCTCCAAGGACAGTGCAGATCAGGTTGTGTAGATGCAGATCAGGCTTGTAAAGAGAAGTAAAAAAGGTTATTATTGCCTTCTGATACCACAGCAAATATAAACAAAGGAGCAGGGGAGCAGGGAGGGGTAGAGAAACACATTCATTTTAATGGCATTTTCTAGTAAAGAAGTTGTTACTATTATTGTTATAAAAAAAATTCAGCTAGATGAGAAAATGTAATCTATTCTTTGCAACTTTTTATTTTAGGATCTTTCCAAATAGAATAATTTTCATCAGGATAACTTGGCTCACAGTCTCCTTTTGGAGACATTCAAAATCTGCCTGGTCAAAATCCTATTTACCCTCCTCTATGCAAACCTTCTTTATCAGAGGGTTTGGATTAGATGATCTCCACAGGTCCCTTCCAATCCCAATTATCCTGTGATTCTGTGAATCCAACTGAACTAAAATGTCTAGCAGCTGAGTTCAGTTTCCTTTTTATGTCATTGTGGTAATTAAAGATTAAAGGGCAAGATACCTAATACATTTGTGCTATCGAAATATGCCTTGATTCCAGTCAGGTGCGGGTTCATTCTTGCAGTAATGGGGAGGAGGCACATCTAGGACCCAGAGGTTATTATACACCACCTCACCTTATTGCTGAGGGCAAGAGCATAGAAGTCTCTTCTGGAGAGAGGAGAGTCCTGCTGGATAACTGAATGTGATGGAGGGTGATGCTGGTTCTCAGCAATCACATACTGGAGCAAGCTGATTCCCCTCTCTTGTGCTTTTATTATTAATATTGTTGCTGTCACTGTTCACTTTCTTATTTCATTGCTATTTCCAACAGCAAATGTTAAAATAAAATAACAAATTGTTATTTCCTCAACCCATGATTTTGACTTTTGGTGCCTCTCCAGCCATCTTCAGGAGTAGAAGGGAGGAAGATGGGGATCACAGCAAGTGATACAGTTTTGAGAATCTGAATGGGAGCAGTAAACTAGGAAGTACCTTTTCCAAACCATGAGATATTAGTACAAGTTCAGAATTTGAATAACAATTCTGTGCCATACATTAACTTGTAAAAGATCAGCCATTCACCTCTGTGCATAACATCCCCTAGAGAGCTCCTCCTTGCTATGACCTTCCTGCTATGCTCCAAGAGGTCTCAGTCATTAGTTAAGCCCTGGCCACTGCATCCTTAATGGAAATCATAGAAGCAGAGCCTAGGGTACACCTCAGCTATGAATTTCAGTGTAGTGAAACTCAGTACCAGCTTCAGGAATACTGTAGAGGTCAACAACCATTACCCCCCGTGGCAGTAACTGTGGATTTTCCCTTCATTAGAGAAGAGATGTTATATTAGTGAGGGCCACAAGGTGACATTTTTGTCGCTCATGGGAGTTTCAGTCTACCCTAAATGTTGTGAAGGTTCCTGGAGCTCTGAAGAATGATATGAAGATAGACAACTATGGCGCTGTTTCTGTATTTCTTCTTAAGGTTTTTCATCATATCATGGCATTTCATTAAATGTTGGGTGCATGGCACAACCTGGCATGTTGTCCTTTTACACTTAATGAGCAACTGTAACACCTTTCCTCTGCTACACTTCATCTTAACAGTGAGTTTGCCTCTGTAAGCTCATTCCTTTTATATTTAATTTTCTGAATTGTTTCTTGAGGTCATTCTTGCCTAACAGAGAGCATTAGGAACTATTCATGGCTTAAAAGTCAGGCCTTTGAATGTTCACAGGATGCTGACTTCAGCTGGATGTTAGCTCTTCTGCAACCCAAGAGTCTTTAAGCTGCTAATGTCCACAAAATGAGACTATAACGGTTATGAGGATGTGCTGGACTTAGGCACTGAACTGGTGTGAATCCACCAAGCATTGAGACTGATTTGTCTTATTTCCGTTTTTCGATGTTGTACATAGCACATTTTGCTGCTTCTTAAAAGGTATAATTGACATTTTAACCTAGGACTTAAGAAAGTTTTGGATTCTTGGTATATCTTTCAGTTGGTCCAAACTTTGATATTAGACTGATCTACCTTACTGTAGCCCTACAGGAGAGATCATTAGAAGCAAAGAGGTCCTTGACACCCAGGCTAAAATTTTGGTACGATATGAATCTCTTCAGTAATTTTTATTCTCTCTCTTCCTTATTATTACACATTAAATGAAATGAAATGAAGGCTGTGGAAATAATTAATTTACCTACAAATCCTGTTGCAGATCTCTGTCAAGAGCAGCTGCAAAACTTAAAATTTATTCATCTCAGCTTGGAATCAGTTTAAATAGATTTTGAGAGCTTGTGAATATACCATCAATTATATCATCATGAGAGTATCATTTTCTATTATCAGTGATGCTTACAAACAATGTCTTATGTGTACTCAGAAAAATATGTGACTGAATTTGCTGAGATGCTGTATTCAGAAGTATGGAATACTTCTCCTCCAGTATTTGCTGCTCATCCTCATGGGACTCTCTGATTGATTAGGAAACCCTATAGTGCATTGGGGTCACAAGGACTCAAGCCACTTGTGATCCCAAGAAGTATTCCTGAAGAGTAACTGGAAACACCACTTTGCAGAGATCTGGCAGATATCTGAATAATCACCTCTCTGGCACATTTCTCACACTGAGGAGCTATCACTAAAGGATATTACAGAATTCTTACCATCCTATTTTCATGTGTATTCACTGAATTTCCTAAGCTTACCTTTATAAACCAGCAAATTATTCAGTTCCTTTGCCATTTTACTGAATTATTTAAACTGAGGGGGACAAAATTCTTGAAAGCATGACAAATTACAATTTTAAAAAAAGTCACATAAGAAGTCACATAATCTTTTTCATTATTCAAAGGAAGTACAGGATCTGAACTAAGCCACTTGTCAACAATTTAGCCTAAATATTTCATGATGAAGATTCTCCTGGAATTTTGAATGAATACTCTTCCTCCTCACATTCACACTGGTCATTTCAGAGCTATTGAACTACAGAAGACCTGATATCTGTCACCTTGCTCCAGCAGCGAGTGCTGACTGCGATGGAGTGTTTCGTGGCAGTGAAATCTAGAGACTGCACAAATTTATCTTACTGAACATTGTTTGTGACTGGAAATGTAGGATCTTGTAAGGGAATAATAAATATTTCAGAGTTTTCTTAACAAATTGACAGGGCTAACAAACATGCATATAACATTTTGGATTAGAAGGTCTCACATATTGCAGAGCAGGGAATTATGATTACTGAAAGCTGTAGAAAGTACTTCTGATATACAGAATTAGGCTTCTGAGAAAACAGTATTATTATTTTTCTCCTGCTCTCTTTACTTAAAAAGTGACATGTGGTGATGAATTCTTTAAGACAAAGTATTAATAGGCTGTATCCAAAAGGCCGGGCATTTCCCAGTATGCTAACAGATTCCCCACCAGAAAAAATTTCGTAAAAGTAGATATTTTTGTTGTTGTTGCAATATTCAAATGATGCTTCTTCTAGCACAAATAGTTAGGATGAATGGGTGACTTCTCACTCTTAAAAAAAAAAAAATTGAAGAGAATTAGCAGTTGCCCAGAAATACAATTTTTTTTAACTTTCTATGTAGTTAAAGAAGTGATGCTTTCCCTTCAACGATTTTAAAGACTGGTCCTTCACAAACACTAAGCTTTTAAAACTTGTCTGCAGAATTGACAAATGTTATTTATAAAGCAATATACAATTTAATCATAGGAAGTTATGCAACCTTTGAGGAGTGAAATTAACTTCAAATTACAATAAATGTCTTCTTCTTTATAATATTTTGCTTTGGGATTATGATGGTGTTTCCTAACAGTAAACACAGTGTCAATAGCCATGGCATAGCTTTTACATATGATCTTACGCTGGATAGAGAACTGAAACAATAAAAATTAAAAAAAAATTAAAATTACTGCCATTAATATTTACATAACTTTATGTGGTATATCTTTTATCTGGGGCTTTTATTTACAATATTTACTCTTTATTATTTTTCTTATTACTTCTTTCTGAAACTTAACTTTTAAGTAGTTTATAAATGATATAGTATATGCTAGTATTTACAAATGAGTTTGGTCTTTAATCAATAGATAACTACAAAGGAAAAACAGAGGAAGCATTGCTTCAGGTCGAGCTTTCTTGTAAACTGAGAACACATGTTGGCAAACACTTCCTCCTTTTTCCCATTTCCATTCATCTTAATATCCATTTTTTTTAATAGCACAAGAAAAGCTGCAGGAAAGGAAAACCAATCAGTGTCATATCTTGAAGAAAAATCAGTAATCAGACAACGCATTTCTGGGCAAGTATAACAAGCCTGTAGCGGCAGTGAAAGGCAGAGGAGCAGGAGACAAATGGCTCGGAAATGTGCTGCTGCAGAGCCTCAGGAAATGACCTTGTACATACAAAGATGTGCAGCAGTCAGATTTGCCTGTGAGCCCAGGAGATCTTGTAGATGTAATTATGAGATCATCATCAGACAATGCAAAAGCTTCATGCCCATCACACACCTCATGCCTACCACTCAGGCCTATACTTTACTGTGTTTCCCTATACAGAAAGTATTTTTCAACTAAGCAATGTAAAGAATTGAGAGAAAGGAAAGCCAAGACCACTTCTACAAAAGGGTGTCAAAGAGTTTTGTCATGAGAGAAAGCACAGATTAGTGCCACCTTGGTGCTGGGACCCCAACTACTCCCACTGAAAAAAATTTGAGTGCTGAAAATACTCCAGACTTGGGTGTTGAAAACCCCAAATCTGGTGAATTCTGTACTTCATCTGTGGCTGGTGAGAGTTTGTATATGAAAATGCACCATGAAAATATACTCTTAGACTTCAAATAAATTTCATAAACACAGCTTTTCACTGTTTTGCCCAGAGCAGTTAAAGTTAAGCTTTCTCCTTTCTAATTTCTACACCTTCAGGAAAATCAGGATCTGTTATTGGCCAAATATCAATTTTAGTACCTTCCTACTTGAAACATTGTATGAAAGTTATTTGTCAGCATAAGTATGAAAGCCTTAGGGCTTCCACTTGTTTTCATTTGATATAAGTGATGTGATGCTTGAGAAGGATCACACATTTTTTTCTCAATGCAAAAGAATGAGCATGCATTTCTCCTGAATAATCTGAGTTCACTGAGAAAGAAATGGGTGTTCATATGTAGTTTCTGCTGTCATGTTCAATTTTCCTTGAATCTGCAACAGAAATGTAAGTGCTTTCAAACAACACAAACACATTTGGAAAATTGCTTCCAGTTTTTAGTCACCTTTTTATCAGTCTACTGGTAAATATTAGTGATGAAAGCAATTTAAAATCTTCTCAGCTGGTGATATAGGATGTAGTTACAGGATGTTCTGAGTGCAGATGATCTTTACAATGAATTTGCTTCATTTTCTGGTGGTGTTTCAAAATAATTTCCTTCAGTCTATGGGAATTATGTCAATTTTCACATATATGATTTCAGAGAAATTGAGATAATTAAATATAGCATCACACCATGCTGCCATAATTCCTGCCCAGAAATTTTTAGTGTTTTGGAATAAACTTGGTTTCTGGGAAGATTTTCTGACCAATTTCCAACAAAACAGCCTCAATAAGTATCTGAAATTCAGGCATTTCACATAAACTAGTTATCCTTTTGAGGCCAGCCCTTCAGTAATTTTTCAAAGTTATTCTCACATATAATTTGGACTGGGGTTTTTGGCTTTTGGTGGTTGGGGTTTTGATTTTTTTAAAATTTTTTTAGTTAGTTTGGTTTGGTGGTGGTTCCTTTTTGTTGCTGTTGTTGTTTGGTGGTTTTTTGGTTTTGTTTTTTCAAATGAATTTCAAAAAAATATAGCAAATATAGCAAATGTATTGTGCTGACTTATCCAATTTTAGAGTCTGGTTATTTTTCCAGAATTATTCAAGCTGGGGCTTCAAATATTAAAATAATGTATTAAGTTTGACTCACATTATCTAGATATTTTAATGTCACAAAAATTACCCCAATGTTGTTCAGAATTGTGACCCCCACTTAATTCGCTAAGATTGTGCTGCACGTAGGCCAGAACAAAAGTATTTTTTGTTGTATTTTATCTCCAGGAAATCTAGCATCCTGGCAGTGCAATATAGTGAAAAATGAGAGAACTGAGCCATGAACATTACTCTAGTCACAAACAGAAATATCCTGATGAGCAGCTAAAACTCTTCAAGCTATTGTTCTTTAAATGGAGATGGAGTGTGGATCCTAATAACATGGGCAGCTCTGGAAGCACATGCTTCTGTCATCCTTTGTACTCTGCACTTTAGGCCTTATGATTTTATCCTTTGTGTGGAAATGCTGCATTTTTGCCAGACCCTCTTGTTGACTGTCAAATGCATTGCTCCACGACAAAACAGCTGCCCAGGCTTCTTAACAGCATTCCCATCAAAGAAGAGGAAACCAGGGGTGTATCAATCTGGTTTGCAAATGAATGCCCTTGACACATGTTGTTGTCTTCTTATTAAGTAGAAAATTGCATAAGGAAGGGCTCTAAAATAACTACATTTAGATGTCTAAAATGGAAAAAAGATAACTTTTAATTTGTTAAGCTGTAAGGAATTATCAGGTCTTCCTGAAATTCAAGAAGACAATTATGTCTCTATTTTTTCCCTTAGTTCCCATTTCAAGGACTTCTGAACCCTCTCATCATGCAGATTAATCAAGGTGCCTTACTGGAAATGCTACATGCCTCAGTATGGAAATTTCTGTTCACTTTGTAAGCAAAATATGTTACAGCATTGCCACCTAGGACCAGGACCAGCACCAGCACAAATAAGTTCAGAATTAGCTACAAAGGAGTCCCAGAAAATGTCTGTTGAAGATTTACCCTGCTCCCCTGCCCTTTCAAGGGCCTGTCTTGCAAGTATAGCTAATTCTATCGGCACAGCCAGCCAGCTCATAATGATGTTGTAACTACTTTTCTTTTCAGAGCTCACTTCTTGTAGATACAGAGGCTGTCATATTGAAGGGGAATATGCAAAGACTAAAATGTCAGCACTAACTACTATAGCATCTCTGAAAATTCTGATGTTAAAATTAAATACTTTTGTTTACATTTGCCCTTTTCTCCAAATGGAAAAAATCCAACATCACTTGCTACATCTAATTTATAGAGAAAATACTGAAATGTAGGTATATTTTTCCATAGAAAACCTTTACATCCAAATAGAAATCACAAAACTCTGTGAAAGACTGTAAATATGAAGTGAAAATACTGCACAGAGAAGTTTTGTTGGTAGAACTTAACAATGTGGTTTGGAAAGTAGATAGAAACTGCTTTCAGCACCTGCTTATCTCAGCAGTTATTAAAATGCTTTATTTCCAAAGTAGCAACTAGCAATGATCTATGTGGAGAAGTAAAACTTGGAAATATCACCCATTGAAACAATCAAGGAATGTCAATGGTCCACTTGAGAGGCACAGAACCTGCTCTTTGATGGCTTAGAAATGAAAAATAGATTTTAAGACAGATTTATCTTGGGAAGGGGGGAATAAAAATTTATAATAAAACCAAAGAATATACACTGTTATTCCCACCTTGCTATCAAGACTCTAGCTGAATTTAGCATGGTTTCAGCTAAACCCCTGAGTTATTCTAGTATGTAAGAGAGAATCTTAAAATAAAATTAGAGAAACTTACAGATTTTCATTTCTACACACTTTTTAACTGCTTTAAATTAATGTGGAAATGAAGGCTGTACAGCAGTAAGTCATGCAGGATCGAGAAGAGGATACCAACAATGCTCCCAGCTCAGGGGAAAAGGGCAGCCCTGCAGTGTTTGCTGTTTCTCACACACATTACAGTCTCAGCTGGTCACCACAGGACTGACCCATGGCTCCCTTCAGTCACTAGTGGGTGAGAATGGAAGGAGAATGACTGCATCCATAAAACTTGTTTGCACTGAGTTCTTGGAGAGGGCTTGAATGTCTTCCAAGAGCCTAGACATGCACCAAAGCCCCAGGGTGTAAGGGGCTTTGTATGAGATGTCAAATCTAAAACAAATACTGAAGACCACTGACTTCATCAGAAATTTGCTGGTCTAGATACCTGATTCAAGTCTCAAAACAATAGGTTTAACTTTGAGACATAATCCCCCCATAATTCAATATCTCTTTAATAGGGCTATAGTATACACATCTCTCAACAGAGACAGAGAAAATAAATTATTTACAAGAAAAAAGTTTTCTCATTTTTATGTAGTCAGGTACTGCTCAATGAACAGTTAAATACAGTGCTAAAATAGTGAGAGAATTTTTATTTTCTTTGTTCTGATGAAAGTAACAGCAATCAAAGCAACTACATTTTTACTGGCTTCAGAAGCCCCTGCAAAAGCAGTGAGAAATCTAGGGGAAAGCTACTGGTTCATGAGATGAAAGAAAGTCACTGTATCCATCACTTTTCATAATGCAAATCCAACAGTGTTTGTGATTGCTTACAGGCTCAGAACTACAAAACAAACGTGCTGCAGTGTGTCACCTTATAGATGCAGTCTCTTCACTTCACAGCACATGGAAGATGAGTGGGAGGTAAGACAAGGCTGGGACCTTCAACAGAGCAGGGAGCTGTGCTCCTTAACAGGCTTGCCTTCCCTCTCTCACTTGGTCACAGTTGTCAGCTCATGTCCAATTATGGAAATGCTTTCAAAATGCGTTTCTGCATTAGCTTGTCATTAGTTTTACACTTGGTTATTTCATGATTGGCTCTTAATTACTCCAATTTTCATCTGTGGTCTTTGATAAACACACACAGACTCCCTTCTTCATTCTTTCGTCATATTGAATTGAAGGCAATGACTCCAGCAGTTGCAAATGAAGTTAATACAGGACAAAATTTACCTAATCATCTACCACACAGATGATTAGGTAGCCATCATGGATCCCACTTTTGTTATTTCATGCGACACGGCTTTGATATGAGTTGAATAAAGGTAAATGTTTAGCAAAGATCTATTCTGATCTGGAAGGGACCCACAAGGATTATCACACTCAACTCTAAGCCTTGTGTGGGACACATCAAGAATCAACATGTGTGGAGGGAAAGGAGAAAAAAAACAGATTTCACTGCATTTTATTTGGAGTGAGTTGTGGTTTCAGTCCAGTTTCCTGGACAGTTCTCTGCTGCCTGGGTAGGTTACCAGATGCCCGAGTCTGCCTTCCAGCATGAGTGGCCTGCAGGAATAGCTGTAGCTGTGGAGATGGACAAGGGGTGATACATTTCACTAATTCCCAATGGACAAAAACAGTTGCTGAACAGTTACGAACACCAATATTGTTCTGAGGATAACTTCCATTTCACTGTTTCAGAACAAGTAAGTTTAAAGGCAGAGAGCCCCTAACTAAAGAAGATCTTGAAAGCACAAGTGTCTTTCTAGGTTGGTTTTTTCCTTTGGGGTTTTTTGTTTGTGGTCTTGTTGTTGTTGTGCTTTGTTGGGTTTTTCTTTTTAACTGATCCATGAAGATAAATTCCCTCTGCTGGCATGGTTTCTCTCCCTTTTATTTCAGGCAGAAGTCATGAAAGTCAAAAGCATGCAAAGATTTTATATGACCAAACTAATTGTCCTCTTAAGCCTGTCAGAGGGACATTTAAAGTGTGAGATCCACACAGTGGTAGGGGTAAGCTTTTGTGTATATGGTTGTGCAGTCATTTCCTTTTTGGTTTTTAGTATTTCTGCTTACTGAAGTATTTTTATGTAAATTGAAGCAATTAGAAGTTTCTATAACAGAAATTTTTCTTATGCTCATATTCCTATTATTAAGGTTTACATAACTTGCAAGAGATTGAATGCTATGATCTACAGAAAAAAGCATTATCACTGCAAACCTCGCCTTCTGAGATCCTGAATTAGTATTTAATTCTATTGGAGGGTGAAACACAAACACAACATAAGACAAAAATCACACTAGGCTTTTTTTTTTCTAGGGTTCATAGGAACCCATGAACCGACTTGTCAGCCTATTGTACATGGCGTAAATACAGGCTGAGAAGTAGAATGGGTCTCGGAGACCTACTACTCATGTGCCAACTAAGAGAAAGGAATAAAAGGAAGATGAAAGAGACAGCAATGGCAAGCAGAATCCACTCATAATGGTGTAAGATTATTATTTTAAAATGTAATAATAGAGTTTTGTAGTAGTATCTTATGCTGATGATGAAAGAGGTGTGATGTGTATGAGGGTGAGGTCAGCTCCAGAAGAGCAGAGAAGCAGTATTCACAACAGGAAAGAAAACTGGTGGCTAGCATGGTGTCGAGTTCCTAACTTTTGTTTACTGAAAGTACATGACTAAAACAAAACAAAAAAAATGTAAACTCTGCTTTGGGTTTGCCCAGGTTTCTAATGGCTGTCTTCTTAACTCTGACTTCCACTGAAGCTTTTCAAGTAAAAAGTAAGGACATTCCCAAATTCTACTTCACACATTATAACAACATATATAATATATATATATATAATATATATATATATATATATATATAATTGCCTTTGTCAAAAATGTACACTCCATATCCACTCTTTGATAAAACTTTAGGAAACTGCACTATACAAATTGGAGCACATGCCTCAATCAGTCAAAGATTACTCAAGACAGACAGGTACCTTCCATAAACTATTACTCCTAATTGAAACTGATGTTGCGGAAACTGGGAGGATTTCTGAAGGGTCAATGAATAGTAATGGTGATGATGATATTTAATGGCATCCTGTTTCCAGGAAAGGCATCTCAATCTCATCGTTTTTAGCAGTTGTCAAATTGCATTGCTTTGAATAAACTTTGAGTAGTAAACCAATTGTCCCCATGATCAAAAATATATTAGTTGACAAAGCAAACCATGTTTTATTCCTTTGGCATTTGTTCAGAAACAAATCCAGTCACAGGATTTGTTTCTGAACAAATGCCAAAGGAATAAAACATGGTTTGCTTTGTCAACTAGTGGTTCAGGGCAAAATGGTTCAGGGCACCAGCTTCTGCCAGCAAGGTGCCCTGAACCATTTTGAGTCTGACAGCATGGGCTTCCTCAAATAGTTCCATAGATTCACTGACATTTTTATCCACACCTTTTCTCATTAACAAGTTTATAATCTATTTTCCAGGGTAAGCAGTAAATTTTTTCCTGATTTTTAATACTTACCTGCATAGCCATGGCATGCAGTGGGTCTGGGTACGAACCCCACAGAAGTAGTCACCTGGGCACGCTGTCATTGTGCTTCTCCACTCTTTCTTTGTGTGACATTTGGCCATATCAAAAGATCTTTTTCTTCTCTAGGTGAAGGAAGATGCACAAAATCTTTACAGCGGTTATTTCTCTCTATCACCCTGTGTTTCCTCCAGATCCCCTCTATTTCTTGATAGGTTAGGAAGCACAACTTGCCTATTTGCAAATGTAGTGCCACAGTTGCCTGTGGGGTATCAACAGCACAAGAAGTGTCTGTCAGGTAATCTGCTGTGACCCAAGTGCTGGCATAAATTAGAGCAGCTATAGGATAACTGCCATGTGTACTCACCAGCTGTGTGAGACTAGCATAGCAATTCCCTTGTCAGTGCCTCCAGAGGCATTTGCTAGCTCCATGCCCTTCAGAAGAAGTGAAGATATTCCCTAACAACCTCTACAGACCTGTTAGCAACCATTGCTCCTATTCTCTTGCTCTACAGGCACTGTAGAGGCAAGGCACTGTCAATCTTGCTGCCTTCTCTGAGCATTTTAGGCATAGATTGTAGTCCCAGTAACAAAGCTTACCTAAAAGGATAACTCACAGTTCTCCTCTTGCAACAGCTGCAGAAATCCTGCTGCCTGTACCAGGGCTGAAGTTTTATGAAGAGTTCATAAAAGCATGTAAGAAAATTAGGTTTTATTTTTTTTAAGTTTTCAGTATAAATTATGTCCAGTAAACCAGATACTTTGCATTCATAATCTGCTTTCTCCTAGATGATGATTTTTACACCACTTATCCAAAAGTGATCTTACCCATGCCACAACAGCAACGACACTGCAAAGCTTTTGAGAAAATTTAAGTGCTTCAAATGATCTCTAGTGTACCGTTAAGCATCCAAATAATGTCATCCAAATGACATTCATCCCTTGCTCTATTCCACCACTTTCTTTCAGATTTCCATTTTAATAAAAAATTCCCTACAGAGTTTCTTAAAAATCCTCCATTAAACCCTTCTGTAAAGATGAGTTTATCTATAAATGGCCCATGAAATGATACAAATTCCTTCAATCTTACTCTCAAAATGAGGGCAGATGAAGAGGCAACAGTGGTTCACTTATATGGCTAACTGACAGTGGTACAGATTTCAAAAATCCTTTCTAAAAGTTGAGTTTTGTTTTTTTTTTTTGTAAAGAAAACGTATCGCAAAGGTATGGCTTATGTAGAGTATGGCCTACTGCAGACTATCTTATCAGTCTGATTTATGAATCCTGTATTACAGCAATTAGCACTTTCTGTATCACTTCATTTTAAAAGAGACCCTCTTCAACATAGAAGTGAGCTTGTGTATCAAAATAATACAAACATATCCTGCTTTGAAGGACTGCTTTTTTCAGTTTCTCAGAAACTGATTGAAATTTTAGGAAAGGCAAGTGGTTCCAGAATATTTTATCTCTTTGTGCCTAACAAATCTCATCCATTGAAGGTGTGTGAGAAAGAACAGGAAACTGGTTCACATCAAATTTTGTTGGACGACAAGATGGAAAATACTAAATAATGATAAGGTAACCACTACCATTGTGATACCACTTAGGCTCCTATGTCAAACAGCAGAAACTTTATGCCACAAGGATTCCTGCACTTTGGGGAGAAATCTTATTAGCACTGTGCTCCTCCTTTAGTCCTGAAGTGCTCTCCAAGACTATTTGGAAATTAGGTTATGGCTTTATGTGGTCTGACTCAGGTAAAAATTTGGTAAGTGAACACAGTAAGATGGGGTGAATATGCCACTGTGGTGATAGGTAAATGCTCTCTAATTCCAGAAACATGTACAACACAGTCTCAATTACCGATACTACTTTATGAACTGTGGAATTGGAGTAATCTGGAGTGTGAAGCTTGCCATTATAAACTAGCTTGGTTTTTAGATATAGGAAACATTAGAGAATTTTTAATATTGAGTTCTAGCAAGTGCTTCAGTCTTATAGGTATTCCTTAACAGCGTCATAAAACTGTCATTTTTTCCCCTCTCAAATGCCACCAGCAATAATTTAATTAGCCACTTGCTGCTTTCCAGCTGTTTTTAGCTTTATTGATCTGGTTTGACAGCCTTCCAATGACAAAAAAATTGTCATATATTTGTTACGACTACTATCAACCACCCTATTCAACCAGTTTAAGTGACCCTTAGCAGACAAAAAAGAAAGATTATATAGAGCAGTAACAGAAGGAGCCATTTGTTGCCTTTCTTTGAAAGGCAACAAGTGGCTCCTTCTAAGAAACCCCTCAAGAACTGACAAAACACAGATTCTCTTGTTTCTATAATCCTAATAAATAGCAACACATACAGAATGTTTTCTATCATTCAGTGAGATTTGCCTTAGCATGTTTTCTTTTGCCATCAGGAAATTATAATTGCTCTTTTGTGCTTTAGATTAGGTTTGCAGGAACTGAAGCTCAGCCAAAATTTTATCTATAATTACCTGATTTTATTAAAAAAGCATGTGAAAGGGGAAAATAAATTCACTATTCAATAGCAGTTTGATCACAATCCCAGGTTTTTAAATGCCAAATATGCAATAGCTCAGTTTACCAATATAAGTATCCCTTCTGTTAAGTTAGCACTTAACAGAAAGCTGTGGGCACACTGGTGGTTAACTTACTGTCTCAGTTCAGTCCTCAGCAGTAGCTGACTTCTTAACAACTGCAGCACAGCAGTTTATCTTAGAAATATCAATTTAAAAGCTTCCAGAGAAGATGGTCCATATCTCTTCTGCCTGCTCATTGTTTGTTCTTGTCCCTGTGGCATATTTACATCATTGAGTATCCTAGTGACTGCTGCAGGACAAGGCAGATCCTGGACAGAAGCTATTTTTGGCACCTGTATTTGCTCCATTGATGTTTTGCAATCCAGCAGTTTTTACCTGTACAATTACCTGTGAAAACAAATTCAGACTACTAAGTGAAAGAGAAATCAGTGGATTCTACCCATCTTTGAGCAGGATTTGGGAAAGGAGATAATTCAAGAGAGCCAGCATGCTTCACCTCCTGCCTGACCAACCCACTGGCTTTCTACAGTGGAGTGACTCCATCACTGGAAAGGGAAGAGCTATGGATATTATCTACCTGGACTTCCATAAAGACTTTTATATGGTCGACAACAACGTTCTTTGTTCTAAACTGGATTTGATGGGTGGGCTGTTCAGTGGATGAGAAGTTGGTTGGAGGATGGCATCCAGAGGGTGGCCGTCAATGGCCATGTCCTGATGGAGATCAGTGACAAGTGGTGCACCTGCGGGGTCCTTACAGGGACCAATGCTATTTAATATCTTCATTAACATGACAGAGATTAACGGATCAAGTCCACAGATGACACCAGGCTGAGCGTGGGATTGACACACCTGAAGGATAGGATTCCATCCAGAGCGACTGGACAAGCTCAAGAACTGGGCCCATGAAAATCTCATGAGTTTCAACAAGACCAAGTCCAAGGTGCTGTAACTGGGTTAGAGCCACCCCCACTGTCAGCACAGGCAAGACTGTCAACAAGAGCAGCCCTAGGGAATAGAATTTGGCTGTGCTGGTGGGTGAGAGGCTGGACATGACCCAGCCATGGGCACTCCCAGCCCAGAGAGCCAAATGTGTCCTGGGCTGCATCCAGAGCAGCGTGGGCAGCAGGGGAGGGAGGGGATTCTGCCCCTCTGCTCTGCTCTGGGGAGAGCCCACCTGGAACCTGCATCCAGCTCTGGGCTCCCAGCACAGGAGGGACATGGAACTGTTGGAGTGGGAGTAGGTCCAGACATGTTCAGAGGGCTGGAGCACCTCCTGTATGAAGACAGCCTGAGAGAGCTGGGGTTGTTCATCCTGCAGGAAAAGGCCCCATGGAGACTGTACAGAAACATTTCAGTACCTCAACAGGGGCTAGAAGAGAGGTGGGGACAGCCCTTTTTGTCAGTTCTGTTGCAACAGGATGAAGGGTAATGGTTTTAAACGATAAGAGAGTTCCATTAGACATAAGGAAGAAGGTTTTGTTTCAATGAGATTGGTAAATTACTGAAAGAGATTGCCCAGGGAGGTGGGAGATGCCCCATCCCTGAGAACATTCAAGGTCTGCTTCTTCAATGTTTTCTATCTCAGCTTCCAAGGCTTTTGCCTTCTTGTGTCACTGAGCCCTTTAACATCTGCTGAATCGGTGACTCCCATACACTTCAGACCTAATTTTGGAGATGCATTTTAAATCTGGGAAGATTTAAACAGAGCTGGGAACTAATGCAACAAAATGCTGTAGTTCAGCAATTTTACACATCAGTGACATCATTACAGTGTCTAACTTCATACTCGTATGAATAAACAAGAAAAATTCTAAAACATAATTTTATCTGGGATGTATGATTTTGGTTTAAATACATAATTTTTTAACAAAGTTTGTGTAAAAAATTAAATGCATTGGTATGATGCTATTAAAAGGAGATAGATTTCCTTAGTTTCCTTTAGTTTTTCCATAATCTAAATTTGTAATCAGTACCTAAATGGAGCAGAAGGCTGACATTGAAAGTGTGAAGGAACAAAAGGTGGGGCAAGACTGCAAAAGTTCCTGCTGACTGCCAACTTTTGTAATTGGAAGGCATTTTAACCACAAAAAGATAAATTCAGATGTGTGATAGCATTGGTACTGCCATTTTGCTTATTAAAGATATCTCCCATATGTTTTACTGAGTTCAAAGCCACAAAATTCCAGTAACACAGTAGCTGACTAGATATTTACAATGCAGCGTGGGGGAAAACCAAGAGGAAAAAAATGTAGGTATTTTGGGGTCCAAAAAATCAAGCAAAAGAAAAAATATTTTAGTATTACCTTGTCATTTGGTCCATCAGCAGCACTCAGGCAAAGCAGTGGGATGCAGTGCTACAGAAATGTTTTTTCATAACATGTTTTCATTGCTTCTTGAATGGCACTATGAAGTATTCTGTATCCAGGGCATAAATTATGCCCTATGCTAGTCCTTCAGTGACTTTTTATTAAATATTTTTCAGTTCTTCCTTTCTTCCTGTGATTTCTTTCCTGGTATTTCTTGTGCTATTTTTTCACATATACTTTAATGGCTACTGTAATTAAATTTTGTGTTTAGATACAGACTCTGTTTCGTGCACTGTGTCTTCTCCTTCCTTTCAAATATATGTCCTTTAATTACTCACTTTTCCCCCCACATATCAGGGCTTGTAAAATAGCTTATATACACACTATCTTTCTATTTCACGTGCAAAAAACAAAAATCATTTTCTTGACTCCTTATATATTTTCCCATGCACTTTCTTTCCCATCACCCACCAGTATCTAGACCTGTCATATACACAATATTTATGCTTTATTTTTTGTACTTCTTTTGCCTGGTGCCAAGCTCAATCCAGGAAGACCTGGTAGCTCCCTGATGAGCACAGCACCATGTCAAGCCTAAAAGAAAAAGAAGAATCTTCTCTGTGGTTTCCTGCATGCTCCCTTTGTCCACATCCATGTTTCTTTCAGAGTGGACTCTCTTCTAAGGGTTCCATGTTAAATCTTGATCTCTCTGGTCTCTTTCACACAAGTGCAAGATCAAGTGATCTGCCCTTGTGTCTGTCCCTTAAACATTGGCTGACTGTGGCAGAAGTAATAACTGATATATTTTTACAGACAAGCTAGATCTTCTGTTACCAGCTGTTCTGTAGTGCAAAACAGTGTTTCCCATTCAGTTTTACTAGAACATTTCCCTATAACCTTTTTGGTTAAAAACACCTTAGTTTCTGGATGTCATCCAGTAACAGCACATGTTGGAGGAATGGCTCAATGCTTGGTCCCAGTTAAACAGATTTGCTTAACTTTGTCACCAAAAAGTCTTCAATTGTAACTCACATTCAATTTTTTACCAAACAAAACCATTGTAGGAATGTAACAAATAAATTACCATAGGTGAATGTACTTTGTTTCAGCCATACAGATGTGGTTGCAAGGTTACATCAGATAAAAACTACTGCCCAAAAGCCTTTGTTTAAAGGAACATCATAATTTAAAATGTGATGATGTACCATGTAACAGTTCAATATATGAAGATACAATGGAAAACTAAAGCATCTTTAGGCACAAAGCACTAAAGCACCTGTGGCACAAAGCTGCAAAAGATCCCATTTAGTTTAAATAATAATAAAGCGCATCATATCTAAAAAGAGAAGAAGAGGGACTAAGAATTGCCAGCTCAGCTATCGCTTCCAAAACATGTGCTTGCTGGTCAGAACAAATCAGGTGTGGAAGGTATATAGTTTTGATATTGCTCCAGACTGCCCCAGCATTCCTCTCTCTGCATGTACAAGTGGAATGTACAAGGGGAAAAGCTTTCAGGAAGAAAGTAAAGCAGAGGTCTTCTTTAAAAGATGTTTTATCTTCCACTCTCCTAAAATAAGAAAAGATACACAGCTCTCTGGATCTACATCCTTACTATCTATCCTGTCACCTGTGAAACACATTTTACTGCATTGCTCACTTTTTTCTTCAAGTGCTGGTAGCACTGTACGCAGACTGCACAGTGCCTGCTCCTGGCAATCACTCACTAAGCATTAAGGTGGATCCCCAGGCACCATGATACCTTGCACAAACTCAGGCTGCTACTCCTTATCCTGAAATTGTCCTTACCTAGTAGCAGGTCTCAGTTTTGGTTTCAAAGTCGAACTACACCAAGCAGTTCTCCCTCTGGTCACTCACAGTTAGACCATCATCTCCAAAGCAGTTGATTTGCTTTTCTTTCCTTTAGCCAACAGTGCATGGATAGATGTGAAAAACAAGAATAATTTATTGCTCCATATTACCCTAATCAAGAACGAGAGCAAGTCATAAAGGCTTCCGAAATAACCAGTAATAACATTGTTAGTAATCTCAAGCACAAGCATTTTTAATTTTGTTTTAATTTCTTTTTTTCCTTTTTTTTTACAGAAATCACCTAAAGGCAATTTACCTGCTCTAAGTAAAACTGTTTGGCACCAATGTTAACTAGAATACATGTCTTTTAGGAATATCTTTATTGAATCTGCAGCCTGCAGTATAGATTACATCACTGGATCTCTGCCTACATGGTTAAGCTCTCCACTAAGACCAGGTTAATACTGAACCAGCAAGGATGCTTTTAATTTATCTTTAAAGTCCCTACAAATAGAAGACATCTGTTGAATAATAAAGTGAATGGAAAATAAAGATTTAAAATGACAGTTTGTAGAAGTTAATATATGTGCTGCCTTACATCTTAATAGCCATTATTTCTTTTATTAAAATATAGAACTGCTAAGTAAGGTTCTGAAATTTGAGATAAAAGACTTGAAAACAAAACAAAACAACAAAGGAAAAGAAAAGGGAAAAAAAAAAGGGATCACACAAATCCCCTGGTTATGTTAATTTTCCTAGATGTAAGCATTGCAAAGCTTTTGCTTTTCCTTACTTTAGTGTAATTCTGGTATGAAGGAGACCAGAGGAAGAAATGAAGTAATAATATTTAGAACACTTTTAACTTACAGCAACAGGCAAATGGAAACTATTTGAAGTAGGCCTGGAAACTTATTCACTAAAATATTCTAGTTCAGCAGTTTTGTGTGGCAGCGAAATCATAAAACTGTAATAGAAATATCATATATTAGCTCAAAAAGTTTCAATTCTGTAGCAACACATACTGCAAATGGGGAGACCCAAGAGAAAGAAAAATAGGAAATTGAGAGTGAGTCATGACAAGTAATCTTATTAATCAAGTGAATACATGCTGATGGAAGAAAATTTAAATTATTCTAAGAAATTAATGATTAAAAATGGATTACACAGTACTTACAGATGTACAACAGATATTCAGTGATATTCAGTAATTTTAAATAGTTAGACTTAGGGAAACATCTCATTTTGCTGCATTTTAGGACCACAATTATCATTACTTAACATCATGGCTAATTTTTGTGTGTATCTAACACAGAGATTTTTTTTCTCCTGATCTGGTTATCTTTTAAAAATACAGCAGAAACCTAAATCTTTTCCTCTGTCAGCAACTCATCAATTTCTAACCCCTGTTTTTTCCCACAAATTTTAACTGATTTCAAGTTGCAGGAAAATATGATATAGACTACACGTGTGGGGGGTTTTTTGTGCCCTAAAGCTGGCATCATTTTTTGGAGCAAAACGTTTGATGTAGGAAACTACATCTTAAGTAATTGTGGTGACTAGTTAAGACATCAAAAGAAGTTCAAATTGTTTATTTCCCTCTGATTAAAAATAAGTGGTTTTTAACTCATGCTGCTTACAACTACCCAGTTACAGAGAATGTGCAATACACTCCTAGGAGTCATTTTATCAGCATAGTAATTTTTGGGAAGTATCTTGAACTATTATCAAGCACACCGTAGAGCAAAGGCTCCAGAAGGCAGTTTTCTGCACAGCTGGCATTTGCAGAGTGCAGAAGGCGCCTCTCTCTGTACTGCTCTTTGGGAACACCATCTGGCACCTTTTCCCCCAACATGTTCCATGATATGGTAGGACCCAAGTACATGATGCAGGTCCATGCGCCCCATGAGGTTTTGCCCCTTCCTTCAAAGCCCTTGGAGTGCAAACAGAGGGAAGCCATGTCAGACCAGGGTCTTTTCACCTGGGGACAGTGAGAAACATGATCTACACAAGACAACCTGCCACCCCCTCAATGAATCCCCAGTTTGAGACCCTCCTTTCATTCCTTCCTGATTAAAATGGCCCTTTTGCTTCTTAAGAGCAGCGGGTGGCAGCAAGCACAGCTCCTCTGTGCCTGTTTGAGCTGCCAACCCATCGTTCCATGGCAGGCCGTGGGCAGCACAGGTGGCAGCACAGGGGTGACTTGGGCACAAGGTGCTGACTCCCGTGGCTGAGCCTCACGCCTCCCCCTGGCCTTCTGCCTTTCTTCAGCTTGAGAGCCAGTACCCTGATGCAGGGTACACTCATCAAGTCCCAGAGAGCCCAACATGATGTTTTTCCTTCATCCAGGAGATGCAAATGCTCTGTTAAATTAAACACTGCAACTGGGAAAACATGCCATGATGCAGTGGTTTGGGGATTTCTGAGGTTTCTGAGTAGCGAATGCTGAGATTTTATTTTTTTTTTTAAGAATGGTTGTGTCTGAAAAGCCAAAGTATGAGCTGTTCACAACCCACTTCCCAACAATGTAGCCAGGAAAATTATTCCCAGGGGAAGGAGGTTTGGGGAAGAATCGATTGTTATGTTCTATAGTGAATTCACTTGTCACGCATTTACAAAGGGACATTATACACATAGAAATTTCATTTTACAATCAAGATTATGATTCAGATTAGAACAGCAAACAGTTGATTAACACAGATATTCCCATCTTAATCTATACATACATAACATTACTCTAACACTTTTGTGCTTTTTTTTTTCTTTTAATATGATCTCCTTAGAAGGCATATTATTCCTTAGACAAACTAACACAAGTTCTCAAGTTATCTCAGGATAGTTATTTCAAAAGAAAATGCAATATTTCATAATAAACATTTATAATCAGGTTTTTAACAAAGTAATTCATCATATAAACAAATGAATCAGTCAAGACACTAAATAAATATTTGTACTGGTAAATGCTAGCATTTTGCTTATATCGTGTAGGACCTGATCCTGCAAGCCCTCTGTATACATCTTTATCCCCACTGAATGATTGGTTTCATTGCTTGTTCTAATCTACTATTTTACTTTGAGCTGAGCAAATACTTTCTGGCCACTAAGTTAAGTAATTCGAATAAACACTGGAATACATCCCAGCAGACAATGATTTCCTTAGATATCTTTCTAAGTCATTAGGTTTTTTCTTGTTTATGAAATCATCACAAATATTTATCAACAGGCAATCAGGTTTTGGTATTTACAATCTGAGTTGCATTGGTTAATTGAGATTTTTAAAATATATCAGGTTCCTTATTCTTGGCTTTTTTAAGGAAAAAAGCGTGACTTTTGCACTCAGTTTGAAGAGCAATTTCCAAGAATTATAATATAAATTGAAAGTTAATTTTTCTTTTGTCATACATTTGAGTTAACAATGCTAGGCTAGGAAGGCAAGAGCCTCCAGGAAAATAACAGCCCAGGAATTCTGCTTGAGGAGGGCTGGTACAAACATGAATTACAGTCTCTGTTCTCACCTCATGCCTTTCCAGGGCAAGGAAATGGCCTTTCTTAGAGCACACTATGGCCAGTCTTTTAATTCTGAATTTACTCACTCCTTGTCAAGGTTGCCTTTTTCTTTGCATGGTAATTCCAGAACAGAGAACCACAGATAACAGACATTAACTGACCTACATACCCTCTTCAAACCTTAGGGAATAACCTGGATTCCTCCCACAAACAGATGTGCCAGTGAATTCCAATCACTTAGTTCTTTTGGGGGGTTTGGGGGTTTTTTTTGGTTGGCTTTCTTTTTTAAGGAAACACAGAAGCAGTCAGTTACAGCTAAAAATTCACCACTTTTTCTTGCCCAGCTCGGTTTGAAATACAGTTTGAAATCAAGGGTACTGAGTTTATTGATGTACCCACTGTAATAGCTTAAGTTTAGCTAAATTCTGATGGTTTCCTGAATGTCTCTAAGCTCTTACCACAGTATAGCATGAAATGCTCCAAGCATCTGGCAAAAGAAACCCAATGATTGTAGCAAATCATTGCCTGAAACCCAATGATTGTAGCAAATCACTGCCTGAACTGAAAAGTGGAACATTGAAATTACTCTCTCTATATATCTATATATATAGGGATATACACACACGCACACACACACATATATATCCCTATATAAACATTTCTTTAAAATACCAAAATTAATTTTGTCATTTCTCCTGTTGGTATTAAATACTTTACTTCATGAATCCACGATATGGCACCTTCAGGTGGTTTGGAGAAATAAATCTGAAAACAGTCTTATAACCTCCACTAATATAAATATATTGGCAAGGAACTTTGACCAGCAATAGTAAATTTTGAAACTTAAATAACTATTCTACAGTTACTCTAATTTTAACAACAAGTTGTTACTGACTACCAATATTCATGAAAATGTAAAACAAAAACTAGAGCTTTAACTTTTAACACTGAAGTGCAGCCTTATGAAAGGAATGTAAAAGCAAATGATGTATTAGAGACTCATTCTAAAAAGAGAAAGAACAACTTATCCTATATGTTTCAAAGTAAGAACACTGTATGCTTGCACTTTACAATAAATGACCATGTTGAGTCATAGTTTCTTCTTGCCTACAAATGAAGGATCTTGGCTCAAATAATCTTCAAAGTGTAGATGAGCATTTGATTAAATCCTGTTTGTTGTGAAAACAAAGTTCATTTACACTTTGACTGAATAACAATAAGGAGTTTGTTTTAATAATAAGACATTTAAGGACCTTGGTAGCCAGTACCAGTTGTATTTGCAAGTAGCTCCTCAGCTTTACTCTTTTTTTTAAAAAATAAACGTACAGTTATAGTTATTCATTTACTTTAAAAATTCTAAAGATGAAGGAAAGTAGCGTTTATACATATAAGTCCTCATATAAATTATAAAACTCAAGTTTATCTTAGAGAGTTCCATCCCCAGAAAAAGCATAAAGCACTTTTGTGGTACCTTCACCAGTAAATATTTGTATCACATCAAATCTGAGAAATGCAACAAAGATGATACTGAATCCAAAAACTGAAAGACAACATTCTTCTAATACAGTCCCTTGTGATGAATATGCTCCATGGGCTTGTGTGATTTCCATGACAAGACTGAATTTCAAATAAAGGAAATATGAAGGAAGTCACCTCACCAGTTCACTAGGTATAAGAAACGTCAGTGAACAGCAGAGTCAGCCCATTTGAGGTCAACAGTCTTTGGAAGACTACAAGCAGGGAGTTTAAAACTACAACAGCAAAATCAAATAACAGCAATGAGGTAAACTCCCCTAAAAAGGCCAAATAGGCTGAGTTGTCAGGAGAGAGTCCAATTGTACCTGACACCCAAATGTTTCTGTAGCCAGAGTCCAGCGAGCTGCATGGTAGAGGCAAATGTACTTGCTTTGGACCCTAAGCACATTTTATATTGTTTCGGATCTAAGTTGGGGTCACACTGAACAGGATGAAAAATATGGACAACTCCTACTTCCTGACTTCTGAAAGCCTTCAAACCAGATGTTATCACTTTAGTAAAGAGATCTACGTCCTCAAGTCCCCAGCCTTGAATCGAGGTATCAAATCCACCAGCAGTAAGTAGGTCACTTTTGTAAATACAGGTAATTCCAAATCCATACTCCCTCCAAAATCCAGTTCTTTTTGTGAAAACAAAACTACTGTCAGCTGGAGGGTTGCCTCCATATATTACTTTTGGATCGTATTGGCTGAAGATGATAGGGTAGTAAACCTGTTCTCCCTGAATAGTGTTATCTCTGCATCGCTGGAGGAAGTCAGATGTGAATACTAGATCAACATCACAGAACAGCAGCAAAGTGTCATTGTCAAAGTGAGATGAGGCCATCTCAAGAGCCAGACCTCTAGAAAACTTTCCTGACATCGGAATCAGGGTTATATCTGCCTTGGGATACTTAATGCTGTATTCTTTCATTAGCTCTATGTGTTTGCTAGAGTCTGGGCCCGAATCAGAACTGAAGAGAATTATTGCCAACTTTACATTCTGCTTGGGAATCAGACAAGTCTTCTCAAAATTAACCATAAATCTTGAGAAAGTATCAAATCTCCCTGTGATAGGGACAAGAATATGTATTTTCTTGTCACTCTGTCCCCCAGTGTCTTTGGTGCCTTGGAATGACGAGGAAAAAATCTTTAAAGAATTTGAAAGGAAAGAGAAAGATTGAGTGTCACCGTTGGTGTCCTCCAGCAAGCTTTTTACATCCAGCTCCTCTGCTTCTTTGAAGAAAGGTTTGCTAAACAATTGCTGAAGGTAAGCATGGCGTCTCACTGGAACTGTAACTTTCCTTCCTTTATGCCTTTTGTACAAAAGCAGTAAATCCAGGATGTACTCTACTCCATGCAGAGGGTCTACCCTGCGGTACCCATACTGTATTTCCTTGAAATCAATGAGTCTTCCTCTGGATCTGGAGTTCTCATTTATCATTTCCATGACCTGCATCACAGTATCATCCAGTGCAGCCCGCAGGACGCTGCTCAGGCTCTGCCGGGGTGGCTGGTTCTCCACCATTGAGTAAAGAAACTTTCCTGTCAGGAACTCCCACTCGATGACTTCATCCCTTTCACGTGGCTGGAAGTTATTGAAAGACGGCACCACTCCCAGTTGCTGATCTTCCTTATTTATTTCAGTGTTACTGAGCTTGCTCATCAGGATGCTTTCTCGATGGAGCTGGATGGTCCGATGGCGCAGTTCGGAAATTTTGCGACTCAGTATGTAATTGTGCAGCCTATACTGGTAGGCAGGTCTTTTGTTTGGATGAAGTGTTATGGCTGTGTGGATCTTGCTGTTGTGAAGATCTTGAATGTAACCCTTGCGGTTGTGTTCATAGTTTTCGTGGAACAATTGCTGCATCTACAAAGAGAGAGAGAGGGGTGCAGGGGGAAAGAGACATTAAGTTGAATGTCTTCTACCCAGAAAAAGGACTCACATTGGTACTAGTATCATTACCTATTCTTATAGACCATGGTTATTTTTAGGCATAGAGTTTTAAAGCATTCAGTAGAAAATAGTTACATTGTTTTGATTAGAGTTTCAGTAGTGTCCACAGTAAGCAAATATTGTCCATTGTCTAAAGAAAAGGTCAATTATATTTGGTTTATCTTCATTTTATTCGGCTGCAGAACTAAGGGAAATGCATAGGCATAGGTCTGTGGGTAATAGGAGTTCATAAGTGCTATGCATGAACCACTGACTTCACTTCCATCTAAACCCCAGTTAGCACAGATCCTTAATGGAAGGTTAGCAACATTCACAATTTTTTAAAGAGCACCCTGTATTTGTGTCTGTGGAGCAAAAAGCTGACTGTACTGATATATGCAAATAGTTAGTGCTGCTTAACATTCAAAAACTGAATGGCCTTAACGAAAAATTTTTTTTCATGTGGACAGAGAATTCAATAATTGAAATAAAATCATTTTAATATACATTTTGTAAGATACACATATAATAGAGTATGTCAATTAAACGATTGTGATAGTGATTTCCAATTTATTTCTGTAGCAAGAAAAGACATTCTACTTCTGTCAAATTAGTAATTGTGATAGACTGAAGAGATATGTTTTGTGGCTGACAAGTCTAGTATCCAAAACATCTGGCCTTGATACTTTCTGTGCTGACTAAACATATCATGAAACTATCTTTGACTCAGTTTCCTCTCTAGAAGACAACTTAGCTCATTATTAATGTGATGAGTATTTATTCTTAAATGGGAAATCATATGAACTAGTAAAATACTGATATCATAAATATATTTAAAACCTGCTGCTCTTTGCTAACACCCACTAACTCCAGAGAATTATTTCCCATGACTGGCAGACAAAGGAGAAAGGGCTCACTTTTTTTAATCTGCAAACAGATTGGTCTGTAATTAATACATAAGGAAAATGTACTGCTTAGATAGAAAATGTTGTTCAAGAATGTGTTTTAAGCTTGAGCTGTAATCAGATTCTGACATGGGTATCGCAGTTTGTCTTTTATACATTGAAGAAATCAGGAGAGGTTAGTCCTAATTGCACAGTATATCTGACTCAAATAATTTAGCTCATTTTACTTCAACTCTTTCAAGAACAGAAGTTTTGACACTGGAAGTAATATTAAGAATAGGGCAATAGATGTAAAATAACTCCATAACTCCCAATTAACTCCTAAATAACTCCTAAGATAAGAATCACAAAAGCTATGTAATATTCATTAGCATGTAGAAGACATAAACATTGTCACATTTAGAAAAACAGAACTTTAATATAGAACTTCTGGACTGCCCCTCCCATTTCATTCAGACCTCAAATGCCTCTGCTTGAGCAAACATGGCTGCTACTATCACTCAGTTTACCATTTTTGAAGTTAGTCATATAACATGTAGAAAAGCAACAGACACATTCTGATAAATACCTTAAGCTATGTTAAATTTGCCTCTGATAAAACAGCTATCTCTGTTATATTAAAGTGAAAATGAATGTGAAAGAAAGATACAATGTTACAACATTACTCATATATCCCTTATTCACAGAACCTACCTAAAGCTCTCTGAAAACATTTGTTCTGTCTTGAAATGCGGGTGGTTTGCTTGTTATATGAGATGAGATGAGATGAGATGAGATGAGATGAGATGAGATGAGATGAGATGAGATGAGATGAGATGAGATGAGAGTTTGGCTGATTTCCTTGTAATACATAGAATAGGAACCAACATCATCAGGCCTGTTAGTGTTTTAACTAGCAGTGCTGAAAAAACTTAAATATGGCTTTCTTGAGAATTAGAGATGGTCACAGGCAGGACAGATGGATTAGAGATTGAAAGGGAAAACAGTGTTTAGGAAAGAGCTGGGTGATGGCATTTGCTCTTTGGAAAAACTATTTTCTCTTCTCGCTCTACAATTTACATTTTGAATAAAGAAAAAAGAACAGCAGATGTGGCTAGATTTCCAGCTCTCCAGTTATAAGTTACACTTCCTTCCTGGTCTGCTTTACTTAAAATTGTATGCTGTGAGCTCTGCAAGGTGGCACGCTATGCTTTTGCATTGTCCACTTTTCCTGCAAAAAGCTGAAGGCATGATTTTTACATCAACAATTTCACAGCAAAGACCCCTTAAAGGAAAATTAGGAAAATGTGTGATGTTGAAAACAAAAGAAAGAAGGGCAGGTGGGTTGCATGACTTTCTCTTCTAAGTAGTCTAATGAACAATGTTATTTGAGTATAAATGAAACAACCATTAACTTTACCCATTTACAACCATTAACATTTAAAGTATGTGATTTTTCATAGTTAAGTACATGAAAGTTTTATGTAAAGTAGCAAAATGGATTTTATCCAAAAGATTTGCAGCAGATGACATATTGCTGCAAAGCTAAATGCTGTCCTCCAATTGTGCAAATTCTTCTGTAACCCTTGACTTATTACAAAATCAGCTTTACAGAACATTCATTAGCATCACTTATTTAACAGAAATAAATTTATGTTGACATAAATACTGCATTTTTTACACATTCCAATTTCAGATGCCTGGGTTTATTTTATATGCTCCACTGAAAAAATGGGGAGAAGATATACTCCATTATAATACTTATTTTGGTTTTGATAATCAACAGCAGATTAAAAGTAGCAATGAAAAGAAATTCAATCAACTCAGTAATGCAGTACTATGACACATATGCAAAACTGTACTAATCCATTTTCAGGTATGTTACTGGAAACTCTTAATAGATCCTCATTTAGAGAAAACAGAACAAACATGACAACTGAAGATAGCCTGCTTTAATCTTGGCACAGAAATTTGTTCTTAATGTTGCAAGAAAAAATGTCTTATTACAATTCAACTTATTAACACCTAAATGAAAGCAATTCAATTTGATCCTAACTTTGCTTTGAAATTTCTAGGCAAGATGGTCAAGCCCAGAAGGCAAAGGGAAGGATGATTAAATTTCCCGGAAAATGGATTTGTGTGAGAGTCTGAATTGAAAAATGTAGTTATAAATTATGGCGCAAAGGAGGTGGGTTTAGGAAGTAGCAAGATTTATTGACTATAAATTAAAATTATTCAGCATGGTAACAGTAAACCTTCCTGCAAAAGTTTTCATGATTTTGAATAGCAAAGTAATAAAATGCCAGATTAAATTCTAGATAGATAAATGCAAAGTACATAAGAGGAACACAATCCTAACTCTGCCTGAAGAATGAAAAACTATGTAAGCTGTTAGGACTCTGTCCTAACAGTACCAGTCCACACAGTATGCAATTTTGTGTAGGTGTCACACAGAGGTTTAGCTATGATGAAAAGAAAAGCAAATAGCATGAGGACAAGTCTAGAGTGAATCAGAAGCTTCATTACATGGTAATGTCCATAGCACACCAGCATCTTGAAGACTGTGGCCAGGCACCTTGTCAGTATCGTCCCATCCGAAACTGATAACACAGAATTATAGAATGTTAAGGGTTGGTAGGGACCTTAAATATCATCTAGTTCCAAGGGCAGAGATACCTTCCACTAAACCAGGTTGCTCAAAGTATTATCCAACCTGACCTTTAACAGTGTCCAGGTTGGGATATCCACAACCTCCCTTGGACAACCTGTTTGTGTCTCACCACCCTCACAGGAAAGAATTTCTTCCTAACCTGTAGCCTAAGTTTTTCCTCTTTTAGTTTGTACCTATTACTCTTTGTTCTTTCAATACAGTCCCTAAAGAGTTGCTCTCTGGCTTTTATGTAGGCCTCCAGATAGTGGAAGGCTGCTGCGAGGTCTCCATGCAACTTTCTCTTCTCTGGAGTGAGCAGCCCCAACTTTCTCAGCCTTTGTACCTCTTATCAACTTCATGTCCTCCTCTGCACTTGCTCTAAGAGTCCCACATCCTTCCTGTGTTGGGGGCACCAGAACTGGCACTCCAGGTGGGCTCTCCCCAGAGCAGAGCAGAGGGGCAGAATTCCCTCCCTCCCCTGCTGCCCACGCTGCTCTGGATGCAGCCCAGGATCCCACTGGCTTTCTGGGCTGGGAGTGCCCATGGCTGGGTCATTTTGAGTTTGCCATCAACCATCATGTAAGTACAAAGGTACCAGCCAAGGCTACCAAATGATTACACATCTGGATCATTAAATAAACAGACAACTAGGGCAAAAGAGAGAAATCCAAAGAGGGCCAACTCTGAGATCAATGGAGTCAGAGTAAATAAGCACCATAAGAAAAATTGATAGGAATGGTACCACCTCTTCTCACATAAAGAACTATGACACTTACAAGGATGCACTCAAGACTCAGAAACAGATCTTAGTGGCACAGCAAGCTGCTGATGGTAAAATTTTGGATCACTTTAAAGAGTGAAGCAACAGCTTAGTGGGAAACTACAATCATTGCTATCCAGAAATCCTGCAGCTCTAGTTGAAGATATATCACAATATTACCTTATTGTCCTGTACCCCTCCTCAGTTTCTTCTACCAATTACCCCAGAGAGAGAATATTTCGCCAAATGAACATTTACTTTGACATCATACAACCAATTTATGTTCACTGAAAGCAGTGAATGGGAGAATTTCTCTTCAATTCAATATAATACCTGGAGGTCCAACATTTTATCTGTTCACAATGCATGACTTTGTGACTTTTCTGAATAGTTTGCTGTCTTCTGAATGGTTCTTAGAGCACAACTAATACAAGAGTTGGCATGGACTTCTGCTTGCCTTTTTCCATGCCAGATGAAACTAAAAGTTGGCAAGAAATACTAAAGATCTAATCATGCTCTGAGGAACTCTGAACTCCAAGCAGGAATTAAAAAAAAAAATAAGAAAGAAATCAGAATAAAGGCAATGTTTTATTATTGTGGAAGAAAAATACAATAGCTAACACACAAGCACAAAGTAATTTGCATTGCAAGTTCTGAAATCATTGTAATCACTGTGATTTACTGATGTAATAAAAAAGGAAGGTTCTTACTGCATATACACAAAAGCTCAAACGTACCAACTTTATTATTGCAAGACTATCACATATTAAAAAAAAGCCAACGGTGCTTTTTAAATTAACGCAATTTTTTTTGAGCATTAACAATATTTAACAGAGAAGACATAAAAATTTTCCATTCACTCGAGCTGTTCTTAAATCCACGGGAGTGCTAAACTGTTGACCATTTTAACTAAACTGGACTTTTAATAAATGTAGAAATAAGATGAACAGGAATCACTCCCGGTCTTTCTTCCCTCTGCTCTTTAAAGTTTAGCTCTGCTAAATATGAAGATTTATTCACTGCTGCCAGTGAATTCAGGGGACATTTCATCTGTATGAGGAAGATACGTAAATCTACTGCATTTGAGATGATACTGTTTTGCTGAACAACAGGAAGTTGAGTGCTTAAAAAAAATTCAGATTACTATAGGTACATTAGGATGGCCTTAATAATATGTACTATAATAAAATGCAACACTAAGTAACAGTTAATCTAAGTTTCTGGACAAGAAGACAGATATGAGCAGGTAAATTTTGATGCTCTGAGAAATACTATGAGCCTGGAGAAGACACGGATTAAGACTGGAATCATGAAATGCATATGAACTAGATAACAGAGAAGCAATAACAAGCTATGTACAAGTGGGCAATTATCAGTTTGGAGGGAAGTTATTACAGAAACTTCTAAGGAACAAAACCATTCCTAGTGACGCTGGCACAAAATCTTAGACACTGCTCATGACACATAGTCAAGGACATTTTGACAAAATAAGAAGAGAATATATAAGAGCCAGAGAACTTGTAAATTAAGAAGTTGTGGAAATTAAGTCGTTATAATAAAACAACACATAAAATGCTATACCCATGGTTGTAAGAGGTATGTGACTAAGTATCTTAGGAAAACTGACTTTTTAAACTGGAAATAATTGGCATACAAAGAAAACATGAGAATATCATCAGACAATAAGGTGACATGAAGACATAATTAAAATTCAGTGTGAATCCTCTACAGAAAAGGGACACAAAACTTAGTTTTGCATCAGTCAGAATATTTTAGAAAGATGCAACAAACAATTTCACACAATTCTAGGCCTGCATTTTTACCAAATGCATGGGACAAATCAATGTAAAAGAAACTTGCCAGGACTTTTCTGATTTAGCTTGTAAATTGACAAATTAAAAAGCACTGGTATACAAGGACAGCAGCATGCATGGAAAGAAACAGAAAAATGTCTTAAATTATCCTGGGCATAATCTAAGTGAAACAGTTGTGGAAAAGGCTGCATTTTAATAGTCAGCAGATTTAAGGAAGGTAGGCTGACAGTCTTCCAGCCTCCTCAGGTTTGGACTGCCTCGTGTCACTAAGCCCCTTCTTTGGAACAAACCAGCCTTCAGAAGACAAGCACCAGGGTAAGGTGGAAGGGATGACAGGTTAAGAAGCTGGTAATAACAGTTCCAGCTACAATGAACAACAGCCCCCTACTCACTGCCAATCTTTCCCCTAGGATGCGAAATGGAAATGGCTGACTCAGCAGTTTTTATGATCTCAAAGATCGGACTCATTTCCTGTTCTGGATGATAAAGGATGATAAAGGATCACAGAAAAGGTATAACTAATTTTTCTGTCATAGCTTAAGCTTCATGTAACTCAGTGATGTTCAGACTTGTGGTTGCTCCTACATACTTGGTCACTGAGAGAGCTCAGCAGAGAAAAGCAGGTTCTGCTATCAGGGGCTTACACAGTGAGACACCAACAAATGCACTGGGACCAGCTAAATGTTTACACCATGAGTCTTGGGAGCTGAACGTGCCCTCCATGGCATTAAACTAATACCCCTGCAGTCCAGCAGGCAGAGCCATCGGCAGTTTTGCCATTGTTTCCCTCATTACAGAAGGTGGTTTACCGCAGTAGCGTTGCCATCCAGGTGACAATCCTCAGCATGTACGTACTTTTGAACATCCTGGCAGTGCATGTGTGCTTCCTTAGGTAACAGCTTGATGCTAAAAAATTTTCCAAGGGCTAGAATTGTTCTCTGGCTTCCACACATCAAGTAAAGAAGCAATCCACCCTCCTTGAAGCCAAGTCTCCCACAACATCAGGGCTATATTCCAAACTGGATCTTGCCAAGGTTTGTACCCTGCCACAAAGGGTGCTTCAGCTCCTTACAACCAAATACGCTTCCTGGCCATGTGTCATACAGTATGAAATAGACAAAGAATTTATTATTAAGTGGTATTTCACAAATTTAAAGAACATTAATCAATAATTAATTCTTTCTTCATTTGTATCAAGCCACTAAAATACTCCATTGTTAAAAGAACACACATTATTGTCTACTAGTTAGCTATAACATGCATCAAGTACACTCTGTAAGAAACCCTAGTTTTTTATGTACATGTTTTATTATTACAGAATTCATACTATATTTTAAAAACATAGTAAAATTTGACCATAAAAGTAATACATATTCTTTTATACCAACACATCTTCAGTGCAAGACCCTAAACCTTCCTGAAGGCTCATACACAGCAATGCACCCGAGCATTTATCAATATTTCTTCTGACAAAACACAAACTTTTAAAATATAGAGTTGAGAACAATGCTTAATCATTAAGGAGCAAAAGAAGGAACTTATTTTGCCAACCTCCTACCCTTAAGCATAGTCCTGAAGGTAGTTTATAATAATTATTGAACCATAAGACTAAAAAACTAATCCTTTTGTTAGCAAAATAAGAATTATTAAAGTCTTAGTGCGCCTATGGAATTATTTATTAAACTAAGTGAAAGTTACAATTAAATCTATTACAGAATACATGTATTCAAAGTGTGTAAATACTTTTATTTTATAGTCTGTCCCTTTGTCACTATGTGACACATTTGGCCATACAGAGGCAGAAATATTAAGTGTGTCTAATATTAGCCTTCAATGTACACAACAGAAAAACAGGAATAAGTCTTTAAGGTTATATATTTAGACAGAAATATCAAGTTCTAACTTGATATGTTAAGGAAAAAATATGGAAAAGTTATTTGATGACTAATCATAATTTCTGAATTGTTTCTATGTGTTGTGACCTAAAGTATTTATATTTGTTTGATGATAAACTTTTCTAAAGCATGGACTCTTACATTTGTGTATCTGACGAAAGATTTAAATACTGTAATTATTCTCTGAAGTGCATGAATGCCACAAATGATGATTCCACATATACAAATTCTATAGAAACTAGAAATTTTTCTTTTTTTGGGTACTTTGTGGGTAGTATCACAGTTGAACTAGCAACACACCCTACTTTACAGGATTACCCCAGAAGGAATTTTTACTGAGAAACTTCCCTTTTGTTACACCAACAATCACGTCCTTTTCACTCCTATTCAGTAGTGCTCAGATGTTTACATTTACCTTATCCCCAAAGCTTTCCCTCCTACAAAAAACCCTACACTTCTAAAGAAAACATCCAAATACTGACAGCTAGTGTGGTGAACACTTTTTAGCATGGATATACTCAGCACTCTACAAAGCATTACAGAAGAGAATAGTTTGGTTTATGATAGTATGGAGATGCCTGGGAGTATTTCATTCACACTTGGCTAGAACCATTCCTAAAAAATAACAGTGGTAATGTATCCTTTCTGGTTTTCACTTGTTGAGATAAATCCCCTTGTACATGTTTGAGAATCTTTGTCCATCCAGACCCATTTCACACTAACCAAACAAAGTTGAAGCCACAAAACTAACACCCTGTAATGGCCTGAGGCTGTGCTGCCTGCTTCAGGTGGTGACTTCACTCCTGTCATACCAGCTGAGACCAGTTCAGATGCCCAGTGCACCATGTGCACTCCTGTCACATGCCTGGCATGGGGAAGTGACCTGCTCCAGTGAGAAACCTGCCACGTTCAATGCAGGAAACCTCTTACGCTGAACGAAGAACTGCGGAGATTTGGAGATTTTCTTCAGCAGTGCAAAATAACAAAAGTGATGTCTCTAGAGCCTTTATGCTTCAAGCACTCTGAATGTGTAATCCTGAAACACTGGGAGAGGACAATTTCACAGAGCAAGAGAAAGCAGCCCTCTGCATGGCCCTGCCCCAGTAACAACAGTAGCTATAAAGAGTATGAGGCTCCTGTCTCATGAAAAATCCTTATACTGCAGTGATATTTTGCAAGTTATAATTCTTCCTGCTGGTAGATGAGCATCCTGTAAACTACAGCAGTCTGACACAAAGGGTTCCTTGGTATTTATGACTTCCCTTAGAAAAATCAATCTTCCTGAAGAATCTGCGTGCATCTGCCTTACTAAACCTGTCACCAACTACAGAAAATGTACATCTTACTTTGCTCATCAGGAGCTTAGAAGGACTTTCTAAACAGAGTCCTAAGCATCCTTACTTTTGAAGTAACTCACCCATGCAAATGTTGAAGAAAAATTCAAGAAAAAGCGATTTTAAATTCTAATTATTCTCAAAAAAACCCACAAACTATTAAAAATCAAGCTTTAGGGCTACAAATACTGAGATCTAAGTGCTGAGTTTAACTGCAGTATTTCTCTGCATTCACAAGTTGGTCACATTTCTCTCTAAATGAAAAATTCTAAGTGAAAACAATAATTTGAGTTTACTATTCCCAGTATATTTATCATTATAGTCTACAGAAAGGAAATGCTGTGACCTACTATCCATCAGTGAAGTCAATTATTGGGACACAAAAAGTTTTAGCTATTGTTTTAGGAGTCTTTAATAGTACTGTTATTTGAGACTAGAATTTGAGGCTAAAATGAAAGTAATAAATACTCTTGTCAAGCTGTTTTTATTGCTTTTTACCCTCAGTTTTACCTAAGTTTTCATACAATCCATTTTGATACAAGACAGCAAAACCAAACAGCCTTATCCTTCCAAAAGTCCACAGTTATCTGGAAACAGAACTTCACTTTCCGTAAGTACTAAAAGAAAAAATAGAATCATCTTTAAGTAGAGGATTTATCTATGCAAGCCATCTACTAAAAATGTTCTCCCTTTAAGTTTATGTCTCAATTATTTACAAAGAGCTACTTAATATAAACTACTTTTGCACAGTGATAAGCATTCTATTACATCTGTCTGTCACCCTCTAACACTTCTGTTTGCAAAAACATGAGGTTTTGGAGCTTATTAAGTAATGTTAATCCACTGTGACCTGATGGAATTTTGATTTCCAGTCTTGAAACAGATCCTGCTTGAAGACCAAGGGACTGGACCAGATGATCTCTGTGACCTGTTAAGCTTATATTACTTCATAGCCTTACTCCTTATTAATAAGTAAACTTATATTACAAAACATAATTCAGAAGGAACAGAGTGATAGCAATGCCTACGGTAGAATACTACAGAATCTGCACCTGACATCCTCCAAAAGTATTTGACAAAAATACAAACTGGAAGACTGGAAGACTGGAAGCACTGACAATTCAGCATAATTTTTAATTTGTATAATATGATCTATATTATACAGCATGTGTGCAGTGGCAAGCACATAGCATGATTCAAAATAATTTTGAGTAACTCAGCCTTAAAGAGATGCTACTTTTCTGTTCATTTATCCTTTTTTACCATTATTTTACAGTTAAGTTTTTCACTTACCTCTTTTCTTGGGAGTGTCTTACACTTCTGCAGATTTGTGGAAAGTACACAGTACAGTAAAAAATAATAATTCTCCTGTGTTTAAGTGATATCCTTCCATTTATTCACATATCTTTTTTTTTTTTTTTCCCATATGTCCTACATATGCTCAAAATTATGAACTGGGAGTCCTACAAGATGAGTACAACATACCTGAAGATGAAACACATGTTCTCAATGACTGTATTTTACACATCCAGTTAAACAAAATTACACCAATGGCAGTTTCTTTAGCTGAACTTTCATGCAATTAAAAAGGCTGACTGATTTGTTAGTATCACACAGGTAATGCCATAAACAGTGCAGTATATCATCCTGTGGAGAATACAGTATCTCTTTTTAGCTAACAAGTCTGGATGCACACCTACCAGACAAATGACAAGCAAGAATAGTCAATGCTTATTTCTTGGGCAAAGTAGAGCTGTTACAGTACTGCCTGAGGAGAAACATCAGTTTGCCAACATTGCCTGAAAAGCCCATGAAGGTGGAGAATAGAAGTTAGTAAGAAAGTAAGAAATTTCAAAAAGTCAAAATAGAAAGCATGACAAGAGGGAAGAGATAGGATGCTAACCTATCCTGGGGAGTGGTGAGATCTGTTAAATCAGATGAACATGCAGAAGTTAGAAAGGTCAGATAAACTGGAAGGAACTTCTTGATCAGGAAATATATCTTGCCACATACAGAAGAATGCAGTGCATCGGCACATCTCATCTTTGATACCAAAATACTTCTGAACAGTAAAGAAAACAAGGCAGAGTACTACTGCATACAGGCCTTGCTTTGTCAGAAACTGCATTTATGCAGGCAAGTGAATACTGATGGCTCTTACCACTACTACAACATAAGTTACACCTACCTCTTCCGACTGGGAAATTAAGCCATATCAGGAATGTTCCCATAGTCAGAATAGGGGGATTTAACTTCAGGGCACCATAATGAAAAAGCACTAGGTTAATGAAAAAGGCCAATTTCCTAAAACAAAACAGAAGATCGGCCCAAAAGTGGCCAAGGACTGCTAGACAGAGCAGTAGTGATCCCAGGCAGAAGTACCAGAGGACTGAAGTTCGCCATGCCTGGAACCAAATTTTGGTGAGTTTCTCAATGTAGAGTTTGTTCAGATCTCTCTTCTGAACAGATCTGCAGAGCAGAAACAGCAGAATGTTGCACTTGCCTTCACTGTGACTTGTCAGATATTTCTAGAGATATTTTCTCCCCAGTATATGCAGATCTGAAAGGAAGTCTTTTCATGTCTGAAATAATTGTAACTTCTAACAGTAAATCATATTACTAATTAAAATTACCTCAAGCACTGAAATGAGAAAAACTGTTTTAAATGCCTAGAAGTGAAGAAAAAATGAGACTGGTTCGGAAAAAAAATCCTGCAACTCCCTATATATTTCAACACAATGTATAATTATGCCTGTAAAATTTTATTTCTTTTGAGGCACAGGCATGCAGCTTATTTTCCTGCTAGTGTTTACCAGCTACAATTTTGTCTTTTCTTTTAATCTCAAGATGTTATCATTCCACAGCAAATACACTTCAGAAAACTGCTGGGTCTACCCTTTAAAGAAGCTTTTGAGTCCTTTAATTATCCAAAGAAAAATTCAATAAATGCTTGTTTAGCCAATTGACTACAGGTTTATATTCCAGCACTATCAGATAATGCTGAAATAATGCATAAAAATGACATCCATAACTTCCATTGATACCATGAATTCTGTTTAAGTACTTCATCAATCAAAAAATTAACTGTCTGCATACATTACACATTTTGTTTACATTAATGCGTAAACATCTGCAAAAAAACAGTGTAGGAAAACACCTGACCTTGGATGACTTTGTTTATTTATAATTAGCAATTTTCCAATATTAGTTTATGTATTTTCCTTAGTCCATTGGCCTTACTTGGATAGATTTTTCCATGCAAAATAAAGACCAGATAAGAGTTATCAAGAGATTATCAAGAGATATACATAACAGGAAAACATAGCAGCTTAGCACAAGAGTCATATTTGATTGTACATTCCTACGGAGAATAGGAATTCAATCTGCAGCATCCATTTTAAATTACATTCATCCAGGCAACATCAGGTAAAAACTCAGTGCCACCTTTTAACAGTGCTGGTCTAAGGATAAAGCCAAGAATGTGAGACAGAGGTAATATATGTTTCTAAAACTATCTAGCAAAATGGACATATAAACATGTTTATAGGGGAAGCAAAGTTTTGAAGACCTAAAGCTACCTGGAAGCCTTTTGTATACCTTAAACAGCAGACTAATCTCCTTGCTTTAAGCTAGGCCAAGTTGTTTCACTTCCTGTTTTCTGGTAATAAATCCAACATACTGACAAAATCTGAGGTATCAAAAGAGATAAAGGGTTATGGAAATTGGCAGACAAAAAAGAGAAAAAAGATCAGGACTAGTGTCTCTAGTGCCTATCTAGGACTTTCAAGGAAGAAATTTTTAAGATAAAAACCAGCAATCTCAGAAGATCAACACTTGTAGCAGAACACTGACTTCTTGTTTAGAACTCTTAAGAGCCTTGAAGCTATTTGATTTGCTTTGAAGTCTGCATATTTACTCAAACTGTCATCAAAATCTGGCTTTTTATAAAAGCTGTTGAGTAGATTAGGTGTTAAGATATGGAAGTGCTGGAGCACAGAACTCCTGAAAGACAGCACCCAAGGGGGAAAAACAGTGTGATTTCATATTAGCTAGGATAGACAGACAAATGGGGTAACAAGGCTGGTGAAGGAAGAGTCTAGAACACAAGTCCTGTGAGGAATGGCTGAGGGATCTGAGGGTGTATAGCCTGGAGAAAAGGAGGCTCAGGGGTGACCTTATCACTCTCTGCCACTCTCTGAAAGGAGGCTGTAGGCAGGTGGGAGTCAGCCTCTTTTCCCAGGCAACCAGCAACAGGAAAAGGGGACACAGTCTTAATCTGCACCAGGGGAGGCTTAGGCTGGTTATCAGGAAGAAGATCTTCATAGAAAGGGTGATCAGCCACTGTTATGGGCTGCCCAGGGAAGTGGTGTCCCTGGAGGTGTTTAAGGAAAGACTGGATGTGGCACTGGCTGCCATGGTCTGGTTGACAAGGTGTTGTTAGGTCTCAAGTTGGACTCAATGATCTCAAAGATCTTTTCCAACCTGATTGATTCTGTGTGATTCTCTGAAATAGATTACTGAAGTGTGTTTAAACACTCAGCCATTACTTAATATATTTATATTTATATTTATATTTTATATTTATATTTATATTTTATATTTATATTTATATGGAAGTGGTCTGGGAGACTTAAGAGCTATGGCAAGCAGCGGCCAACAGCAGGAAATACTGACGAGTGGTAATCTTGGATCATTAAAGCAATGATCCAGTGAGAAATGCTCCTCTCTGGGTGCCATATATCGACAGGAGGCAAGAGGGAATGACCAGGGATATCTTCAAGTAGAACAGGTTGCACAGAGCCTCATCCACACTAATATTGAATATTCACAGAGATGGAGAACCTCTTCACACCCTGGGCAATCTATTGCTGTGTTCCATCATCCTCATTGTAAAAAATGCTTTCTTATATCCAATCTAAATTGATTGCTCTTCAGTTTTTAAGCTATTTCCTCTTCCATGGAAAAACTACCTCTCTAGCTTTCTTGTAGGCTCCCTTCAGGTACTGGGAAGCTGCTCCAAAGTATCCCCAGAGTCTTTTCTTCTCCAGGCTGAACAACCCTAACTTTCTCAGTCTCATTAGGAGACATGCTCCATCACTCCAGATCATCTTCATGGCTCTCCTCAGGACTTAATCCAAAAGGTCCATGCTGTCTTTTTGGGAACCCCAGAGCTGGATGCAGGTTCCAGGTGGGCTCTCCCCAGAGCAGAGCAGAGGGGCAGAATCCCCTCCCTCCCCTGCTGCCCACGCTGCTCTGGATGCAGCCCAGGACACGTTTGGCTCTCTGGGCTGGGAGTGCCCATGTCCAGCCTCTCACCCACCAGCAGCTCCAACCTGACTGATTGTCCTTCTCCCCAGGGCTGCTCTCCATCCGTTCATCCCCCAGCCTGGGTTGGTACTGGGGTTTGCCCCAACACAGTTGCAGGACTACAAGTGAGTTGCAGGCCATTTTAACTTAGCCTTGTTAAAACTCATGAGATTCCCCTGGAGTCTTCTTGGGCTTGTCCAATCCCATCTTTGGGTATGTCAATCACACCACTCAGCTTGGTGTCATCTGCAGATTTGTTGAGGGTTCACTTGATCCTGATGTCAGTGTCATTGATGAAGACATTAAATAGCACAGGCCCCTGTACAAACACCTGAGGGACACTGCTTGCCACTGATGTCCCCCCATGAGGACCCTGAGCTGTTAACTACCACACTCTGGATCTCACCACTCAACCAGTTCCTTACCCATTGATCTGTCTACCCATCTAATCCATCTCTCTCCAGTTTAGAGATGGCATCTGACTGCCGTGATTTTCAAAAATCATGGAGATTGCTGTATCAGCCAATTCCCTCTATGTTCCCCTCTTTGCCCACTCATACAGTGGTGAGGCTTTGTATTCCACAGCTGTTGCCTGCCTGGGTGGAGAGTTGATCCCTCCCAGCCAGTAGCAGATGACTGAGTTGAGTACTGGAAGCAAAGCCTCCAGTGGGTTTTTTTAGTGCTAGGAATATTAGCTTTATGGAGGAAGCATACAGTCATGCAGCAACAATAAAACATGAATAATTTATAAATAATAATTAATGTAAATCAGACATATATGTTTTACTAGGACAAGGAACAAAAAGCAGATGCAAAAAGGGGAAAATACAAAATGTGTGCAAAAAATACTTAAGGGAGATCAAAATTATTGCATTTTAAAATTATCAAAGCTCATAACTTAGCATGAAGCTAAAAGAATTAAACATACAGATAATAAGAGCATTCAAGATGATATTATAAGGAATAAGATCATTGAGAATCCTTACTGATTCAGGGTAAAAGCAATTAGGTAGCTCATAATAGCCCAGTAGAAGGTTTCAGCACAATCTCATCACAAAGATCAAGCCTACAGAATGCAATGTTAGTAACTTCTCCAAGGGAAATATATATAGTTAAAAAATGTATTGCATCACATTAACATTCTTAACACAGGATTTTCAACATCTTTGGACAACAAAACAATAAACATAGACTGATGAAAAATGAACTATTATCTTCTTTGATAAACATATCTTGAGAACTCTTAAATGCATTGCCAAATCACATTTTAAGCTCTCATACTAAGTAAGAAAGCAGAAGTGCCAGCAGATCTACCTAACATGGACCAAGGCTCTCTATCTATCCCCACTAATGAAATATGCCATCATTCTTACAGGAAAGTTAACCATAAAATTTGTGACAACTTCAAAATTTGGAAATGACTGCAACCTGGTTCTGGTGGCTGATAGACCTAAAAGTAGTTTCTCAGAAGTTACCACTGGTGAACCAATGACTGAACTAGAGGATCCAAGATCTGAGTTCTTCCAAAGAAAGAAAAGGCAAAATACGTACAGTAAGATTTCCTGTAATACTTCATCTTCCCGTTAACATAAAAGCTTTTCATCAGGCTGCACACTGGCCAGATTTCTGCATGATAGGCCAAATTTAATTCAGTTTTTTATTTATTTTTTCTTACACTTGTAATACATCAAGTCATTACGCAGCTGAGACACTGAACAGCATGACCTCCTTGTCAACCAAGTCTTCCCATCTTGCCATGTCAGTAAAAGAATATTAAAACAAGGATGTTCAAATTAGGATTTCATTTCTTATGGTGTAATCAAGGAGATAAGTATGGCTTCCTTCCAGCTGATTGTATTACCATTAAAGTTTATGAGAAATTATGAATGCCCTTGAGCTAAACATCCAATTAAAATAACATAAGCATGGCAAGATGTCTGTTACAATGTTTTCCGTAGAAGAAATCCTAATTATATCACTGTTATACTTTTCCACAGGGTTTACACTGTGCTTTCTGACTGGATAGTATGAAAATATAACATTAATTAATATGACTGTGTTCTTATAGCATCACTGAGAATTACACTTACATTAAAATAAAAAAAATCCAACCCATGCTCCACGGTGACAGGAGATCTAAGATTGAACAGTGACTCTTCATCCTCCCATTATCATAAAATATCCTTAACAAGATCCTTCATTGTTGCACCTCTGAATTAGAAAGTGTGGTTGATTAGTAAAAAGAAAAAGTCTTTCAGATAGACAGTGATAATTTGAAACCCATTTTATACTGCCTCATATCTTGTCATTGCTGAAAATATTAATGGTTTTAATGGAGATTTGAAGGCGTACGTTACCAAAAAAGTGGCAGTACCCTCCTATTTAAGTCATAGATTTGAAACTAATTTTTTTCCAGGCAGTAAAAGACCTGCACATTTACTGATTGTTTCTTCAGTAATAATGATATTTTACATTATAGATCACTGAAGTATCTTGGTCATTTAACTCATTAAGGAATTCATATTGTCTCTATGTCTCCTTTTACATTATGTCACTGTTTTCACACAGTAGTCTGTCACAGAACAATCAAATACATAGAAAGCATTTCTATCTTTACTATAGATTTTCAAATCAAACAAAGCAAAAAGAAAAACTCTAAAAGATAATCAATAGGGAGGTACAATGGAGTACAGAAAATAAATGTGATTTATATATTTGGAAAATTCTCAGTGAAAACAATTCAGAAAAAATATTAAAGACCTCAGATTTTACCAATCCAAATGACCTAAACAATTCAGAAATTATTTCTTTCATTTTTATTAAATTGTTGATTGGCTTGAGTAGTGCTTTGAATAGAGTACATGAGACATAAGAGAATAGGCAAAGAAGAGTAAAAATTTAAACAAAGGCAATAATCCATTTTATGTTCTCTTGTCTCTTACTGCAAAAGGTAATAATACCCTGAAGGAATGAAAACAGAACTATACATAGCTGAGGCTATTTCTGTAGGATAACATTACAAATTTTTTAATAGGATGAATATTAAGCAAATAAGTACTCTGTGAAGGTGGCCAATAGTTCTATTGCTTAACAATGGTGAAAACATGTATTAAGAGAAACTCTTTCTTACACCATTTTTGTTTATGATCAGGTTGAAATAACTTGGAAGACAGAGTTGCTTGAAACCCACCCAATGTGTTTATTACATGTACCTGCTTGCATGTGTCCCTACAGAGAGCTGCTACTACTGTTACAACTAAATCCTCTAAAAAGTAAAATTAGGCAGTCATAGAATCATACAGCGGTTTGGGTTGGAGGGGACCTTAAAGACCTTCTCGTTCTAAATTTCTGCCATGGGTAAGGACACTTTTCAATAGACTAGGTTGCTCAAAGGCTCATCCAGTCTGGCTCTGAACACTTCCAGGGATGATGCATGCACAGCATCATCCTGTTCTAGTGCCTCACCAACTTCTGAGTGAAGAACTTCTGTCTAATATCAAATCTAAATCTCTCCTCTTTTTTAGTTTAAAACCCTTCCCCCTTATCATATCATTATCTGTCCATATCATTATCTGCCCATACCATTATCTGCCCATTGTTTGCCCCTCTTTTTTAAGTCCCCTTTATGTACTGGAAAGTGAAATGATGTCTCCCTGGAGATTTCCCTTCCCCAGACTAACAACCGCAACTCCTTCATCCTGTAGTCATAAAATAGGAGCTCCAGTCATTGCATCAGTTTTGTGATCAGGACAGCTGAAGACTCCAGAGCTGGATGCAGTCACCAATGAGACACACAATGACAGAGTAGGGGGAGAATCACCTCCCTCAACCTGCTGCTGAGGTTGACAACACTTGTTTAGAATACTGAACGAAATGGGGAAAGCTTCAAAGAACTTTTCAGAGAGATGACAACAGAAATATGTTCATTTAAATTAACATTTTAAAAGTTCATTTAAATATGTGGCAACTAAATTAATTTTCTCGTATGGTGACTGAAGACAGGTAGAATGAAGGAATATATGCAGTAGTTAAGTCACAAAGATATTGACACAAGTTTTAGGAAGATGGGTTGAAGTATCAAGTGTATGTGCCTCAAAACCAGGTAGCCTTTGCCTTCTGAAAGCTGTATACTAAAATGTGCAAATGTCCTCACTCGTTTATGAGGTTAATTAATCTTATCAAAAAGGAAGAAAGAATAATGTATTGGGACTTCCTCCTAGTAAGCCAAAATGCACTAAAACTAGAAATTACAGATGTAATCATTAGTGTTCATACCACTGCTGTGAATATGCTGATCTGATCAGTTGTTTCCTGAATTTCAGCAAATAACAATAGTTATTTGTTATCTATAACAATAGAAGAATCAGCTATCTTTAATTTGGAAATTAAATTTGGTCTTTTTCTCTTTAGTGTCAGCTGGGTTCTTTCATGTTTAAACCATCTATCAATGGTGGCATTCAGAGGATGATGGTCAATGGCTCCATGTCATGATGGAGATTAGTGACAAGTGGAGTCCCTCACTCGGAACAGTGTTGTTTAATGTCTTCATCAATGGCACAGACATCAGGATCAAGAGAACCCTCAGCAAGTCTGCAAGTGACACCAAGTTGAGTGGTGTAGTTGAGTTGACACACCTGATGGACAGGATGTCATCCAGAGGGACTAGGACAAGCTTGAGACTTGGGCCCATGGGAACCTCATGAGGTTTAGCAAAGGTCAAAGGCAAGTCTGAAAATTAAAGTTAGGAAACACAGAGTCCTTTAGAAAAATACTACATTATTGTATTCTACAAGTATAAAATAAAATTCAATTTTCATTCTCCATAAACAAGATGACCACCCATAGCATAACATGCCTTTGGAATAAATGACTCTATCACATTTTCAATCCTGTCAACACTCCCTTTCACTCACTGAAGTTTTTCCTCAGATATTCTACATGATTTTATGTCATGAAAGTGCCAAGTAATTCTTTTGAGATTAATTTCCAATTAAATACAATGTTAATTTTCATTAATCAATGGATTAATTAATTCATGTCTGTACCGCAGACTTGAAGGGGGCTTCTATGACCAAATTTTCTCACCTATATTGAGCAGGTTGAACAAAAAAATTGTGTCTGTCTTCATAAACACTTTTTCTCTTATAAAAATTCAAAAACATTGATACACTGAAAGAATTAAGCCTGACAATCCCCAGTTTCTAAGGGTAGGAAATTTCAATGCTTCTATTCTTCACTAAATTCTGCATGTAATCTTCTGTTCCTTGACAAAAACCCAAAAATTAAAAGCTAGTACCCATTACTACATCCATCTTACAGAAAGAATTGCTCTTATCCAAATTTGCACTTTACAATAAAGTTAAGGATCAAAGGTATGGAACATGGCAACCTAGAACTGGAAGATTAGAAGTTCAAAGCACAGGGCCCCGAGCCTGGGTCAGACATAGTCAGGTAGGGCCATTTTGACTCCTGCTGCTACTATTAATTAAATTAAATATGAAATCCTCTGCATGTGCTTAATTTTTGAATTAATGAAGGCAAATTAGAAAAAACCCTTTCAGTTTGGTTTGAATTGTGGATGATCAGAAAGGAGTGTAGGAATGAAAATTTCAATTTTGAGCTCCAGAAAGTGAATGCTCTAAACCCTGCATATCTTCTCTCCCTGTTCCTGTTGGATCTTGTGATCACTCCCACTGTATTTTCTGCTTGATGCCCAGGCCAATGCTCATCTGCAGTCGCAGTGCCTACTTTGTCATTCTCTTCCTATCTGCAATCTCATGTGATTTTTCTTCTCCTCCCCAGTCCCTTCCACTTCACACCCTCAAGTCACTGCACTGAAGTAATGAGTAAAGTTACCCCAAGGATAAAGGTGAAGCAATTTGTCTGTTAGGAGACATTTCTGTTTTCAGATCAGCAATATAGTTCCCCTAATCTTGTTCCTCAAAGGACAACGATATTTTTTATAAAATTTAAATAAATCTGTTCATGGCATAGAAAATTTTAGATCTGATGGTTCAAATCTAGCAGAAATATAAGCAAAGAAAATAAAGCCTTTTCACAGGAAGATTTATGCACACATAATTAACAGCAACACAATTAGTTCAGGCTATACTATAATTGCATATGTCTGTGAAACAGCAGAGCAACCTTGGGCTTCTTATAGAGAATAAAATTTTCTTTCTGCTCACTAAAGGAAAAGACAAATCTCTGATCAGAAGTCTAAGCATGATGACAAAGGCATTCTGTTTACCAAAATTTCCCAGCAATTTTGTCACTGTAAACTCCTCAGAGTTTGTTACTAGTTTAGTAGCTGTTCTAGTACTAATTAAATTGTGCATAGCTTTTAAAATATGTTACTTAACTTCAAAAAAATTGCTTAAGATTTAAAATACAGAATTTTTTCATACATTTTCCTTATTTTACTCATGCTCCTGCCTTTTTACCTAATTTTCTATTACCTTTAAACTGCAGTCATAAGATGTTTTTTACCCCATTAAGAGAAAAAATATTCCCTGATATCATCCAAAATTTGGATCACTCTAATGTTCATTTCACATCAGAGAGTTACATAGTTTAGATAGGAAAACACATAATTTATTTCTATTAGAAATTTCTAATTTCTCTGTTAGAAAAGTAAGATAATAAGACATTTTCCTGCAGATAACAGTTAACTTAAAAATTTAGTTGTCCTTAGGTTTGGCCAGACATATTCTGAGAGGAACCCTCTGGGTACCAGCTGTGTTCCTAAGTATCCAAAAATGCATTGGGTACTTCAGGCACTATGAGCACGAGATAGAAAAGCTCATGGATTTTTCTTGCAATGTATAATCACAGATTTGAACTATGATGAAAATGTAGAAAACCCTGTAATCTGACAATTGAGGAAAGCAAGATCGAAAACAGCTTTACTGGATTATGGACTTATTCTCTCTGGATAAGTTTAAGTCCTGAAAGGCAAAAAAACTCCAAGAAAGGGAGCAGGCTTGGTCAATATAGTGTTGCTGTGCAAATATATGCAAAACTTGTAAGGAAAAGAAATGCAATAAAAAAATTCTTTCACAAAACTAATTCCTACATACTATTTTTTTCAGAAGGCATGCTTATGCAGATGATGACTGTTCCTATGATCTTCAGGCATGATGTGAGACAGGGGCTTGCACTATAGAACAGCAGCACCCCAAACTTTCTGTGGAAGGAATCCAAGTTAGACTTGCAGGCTCAGCAGTGTTTGTATTGCATTTGTAGCCTTCTACTCCTGTAAGTGAAATCTTCGCTGATAAAAGTAAATTCATCATTACTTACACTAGTAAAGTGCTTTGCACAGATGTTCAAGAGCTATGAAAAAAATTATGAGTCAAGCTGATTTTATACTTGGTTGTATTTTCTTTTAAAACAGATGGGTTTCTTTTTATGGCTTGTAAAGCCAATTTTTATATATATTTTAATTATCTCTATCCCATCTGTGCAGTTTAATTACTGATTTATTTCCCTTTTTAGTAAGATATCCATCCATACATATTTAATTCCTGTCTATATTGAGGAATGCAAGTACCTTTGTTTTCCTCATAAAACTGGTGATACATCTTTTAAAGACAGCAGAGTTAGGACATGTCACAAATAACTAAACAAACTGAAGAGTGAGAACTGTAACTGCAGTTCCCTTTACTAGCCTCTGTATTTTATCAGCTAATTGTAAAACTCAGTTTTGTTGATGAGATAAAATAGTATATATACACATTAATATTTAGACAATAAATCAATATCTGATTCAACCTTACTTTGCATAAAACTTGCCAAGAAATGCATTACAATTGTCTTTGCATATTTACAAACTCTATCTCAGGGTCTTTGAAAAAATTTGTCACTTTTTAATATAAACACTACAATAGTAGCAATATTCCCAGTTCCAACATAGATAGACTCATTCTGATTTTTATGTAATTCTGCAGATACAGAGAAAGTGGCAGCACTTTCCTTTGAGAATGTATCTTTTTTTAGTAATGCCATAAATCCTAAAGTGGGTCCTGCTATGAACATTCCAAGATTTTAACACAACCCTGTCTAAATTACACAGGTACTTCAACAGTCATCAGTAAACATAGCAACAGTAAAGAAATAGTACAATGGATTCAGTTCACAATTCACAGTTGGAAAGTTACCTATATGAATATATATAAAATTTAGGAAAATCGTATAGTTAACTCTTTAGAGAGTTAAGTGCTCACCGAGATTAGTAAAACTGCTTTATCAGATTAATTTTTTAAATTTTTTAATCCTATCTTTTCTACGTAAGTAAGCTGTTTCCAACTAAATGGAGTATAAAACCTCATAATCACTTATTACCATGCTCACAAATCATATCTTTCTCCAAGAACAATTGTTGAGAAATAACTACAATTAAATACTAGCATTCCTAATCTAAGCACAACAATGTACAAAGCTGCAGCCAAGCATTAACATTGCCACAAACTAATGTGTGTATCAATCCAGGTTCTGAAAGTCCTTCAAGCCTGTGTGTACCTTTTTAACTGGCTGATACAAAAGGAACTGAATTGTATTCAGAAAAGGGCATTTTTACAATTGACCAAGTAAAACCCAAAAGAAAGCAAAAGCCATGCCACCATTCTTTGTAAACAGCAGCTGGATTTAATTCATATCAGAGCTGTTGTGAAAGATTAGAACTCATAAGCCACCTTATGACAGCTGAAGTGTTTAGTGACAGAAACAACTTGAGAAGATCCTTCTGGAGGAACTGACAGATTCACAGGCTGAACTGCAATACTGACCAAGAATACAGGGTTTATTGTAATTAAATTATTATCTTTTCCACTGTGATTATCACCAAGGAAAAAGCGCAAGCATGTTGATTGTTGTACTGCATTGGTTTTATGTGGCACGATTTTGGTAGTGGAGGGACTACATGGGTGGTTTTTTGTGAGAGGACGCCAGAAGCTTCCCACCATGTCAGACAGAGCTGGTGCCAACCAGCTGCAAGACAAGGCTGAGCCCATCAACATCGGTTGCAATGCCTCTGGGATAAAATCTAAGAACTGCAGCCAGAGGAAAGGAATGAGAACATGTGAGAGAAACAGCCCTGCAGACACCAAGGTGAGTGAAGAAGGAGGAGAAGAAGGGGGTGCAGATGCTGGAGATGAGCACTTCCCCGGCAGGCTGTGGGGAAGACCACGGTGAGCCAGGCTGTGCTCCTGCAGCCCATGGAGGACCCCAAGTCACGGACGTGCCCAGCAGAGACTGTGACCCCATGGGAAGCCCATACTGGAACAGGCTCCTGGGAGGGCATGTGGACCCAGGGAGAGAGGAACCCACACACATGTAGGCTTGCTGGCAAGACTCGTGACCCTATGGGTGACCCACACCAGAGCAGCCTGTATCTGAAGGAGAGCAGCCCCTGGGAGGGGGCCATGCTGGAGCAGTTACTCAAGAACTGCAACCCGTGGGAAGGACTTATTGTGGAGAAATTCATGGAGAGTTGTCTCCTGTAGGAGGGACCCCACACTGGAGCAGGGAAGAGCGCTTCCCCTGAGGAGGAAAGAGAGATAGTGTCAACATGTGATGAATTGACCACAATCCCCATTTTCTGTCCCGCTGCATCACAGTGTGGCAAGATGTAGGGAATTCAGGAGTGAAGTTGAGCCTGCAAAGAATGGAGGGGTTGGGGGCATGATTTAAAAAAAAATTTTGGATTTATATTTCTCATTATTCTGACCAGATTTGATTGGTAAGAAATTAAACTAATGTCCCTGAATGGACACTTTTGTCCATGACACTTTTGTAACATGTCAGTGATCCCTCCCTGCACCTCTGCTGATCCAGGAACCTTTAGTCATATTTTCTCTATCTGAGAAGAGAAAATGTCAGGGTCTAGCTGAGGGGAGGGATAGAGAAGCTTTGGTGGCCACCTGGCATCTAGCCAGGGTCAACCCACCACCTTTACTAGAACTTTATTTCAGATTAAGAACACACTTTCATACCAGTTATCATACAGCATTACAAAGACTTCCAAAAATAAAAAGATTTACCAAGCAAGTTTACCTAATTTGGCCCTGTTAAGTCATTTTAAGACCTTACTGGAGCAGCTAGCTCAGGTTGCTATATTTCAGTTACTCTCCTTACTTTAGCAGTTACGAATCAATACTGAAGCAAGTGTGATTGATTGAGACCTCAAGCACCTCTGTAGCTCCTGGTCCCACAGCTCCCTTCAATTACTGTTATGCTGTCAGCATCCTGTGGTTTTTAGGGCTCCCTTTCACACGTTGACCTGAGCTGCCTGACACTAGTTTAACTGATCATTTAACTTGAATAAAGCATTTTTGTACATAAAATCTGTAAAAGGCAAGACCAGTTAGAGTCCTCTTTCATTACCCAGAGTAATGGGATGAAAGAGGATTCCTGCAACAAAAGGATAAAGTATATCACACAGGATTAGACAGCAGTGGGAATGGGTGTGTGTGCATATGCAGTGGTGCTGTGCAGGTGTGCTTCTGCATGGGCCTCTGTGCTGATGGCTGATACAAGCACCACATTTCCTTGGAGCAGCTGTTCCACTTCACCTGGAAGCCACAGGGACAGATCTGCGAAGGCACTGGAGCAAGTACACGTTGCCTGCCCTGAGCTAGCTTGGCAGAGGATCAGCTCTGCCCTGCTCTGTGCCCTAATGAGTTTGCAGATGAGTAATTCAGTCTTGATTAGCTAAAGTGAGAGCACTGCCAAAGGGCTGGAGCACTGAGAAGACTCTAAACCAGCTCTTAACCTGCACCACCTATCACTGTTGTGTCTCCTGTTGTTTGCAAAATCACCATTCATTGCACTGACCATTTCAAATCTGATTTCCAAAGGACTTATTTTTTCTAAAAAGTTCTTATTCCACTTATTTTAGTGCTAAAGCCATATGTTTTGCTTTTCTTTCTGAGACATTTTAGCTATTTAAGCAATATGGTTGGGTTTTCTGTGTTACCTAATGTAAAAGGATACTAAAGTTCTTATTTCCCTAGATAAGTTCTTCTTTTCCTAGGTCTTCTAGACCTAAACAAAAGATCACAGCTCTCCTTACTTAAATAGCAATAAAACATGATCCTCTTTGGTGAGATACATTAGAAACCTTGATATTGAAGTAAAAAAAAAAAAAGAAAGCAAGATACCAAGCAAAGACAAATACATAACTGATGAAGTATAGAACTTTGCAGAAAACAAAGCCTTTCAAAGACACTCAACAAGACAGGTCTCACTGACAGACAAACAGATATATAGTAAATTCCAGCATGAAAAAAACAAATGAGAGCATTTAGAAAACCAGTATTTTTAACTTAATAATTTCTCAAAATAAGAAACCGAATTATTTAGGCGACCACCCTGGTCTCCAGTGATACAATTTAAGAAATATTCAGATATAAGCAACATTGCCTACCGCCATTGCTGCAGAGTTGTGATGTCTCACTGCAGACAGGGCAAAGTACAATGTACAATGGTAAGCCACTTACAAGAGCAAGTACCGGAAAAACAGGAGCTGCACAAGGTGACTGAATAAAATTGTTCCAGATCTGAGACTGTTTCAGTAACTAATCACAAAGAAGCACAGATTTTACAATGATATTCTGATAAACCAAATATTCAACACCTTTTTTCAACCCCTAAATCAGAAAATCAAATATGCCCTATATAGCCCACACAGAGAGTAACCTGGACTTACTTTCAGCTAAAGGTGGGATTTTCAAATGATGCACATGAAGCTAAAATATATTACAAAGACACACACTAAGTTTACACCAGGAGCTAATTTTTTAAGATAATGTCAAGCAGCCTGAAGTTAATCTGACACTTTCACGGACTATTACATAGAAACAGGGACTTCTCGCATTCTTTCCCTACCTCAAGTCAGAACTTTACGCAATTTCTTGAATTCTCCAACTACTATAGCTAGATTAAAGGTAAAACTTCCAAGAGAGAAAGTTAGAAACCAGGAGGAGCATTCAAGTATGCATAAAATGATGAAATTAAATAATAAATAAGGAAAGAGGAAATAAATGTTTGGGAATTTTTTTTTTTTGGTGCCAGAAAATAAAGCTATTCAAAAAATTTTAAAGTGTTCCAGTCAGACTAGAAGACAAATATGACAAGATCTAATTAAGATAAAACTTTAACATAATATCTTGAAATGTGATGTTAAAGCTAGCTATGAATCTCATCATAGGTCATCACTTCCCTTGACCACTACTTCCCCCTTAGCCTTTTCTTGGGGTGTCTACAGTAACTGAGCTGCCATTTAGACACCCATTCCTTCTTTCACTTGTCAAAAACATGTTAAAAGAAAATCGCAATTTAAGACATTGTTAAATTGAAGAGGGATTACTCTTGTGTGCAAGACCAGAATTAGTTTGATTTCCTTTGTAGACTCTGATAACCTTAAGGAGCGACACCAGAGCTGGCAATCTTCTGAAATGGTTGTCCAACATACAATATAAACAACTGTCAATGCTGTAACATACAGTTAAGCCCATGCTCACACACATCATCCACGTTTATAAATCTATCCTTAAACTACTGATTCCTTGAAAGAATATATCAGATAAATAATGCAGGAAGTGTAAATTACTGATTTCTTTTATTATGAAGATTGATGGATAAACTTATAAAACTAAGCACTCCAGCACTTTAAAGGAAATACGCTTATCATGATCACAGATTGTGCTAACTTGAACACAACCACACACACACACACACACACAAAAGCTCAAGAAGACTGACTGATAAAAAGAGCTAAATTTTAAGCAAAACAAAGCCAGCCATTTCAGTCAGACATCTTCAGATAGTATTAGATTATTAGATATTATAGTTAAAACATGGTGTTGTATTTCACTTAGTGAATAAAACTAACAATATTACTGATAAACCAGGTTTATTATGAAACTATTTTGCCATAACTTTGTGGCAGCTGTTATCTCTAATCTGATCAAACCATGATTTCATCATCATATTTTTTCACCTTCTTATGCCTTTCCCCAGCTTTTGCTTCTCAGATGCAAAACACTGTAAGAAATAAAACCCCAAACCACTAAACTCTTTTGTGCAAACTGAATTTTCTTTTCAGCTAAAAGATGGCAGAGAGCAACTAATAGTCCTCTAACAATATAGCAATCATTATTATTGTATTGCAAATGTAAATTGAAATACAGCAATCTTGTAGATTGTATTCACAATTGTTCTTTAATATCATTATCTACAAGCAAAATAATGCAATGTATTTTGCAAAACTGTTTTCCTTGTGTTCTGCAGTCTTGTCTCCCACAAAAAGCTTTTTTTTTAAAAGCAAAAATTGAAATGCATTTGCATTTTAATGACATTTCCAACTAATTGCATTGTTAATAAAAAAAATTGTAATGCTGACACAAGACTGGATTTCATGTGCTATATTGAAAAACTGATGTAAGGAATTATGCTGAAAATGAATATTAGTTATATCTGCATTAAGTGTCAGAGTTTCCTATCTTCACTAAAGGATAAGGATTATCTTCAAAAAGGATAAGGATCTTCACTAAAGGAAAGGAAGAAATTGCTGGTTTCAGATTTGAAGATCCTATATCACATTTCCAGATCCATGCAGAAGAGTATCTCATGCTATGTTTTAATATTGAGATATATGTAATGGAGTTACTTAATCTAACATAAATTATACTTCAAGCCCTAAAAAAAGCAAAAACAAAACACAGCACAATAAACATCTGGTTTTAATCCAGCCAAGGACAGTGGGTTGTGCATATTCACAAAATCTCATAAGGAAACATGAGGGGCTTGGTGCTCTCAAATCATAAAATCATTCAAGAACCACCTAAGAAAACTGCTATGTTGGTCTTACGTCTTCAGAGCCAGACACTGTATTTTCCTCTGTTAAATAGTGAAAATTTATGCAGCAGAAGCACTGGGGATGAAACCATAACCCACTCTACCTAAATGATTTTGCAGAGTCTGAGCCCTTTCTGCAACAAAAGGGTCCCACTTATGTGTGAGCAACCACAGGCACACAGAAAACTGTGTTCTATTACCTTCTTATCTTATTTGCTTCTATTATGAAACTGTAATAGTAGAGTTACTGTGCTTCAATTAGTCACCTTGATATATGTGGTGAAAGGGAAGAAAAGGAGAGGTAATACTTTTTGTTCTTTTTCTGATTACAACAATATTTCTTGTGCCATCTGACTAAAAGAAAGGTATCATAAGTTATCTGACTTTTCTCTTGAAACTCAAACTCCAGTTTTCAGACAAAACAGTTTCTAAATGGAACATAGGTAGTTAAAGGACAATCCAATTAAAAGAGAAAGGGAATCAGGGGAAAAATCATACGTATGGACACCTTATGTCCACTAACAAGTCACAGTTATATTCATGCTGGAGAGGGAGCTTGTTCAGCTTCTCTGGTTAGTTTACTGTACTAACTTGGCTCTCTCATGCCATCAAAATGTGTCACTGAAGTAACCTAACTATGGGCAAATATATTTTTCAGTATATTTCAAAATCATTTCCAGAGTTCACAGTGCAGAAATACTGTTTGGAATAGTTCCCATTATCACTCATGTCTCCAACTGCGTTAAAAAAAGCCACTCTGTAAAATACTAGCTCACCCCAGCAGTGAGTATCACTTACTGGACTGCCATCCTTAGGTAAGGTAAGGGGCTAATGGCTCTCCACTACAGCTTCTGAAATGAAAACAGCTCTTTTAATACTAAAAATACAGAATGCATAAAACTGAACCCATCATGAGCATATCTATTTTAGGTGTCACATTCTATTAGAGATCACAAGGTTTTTTCCCACACAGAGTACAATAAAAAGTATTTTCCTGAGAAAATGAGAATATCTATGGAATTTATGTGAATTTGTATTTCCATTACATATAGGCACATACTGTTTAACTGTTTCAGTACTGTAAATAACATTATTTTTTTCCAACAACATTTCCAGCAGGAAAAGACACATAAACAATCTGTGCCTCCCAAAAGGTTTATAGTCATCTACCTCCTGTTTTTCTCAGCCTACAGGATTCTGACATTGAGAGTAACAAAGGAAATTCTGAAAAAAAACATAAATTTAATTGTGTAACACTAACTTCTACTCCAATATGCCAAAGACATATAAAGGAAAAACATCTTTAATGATTCTGCAAGCGGAAAAGAAAAAACCAAAAAAACATCATCACATCGCATTTACAAGTGGAAGGAGAATACCTCAGGTTTTCTTTTGAACCTCCTAACACAAATCATCAGCTTTGAGTTAACTTTCTCTGCAGTCACTCTCCGGCATGTCAGACTTGTCTGACAACCATGGTTAAGAATTAATAACCTCAAGTTTCTTTAGGGAACACCTCAAAGTACAGAATGCTGACCAAAATATGAAACCTTGCTGCTACACAAACACATTTTATCACGCTCCCTACTGGTCCCCCGCTTCTTTCATAGAGATCAGTCATGTCTTTAATTTGCTTTAGGCAGAGATCTGATGGTAAAACCTTTCTGGCTTCACAGAAATGTATTACTGCAAAATCCGTTATTAGAAATTATTTAATGGGTGTCTTGGGGGCATGGGGTTATGAGTGTGTGCTTGTCTGTTTTAGAACAGAAAACAATGTCTTCACATTTTTGAAAACTACATATATTTGTGCCAGAAATGGACTGACATAAGGCTTGCAAAAATACTGATCTTCTGCATCGTAGCTGAAATACTCATTAAGCAGAGAGCAAGAGCAGATAAGCAAAAATGAAAGAAATCCCTGTTCCATGATTCACTGCAGTTTGAGGAACACCCATAAATTTCCTTACATCACCACAAATCTACTGGTGACACTCAACACTGGTCATTTTCTGTTATGATGACAAAACTGAAGGACAAAGCAAAAAGGGACTGAAAAGAGATTTAGGTCGCCAAAGTATCCCTGAAACTGGTTTCAAAGCTTATGCTAATGATTGCATATAAGGCAATATTAGCAGGCACTCATGCCAGCCTTGTTATGTTTCATAGAGCAGTGCCAACTGCAACAAGATATTTAAAAATAACATCAGCAGCAACAGGCACTGTGAGCAAATACAGATACACCTCTAGATGCATCATGATACTGTTTTGCCATCACTGCACTGGCTCCTAAAGATCTGAAAAGTTCAAGCTCATGTAAGGTTTTCTCCTAAATTCAAGCTACCTCCAGGAATGTGAGATGACTGGGTTTGTTTCCTTTCCCTGTCTTTCCCTGCTCCTCTCTTCCCCTTGTGCAGTGGGTCTTTTTCTTTCTTGCTTTTTGTCTGGAAGTGAGAGGACAATGTTATTCACAGAAGATTAAAGCACAGCTCAGGTCAAAAAAGTTCCTCCCTCAATGTCCAAGATTTTCCAAAAGAACACTAAGAGCAGTTTTTCTCATTAAAAACAAAACAAAAAAGCTCTTTGAAGTTAAGAAAAAAATACAGAGGGCAGTAAAAATTTCAAATCTTCCTTTAAAATTTTTGTTTCAAATACTTCAGCACTTATTCTCATTTCTGTATTTTAATGAAGTAATGGAAAGGTTTAAGAAGCAATTATTTGACAGATGCAAGTATCTGAAAACCCAAATCCTGTATGACTGCTTAGTACTTTTCAGCAAGAGGCTGACACTTACACAATTGAGTTTCTGAGCTCATTTAGTTTACCAGAATTAAAGCACTTGGAAAAAATAATTAGACATTTGCAATGTATTAAGAAAAGTGTTGTTTAAATCCACAAGAAATCTGTCAGTTATCACCAAAAATTAATTGTACTTGTCTAAAATAGGAGAAAGCTCTACAGTGGTTTGTAACAACAACAATCAGTGAACCTGGAAATATGTTTCAAGGCATTCAGAAGAATTCCTTAACTCCTTCCCAGAAAACAGAGTAAGAGATAAAGAAATGCAGACTCTCCTTGACTTTGTGAGATAAGTGACAGGCGTTTTGTTTTTAGAATATAGCTGGGCCTCTTATCTCTTCCTTTTTTAAACTTTGCATCCGCCTTTAAACTATGAAATGCAAATTTTTTAGATTCTTTCAGTGTGTAGACAATATAGACATTCTAAACAGAGGAGCAACAAAATCTCTGTACATAAAACAGTATATTTAATCTGTTAGTACCTACACATTTCTCTTAAAATTTTGACACATCATTAGTTGAATCTAAATAGCTTTAACATGTACTCTCTTCATTGCATACAATGCCATTAAGAAAAATTATACCAAACAATATTAAGCAGCTAATAAAAGTCTTTAGTTCTACACAATTTACCTTTATTAATCAAATCTGAATCTCATCAAGGGATGCAAACGAATCCAGCTGACAGTTTTTATTTTCCATGTCACAGTTCTGATTAATTTTAACTACATTCTTCACTTTAAACTCCAATGAGTTTTTCTTCCAAAAATTAAAACTAATATTGGACTGTTGAACAGAAAGATGTTAACGTGGTTCCCAATAGGACAAATTTACAGAATCATGTTATTGAAGAAGTGTAAGCCGTGAAAAAGGAGCAAACAGGGACTGAGAGCTGCCAATGCATGAACTTGCAAAGTCCCTCAGAAACAGCCCACAAAACAAGCTATGCTCAAGACATTTTGTTGATGTTATCAAACTTTGAAATGAGTTAGAAATGAGGATGTTGCAGGCAACATGACTGCCTATTGTCATTCCAAAACACCAAACATGACAATCTTTCCATGGGCATGCAAGAGGAAATGACCAGCAATATATGAGAAAGATATCTGACAACTGCAAAACAGCTGCCTGAGTCTACAACAAACATGATAGAATCTAATACAGAAAATACTTCATAAGGTTACTGATTTTAAAAAAATAAGGTCTTATAAAACTACTAATGGAAGCCCTTAAAAATTCAAATTAAAATCTTTTCTCATTGCCTGAGCAAAAGCTTCTCCCTCTCTGTAGCCCCCTTAAGTACAGGATCAACCTTCAGGGTTACATGAAATGCTGAGAACATTGAGCTACTCTCAAGCACAGTAATCTCTCACTTTTTGCTGCAGACCCATCATAAAATATCAAGACTGTAACAACAAGAATATATGGAATGGTCACAACCTGTGAGAAGATCAAATGCAGAGGAACTGCAACCATGAAACCTCCAAGGCAAACAAAGTTTCTTCTGTTTGGATATAACTGACTGAGGCCAGCAGCCAAAATAAGCAAATAGTCTATGCTTTTACAGTAAATTACGTAATTTTGCATTTGTAGATCCCCTTACCAGATGACATCATATTTTTGAATTAATGCTTGAGAATTCTGGCTGAAATCTACTATTGTGAGCTTACTGTCAAAAAGTCTAGCTGTCCTGAAGTCTAGCTGCCCTGAAATCTTACACTGTGTTTTACAATGTATCAGAAAATGCAGAGGCCGCTATAAAATGGTAAATAGAGTCATATAAAGGCTCATTTTAATCAGAAAGTTAAGTACTCAGGTATATGCTACCTAGGAAATAAAAACAAATAAACCATCATAAGCACAGTGCTTACTGCATATGTTAGTGGGGAGATGACAGAAAAAAAAACCTGCTTCTTAAAAAATAAACAGCAGTATAATTACAAAAAAATGGGACTATACTAATGAAATGCATGGAATATATTCATCAGATAATATCTCACTAGGAAAGTGTGAATCAAAAGATAACCTTCAGTCATCAAATGAGCAGACTACCAGGAATCACACAAAGTGATCACAAGAACAAACTCTAACAAGAACAGGAGCTGCTAAAAGGTTCACTTTAAAAGAGGATTTTTTAATTAAGTGCTTGTGCAAGACGTGATACCAGAAGAATAATTTCTGTTCCTAAGTGCACTACATACAGTATTCACTGGGAGTCACAGAAATTAAACATAATGTAAACTCTCACAAGTGGCTGTAAACTGGTGACTGAATTCAGAAAACAGCATAATATGGGATTATTTGTGTCTACATGTTTAGGAAGATACAATTCACTCAATCAAAAAGTATATTTTATAAGTTTTTGCTTTTGACTTGACTTAAAAATGGAGGTGGAGAACACTAAAACTTCTGAGAGCTTAAAATGAGAAAAGATTGGAAGAACTGAACAAGTAATGATTACAAAACACGATGAGACAAAGAAATAAAGCATTAAGGAAAAGGTAGTAAGAGCATATGATACTACTTAGCCAGATTAATATTTATTGCAGGTTGTGCAAACATCTTTGAAAAATATAAATCCATACATAATACCGTAAAGAAGATATTAAGGTCTTAAGCTCATATACAAGAAAGTCTCCACAAAAAATCCAAGGACAGCAAAATAAACAGGCTCATAAAAGACATTCTGGAAAGGGGTGAAAGTACTGGAAAATTATTCAGCTTATTTCAATTTCTAAGGCAGTTTGCAAGATTGAAGGCAAATCTGTCATTCTTGGTTACACTGTTTATAAACAGAACAAGAATATTTAGGACAACATCTGCCTGAATTTACCACCAAATGTTTTTTCTAGCCCCAGTTTGTATATAAATCTCCTTAGGTTCAAAAATTAAGATAAGTGACCTCTTCCAGATCTAACTTTCAACGGTGTCAGTATCCAACAAGTACAAAAGCGTAAATGTATTTTGGCACAAGCTTCAAAGTATTTTGTTTCTTTTTCAGAATCTGTGTCAAATCAATAAACAAATATTGCATTCCGTCTCCTCGATTCTTACTTTACTTTTCCGCACTGATTACTTTTCAGTCCTATTAAAAACCATCACCAGTTTGACCAGTTTGACTCTTTCATCCAGATTTGCTTCAATGCAATCTAATCTTTGTGTAATCTTTCTCTGTGTTGGTTAGATTTCAGACTCTAAAAGACTAGGCTATATTCTAGCATTTTATCTTCCTAACCTTTAGACCTTACCACACTGTTTCAGTCTACCAAAAGTGCTTGACTGTAACAGCACAGCTAGTGTACTAAGAAGGCACAGAGAAAGAGCTGCAGATATTTTGGTAGTATCATCAGAGTTTCAATTCTCAAAGGAGGAAAAAAATACACATTATCACTCTTTTACATTACTCCTTCTCCAGAAACAAGAGCTCCCAGTATACTAAATACATTAACATACATTACAGCCTTTTGCAATTATAGCACTTTACCCATAAGATTACAATACAATTACAATTTTGTGTATGTATACATACATGTATAAATATATGTGTATAAACACATACATACATATTATATATAGCACCACTGAAAGAGGAACCAGATTCATTCTGCTGTTCTTGTCAAATCCATGGATAATCACATCTGCTTTGCCATCAAATGCACATGATGAACACAATGACAACAAAATACAAAAATCTCTTACTTTACAAGCAGACGATCTAGGCAAACAGCAGTTTCATAAAAAAAGAAAGCACTCAACATCTGAGGCTTATTCAGTTCCCCTAGATAATTTCCTATGCAACAGATAACCAGCAGCTTGTCCCAGGTGTTTTTTGTTTCTCCACTCTGAGGTACATTGTAGTTGGTTTCAGAGCTTGGAGCAGAAATTCACACAGATCACTGAAGTGATTTTAGGAGCATACAACATCCTCTGACCCTACACACTGTATCTATGATATTAAATACATCTGCCAACTGTATATTTCAGGATAGGACCCACTCAGTTAGATTCCCATAATCCTACTGTTACTCTACTTTTTCAAGCATCTGCCACTCACCATTTTATTCATCCTGGCAGGCAGCTCTGCAGGAATGACCAGCAGCTGCTGTTTGCAGATCCTGACAGTAGATGACAACACACTCAAACAATACATACAATACATGCTGAAGATGTGAGTGCTGCGTATTTCAGTATGCTTTTTACAGGATTCTAAGCAAAAAACCAGGGAGTTTCAATTATTGAATGGAGCTAAAATAACAAACTAGAGAAATGAAGTCCCACTTTGCTTTCTAGAAGAGACAAAGACCTTCCAGTGCAAAGCAGAGGTCCAGATCTTTAAGAGCAGAGAGCTCAATAAATCAGGTTGCACTTATCAGCAAGTAACTTGAGATATTAAAAACAGTCTACAAATCATAAACATAGGCTTACAGAGGGCCTTACAGATAGTGATGAACTCTGACTCATTATTAGTCAGATTATTAGATAATCCTCATTATTAGAGGATTATTAATAATGATATTGGTGGAGAAAATCATAATAATACCCATCACAAAGCCAGTAGTATGGTGATAACTACAAACATATTTACTTGAAGAAAGCATGAAGCCCTCTAAGTCAACTTACAATCTGTGTGTTGTGGAAAAATGTGTTCATCAGTTTTTAAGAATAGAATAAAACATTTCTTCATGAACAGAAGAGGATTTCCTTTATCCCCCATAAAAGCTGCACAAACTTGCACTGCACTGTAAAAAAAACCTAAAAAACCCCAAAACAAAAAAACCCAACAAAATCAAAAAACACCTAAAAGGAAATTCCACACAGCTTGCAGTCTTTCCACCATAAAATCATAGTGTGTTGGCTCCATAGCTGGGACCTTACACAACACAGTAGAGTCTGTGTTCTGGGATTATGTGATGTCTGTGCTGGTGGCAGAAGGCTGCGCTGCGCTGTGTGCCAGGGGCAGCCTGCACTGGCAGCTCCAACCACCTCCAGCAGAGGTGCAAAGGACAGGCAAAATCACTGGACAGGGAGGGAAAGAGGTAAACCAAAAGAGTTAGAAGCAGCAGGGAGAGAAGGAAGGTCAGAGAAGGAGGTGCCTTTTTAATTGGCAGTAAATGAAACTAATTTCACCCAAGCTGAGTTTACGTTGTTGATGATGGCAACTGGTAAGTGATCTCACACTCTGGATCTTTATTCCCCCCAGTCACCAAGGGAGCAGCGTGAGCAAACAGCTGGGTGCTGAGGATTTTGGTCCTCAGCCAAGGCTAACCCACCACACTTTGTCAAATGCTAACAAATGTGGCTCTGGTTTTACAAAAGCAACTACCAGAACAATTATGTCCAAACACTTTTTTTGGCATGAAAAGCTTCTATGTTCCAGACAAAACAACATAATTCATCACAAAGCCTGTTCATGACCTAATTTTCTAATTTTGTCTGTAGAGAGCTGCCAGGATATGTATACCCAAGAACACTGGGCCAGTTAGCTAAGGGTAAGCTTGACTCTCAAACTGCATATTGCACAAGCATAATACTCATTGTGAACATACTGGGTTTACTAAACTACTGAAGACTGTAGTCACTAGGTATATCTGAATAAAGATTTTAAATTCTCCTGGTGTAATTAAACAAAAGTGCAATCCACTGAGTTTCTCGTAGAAACAATAGGCTTGGTGAACAAATCATGATGACATTCATTTTGGATCCAAGAATAAATTCAATCTAAGTTAGTAAAAAAATTTAACTGATATATGCAGTCTGTACCTTTTTCAATATACCTTGAGTGATGGCTGACTTCCTCATCTCGAAAATATACAAAGCTATAGAGCATTCAGACACAGAATTCAGCAACAAAAAAGGGATAGATTAAAAAAACCCAAAAACCAGTTGTTCCTTAATTCTTTAAAAAACAGATTTTCACTCAGCCACTCAGCTTTGGAAGTATTGGTATTTTAGTATGTCAAAACCAGATGAAAGCAAAAATCCTTTAATAGTTATTTGCATTTAGTGCTCTACACCCAGTAAAGCATTTTTTGCATAATGGCAATCAATGGTCTTAAAAGAACTCAAAAAACCAAAACCAAACCCAAACCACCCTTAAAATACGAACTATTCTTTCCTTTCCTATACAGGGTAGCTGTGTGTTGTCTGGAGCTAATCTGACTACAGAGTATGTGAGGATATCAAGAAGAAATGTAAATTTTGGGAGCAATGAGTTGTACACAGATTTAATACTTTTTTTTTTTTTTCAATATGAGCCTAAAACAGAGAACAGCTATGTCCAAAAATCAGTTTTCACCTTTATTCTCAAGATGTTGTAGTTAATGCACATCAGAAAGCATTAACAGTCACTTAGGCCAGTGGGAACAGAATGACAACCACCTTTGTATTTGTTGAAAACTGAAAGCTCTAACAAGAATGCAAATGGGAAGAACAGTAGACATTGACCAGAGCAGAGGATGGAGAAACAGAACAGGTTACATAGACATGGCATCAAAAGGAGCAGAAATGCCAATATATAAAATTACCTCTATACAACATCATGATCCTTTCTCACTACTAAAACTCAGTGTCTAATCTTTTCATAGAGTGGTAAGGGAAGAAGAAATCAGCAAGCAATTTGGTGATCAAGGTGCAATCAAGTACTCTGCATAATACTGATCATACTGTTTTCCAGCGAATCTTTCAAAAGTCTAAAGGACAGTGAGTCAAAAATAATTTCTACAGAAACCACCATCAGAAATCCTAGTTGAGATGCAATAGTTAAATCTAATCCTTTTCACTACTTCAGAAAAGATGGAGGAGAAATATGCTGACGGATGCAAAGTGACGTTCCTTGTCTCCACAGTGGAATGGGTATTAATATTAAACTGTAGCATGAGAGAGGCAAGGAGAAAAAAGGCAGGAAAAGGAACTTGGGTTAATACTGAAATAGACTTCCTAATGAGGTTATGGGATGTCCCCCATAGGGGTTTCAAAAAACAACTTAAGGAAAAATTTATCTGGAATAAAATAGGAATTGATCCTGAAAGCATGAGCTAAGTATCTTTTCAGGCCTGGTTTTTCCAAGCATTACTGTTGAGAGTTCCACTAGGAAGGCCAATAGCAATCACTATAGCTGATCATCTTCCTCATGGATGGGATAATACAAATATAGAATACTTGTTATTTATATAAGAAATAGATAAAAGTTGTCTGGCTGTTTGGTGTTTTCTTTTAAATATAGCTGTTTCATAGCCTAAACTGCTGTTGTTTTTACACACACAGCTTTCAGAAGACAGATCATGTGTGATATGCTGACCATCATGTTTAGATATAGGTAAAGGGATCTAAGGATCTTAAAAAAACATTTTGAAACACACTCCATTTGGTGAATTTGAGTGTTATCTTCAGGTTATCTTTTCAACTATGTAAAGATGTTGGGAAAAGCAGAAACCCAGCTCATGCTGGAAAGACAATTTAGCTGAAGAAAACAGAAACTATGAAGAGAAGAGTGAGTGAAAAATAAGAAGCAACCTTCCAGCACTCAAAGAAAACCACTATGAGGAATGTGGCTATGAGCTTTTCCTCATTTTTACTGGGCCTCCAGGGAAGGACTATGAGCAATGGGATTTAATCTGCAGCAAGGTAATTTTTCTTGCACATTAGAAATAGCCTTTTCAACTATACATACATACATAGTGGAAAAATTATATGATGTCATTAATTAGGATGCACTAAGACTATTCTAACCAGGAGACTTTAAGGAACATATTTTCATGTTCTTAAATTTACAGAAGAGGTGATCAAAGTAGACTTAAGGCCTCAGTGAACTGAATCCCTTAAGATCAGATGACCTTCATACAGTTGTATTTCTGTGTCTTAAATTCAGCCATTTAAAATTTATTTAGCCATATTAAAAGGAAAAAACCAGAAAATAAATTTTAACAGTGAACTAGGTTAATATTATCCTTTTAAAAATGTCTGAGGGCTCATCATACAATAATTTGTATAAAGAAATGTGTACTTTTATACAGATACAGTTTAATAAACACTTCTGAACTTTACATAGTATCAACAACAAACAAACCAAAACAAAACAATTATCAAACCAAATCCCCTCAAACGTGTGAATAAGTGATATAAAACCATTGGTATCTGGATAAACATCATATTCTTCTGGAGGACTTCCAATAACCTTGGAGTTTTTAAACTGCTCAAACCCAAAAGTCAGCAATAAAAAACTGGTTCTAACTCAAAGGCTGTATTTGATTCTAAAACACAAAGACAGGTAAAAAAAAAATCAATGTTTCCCAGAGGAATGCCTTTCATGTATTAAAAAGTTCCGTATCTACTCTTGAAGTAATCAAAGCTTTTACACATCAGCCAGAACAAAGTCTCTCTCTCTGTCTCTTAAATTTGTCCTCCTGAAGACCACTACAAAACTCTTGTTTTCTAATTCCCATTGCTTTCTTGGTCCTGTTTACTGATTCTTTTGCAAAGGGGAGAAACCCAGAGTTTCCTCTTAAAAACAATCCCAAGGACAGACAACATGTGGCCGCTCATTCATAACCGAAAGGTAAAAGGCCTCTGAGACTACATCACCCACAAGAGCACCAGCTCTCCAGCACAGGGACAGCAGCCATTTGATCCAACACATTCAGCAAGACACGAGAGGTCTAAGCTGAACCAATAGGATATCAAGGGCAAGCAACAGCCTTCCAGGTGTTGAGACAACACCCGTCAGAGCTCTTCTTGCTGCTCATGTTCAGAGAGGGACTATGAAATTCAGCTTAAGGGAGCGTACAGGGGGTGGGAAGCGTCCACTTCAGCAGGGATACTTGGAAATTGCACTTATGAGCTCTTCACTATAATCTCCCCATTTTTCCACTCTTCTCAGGTGTTAATGTCACTCTCACTCAGGGTTCATAATGACACACTATTCTGACTTTCTTCCATTCAGTGCTTTTATAAACAGACTGGCAGTGAATAAAAGTCTCAGCCATTTTATCCATATTTTCAGGGTGATGTAAAAATGTCACAATGGGACTGTCATCATGGAACACAGAGCACTCAAATCATGTAGAAAAGAGCACTTTGGCATGTTCCAAATCAACGACCAACAATTGCAGGTAAGGTCTGGACATTTTTATGGGTACTCTATTAAAACATTCAGCTCAGGTGGGTAGAATCTGGGTTTATATCTAACTAACAAGTTTATTTTGCTGGCATGGTTATTGTTGGAGGCCGCCTTTCTTAGCTCATTCATCTGACGCAGAAATGAATTCAGACACATTATACACATTCCGTTTTATTAAAAAAAGCAATGTTTTCTGTAAAAGTCAATTTTAACAGTTTGGTGAAAGTGCTAAAAATACTAGCAGGAATTCAGCCTACCCAAACACATTTCTTATTAACAGAGGCTATTGAAACTGAACTTCACTACAACCAAAATAAACATTCAGAAACTTCCACAGGCTTAACTCAGTCTAAACCACTTTAATTACGAGCACCAATAGGCATCAGATTTCTTACCCTCTCATCATTTCACCACATTCTGAATATATACAAACACTGAACTTTGACAGCATGTCATGTCTGCACTGTTCAAGTAGAAGTCACAGGTATAGAAAAGGGCCACATTCTAGAAAGAAACAATATCTTGCCTTTCTTTAGGTCTAAGAGAACCTTTGTGAAACAGCATTAATAGATTTTGCAGTATTGCCATATTTTTTCTAACGTAGTATGGTTTGAACAGCAGTTAAGTGGAATTTTGCCACCTCTGTACTGTGAATTTAGACTAAGTTATAAAAGTCTGTACAGACACCACTCATGGATACAATTCTTTACATGGGCATTCACCAAATATTTTCAGAAAACATGACTCTTTCACATTAGATGACATTTCAATCATCTGTTACAAGCTTGTCCATGGAACAATGTAATGCAAGGCCCTTAAGAGGTCCCTCAGGAGTGGGATAGCAAGGCCAGTCTTTGGGAAGGTCCCACTCCAGGAATCCCCAGGCTGAAATGGGATGTTGCAGAATCAAAGGCAATTACAAAAAGTAGTTTGTGCCTGTCACACCACCAGCATCCAATTCCTTATCCTCCTTGACCAAACAGATCTCAAAGGCAGATTATAACTTGTACTCTGGGGAGAATGGGAGTAGAAGGCAGTAGAAAAGCATCTCTTAAAGACAAACATTTGAATTGTTTGTCAAGCCAAGACCTTTATTTATCCTCCTTTCCTGAATCACCTTCAAAAATATGGAGGCCTCTTTTTCCACTTAGTATAGTATGAGTCCAAGATGAGCTGATGAGGCTGATGCACAGCAAGCCAATATGAAGATTCACAGGTACGTGACCACAACATTTCCACCTGTACCTTTCCATCTTTGAAGATGTCCTCTTTTCTTATTAAGCCTATTCTTCTGCACTGTTGTAAGAAAAAAAGGAACACAAGCCATTGTTCAAAAGTGCTCACCTAAAAGATCACGCCACTTAAAAACTTGCACTACACCATTAATCATCCTGATTTATTTGGCCCTCCAGTATTGTCTCACTTTTAAACTTTCCTGATAAGATACATAAGCAGACAAATATTTGAATACTAATAGGTAGCTTGCATGTAATAGTGTAATAGTTAAAGATATCATATTTAAATGTCATCCCTTGAAAGAAAGAAGCTACCATGAAGACCTCAAATATTGAAAGCAATTAAATATTGATAGAAAAATTAGTTGAAAGGGAAAGCTATTAATAAAGATTAGACTCTCAAGGTCACATGGGAAGACACAAAATTATTCTGGAACTGTTCACAGGCAAATATCATGGTCTGACTACTATCTGGCTGAGGTACTTCCACAGTGAAAGAGATTAGGAATATGGTGCAGGAAAAGATATTGTGAAGAGCAGCTGAGACACCACATTTTGTATGCCTTAGGAACATTTTTTTGGCTTACAGAGAACAGGAAATTAAACACACCCATGAATCAGATAAAACTGAGAACCACTGGGATAAAATAAGTATCACTTTAAAAGAGGATTTTATATGCTGTGTTCTATTTAGCATAACCAATAAAAAGAATTGTTACTGTTCTCTGTGGATCTTAACATGCAAAATACAAAAGATTCACTTTTTTTTTTAAACTTAAATATTTTAATATGAGAGACAGTATTCAACGAAGGGCTACTAAAAACAGCCTGACTCTAGGACATTCTGCTGAAGAAGAAATAGACTATGCACTGTGTATTACAACAATTTATAGTTTTAAAAGTAATTTGAAACTCTTCCCAGCACATATTTTCAAGCTTCCTCCCAGCCTTCTCCTCCTGACCCACTGCCATTATAGCAAAACACTGAAAATGCTATTAATAAAATAGCAGTTAATCTTTAGGAGTTCCACAAAAACCCACTAAGTCTGAAATGTAGCTTTTACTTAGGGCAATTTAGGTAAGGCTGTAAGTACAGTGTTGTCTTAGAATCATTTTGCAAGCAATTGCATCCTTAACTTTGAGAGGAATTAATTTAAAAAGATTTTTAATCCTTTGAACTTCATTCGGTAGCTCTGTTTTTCTTAATATGTTACTATGAGCTACACAAAGAGTGAAGTTGCTAGACTCAAGTGCAAAAATAGCATAAAAAAAGCAGTTTCCAAATTCAGGACCAAACAAAGCTAAAATGAAATCAAGGAATTAATCAATATCACTCTGATGTCACCACTCACTTCAGAGAAGGTGAGAATTTGTTTTAAGGATGAAGAACTCCCATTAGGGTCAATGAATAAAAGAGCTACTTAGCAAATGATATTAGGAAAAGTGTTCAGCTTAGGTAAGAGTGAGAACTGGTCAAACTCTGGATAGGCTGTTTGGTCACAGAAATCTGTTCCTAAATCTTCATTACCTACAAGAGGATTGCTTGCTCCTCTGAGAACATCAGTCCTCCAAATGCATTAATAGAGAAGGCTGAGGGTATTATATTCCTTCTTTTTCATTCTGTTCAGCATACAAATCTCTCTAATCCAGCATGAAAGATATCTGCAACAGTATCTCTTGCAAGAATTTGCCAAAGGAGATCTCCTCACACAGTGAACATACAGAATATAACCCGTTTTCTGTTTCCTGCCATGCTGAATATTGTACTGCAGGGAAGCTTTGTATTAGGCAGAAAACAGGCAGGTGGAGGCAAACAACTTGTGTCTCACTTTCCTGCTGATAAACTTTGGCTTTTTTTGCTCTTTGTTTGTTCGTTTTCTCTCTACTGAGTGTCTTGCAGAGAAGTGCTTCCATGGCTTTGGTACTTGAGTTCAAAACTTTTTCAAGTCTTCCTTCTGAAGGACAATGAGTTTATTGGGGCTTTATTTGTTTTCTTTTGTTACGAAAGAACATTTCTAGTGAGCCACTGGGATCTTGCAGCTAAATTTTACCTTAAACAAGCTGGTTTTGAGCTAAAGCAGAAGCTACCATCAAGCAACAGATCCTGCAGAAGCAGGTTCAGTGTTCCAATGCTGGTCTCTTTTCCACACTGTGAGCCACCACTGTGCAACCATAAAATTCAGAGTTTACTCCCAAAGTCTGTCCAAGCACACCCAGACAGACAGACATACACTCATCCCCTCCTCTCAACACCACCAGACTTCCAGAATCTTCTCCTATCTTTTTCTCTGTTTTTCTCCTGCCAATTATCCTTTAATAGGGTTATCATACACCCCAGAACATCTATATACATCCTTTTCCAGATCATTATGGTTTTTCCCCAGTTACATTTTCAAAGAATTTTTTCTTATAAAGTTTGTTGTTCTATTGGTTATCTAGCATCAATTTCCTTTAATCCAATCCAAAGGATCTGTTAAAAATGAACTTGCCTGAGAGGCAGGTCACTACATCTAACTTACATGTAACCTACTTCTTTGAAATAAATGGAGCACATGATACCACCTTGTTGATATGTCACCAGAATTCCAGAATGTGCTATCACAAAATATGAGTGTGAGAAAAAAACTTCTACACAATCCCAAAAAATTAACTGATTAAAGAAAAAAAAAGCAAGCTTCTATGTCAAGAACACAAAGTTCCCAGGCATTCTGTGTATAGTCACCTTCTAAAATACAACAGTATATTTGTGGAATTAGAAATATTTTTTGTGGATGAAGAGAGACGGGAATATTTATAACTGTGGAGTAATGTTTTGTGCTGAAATTTTGACTAGATATTTTAGTTACTCATTTTTTCCCCAGCAAAAATTAACTCTAAATACCTAAACCTACAGATTGCTGTACTTATTGACTTATTGCACATGTCAGCAGGACTTGTTTGTGAGAATGCCAATAAAAAATAAAACTATTTTCATTTCCAATCCACAGTCCTGTAAGTCAAAGAGCTGCACACTTATAACTCTAGATGCGGCACAGAGAAAGTCACACTTCTCTGACCTGCTCCTATTTGGCTTCTGCATAGCTGAAGGAGTGCTGTGCTCAAGACACTGAAGCAATTCTGCTGACAACTCTCTGGTTCTGCACCACAGTTACACCCTCCTGCTGCTCCTGTGCTTTGCTTCTGGCCACGTTATTAAACCAGCTAAAATCCAGACAGGTGTCTTAGCAGGCAAACTCTCACTATGGTGCCACTATGGAGCAAAACAAAACTCCTTTTTTTAAAGCTTTCAGTCCTCTGTAGAAAAGGCCTGCGGCACTGGCACAGAGCTATCCAGCTGAAAATTACTCAACACAGAGGTCTGTATTTGCGGTGTGTGTATACTGGTTAGTGTATTTTATTAGACTTAAAGCTTTTCAAACCTAAAAAATAATATGTCATTATTTGGTATGGTAATTATATTAAATCAGGGAGGCAATGATGCTATAGGTAGCTGTGACTGGAGGACTCACTTTAAAAGCACACTCTTTCCACAATTAAAACGCTGAGTGGAGGGGAATGGAGGGTATGTTTTTAAATGCTAAATATCAGTGGCTTGTTGTTAATTATAGACATGTAATCAAGATCTTGACCACAGAAAAGGTTTTCCTGTTAAGGAAACTTCCCAGTGTCACCACTGATGAGACTCTGGCAGTTGCAGTCCCAGTGTCGGAGACTGTCACTGTTGGGACCTCAGCCCCTTTGCAAGCAGGGGCTGCCCTGAGCTCTTGGCAGCCCCACCTGAGTCACCCCGCTCTCGGCCAGAGGAGACTTCCCAGGGCAGAGTCTCAGATTCTCGTTCCACAGAAAAGTTTATTCTCAGCACAGTAACACAGAAACGGCCTGAGCTGGTGCCTCCAGGGGGATCCTGAGCAGAGGAACCCCTGGGCTTTTACACCCTCACAGTCCGAGCCGTGAGCAAGTCTCAAGTCTCCCAGAGCTCACCCTTCCTCCCGAGCCCTCGGCTCCCGCTGTGTGTCCCGGTGTCCCTTTCCCTGGCCGGTGCCACCGCTCTTGGTGCACTTTGCCGTGCAAGGGTAAGCAGCCCACGGCCTCTGTGGGCTCTCAGCCAGAACTCAACCTGCATCCCGAACTGCAGCTTGCAGAGCCAGCTACCTGCACCAGGTATTCTTCAACATTTCCCACGGTTTTAGGCTTGATGTAGGTCTTCCAGGTTTCCAGGTTTCACAGACCAAAAACATGTATTAAAATCACAGTGACTCCTTATAACTATTGCAGATATTAAATAAATCTGGATCTATTTAACTAAAACTTCATTATTATGTAGTAATATTTCCATCACACTAAACACAAAATATGATAAGAAAATCAAAATGAGTTGTGTATGCTTTTTGAAAGCTTGCAGGAATTACTTTTAATCTCCAAATACAATAAAGACAATTCTCTCAAAGGGTAAAAATTTTTCTTTTTATTTTTAATCAGTTATTTTTGCTTACTTTTTTACAGAGCTGATATTACTGCCTTATATAGAATTAATAAGTGGAAAACATGGGTTACATATTGCATTTTAAAAATCCCACGGTTTTCAGTGGAAATGACAATAAACTTCCCTGGTAACTATTTAATTTATTTCTTAAATAAGTATATCACTGCCAAGTCCCCAAGACATTAATCTAGAGACAGGAGGAGCCTCTCAATAGTATGCCAACCCCATGGATATCCTGAATTATGGGCTGCAACAAACAGTGAAGAACATAATGAGGGGAAAACTGGGCCCTTGCTTCCATGCACAGAAAGCTGTGCCAAGAGCAGTACAGGTTAACTGTTATCAAGACTATGCTGTGGGGTGCCCAGGTGAATAAATTTTAAAACCCAGGTAACAATGGCCACCTCCATAGGCCAGGCCATGTTTTCACAGCAAACAGCACTCCACCTCAGGTCTCAGGAATAACTTTGTCAGTCCCAAGCTTGCAGAAATGGGATGCGTCAGCTCAGGCTGAACTCCAAGAGCTGTCGAGAAGAGCCACAACATGATTCACAAGGAATCTTATCAGTTTGCTGTATAATAGAAGTCAGTAATGATTCCATTAGAATCTATCCATTTTTATTTTCTAAAACATGGAACAGCTATTTCCATCTGGTTAGTGGTTTTTTGACACTGAATACGTCACATCATTCCTGTTCTGTGCAAGAGCACTCCCTCAAACCTCCCCTGCACTGTGCTGTCACTTGATGTCACTATCAAGGCAGAATAAAAATTAATGATTTTAACAAGCCGTATAGAAGTTCCTGCTTTTATACATAATGTCAGAGCTTTGCACTGCTATAGTTAAAGCACACTTTCAGTGCTTTGTGAGGCTGCAGTGAGCATATGCCACCAATTTTTTTTTTTATTAAATCAAATAAAATTTAATGCCAAACTAGCCACATAAAACCTAACAATATTCCAACCAATTATCTCCAGACCAGGTAACCTCCCCCTATAACTATCCACAGACATAATCCAGCTCCATGATGGTCATTTGGGCTGATGCTGCATGAAAGTGCTAGTTTAAAAACAAAATTGGTTGTCAAACAAATTTTCCATATGAAGACACTGAAGAGCTTTTAAGAGCCTGCTGGGCAATGTAACGTAAAGATGTAATGTCATTTAACAGAAAAGAATACCTAATTCCATTCAGAAAATATGTATTACACTGATTTTTTTTAAAACCCAGAAGTTTTTTTTCACAAAATGTAAACCTACAATCTGGAGAGTTTTACTACTACTGTTTGAGCTAAAGCATCAGTAAAATATTACAGTATTCAGTTTACAATAGCTGTAAAATCATCTTACAGGAAAATGAAATTACAAATTATATAAATAGAAATGTCTTCATTTGATAATCAGCATGGACTACTGGACTGGCATATTTATGCTGACAGACAAGGTAGGTGTCAGCAGCAGACATGTATTTATGCATCACCAAATGTTTACATATAGGAATGTAACTGTATTTCACCCTAATTAATTAAATTTAAATACACCTAAAGATATTAACTTCAGCAATTAATTGTAGTTTCATCTTACACTAGTTCCTGTTATATTCATTAAATGTGCTCTCACTTAGTTGGATTCTCTCCACGCCCACAGTTGTCTTTACTGTCCTGAGGCTGCTCTCTCAGTTCCAAATTTTTGCTTCAGATTTCTGCCTTTCTCTGCGCCCTTGACTACTTCCGCTGTTATTTTTACCTGGTCAGATTCAACTGCTGATATTTAACTTTACCAGACTTTACTCTATTAAGACAGATACCTGACACACCGTTTGTTCTTCCATTTATTTCTACCCACTCAGATTTTTGATTCTTCATATGCATATTCCTTTTTTCCTTTTCTGTTAATAGTACAGATATAATTAAAACTGAAATATCGGGGCGGGGGGGGGAATGATAAAAAATGAAAGGGAGAATTGAATAATGTTGCTGAAAACATTGTCATGTCCCTGCCCAACACCCACCCCTCACAGGCAAGTTCCCCACAGGGAATTGTGAGAGAACATTGTTTGGCATTGGTGTTGTAATGAATAAATTGTATGTTAGATGGACCATATCACATCAATTCCCATCACAAGTCTGAAAATCTGCAAGTGCAGCTACTGCATGCAGCACTGTCTTCACTCACTCCTAAAACAAAAAATTATTTCTTGTTTGTTTATTGTCCAGTCTTTTGATGGTGTGGTGAGACAGTGTGTATTTTAGCCAGCAGAATGGCTTCAAGCCTCACTACAGCTGCTGCAAATCCCCTAAAATTTAGTAACCTCATTTATGGTAGAGAATCAGAAAACAAATTTTCATATATGAAATTAGATCTTATCAAGATAATGAGAAGTATCCATACTAAAATTCTTTATTTCTTAATTCAGATTTCAAACTTGATAGTTCTACAGCCTGAAAATATGTTGAAGTCCCATATAAGATTTATTTGTAATGTATTATTTTTAATCTATGGTTCCAATATTCCCACAGACTGAGGGTGATTTTTGAAACTTTTTTACATTTATTTACAGTGCTTTTTTTCTCATAAAGTGTTTTCAACACAAAGATAATCACATTAGACTGGCATGCAGAAAAAATAAACAGAAGCACCCTTTTACAATTGTGACATATATGTAACATGGTAGTGTAAATACGGATTCCTTGAGGGTTATTCTACTTGTCTGATGTCTATCCTTCTGAAGTTGTACAAGGATTTTACACCATGGAAGAAATTGTACCTAAATCCTATATATTTTGGAAGCTTTATTTCACTCTATGTTCTACTTAAGAGGTAGTTGACCCCAGAAAACAAACCATCTAAAATCATGAAGACTGTTTATTCAAAAATGCAATTTTAAATGCAGAAGTCTTGTTTAAATACACATATAAGTGCATCATTGCCTAAAATAGATCTAAATTAGAATAAAGCCATAATGACAAAATCCCTGATTCTCAGTCATGAAGAATAAGCTCTTTCAATTTTTTACCCATAAAAATATTACAGCAAGGTTTGATTAAAGCAACAAATTGACTGCCCTAGATGAGTATGAAAAACATAATCAATTCAAAAGCAATTGGGAAAGTCTAACATATAGATTTAGGGTTTGTGGGTTATTGGTTGGTTGAGCTGGATTTCATTTAAAGATCTAAAATAACTAAAATAAACAGATATAAAAAATTACAGAAGTGTTTCTAATTAACTTTCACATGTTAATAATCAAGTGAGCAAAAATTGAGTCATATGTAATCCTTCATGTCTGTTGCCATGTAATACAGCTGTCCTTGACTTATGTTTCCTAAAGGCATAGTTCCACATATAAATTTCTACTGTATTTTTTCTGAAATACTTCACCAATCAAAAAGAGGAGAAAAAAAAGGACAAGTATTTTACAGGTCTTCTACTACAAAGTGTTAAGAGTCAAATTCTCACTCATTTTGTTACCAGAAGAGTACTTCATTTTATTAAAATTTCATATTGTTCTAGCATGAAGTCACTAAACAGACAAATGTAAGTAAATATCCAAAATGAGTTGTGTGTGATTCAGGGAAACAGAGGACTGACCTAGGCTTTAAAACTGATACATGTATATTTAAATGTCTAATTGACAGAACTTGTGCAGAAGGAAGTCACAGAGGAAAAATTTATAAAAACTAAAAAAATATGAGGTTTAAGAGAATTAATTTTTACGCTGCAAATCAGATTAAAGAATTTGATGTCTTTTTCCTTGAATACATTGTTTACAGGTGAATACATTGTTTACAGGTGTCTTAGAACTATTACATGTGATCAAAATTATCTGAAGACTAAAATAGCAGAGCACTAATAGAAGCTGGTAACATAGGAGGGAATTAAAGGGATAGATTGCAATCCTCGAATATCAGCATAATTGTTGTTTTATCATCTTTGATTATAATTTTTAAAAATAGAACAGTGCCCAAATTCATCCTTTCTTTCATGTCTAACTTTACAAAAAGTTAATCTTACCATAACCTTCTGCACACAACTTTCTCTGTCTCTGCATATCTTTCCCATCTGGAATTCAGAAACACACAGGCAGGTGTGTTTCAGGATTTCCCCCCACCCAGTTCCTCCAATACTCATTCTCCAGAAAAGAAGGGTATGAAAATGTGATCCACTATTTGAGTGAGTTTGACAATGAGGATAATACACATAAGGTACATACAGGGAAATATCGTTTCCTCACTATGTACAGAAAATTAGACACTACTAGTGGAGACAGCTCTTTAAAAAAAAAAGCCTATGGATTGTATGCATCCAAATAATTTGGGAAACAGAACATGAAACTAAATTTTTGTACTAAATTGGAATGTAAAAATCTATAAATTATATAAAATCTAGTTCTTAGATAGTCATAGTCATGTGAAGTCAACATGAAAACTACTGGATCTTGACTAACCTTGAAAAGTGGCTTCTCTTCCACATCTTGTGGCAAGATTCTGCACAGTACAACACAAGGAAACAGACCTTGTCTGGAGACATTTAATTTAGCTTTATTAATATATGTAATAAGGCTTTACAGTTAGTCAAATTAAGATATAAGTAGACACTGACTACTATATAACTTGAAAGCTTTATAGGGAAGTTCCTACTTGTGAAGAAAGTAGGCTAAGATTTGAGATACTGAATAAATACTGTATTTGCAGCCCCAGCTCTAGTCATTCCCAGTCTTCTGTTGATTCTTACTGACAAAAATGTTCAAGATAACATAATTCACAGATTACAGCAAAATTAATAACATAATCCTTATAACAAGAGAAGTATTAAAATATGAGATTAACACTACTAGCTGAAGATAGGAGAGCAAAGAAGAGAATCCAAAGGGAAGTAACTGAAGAGGTTACAGATTATAGTAACACAAAATACCATATCAAACAACTGTTTAATTCCACACCATCAGTGGAAAGCAGCAAGAGAGTGACACTGATCTGAGTTTCCAGAAGGCTAGGAAAGTAAGCTTATAGGTAAACAATTTCACAGAATGATAGCACAGTTAGAGATCACCTCGTCTGCAGATCATCTAGTCCAACACAACTGCCAAGGCAGGGTCCCCCAGAGCACGTTACACAGGTGCATGTCCAGATGGGTTTTGAATGTCTCCAGACAGGGAGACTCCATGACCTCCCCAGGCAGCTGTTCCAGTGCCCTGACACCCTCAGTGCAAGGAAGTTGAGGTTGAACTTCTTGTGGTTTGGTTAATGACCATTGCTCCTCATCCTGTCACTGGGCACCACTGAAAAGAGTCTGGCACTGTCCTCTTGGCACCCACCTTTGAGATATTTGTGCTCACTAATGAGATCCCTGCTCAGTCTTCTCTCCTCTGGACTAAACAACCCAAAAGCCAACTCACACCTCCACCAAACCTGTCCCACAATCAAACAAACAATGACCAAAACAAATCCCCGCCACTGTTAATCTTTCATGCTCCTGTTCATGTTCTTAACTCATTATAATTTGTCTTCTGGTAAAACATCGATCTCGAGTAGTAAGACTGCCAACTGCACTTAAATATTGATAACCTAGAAACTAGGGTTGTCATGCTTTAAAATATATCAGTAATGTTCACATACTTTACATTCTGAGGGACATTTTACCTTTGTAAGATGAATACTGCTTGAGTACTCACAGTTACTTCAGGGTCTACTTATGCTACTGTACACCTTGCAAATGAAATTCAAATCATATTTCACACATTCCAAATAATAGTGAGGTTTTGAAGAAAAACTGATAAAATCAGATTAAAAGAGCCACAAACCAAAAAAAACAACAATTGAGGGTAAAGTCCTCAGTGTAGGTTATACAAGAGGCCTGAGATATTGTCAAGCCATAGCTCACCCTGTGAGCAAATCTGTGATAAAAATTTTCCCTTCTCACAGTTGTCTGGGAATATGCAGAAACAGTTTTATTTTCTGTATGTAGTTCATGCTATGTAGTTCATGCAGCTCCTTCATGGAGTGTTCTTATCTTAACAACCTGCTCCAGCTCCCAAATTTTTTTTTCTCTGAATTCACTCATCTGTTTCCTCTGAGGCACTACAGGCTTGTTGCCTGGCTTGAATTATCAAGTAATCTACTATTAGTAAAACAAAGGGTAGAGAGGGGATGTACTGCAGGAAGAAGTATGATACGTATTTATATGTACAGAGACATCTGGAGATAGAGAAATCTAGCTAGCCCCTTTGCAAGACACCACCACTGTTGAAGGGATTCAGCCTGTGAGTGATAAGAGTCAGAGGAAAGAAATTGATGTTGTTTATCAGCATGGGAATGGACTCTTGATATTTATAATCATATTCAGTAGATGATTTAAAATTACTTTTTTAAACACCATTTTTATTAATCTACACCCCATTATTCACAGCAAGTACAATAGAGAAATTAAAAAATTTTTAGTACCCCTTATGAGAATAAGTTGGTATCTCTTTTATAAGGAAAGAACTATGGCACAGAATTCAACATGAAGTTTCACACTGCAAACACTTAGATCACTCTGGTGGTTTCAGTGGCTGGGGTTGAACCACAGCAATCACTCATTATGTTCTCTCCTTTTTCCCATCAAAGCATTCCTAAGTATTATACATTTCATTTATCCAGGTAAAAAAAGAACTTGGATATAACACTGGAATCTGCACGCACAGGCTGAGGCGATCAAATGAAAATAGGTATGGTCAATCTGCACACTGACACAATTTAAAACATGAGTATATTTCACTATATCCAACAAGTATTATCAGATTTGGCCCTGCTTTTAAAACCATAGTTTTTTCTTGTTGCAATAATAAGAACACAACCATTGAGCAACTAAAAACTTAAAACAGCTTTCTGATTTCCAGTATGTCTTGGAGACGATCATCTTCACTTACATTTAACAAGTCAGAAAAATGGGGAGATGGCTCTTTCAGTAAGTCCTACTAAGTCTTTACTAACTGGAGCTCATAGTTGTTAATCTGCTCGATATTTCCTTTATTCTTTGTAGATAATGACAAACATGCACAAATACATCTGTATGTGCCACTTAAAACCATAGAGCATTCAGCTCAGGGAAGAAAAATCTAGTTGCATTTGTGATTTTCCTGCTCATTCTGCATTCTCTTCATAAGAATGAAAATCACTATTAAATTTAGGTTTAAAGTGAAAAGGAGTCATCATTTTCTGTTACAAAACTGCACTCTTTCTACACTCAAGCCTACTTGTATAGTATCTCTGTACTACAGGTTAATATGATCTGAAGTTAATATGATTATTTCAGATGACATTAGAATGTCATTATATGATAATTAGTGATGAATGCCTTCTCTTCTGGCTGTTTATATTTAAAAGATAAATAAAAAGATAAGGAAACACTTTCTACTAACGAAGATTCCACTTGACTCCTGCTGATTAATGTTGAAGCCAGCAGAACAAATCTTCTGCAGCTTTACCTAATGAAAACATTCCTCTTGCTGTTTTCTTGACACAAGACAAGGCATTAATTAAAAGATTACAGGAGTTACAACAATATTCAATAAACAAATAGTGTAAGTTAAGGCCAAAATTTGAAATAGTATCTACAACTTCCTAAATAATTTTCTTTAAATTCTTAGGCTATTGTAGCAGCATCATTAGATCACTTTTTCCAAAAGTGATAATATTAGCAGGTTGTGAATAGCTAATTTAACATGGAAGGAAGTGCAAAATCTAAAATTCTATTCTAGTAATTGGGAGAACATTAGAACTGTGATTCCTTTCACATTTGCTAAGGATGTATTTGCAACAAATATGACTATACTGTGCAGTGGATATGCAACTGACAGCTAACGTAGATTTTCTGGTGAGTTTGTTTATTTTAAGGCTGTTAGAATTCATGCAAAACAGCAGGCTTTTGCAGGCATACATTTCAATAAATCTTAAAATATAGTAAAGGATTTTTTTTCTATTTGTTAACAATAAAAAAATATGCTAGAGGGAAGACTTACTTGAAAGAATATAGTATTCTAAAGACACAAATACTTTTAAAAATTAATCATCAGGTTAACATCACAATTTAAGAACTAATGTCATGGCTTCCTTATTGTCACATCTACATGATCCACTCCGTGGATGACAAGATTAACACTACATTGATAAAAGCCTATATTTAGAGTAGGAAAAACAGGAGGTATTAGTCAACCAAGTATTAGACAACCAAAATAGTCATAGACTATTTTGTAGAGATCTCCGTATTTACTTTATCCAATCTGAAATTTAAATAAAATTATTCAGAATAAAACTAGCAAATAATTGAGCAATTAAGTTATGTCTTCCTGTGAAGAGAGAAAAATAGTTATTCTATACAGCAAGAATTTCTGTTGTTTTAGTAGAGCATGCTTCAAATAAAGTTATTTCATAATTCCAAATGATGAAAGAAAGGAATTTTTAAAGTAAATTTAACTATAGACTCTTCCTGAAGGAGGAAAAGAAGATAAACTGTTTCACATGAGGTTTCACTAATCATGTATTTTAACAGATGATACAAGGCATTTTAGCAGGTACCATTGAAAAAAAATCTGTTCAATAGTCTCCTGCTGATTTCATGAAAGGTGACTAACAGTAGGTATCATACATTTGATATCTTTAGTGTTTTGACAAACAAAGATATTTTATTTGCACTTCTATCTACTTTTCCATGTGATTCTCACATAGTACTGGAAGAATTAGGAAAGATTCATAGTGTATGCAAAAACAGAGCTGTCTAGCTAAATGTTTTTTTCATCTTCACAGTAGTAAACAATACCAGGTTTTTAGATAACAGCACTGAAAATTATCAGTACATTTCATTTATTCTTAATGCTGAAGTAAGTTCTCTAATTGAAGTGAAGGTGCCAGGAGGTTACACATGGAAATACCTACTACAAGGCTGATTCCAGAAGCATGACCTGTGAGGTAAGCAATGTTCCTTGAACATCAGATGCAACAGAGGTACATTTTAGATGAGGCTTTGGAAAAGCCTGCAATCCAGTCAATGGCACATTGAGCCCAGCACCCAAGCAACAGGATTGGCCAAACCTCCTGTCTGGGGTCTTAAGCATAGATTGCATTGTAAATTTCAGTGTCCCTTTAAAGGCAAGCCAGAAAAACTCTTCAGCTCAAAATATAAGACCAGTATTTTCTCTGCTTCATTTACTTAAAATTGATTTCTGCACCTCAAACAGCTTTAAGTGGGATGCATATTATAACCACAGTTTAGGAAAGATGCAGCAGGAGTACTAACAAGTTTAAAAGATTTTGAAAATTTCCAGTAACAGTTTGAAATGCATTACATCATTTCAATAACTTCATTAGAGTAAACTCAACTCTGTTGTTTTTATTCTTCCAACTCTCACTGTCAATTTCTACAGCCTTTTAATCAGGCACAATTACTCTCTGCACAACAGAGGCCTCTAAAATAATGCTGAAAGCATACAATGGGATGACTTTGAGAACAAATCAGGCTGTACTATCCACACAAATACAGTATTACTGCAGCAAACTGCATTTAACAAGTCTACATTCTAAAATGTTATACATTTACATTGCTTGTAGATGAAAAATCCTGACAATGCAATTCTACAGTAACACAATCTCCTGCTGACCATTTTCTTTATAGATGTAATAAAGAAGAAGGGCCAGCTGAGATTTGTAACAGTGCTCTGAAATATGCTAAAGGACTTTCTTCTGTTAGGTGTATTTGCATAGATTGATCTGGAATGTAAAAGCCCTAAGGATCACTTCACCTAGTTCTTTTCATTAAAATCTTTAACAAATATCTCTGAAATCCAGCTACCAAAGGTACACTAAATATACTACACGACACTGAGTAAATTAACAGGTACATTTCTACTATTGAAAATACTTCATGTTAGAGTACAGTCAAGGACAATTGCCAATTTTAAAAGCAGTGAAGTTAAACAGAGGATCAACACAATCCCTTTCTAAAATTAATTCTAAGATTTTCTTCTGCCTTGTATTGGCAAGTTTAAGAACTTGTTGACATTGAATTTTAACACTTTCAGAACGCTCCTGAAAGTAGTGGCAAATAAAAACACATTTGGTGTTTCCCATAAATAAAAACAATATAAACTCTCTCTACTACAATCATCTCTCTCTACACAGACATGAAAACAACTTAAGTATTTTTAAATTAACATTTCAGATTTCTTAACCAGCACTAACACTGAAAAAAAAAAGTAGTGTCATACTTCTAATATTGAAAACTCTAGGCATTAAGTTTTTTTATGAACAGCCAGTATACTGAAGAAACTATCTCACTCCAACAGCTTTAAAGAAAATCAACTTAAACATACAAAATGTGACAAAATAATGGACATCCTACAGAAAAATTTTTATTTTACATCCATAACACAAAATAATAGGAATCATGTTTCTCTGCTTTTTTTCTATAAGGTGTCTTAAGGTCAAATATTGAGAGGCTTGCACAGAAAACCAGTGGCAAAATTTTTACACCAAACTGAAAATGGTCAGTATTCCATGTATTTCTTTGCCACCAAGTCTGAAAGGCTACACGTAAATTATTAAAGTAACAAATGATGCAGTACAACCTTGCATCTGATTTTAAGAAAGAATTTTTTTTTTTCTACCACAATGCAGATTCTGAAAGCTGGCAAGATATTTGATATCCAGGCTGACTTGAATGAAGTGATGCTTTCAAGTTAATACAGAGCAGCATGAATGTATTTTAATTTAAGGGCCTATAGGGTGAGCTTTGAGGGCTAAAAATAAAAGCATATGTCCAATTTTAAACCAGATAGGCAACATTATGCCTTTCTGATTTGTAAAAGTTACAACTTCCCCTAAATACATTTTAAATTAAAATGCCATCTCTTTCAAAGCTTTAACGTTGACCAAATTATTTACTTTCAATTCAGCTGGTTAATTCAGTGTCAGTGTTCTCTCACTGAACTAACATTGTCAGTAGGATGGGATAAACTGGCATTTATTGATGGAAGGAGCCAGCAACAGGAAATATTCTGTGCTACAGAACAGCCTAACAGCCCAAGACCCACACCTTCTGAGTATGGAGGTGCACTGGACTGCCACCAACCTTAATGTGGGGAAAACATGTCCCTGCACTGAATGACACTGCTTTGTAGCAGACATGCAATAAACCCTCACATTCGTTTTGCAAAATCAAGTTGCAGTTTATTTTTTGTAGCAGTTATCACTGTTCATTACTTCTCCCTACAACAAGCAAGAATTTAAATGAGAATTCTTATAAACAAAATTTAGAGTTTTCATTTTAAAAAGCTACAAGAACAATTATATTCTTTAGAGAGTATGTTCTTCTAAAATGGGAATATATTAAGGACAATTTGTACTGCATTAAGTGCTATGGGTTTATACTATTTACCAGTAATCCTCAAAATCTTCTGTTCAGCGAAATATAATGTTTTCTCTGTCTGATGGCAACTTACTTTTACCATTGTCTTAAGAACAAGAAGCTCCCAGTGCCTTCCCACAAGAAACAGTCATCATTCAAAGCTGCCAAGAGGACAGGCATGGAGGGCTAAATTTGCTGCCTAAAATGTGACAGCTGCTGGAGTGCTATGACTATACAAATCTGTATATACCATAGAGCAGACTCTATCCAAACTCCATTTCCGTAGAAACAGATAATCCATAGGAATTGAAATGTCCCTTAATCTTTGTTACAAGTTTCATAATCTCTAAAAAACGCCACCCTATGTCCAGGGATGTAGGACAGAAGCTTCATCATGACTATCAAAACCTTTATGGCTCTCAAGTTTCTGCTCTAAACTGCTGTTGGCTTTGGAAGAATCTTATCCTTACTCTTCCCAGATGTGACTTTCTGTCACTGTTTTGCCTTTAGAAATTTTAAGCCATACCTTGTCTCTCCTTAGCCTACATGACTTTTGGTAAAAAATACGGTTGTTCATAGTGACACTTATATTTAACAAGTAACAGTGACACAAGTATTCTGCAGGTCTTCACTACTGAGAACTGCTGCTATAACATAAGGATTTTATTGCATTTAAGGTTATAGGCATTTAAGATGAACAGGAAGATGAAAAAGATATAATATTACCATAACAATTTTGGCAAAGAATTTTAAGTTACTCAATAGCCAAACTTTATAATATTCATTTCCAGAAGTTTAGTCAGTCCTTCCATGGAGTAACAATACAGTGAAAATTATAAAAACATCAATAATATTAGCATCCCTTATTAAGCAGCAATGTAAATGAGATAGTCTTTACTCATCTCATTATAAACAATAATATCTTATGTGAATGAATTCTGCAATAAAAAAGGGCACGTAACTAAAAAAGGAATAATTCTTATGTGAAGGCTAAATGCAAAGATACCTAAATTTGATATCTGAAGCAATATTATCCCATGTGTGGTGGGGTAGCATGGCTGGGATGTAAAGTTTAGGCAATGTACATTACGTTATAAGCCTAAAGACTTATAGGTTGAGGAAGTAATGACTGGAACGAATGGCTCTGCAACTGACAAGTACAAATAACCTTCCTTACATAGTCTAGTGCAGAAAACAGGTGGAAGACTTATCTCATTTTGGAATTAAATAAAGTTTTTTTCCACTAACTTTCACTATATACATACCAATGTGAGAGAGAAAAAAAAAGGCATGCATGCAGGATTTTTTCTTCCTCAATTTTTCCGAAGAGTTGACCTGGCAATTTTCAATTTGAATCATAAGAATCATTAAAAACAAAAAAAAAAAAAAAGGAAAGTAAACAAACATGAACAATTGCAGTTCTGCTCTTGTTACAGCCTCTTTCACCCTAACAGTACAGAAGAAAGAATAAGTAACAAAGCTGCTATGTGTCTGATCCTCATCTTTTCACCCTCCTTTTTTTTGCCTACTGAAACTAGCCCAAAACTACCCATAATGCTTGAAGAATAAGTAGCACCACTTTAACAACATCATATCATTATCAATATTACTATAAAGATAGGGGAAAACATGACAGGTTTTAGTTGATAAACTTGCTACCTCTTAATACTTTCTAATAAAAAAGAAGAAAAAATTAAACCCATTAAACCCAGATTTTTATTTTATCTGTAGTTGATTATTAAAATTGCTTACAGACTTTCAGAAAGAAGTTCTAGGTAAAAAATTTCCCAAATTTCTCTATCTGGCCTCACAGGAAAGGCACTTGATTTAGCAACTCTTCTCAACATAGTGTAAAAATACAACCTTAATTTAACGCTACAAGATTACCAGGGCCACAGTGATGAACTGTGTATCCAAAATAGAAGTTAATTATGCTAGGAAGTTCTAAAAATATTCTAAGATTAATCATCCTCTTCATTCACCCAGAGAGGTCAGTCTACTCAGCTTTTGGTCTTTATGTTCTAAAAGTGTGGTTTAACCATCAAGAGGATAAATCAGCTGTTGGAGTTGAGATGGTAAGAAACTGATTTATTTCAGACTTTTTGTCAACTTTTATTTAAAAATTTAAAAGAACAGCAAGGATATAATATTCTGCAGACAGCAAAAAGCAAGCAGTTTGTGAAGATATTTCTTGCAATTTATTTTTTTTTATTTCCTTAAATGCTTTCCTATTTTTAAATTTTAAAGGATATTTTTATATACCTTATGTACTGAAGCCTTTAAAATACCACTGTTAAATATAAACAGCCACCCTCTAATTGCATTTCTTAAGATTATATCAACTTCTTTATCCTATAATTCATCGCAACTATGAAAGCATTAATGAAAATAAAGTCATCTCCTAAGAGTGAACCACCGCATCAGAGCACTGTCTGTAGGAGTAAGTACATTCTCTGTGCTGAAGCAGCCATGCATTTTTAATGAATTAGGCTATTGATAAGACTGAAAATGCAGAAATAAAATGTCCTTGAGAAGGATCTCACCATTCTTTATAAAACTGCAGAGGAAGTCACTAGAAAATACTATCTTCTGAGATCTACCTTTCACATAACTGCCGTTTTACAAATCACATTCAAAACTTGCTCCAGGGTTGCTGCTTTTTGGAGATAAAAGTGATATATCATATACTCAACAAAGCAGAAGTGGAATAACACAAAACACAAAAATATTTTTGTACTTCTTATAAATGCCACAATGTTAAGGCAAATCGTTAATAAAAATGGGATATTGCTAAGGCTGACCAGATCCTCCTCAATGAAGAATTAATTCTCCATTTGTGACACTATTCAAGTCTGCCTATACAAGTCTACTAAATAAACTAGTATTTAAAAAACACTGTTCTTATTTAATTTTTGTGCAAAGTGTAAAAATGCACACATGCACACACACACACAAAAATATATAAATACGTTCCTTCTAAAGGAAATAGTTTGGAACTAGATTAAAATAAATAGACACACACAAACAGCAGGAGTTAATTAAGAGATTTCCCCCCTACAGATAAGCTCTTAAAGAATATTTAACATTCATATATCAGAATCCAGACATTCATGATCAAAATTACCATTCAAAATAGTTGTCAAATACAGAGATTTTGTAATTACAAACAACATTTTTATCATAAGTAATGTGTTGAATTTACATCCAAGAGGTAAATAGCTAAGAGTTGTTAATCATTAAATTACATAGAGATTTTAAATCAATTATTTGAGAACTAAATAAGAAGATGCTTAAGTGCCTTCTTAATATCAACAAATAAATATTAATCTATACCTATGGCAAAAATAACCATGTGTGTACCTAGCACCCACAAAACCTTGCTTCATTGAATGTAAAGGCCTTAACTTATCAAATGTTCTCCTGTTATTTTTAACTTTCCATGACTATTTTTCAGCTGCCTTGCAGCTCCTAGCTGGAGAAGAACAATACAGTTGCTTCTACATTGAAGATATTTATCTAATAGCCCCAAAAGCCCAGCTTTCCTGGAGACCTGTTTCTAAACAAGACATGTAAGTTTTGTTCCCTGTAATGTCCCTCTACATGCATATCCATAAACTTTACAGGCTAATGAGCTGCTCTAAACTGAAGAAATTTAACAGCTACAATATTACTAGTTTCTAGGAAGTACAAACTTTAATGTTTATATACCGACTAACAAAAGGAAAATCACTGTCTGCTAAGCAGCTTCATCCTGTAAGGCAATATAGTCAAATGTATCAATTTCTCATGCTATGTATATCAAGCAGGACTGACAAAGCTAACAGCTTAGGGCTGGACCTCCCTTTAGGGCTAGCTAATCCCCCTGACACGACTGCAATATCACTCCAATGTGTGCATCACTGCCAGAGACTTCTGGCCCCTCGAAGTAGAAGGCTGCTACTTAAGCGTAGCCAGTTAATTTTCATTAAAACAGGATAGGGTACAATTCCAGTGAAAGCAGTCCCACATAGAGAAGCAATCTTATCTGAAATGACAACAGCAATAGGAAATGATGGCCCTCAGCCTGCACATTTATAAAATTCTCAACTTTTCAGCAGAATTTAATCTCAAAGGAGTTGCACAAGTAGAACACAGAAATGTATAAGAACCACAAAAGTACTACCATGCAGGCAAGGGGTGAAGGTGTGGGTCAGCACTCTAAAGCCTCTGTGACATCGTAATTTTTATTTTTATTTCAAACAATTGTGGGTACTTAATTAATGATTAAAAATGTAAGTATTGTAAGTAAGATAAGAAGACATTAATAAGCTGAAATAAAAGTGAAAAATGGAAGTGCATTCCACAAACTTGTGCGTACTTCATCAGATGAACTTATTGTGGAGAATGCTTTTCCACAGAGTGCACATAGTGCAATCAAGCACTGGATAGTAAATAATTAGTATACAGTATAATAAATGACAGGAGTTCAAGTGTCTGAAAGATGGGGTTTCCACAAAAGGGTAGCTCAGGCTTCTAATCCTAATACAGTAAAATTAATTTCCACATGAAAGCAACAAGATAGCTAATACACTTTTCTGCAATGTGTATTTTGTTGCTGCATGGTTTTTTAATGATTTAGAAAGCTATTAAGCACAGATACCTATTAGTCTGTGTGGCTTTAAAAGCACCAATGTCTACTGTCAAAACATTCACATTCATCAAGTGGTTCCTTAGAAGAGCACTTGTTTTTATTATGCTAATATCCAAACACATAAGTAAAAACAGCTGCAGAAAAAGAGGCAGGAAAGAAGCCTTTGGCACAGAAAGCAACACACTACCATCTTTTATCCTTTATCTTTGCATGAACAACATACTGTCATCTTTTTCTCCCTCATCTTTCATGGGGCACAGCTTTAATTGTTGGAAGTTTGCTTCAAGTACCCAGTAGCTGCCATCAAAGGCTTTCTGGGTCAATGAACTGTATTCACTGCTGCGAATATAGGATGTGCTCAGAAATGAAACAAAAGCACATGATTTTCAAGAGATCTTGGCACAAAGATCTTGATCAGTAATGTCTTGAAAAGCCTGAAGAAAAGTTATCAAAAGAAAACTTTTGACCTAATGCAAGATAACTCTGAACCAAATTACTATTTGGGTCTTCTAGACTTAGAGTAGAACAAAGTAACTTCAATCCAGCTGCAGCCCAGACATAACGCAGTTCACCTCTTCGGATGGCTCATGAATAAAGGAACAGCTACCCTCAGGCACTTATCTAAATACCATAGCCTCCTCATCTCAAAATATCCCGTGCTCCAGTCTTAACCTCGAAAAACAAAGTGTACTTTTAACTGGATAATTCCAACTGCAAATACTCTAGACTGCAAAACTGCCAAGCCATTTGGGCAAAGTTCCTTTCATGAGCTGATTAACATGTCAAGAAACACACTTAGTGAAGAGATACTATACTGAGGAATACTGACTCTCAAAAGCCCTCTATTAATCAGAGACTGATTAATTAGGCTGAAAAGCAGCAACTGAAGAAATAAAATGGAACAGTTTTGTATGGCTTCTATCATATTCAAGTGTAGTCTACACTACCCTGATTCTATTTCACTGCCTTTTGCACTTCCACACTGATATTTCTTAGCATAAATCATAATTTGTTTTTCTGGGTAGGAAGCAAAGATTAATTATAATGAGAGCTTTTATCTTAATTGACTGGATGTTTAGACTGGTTCTCAATTAAGAAGAGGTGGGGAATGGAGTAATATGGAAAGGCCAGCTTTAGTGTAAGTTTTCTCCAAGGGCCTGTTTCCTCTTCTTTATTAGTCTGACCACAGCAATGGTACTTCACAAATATGTGACAATGGTTAAGTTTTAGGGGAAAATAATTAAATTTTCTGGTGTGTTTCGATGAAGAAAAATTTTACATTCACTAACTAACTAAAGGAAAAAAAAGGACAAAAATAATAGAAAATATTGCAATCTATACTGTACACAATATCCATGATTGCTATTGGATACACAATAGCAATTGACAGCAAAATACATTTAAAATGTTAAGCCTCCATAACCTCCTTTCTGTTCTTCTAAAAAAATCAAAGTCTTCAAATAATTAAAATGTCTAGACCTGCCAGCACTGTTCATTTGGTCCTGCCCAAGAGTATTTTAAAAGCCTGAGGAGTGCATGTCTTTGGCATTTACAATTAAAGTCTGCATTTGAAGGAGCTAAGTCTTGCTCCCAGCTCCACAGCTTGACCAGAATTCCATTCCTCCAGTTCTAGATAGGAATTTTAGGCATGTGCTCTGATTAAATTAAAAAAAAAAAAAAAAAAAAAACAAAAAAACCCCCCCAAAAAAAAAAACCCCAAAAAACCCAACAAAAACCCCAAAAAAACCAAAAAAAAAAAAAAAAAAAAAAAAACACCAAAAAAACCCCAATAACAACAAAAAAACCCCAATAACAACAAAAAAACCCCAAACCAACAAACTACATTCTACATTAAAACAATGAAGTGTGAAGTGTTAAGTATGATGTGAAGATAATTATTCAAACTGTGATTGCCAGTACACATTTGCCTCTAGGATGTTCAACTCTATTTGTTATCTATAATAGAAAAGCTTCCAACTGCACATATTCTTAACTAGAATACTGTTTGTATGTATATTTCCTAAAGTATCCAGACTCATATTCCCTTTCTCTTTTTTCCATGTAGTACACAGAATTATTATTTTTATTTAGGTATATATTTAGATAGCATAACTGATTTTAAAAGAGTTATAAACACTCAAAAAATTCACTGCCATGTTGCATATTATCTTTTTCTATTAACACTTCTTTTTCATCTAGAATTTCCATGGATAATATGCAATATTCAAAAAAAAAAAATCACAAACAAAAATAACCAACAAAAAGAATATCTAGACACTGTAGGAGAAACAATTACAGGAACACCAGTTAATTAGTTATGGTCTATCACTGAATATAGGTAATGCAAACTAATGAAAGAGACAAATATTCCCTACAAAGAAATAAATATCACATAGGAGTTGAAATACTGCACAAGTTTCATTAAATGCATTAACTATATTATATATAGTGTAGCAAGTATATTTTTAGTTTCTGTTACACTTTCCTAAAATTATGAAATTGTAGCATCTTCTCATAGCTGATTCTTGAAGTCAAACTGAATGCAACTCTGTGAGACTAATTTTTTGGCACAAAAATTTAAAAAGCAAGAATCTATCCAATTGAAGGGAAGTTGCAAAAGCAATTATCCTGAAATCTCTTAAATTTATTGCAAAGACTTCCAATAACCTGACAACAAATGCAATTGGGCTTGAGAAAACACACATTCACAATTTTATTTTTCTAATCTGTTCTGTAACAGCATGCAGAAAAATGTTCCTATTTGTGGAGCATTTAAGGAGTTTTACACAGTTCTGTGATTGCAAATACCAAAATACAATTTTAATGCAGCAAGCACATTAAGATGGAGCTCACCCATGATTTTACTAGTGAATGAAATTATGTCACAACATAGTAGACACTCTGCATGCAGTTCAGCCATATTAAAGAAAAACTCTTTTCAGCTTGCCATGAAAAAAAATGCTGTTATTTACACATCATCAAAATTCTTTATAGAGAGCAACATTTTAACTGAGTGAGGCAGGAACCCCTGTTCTAACTGAGAAGCAGACTTAAAAGGCAGAAATAAAATGGGAAGAAGTGTATACTTTTCATTTATTCTCAGTTCAATCTGTGCCTTTCAGAATTGTATAAGCTTGAATAAATGAAAAGAATACGAACCTGACCTTCTATAATTCTACAATTACTGGCCAAGACTTCATGCAAGGCAGCATTCCTAATTTCATTTTATAAGAAGGATCTTGTAGATGACTAGAGAAACATGAAGACTTAGCAAACCCCTGGATACTTTAATTCTTTCATTTTAAATTGACTCTGCTTGGAACTTCCATCAATTTACTTTCATTCTTTTTAAGATATTCCACAAGATCCTTGATTAAATTCAGATAAAAGGCCAATGCTTTGTTTTTGTTAGAGACACGTGCAGTAGTTTGAGAAAGGTGCTGTGATACTTTTATGATTCAGTATGTGAATAGGCATTACAGTCCCTAAGTTACCATAGGTTCAGACAAAGGTTACAGTCTCTTCCAACTGGAAAGAGTGAAAAGGTTATAAATAATCCTTGTTTCATGAATAAGAAACTGCATTTAAAATATTAAAACGTCTGACAGTTCATGAAGTTCTGTTAAAGAAAGTTAGAAATTCAGCTAATCAGTATAGCTTAGGACAAACCTGTTTCATGTGGAAATTTAAATTTGTATTTCAACGGCCAGAGCATGTAACACGCACTGAATCAGAGTCTGGCTGAATCAACAGGACATGGCCTGAATAAATGATCTTTACTTAGGTCTAACTGAACAATAAAACCTGTATCGTCTGTATGAAAACAAAACCAACAAACTCCCCATAGCATTTTGACCTATTCACAGCTAATTTAGCTATAGTGACAACTCCATATGATAACTACAAACTGAAAAGTGAAACTCTCAAGAGTGATAAAATTGGTGAAAGAGTCAAGGAGTCTAAACGCATTACCCACGGGGAACGCTCTGCAGGTTGCAGTGACATTGCATTTTAGGCTGACTTGAGTCCAGGCTGTTTTAGCTTGCCCTCTGTGTCAAATCTCCCTTCCATCAGCAGCTGAGCAAGTTTCTCCCTCTCTGGCCACTCCAACATCAGAGGCTTCCCTTACTCTGAGATGAATGTTTATACTTCCTGTTGAACCAGGGTACAGTAAAAGCTACTTGCAGAACTACATTACTTTTTAACATCTAAATTAGGTAAACTGAATTACATGAAAGACAACTTCTAATCTCTTTAATAACACCTGAGATGCTAAATAAAATAATTTTCTCTCTTATTGTTTGGTTTTCCTGCAGATATGAAATACTATGATATGTGATATTTCAATTCTGTTTAACAAAACAGTGCCAACTTTTAAAAGCACAAGTATGTTTCTTGATGCAATAAAAAACATTGTAGGCAATGTGGCAGAAGGAGATCAAGTAAAGTGTAAGAGATTTTCATGTATGTATTAATATTTAAACATAAATTTAAGACATCATGGTACTATAATAATACAATTGAAAAAAATGGCTACACTAAGAATCCAAAGGCAGAATTAATACCACAATTTCATATGTTGCCTAGCTCAAATTAAGTTACAGTTAACAGAGATCTTACATTCCTTCTCTTCGACTCTTTTGTGTGCATACTCATGGGTAGGGAAAACCCCAAAGTTCAATCACACATCCACAGACAGTAACAGTGGAAAAAATGCCAGGTACTGGGCAGTAAAATAGGCACTACTTACTTGATGCAATACAGATACAGTCAAACCTCTGAACAATTTTTACTGAAACATTCTTTTGATGTTAAGAGTATTTTACCTGCATTTGTTGAACAAAATCAAATTTCAAAGGCTTAACATTCACCATGAAATGAATTCTAATCCTCCTGATATACCAACAAATACCTTCACCTTTGCTGAGAATATGCAGGCTATTTCGAAGATAAAAATAAATGTAATTCAGAAGTCAGAGCCATGCAATCTCATAAAGTGCACTCATAAAAAGTGATTCAGAAAAAATAATGAACTAAAATCAACATTTCAATTTAGCTCAGTCACAAAGTGTGGGCTTAACACTGACTTTGGAATTGATCCTTGACCAAGATTTGACTAGATTTAAAGAGCGGTTTCTTCAGTCTCGAAACACAGACACACTCTATCATTTCACAGCTCTCTATGCAGACAATACCCAGGAATTTTTTTATCACTTCTCTCTGAAATCCATTAGTAATCTCTGAAATCCATTAGGTCTGTTAGGACCACAGACACTCCACATTTCAGCATTTCAAGAGTGACCTGCGGAATCAGCAACCCACCCATGACAGCTATTGCAATACGATGCCTGGCATAGCAGACAGGTGTTTTCAGTCATCTCTGGGGCAATGCACTCAGCCCAAAACAACAAAGCATCAAAGGGGTTAGGCAGCATGATTGCAGAAATGGGTCCTATTCAATAAAAAAATGTAGGATTCAGCTGACAGAAGAGATGCTACCACTTATCTGAAGGAGGTGGTTTTGGGTTTATCTCGGTGCCATTACTTCAAGCTAGAGGCAGAGTAGTCTCCTGCCAGGGCTGGAGCCTCAGTTCTTGTGGCAGAGTTTCTGTAACTCCCTCGTAACTGCTGAGGGGCCAGCAGCCCCAGCCCAGACCTGCATCTCACAGGGGGCAACTTACAGGGCATTACCACAGTGAAGGACACAGACAGACACTTATTTTTCTGGAGAAACAGCAGAGACCAATCACAGTTCTTCAGAAGGGCAGAAAAGCAGCAACCACTTTAGTATTTTACAGCAGATTCATAGGTACTTTCATCACAAGCTAACATAACCAGTGCTGATTTGACATACTCACAGCCCTGTGCACTGGCCCCCAAAGGAAAGATCTGACAGGTTTTTCTCTGTGATGCACAGTCAACTTCACCCTAGATTTTATGCACACTGCTTTTCTTTACAGAATATTCATATTTAATTAAATAGGAAACTTCAGGGTTTCCACACAGTTCTGTAAATACCAATGAAATTTGATGGAAGTTTGTATACTTTGAATTTCTACAAAATGGCTCAACAGGAACTATGAAAAAGAATGCTACTATTGTCTTCCTTGAACCTTTGAACTTCATGGAAATTGCTCACTATCCTGTACACCAGGCTTACAATATCAGTTTGACAGTCACCTCTGTGTTGGGGCTGTGTAACAGGGCTGCCTGCAAGAATGCCCCACCTACTCCTGCAGTCAACAACCTAACAGCTGAATTCCTTGTTCTAGTGGTCCTTTACTATTGACATGCATTAGGTATGAGTTTGACAGAGAAGCAACTACATCAGTTTTTCCTTTCAGAAATGGTGAAGCCTGAGATCTAAGCTTCATTGAACACAGGCTCTTGCATCCCTAATGAGTTGCTCCTTATGCTCTTTCCATACCAGCAAATGCCTGTCATTTCAGTGATAAATATATCATATCTAAGCATCCTATCTTTATGTAGAAACAATATGAAAAGGTAATAACTGCATATTTGATTTATTGAAGCAAGTATGCAACAAGGAATCGAAGAGTCAGTTTTAAGATGCATGATTTGTCTTGGACATGATATAAAAGTTGCTCATTTTAGTTAATAATATGTGTACCTATATACACAGATACACATACAGTATTTGCAATAGTTCTTTAGGGAAGCTCACTTTTCTACATCTCTTACCGCTCTTCTCTTACTTATTAGCCCTGAACCTGAATCTAAATATTAAAAATCTTCTTTTCAAAACATTTTTAGTGAGGTGATAAGTACATAGATATATCCACAGAGTAAAAATTTCTTTTCATCCTCAAGTCCCATTTGGCCAATGCTCATGTAGCAAAAAAAATGGCTGCAGGAGGAAAAGGCTGAAAAATTATAAATCTTCTAGAAACAGTTGTCAAAGTCAGGAATTAAGGATCAAGTATGCCACTAAAGCCTGGCTAAGCTGTACCAGCAGTAAGCATCATTGGAGATTATGTTTAGATTGAATTCCAACATTCAATTTCCACATTGGTATCTGTGCATTTACAGTGCACCTAATCCAGCTATGCAGCAGATTTCATTAAAAGGCAGATTCATTCCTTTCATGCCCTCTCCCTTTTATATCTAGCAAAATCAGTACCCCTATCTCAACTTCAACCCAAATCAACACATGCTGTAGCACAAAACAGCCTTTCCCTTTTAAGTGTAAAGTTGCTTTTCCATTTTCTGTACTAAACTCCTGTGTGGTACACCAGTAATCAGCTGCATTCTAGAAACTGGCAAACTAGTACACTTATATACACACACATACATGCACAGTATGTACATACAGAACTTGCAAATTGTTTACTGAATCAGCTTATTGCTAAAAAATAAAACTAAAACTTCTACCACAAATAAGAAAATAAAGATTTTTAAATGTTAATTAACAATACCATTCCTAAAAAGCAGGAGGAAACAAATACTAACTTCAGGAGATTAAACTGAGAGAGATTAAAGGATAGTAAAATCTTTACCTGCTGATAATACGAATGGCTGAGGTCAATAAAATGCACGTGGACGCTCATTAAAAAAATGTTAGGATTGAAAATATTTTATGCTGAAATTGGAAGTCCGTTGAATGAACACTAAAAATACAACACAGCATAAACAAAACTTTCAGGTTTGACTGTTAGTTTCTGCAAGTTTATTATCCTGACTTAGTGTCACATCTAAATATGGATTCCGCCCTTGCCTGATTGACTGCTCTTCTTGAACTTTAAGATGCCCCTTGGCTTCTTGAACATCTGATCCTAATAACTCTCGTACCAAGACTCTTACCATCTTATTTTGATCAAACCCACAGCAAAGAATACAATTGAAAGCTCTATTTCCTGGCCTGGCTGTTGACAGTTAAGACACAGGAGTTTTGCTCATTTTGCAGCTAACCAGAATTTCCAAAATAAGGTTATAAAACCTCTGTTCCTTGGATTTTCTTATCCCTACTGAAGGACTGCACTTTTTAAAATGTATGCTGGCTAACAGATGCTGTTCTGCAGCCACTGGCAGTCAGCAGTTCTGCAAAGCAGCCCCATATCCTCTGAAACTAGACTTGTGACTGCATAATTTTGGTAACATCTAGAGATCTTCAAGTTTGGAACTGCAGAGAACTGGGCACCATCCAAACACACTGGACGTCATGATTTATTTTTTTTCCATAGCTATTGTTAAGTCTTTTTAAAAAACACATCCCTATTTGCAAGTATTCAGCAAGATTCCTCAAAAGCAAGAAAAAAGTAAATAAAAGAAGCATGTATATAAAACAAGACACTATCTAATCTTACACCTTTTCATTACTATAAGCATTCATCATATAAAAATTAGGTACTTCTTCTCAAGCTTGCTTCAAAATAATTTAGACTATTACAGAAGAAGATAATCTAGGAAATCAAAAAAACCCCTACAACTGTCGTCAAAGAGCATTTAAGATACAAATATATATAAAGTTGGGGAAAAAAGTCAGTGTTTCTGAGCTTGAAAATAAAAGGAGAAATCAAAGCTGCACAAGCTAGTTGATCTCCAAATCAAATCTGGGAAGAGAGGTAGATTAAAATGTAAAGTTATTGAGTGTGGAGACACTTTTACTGTATTTTTGTACTTGACTTTCCTGTGACTCTTTTCATTATTATAACACATTTCCTGCAGGATTGATTGTCATTGGCCATAAGAAAACTCAAAATCTGATTCTTTATTTCAGCATTAAACCAGAAATATCTGCTAAGTGTCTTTAAAAATCTATGATCACAAATAGTATTTATAAAAACACCCCCTCGATTTGAATTTTATAACTGAGTTTTTAAAGGTTTTGTAGAATAAATCATGATTAAATTAAATTTTTATAGAGGGTCTCAACATAGGGATGGGAAATTACCATCAGTACTTGGAGAAGTAAAAGAAGTGCAAATTTTCTGTTATCCTGAGGTACCTAGGTTATTGAAGTCAATCAAACTGAAACAAAAAATCCTAATAAGGAAGGTATTATTTGCCTTTACACCTAAGAAAAAAATAAATATATTTGTTTCTGTTAAAGCTACTATGAAAAAATCATCTCTTGCTACTATTTGTAGTTGAAACTCAAGTTACTATAATTCTCTTTAGCAGAATACTGGCTTTTGGCCTTTTTTTAAACGTTTATTTTTCCTGTCATATCTTAATGTTTTGGTTCCTTTTATTTTTCTGAAATTTTCTTTGACTCCTCAATCCACTTCCATAGAGCTATGAATATTTTTTCATGAGACTCTGTTCAGAGTCTCATGAAAAAATATTCATAGATCTATGGAAGCTCTCATGAGACTCCACATTTAGCTGGTTGTGAGAGAGAAAAGCGTGACAAGAATAGATTAAATTGAAAACTTGCATTCTTAAAAATAAAGTTAGGTTTGAATTAAAATAACTGCTATTAACATTAAAACACCTTTAATTAAAACTGCTGAAAAAAAAGAAAATGCTTAAAACCCAACAGCTTATCCCTTAAAAAAGCACATACTCCAGACACTGCTAAAATTGTGAGCCAATGTACCTGAATGCCCCCTGTGCATCTAAAAGGGCACCCTGGAATTATTTAATATAGGGAACTTTTTAGTTTCTCATTTGGCTTATGGGACAAATAACTTACCTTCTTAATGTTATTTTGTATATGGGGTGCAACTGTATGAATGAATCTGTGTAATTCAAAAGAGCTAAGAGTAATAAATTATTTTATTACAGAGTATTTGCTGACCATTTCTTTCCCTCATCTCATTGCAAGAATGAATGTTTTCTGGATAATAAGCATTAACATCAATTACTCACGACTTTTCTTTCTAAAAAAGGAGTTATACTCCTTTAAGATTTCAAAAAAAATCCAGGAGAAAAGTGGTGAGTTGCTGATATCCTGAGTTTTTCTGCAAGGCAGTTGAGACAGAAAACCAGTGCCCAGACCAGTCGGGACATCAACTGGTGGTTCATTTCTCCTTCTGCTCACTTTGTTGGGGCTTTGGCTTGCCACAACAAGAAGTTGTGGTGTGTACAGGAGGTTTGAACTGCTTAAACAGTTCCAGAGATAATGTGCTACTTACAGTCCCAACAGTCAGAAATTCCATGCATATCAAGACAAGAAAGAAAAAAAAAAAAAAAAGACATTGACGATTGTGTCCCCTCTGCTCAGAGCAACCAGCCATGTACATGGATAATGTATATCCATGTTCTTTTCCCAAAGAGAACCCAACACACCACTCTTGCACACACATTTTTCACTTGCAGGATGAAGTCAAGCTCTGACATTTTGAAAAAGGTCAAAAATACATAAGAAGACCTGGGTTTTAGTTTCAGAAATATGAGTCAGAGAAGAGGAGCTTCTACTGCAAAGAGAAAAAAATATCAGTTTGATTTACTTCAAACTCTGTCAAATCCCAGTTAGAATTAAAGAAATTAACGCTTACGATCTGTTAGCCGGATGGCCCAGACTAATGGGTTGCATTAAAAAATAGTTACAGAAATCTTAATGCAAATTTTAAAATTAATTTCACACAATTATATGAAGAAAGGGTTTCAGGTTTCACCTCTGCCAAAACCAGCAGAAACCACAGTGGAAACTGGAAGGAAATTGCCTGTACTAAAAATAAACAGTCTAATAATAGTGAGAATGGGAAAATATTTTGTTGTCTGGATAGTTATTAACTTGGGGGAAATGATAAATTCATATTAATCCAAGTTATTTTAAAAGCAAAAATTTTTTTTCTTTTTCCTTTTTTTATAAAGTTCATTGGAATTTTCAGAACTATTTCACACCATGAAACAACAGACTTCCTCTTGTGCACTATCAAATTCATGTACTTGTGCCTATTTTTCTTTAAAAGACCCAAACCAATAGTGGAGACATGAGTGCTTTATATATTGTTTTCTATTTAACATACCAAACTAACAGACAATATTGAAAAAAAAGTATTATAAAGGCATTTCATTTTTTTTCTAATATTGCTAATTTAATTTGGAACATTCTGATATTTTGTTCATATTGAATTTTGCATCTGTTTCTAAATATTTTGTCCTTAAACCAATTTTGTGCATATGTGCTGCTTTATACTGCCTGTATGGAAATAAGGCCTAGTGGAAACCCTAAATAGTTATGCAGCTTGTCATAGTTAACCAACGGCCCATGAGCACTGTACAGAGAGCACCGAAACTACAATGCTAGAAGAATTTAATACCTTAAATGAATGCAGACACAAAAGAGGACAGTTTTTTAATAGCATCAATAGTCATCCAACTGCTAAAAAAATTTTGATTTTTTTTTTCTAACATCTAGGGATCTTCAAGTTTGGAACTGCAGAGAACTGGGCACCGTCCAAACACACTGAACGTCATGATTTATTTTTTAAAAAAGGAAAGTAGTTTATTGTCCAAAGTAATTATAAATTTAATATATGTCCTTTTGAAACATTAGTATAAAGCAGTAATATTTCTATCACTAGCCATCAACAAGTAAAGCAATGTTGTACTATGCAGTGGAAGGCTATGAAATGCAAATTGCTTATGAATGTATTCAGGGTACAGCTCACTAAAAAAGAACAATGAATGAATTATTTGGCAAAATGCATCTTCTTCTAAAATCTTTGTGAACATAACCTTCTGTACACCAAATATCTGATTCAAAGATTTTATTGTTGTTTTCATAGTTTAAGTATGTGTAAGTTAGTTTTGGTTCATTTTGTTTTTGCAGGATTGCACAGAATAGGGTTGGATGTTAGAAACTGATTGATATTAGCATTGGTTTAGTGCTAGTAATATTGCTAGAATCTCAATCATAAAGAATGATAAAAATAACAAACTCAATTTGCCAGCATACAATACAGTGAACACTTCTATTTGACACCACCTGCCAGCAACAACATTGGCTCTGGCTTCAAAGCCCTTTTATCAAAGAGTTTAGCTGCATAACTATATTCTTACACAAATTTTACCATCAGCCTTTTAAGAATTCTCACTTAGCCCAATCAGCATTTTCTGTCACTACAGGAAAATTGGGCAGGGGTGTAGTACCACACATTAGTGTAGCATGTTACATTCCAAATGTCAGTAGTTCTTATGGTTGACATTAAACACATTCCCAGAAACTGTGAACTAAAAATACACTCTTCCGGAAAAACTACATTGCCAACCCCTATTTTTGAAACTTAAACACCATCATAAGAAGAAAATGAAATCTAAATTTTTATATACCAAAAAATTTAAATGAAAATTTAAAGACCAAGAAGAATGCCCCAAGGAGATAAAGTTCACAGTACACAGTTCATATATCATGTTTTGTTTTGATATAGACACTTTTGTATCCACTCTAATATAAAATCACTCTTCAAGTAAGGATATTTGAATAAAATAGTAAAAGAGTAATAAAATTTAAATATATAATAGTTCTGTCTTACCATAAATGAAGGACAACAGCACTCTTTCTAACACATAATTCCACAGAAAAGTAATAAAGAATGTTCTTCTGAATGAATGATGTTCTGAAATTTTACAACCACAACACCAGAAAAACTAATAATCAAGCAAAATTTAAAAATATTCAATTTCAGGTAATAAATAAAAAAAAAAGTTTCCAGTTTTTCAAAGTCAATGTTTACGAGTGTGGAATTTATTTTTTTTTTCAATATTAAGAAGAAAAAAAACAAGTAAAAAAACCTCTAGATTGAGGGAAAGAAAATAGAGAGGGAAGAAGGAAGAACTACAAGGACAGAAATTTAGAAAATATGAAGCCAGCTTGAAAAAGTCTCCAAAACAGAATTCTTCCTCATTCTTCTTTTATTTTGTTTTAAAATTCAATCCAAGAGTCAGATGAATGAATTATTCTCCTTCTACAGTCAGCTCATTTAACTCTGCTGCTTTTATATTTTTCTATCAGGAGAATGTTACAGTAATATAGCTTCCATAAAATCTTGGTTGTGTCTTCTGTGTGCTTCTGTCTTAAAAAAGATTGTAAAAATCTCAAGTGTATTATTTTTCAAGATATTAATCAAACATCAAAGCAGCCACACAAAGTTTTCCTCTACATTCGATTTAAGAACCAACTCAACCTACAGACTGCCTTTAAGAATAAATAAATAATTAATGAAATCCCATGACACTTAGTTTCAGGTTCAAAAATAGAAATAATTTGAGAATCCAAAAACAGAGAGCTGTAAAACAAAGTTGTCATATCCTGTAGCAAACCTAGAAGTGAGGAGAAAATGGACAGATAAACCTCCTCTCTGCAAAAAATATAGACATATCAAGCAAAGAGGGCAGAAAGAGTAAATAATAAGTTAGTAAAGAAATAGTAAATAATAAAATATTCATAATTAAATGCTTTACCCAAAGAGAAAATCTGAAACCCCATACAATGAAAGAGAATCCTCTAGGGAGGAAGTACTTAAATTAGAAGAACTGACATGTTCTGACTAAAGCAGTACACTAGACAAAAGGAGGTATGGAATACATTCTAGACATCAACCTCGTAAAATTTCGAGCAGGCATCTACTTTGACAGCATTTATGTACCTGAACAACGTGGTGGTTGTTTCAGTACAGACCCTCATGCCTGCCATTTCACACCTCACTGCCACCAACTAAGCTATTTTACAATAATCATACAAAATACCCTACCAAATATGGGAGAAGAAAAAATAAATCTAGCTGCATCTTAACATTCAGCTAAGAAAATGAAGCAAAAGCCTGACCTCCCCTTGACAGAGCATTCAAAGTTAACATCTGCATAAAAAATGTGAACAAAATAAGCTTTAGAAAAAAATTCCCTTAAATACATTCTATGAGAATTTTTTACATTCAATAAAAGCCTCAGTATAAAGAACTTTACTACTAAAACATGAGGATAATAGCATTTGGGAAAAGAACTTCTAAAAAGTTGAAAAACCTTTAAAAAACTGTTAATCCCCATGTAATTATATAGCTTTCCCTAAATTCTTTCAAGTCAAATTCAAAACATTTCAGTGGAATATACACATTTTTATATATTAATTTCTCATTAAAGAGACTTCAAGTACATCTTTCAAATTCCAATTTTTTTTTTCTAAATAGTAACTGAGCAGTTTTGTATTGCGCGTTAAGTATCAAAATATGTCAGCAATCCAACTGTCCTAGAGAGAACAGGAGAGATTAAATAGTAGGGGATTATTGCTTTCTGTTTACATCCACAAAATTTTAAGCATTTCTGTTTTGCCACAGTTCTCAATAAAATACACATCATTAGCAATACATTCAGTTTATATACTTCTATATTTTTTATTTTTCTCTGGCTTAGTCACAGATTATGTTATCTTGCACAGGATAATAAACTAGATCAGGTATGACAGAAGACTGTGCTGAGACATTGCCTGTAGAGTCAATCACAAACTTCTTCAGTGCTCCTTTAAAATCCTCAGGAATGGTCCCTTTAAGTTAGAATCTGGAAAACCAGCTTCGAGTCTGATCTCTATATTTCTTGACTTGTTTCTAGTTGGAAAGAACATGTCCCTGATTAAGCCATTGGAAGAAAAAAGGCCAATATTTTTGTGCTTCTGTTCCAATAAGTAGTAGTGTGCTAGAGCTAATTGAAGGGACAACTCAGAAGAAGGGGTGGAATGAAATGCTTAATGAGGCAGCCAAAAAACAAATCCCTCTCTGTCTCTCACACAGGCACAGCACTGTTAATACTCTCATAACTTCATTTTCAGAGAAACAACCAGCCAGAAAATATTTTTTGATGAGCCAGAGCTAGGATTAAAAAAAAGAAAATAACACTAACCCAAACCATCTGAATAGCTACTAGTGTGAACTGTAGGATTTTTTTTTCTAAATCAAAATATATTGTAATTGTAGAAATACCATTTCACTGTAATTTACACTTTACAACAAATAAAAATTTTAGAGATTATAATACAGTGTTTGCAACCTACACTGATAATCACTACAAGGGAGGCAGCACAAATGAAAACATTTAACCCTTGTTCCAAATGTATTATTGTGTAAGTGAGCAGTTAAAAAAATAAATTAATCCCCCAAAGAAGCAGCCCTGCAACAATCTACTACAGACCCTTGCTGAAATTCCTGTTGAAACAAGCAGATGAATAAACAACCAGTGACTAGAATACAGGTTCAACACATTATCAAACCTCAGTGTTACATAACACATAAAGTGTCAGAGATGCACAAAAGATGTGCAAAAAATCTACAATCACTTCCTGATTTGAGCAGTATTAGTAGAGTGGAAAAACCATAGAAGCAGATTTAGCTATAATGTTATTCTCCCAGGAAACAACAGCAAAAAACCCAACAAAATCCCACAAACAATAACAACAACAACAAAACAGACATTTAAAAAAAAGTCTTCTGTCTTCCTAAAGGTAGTAACTCAGAAAAACACTTGAGTACACTTACTAAAAAACAGTTCTCAAAAGGAAATTAATACTTTTCAGGACATTACAGAGGGAAGACCAGATATTCCTGATTCCAGAAAAGCCTTCAATGTTTTCATTATCTTCAATGAGAGGAACTGTAGATAGAAATAAAGAATTTGATAAAGGGATAAAAAGCCGCAATTAGAATAGATCTTGACAAATAATACTAAATTAAATGAAAGGAGATTGTTAAGTACATAGAATTTAGGCAAGCATTGAACAAAAACCAGCCTAAGAATATAGGTGAAGTCAATATAGAGAATGAGAAACTGTTTAATAGCTACAGGAAAACTTCCTCCCCCTATATGAAATGGGAAGGAAAAAAGACTGGAAGAAGATGATCACTGGAAAGATTTTTTTTTATTTTTGCTACGCAGTTCAGAATTGTTGGTGTGCATATGAACAGCATCAGAGAAGACTGACACCTTGAAAATAATGTAAGCTGATGCAGATCACCAGAAACAGTAACATAATATAAACTGGCTATGTTTTTAAAAAAGCTAAAAAGAAAATATGCCAAACCACAAGATGAAGAGGAGAACTCAGAAGACACTGAATACTGACAAGGTTCTAGAGACTGGCAGAAATATGCAAGAATGAGTAAAACAAAATCACAGAAAAGACAATAGTGAAAGATCAGAATAAAGACAGAGTAATAGGGGAAGTAATACCCACTTTAAATATGAAAATGAATAGAACAAGGGAACTTGAAAACATACTTTATAAAGCACTTCCCAGACATCAGTCTCTCATAAAAGAAATACAGTGTGACAATTCCAACACCAAATGCACTTGAAGTACTTCACACTGCAATAATCATCTTCAAAAGCACAAGTAAGGTTCAGGAGAAAAAAAAAAAAGGTGTTCTTTTTACATAGGGGAAAGCAGAGGCAAATATAAACAACTAAGCACCAAAACCCCAATAAAGTAAACAATAAGGATAATTTAGAGATGGATAGGAAGTATGACTTGATTGACCAGACTGAGTGAAAACAGGGAGGGGTATAAAGTCCCAGAGCAGTGCACAGAATTAGAACATAAAGGAAGATACATGGAGGACTAAAAGACTTTCAAATATGTTAAACTAAAGAACAGTATTGGAAGTCAGTGGAGACATACTTATTATACTGCAGCTGAACGCAGACAAAAAAGGAAAGGATTTGAAAATGCTATTAGGTATGAGAAATTTATAGGAGAGAATGGATAAAGAGACCACAGTACAGTTTATAGGAGAGAATGGATAAAGAGACCACATATTCTATAGAAACAAGATTTAACAGCCCCTCTCTGGAGCAGAAATGTAATAAATTAGCAGATAGAAATAAACAGCATGCAAAAACGAAAAGCATCAGCATGGCTTAAAAAGAGAAAGCATTATCAGTGGAATCAGATCACCTACCATTTTAAATACATCTGATCACCTACCACCTATAACATCAGAATTATGCAACTGCAAACCTACCACACCTCTATTCTTAAAAATATGATTCTATATTCTAACCTTAAAAATATGATTATTCTTAAGTACCACTTATAAGAAAAAAACACAATAGAAATTACTTAAATTAAAAGATTTGCTTTTTTTTCCCTTGTGGAAATGTCACCCCATGGTGATGAAATCTTAGGCATAATATATACTTCTAGAGATGGTATGAAAAACAGCATTACCAAGAAACTTGATACTGAAAATGAACTTCAATATAATTGCCATAATTATTTAATAAACAAATGCATTTTTCTCCAAAGGAAGGAATAGTATCTTATTTTCAAAATAAAATGCTGCTTCTGGGAATAAAGCCATATTTCTGTTTGTGATATCATGGAGAAAGAGCTCCCTATGTTAGTGATTACTGTACTTGAGACTAAAGTGGTTCACAAATTCCTTCCTAATGGAACAGCTGGAAGCATGGATCAAGCAAGTCACCATAATCTGATGTTAAAAACTCCCAACGGTTTTGGTTCAGAGAAATGGGGAAAAAAAGCACACCATTGTTTTAGCAATTTTAGCTGTTCTGTTTATTTCCTTATCTAGTGCCAGATCCTTTTGACAATATACACAAAAGAATCCAAGTGTACCTAGTATAATCAAAGCATTAAAATAATTTATAAATAAAATGTTACTGAATAACGCATGATTTAGGAAGTAAATGTACTTGCTAAGATAACCTAAAAGACTGAAAGATAAGGTTCATTTAAATTAATGTTCATTCACTGACCTCTATATATTCAACCAATGCTTGCATTTACTTTACTAATACAAAATTCTGGTTTTGCTACTCATTAATATAAAATTTCACTATGTAATAAAGCAGTATTAAAATGCAACATTGCACTAAAATCGCCAAACTTCAAGTTTCACAGTAGATTTAGCTACCAATCTCACTGATTTACAAAGTCCTCCCCAGCAACACTACAAATCACGAAAGTATGAAAACTGCACAACTACCAACCAATACAATGATTTCAGATTGACAGAACCAAGGACTCCTGGTGTTTTATAGGTGCTCTGTGAGATCCAAAACTTGCCTGACATATTGTCTGAAGTGACAGTGCTTGGATAGAAATAACCACTCCTCTTCAAAACAGAGTTGCACAGGTGTGGTGAAATGGAGAAGCTATTTCCTAAACATTACCTCTATCTAAGTAAGTAGCCAAAGAAAACCTTCTGTATAAATACAGTCTATTTTGCTGTGAAGCAGACAAAGGAAAACAGCAGCAGTTAGTGATAATCAATTTGAAAGCACATTTGTTTTGCAGTATTCAAGTGCTTCTGTTCTTCAAAAGGAAAACTGGAACTCATCAGGATCTTCTTGGCAAGCAAGAAACTAAACTGCTGAATGAACAAAGTATGGCTCTGTAGAGCTGAATTACAACGAAATGAGCCAAGGCCTCATTACAAAATCAGAATACTTGCAAGAGAGCCACTACTTCTGATGTAAATCTAATTCTGATGTACATCTAAGAACAGCCATGAAGATTTGCCCATCCAGAATGTGTCAAAAATTTACATTGCACTGTGTACAGTGGACAACAAGCTGCTTTTAAAGCCATAATCCTGAAAAATGGCTTAATGTTAAATTAAAAAAGGTAATTTAATTTTCATTCCGTTGCAAATTATGCTGTTGTAATATATCTCAGTAATATTGAAATGTCAGTTTTTCGGCTGTTTTAATGACCTGGAAAGGCCCAGGGTGGCCTTGGACAGCCCGCGCTTCAAAAGACGAGAAGAGGCTTCAGGTTCTTTCTCGGTCTTGGTGTTTATTAATTGTTTATCTAAAAGATTTTCTCTCAGCCCGACAGAGGTCTGCACAGCAGCCAGCCATAAGCACACTGAGTGCCCCCGGGGCGGTCACCTATCTTTATACTCAAAATTACATATACAATATTTATCAATTTTCCCCAATACCTTTTACCCTTATTGACCAGTGCACTTTTAGTAATAACCAATCCCAAAGTGCCAACATCACCACAGAAGATGGAGGCCAAGAAGAAGAAGAAGAAGGACAGGACACGCCCCAATTCCTCCATCTTACTTCTTTAGACCCCCCTGTACAGAAATCCTAAACCCTGTGTCTTACACTCTAATTAACTTATCCCTTCACCATTTACCCCAGTGAAATCCTCCCATCCTCATACAGGTGTCGTCTCCCATGTAGGATCAAAGTCCAGCCACCAGACACTTCTGGCAACATTCCAGGACCTCCGAGCCCCCCAAGGGTGGTCTCAGTCACTCTGCACATCAGTCCTGAGGTGCTGAGATCCCACATTGAAACACTGTTAAAATTACAGACTTACCACCAAAACTAAGTGCAATGTACCTGAAACTGTAACTGCACTTAAACTCACACACATGCCCTATATTTTATTACAACATAAATCACAAGATATCCAATAAACTGACACTCTAATTAGCTTCCTGATTTTAAAACTTGTGTTTCTTCTCTAATCAATACATACTCTTCATACTCTTCTTCTTCCTAAATTTAACAGTTTTGATTCTGCCACTGTTCAGAATCATTTATCAGAGAGTAATTTTTCTGTCCTGCTTAACTGAATTAGTAATTTTCTACCATCAAAGATAAAGGCTCTTTCTGGCTCTTTCTTTCCTTTTTCATCCACAATTCACTCACCTCTGACTGTGCACCCACTGCTTACTTTCGCCTAACTCTGATGACTTTCCAAGCAGAAGGTAAGCCAACCAAGCTCCATTAAGCCATTTCATAATATTAATGTTTCAATGTCATTACTTTGATGTTTCCAGGGAGCAGATCTAGATTCTGACTCAAATGAACCTCAGCTGGATCAGGACAGGATGGGACTGCTGTCCTACTACAGTACCTTTCGTTGAGTACTCAACTCAAACTATGTAAATGTGCAACTACAGTATGTAATGACATAATGCCATTTTTAATGTAAATATCTGAAGGGGTGATAGTGGTGAAAGGGCAATAAAATGAAACAAAGGGGTAATGAAATGAACCTGAAATGAAGGGGTAATAAAAAATATGACCATGTCTTTTCACTGGTGCCCAGTCACAGGACCAAAGTGGGTCCAAACTGAAATACAGAAGAACTTTGTATGAACTTTGGAAAGCACTCTTTGCTGTGAGAGTGACTGAGCACCTGAGCAAGGTATCCAAGGAGGTGGTGGAGTCTTCAGTCTTGAAGATATACACAGCAAGCTCATTGTGGTCCCAGGAAAACAGATCCCCTATTTAAACAGCATGGTTGCATCAGATGCATCGACCTTTCTGGGATTCTGAGTCCAGCTCATTCCTCCGTGCTGTCTGGCTGAGAAACAAGTCACTCATAAAGCACACTAACAATCTTAGAGGCAATTCTTCTCAAAGGTTCTCTTAAGTATTTATTCAATCTTCACTCTTAGGTACTTATTCAATCTTCACTCACTTCTCTCAAGTATTTATTCAATCTTCACTGATCTGCTCCTTTTTACCAGACTGAGCTTCTGACATTCCAGTTTCTATTTCCTAGGAAAAAAAAGCCTCTCTGGTACCTACAGTCTACCAGTTCTCTAAACAGCCACCCATGACAGTGACTCTTATACTCTATCATTTCTTACTTTGCATTATTTTCAAAAAATACTGACAGAAGTTCTTCTGTTACAAACTTCATCTTCAGCCAGGAAGCAGATACCACTGATAGTGCCAGACAACAGAAGAGTAATTGATATTGTCTATCTTGACCTTAGAAAAGCTTATGACACTGTCTCATAAAGGATCCTCAGAAAAAAGCTGATGGGCTGCATTAGCAGATAGTGAGGCAGATGGAGGAGAGGCTGAATTGCCAGGCTTCTTGCAACAGGCTTTGTTACGTGTCTTAAATACTTCTACATCACTTACCATTAATATGGTGGTTGCTTTGATCCTATACATTTAAGCAATCCAACTTAAGAACTGAGGTAAAAGAAGCAGCTTGAAAACACACCAATCCCTGACAGGAAAATTGCTGATTATAGATTATGTTTAAAATTTTAAGATTTTAAGGAAGCATACTAATTTAAATACTTACAGTATAATTCACTATAAAACTATTTATTAAAATGCTAGATTTTTACTGTTACTTCTTCAATATAAAATGTAAAGAGAAACATCATATTAATACCAATGTGCAGGAAACCAAAGTCAAGTGAAAAGTAAGGTATCTCAGTGCAGCAGGTACTTCATATGTCACTTACACGTGCTCTACTCATAAGAAGAAAATATAAACCAGCTACTTTACAGATGACATTATGTTTTTCATCTTAAATATTATATGCTGATGTACTATCTTCCTCTGCTCTTAAAAGAGTGCCTAATCCTGAGTAAAGAATCACACAAATCTACTTGATTTTATCTTGTATACTGACCACTTCTGTTTCCAATATCTTATTAACTGGATAGAAAAGCCTAGAAAGAAAAGTGTACAACAATATGTGCTGTGGATGTTGTCTACATCCTCAGGCCACACAATACTTCAGAAATCCATCTTTAATATGCACATTGGGATTGATGCTGTTTTCCTGTGGATAAAAGGCCAATACAGCCACCTGGCTGCTGTCATGCCACTTGCACAGTGGTGTGTATTATCATAAAACACTAATAAGGAACCCTTAGCTCACCCCTTCCTCCCTTGGAATATAACTTTAGCAAACTCTTCATACCTAAGTTTCAGCATGGAAATTTTGCTAATGTCTACCACAGAATAAATGTCATTTTCTGTAGAAGGAGGGAAGCCAGACAAGGGAAAGGTCATGCCAGCTAAACAAGCCACTGTTTGATCATATCAAAATGCTTGAGAACTGTTTTAGCGAAGCTGAAAGCAGAAAACAGATACTTGAAATCTGGCAAAAACTGAGTGAAAGAGATGTTGCTTTCTGCTATCCTCTAGGAAAAATTACTGTGCTAAACAGACCTCTTAACAGACAAAACCTTTTATATAACATTTTAAGGACTGCAGTAATGAAGTCCAACATTTTATAAGATCACTCAGAAATAAGAATATGCAGGTTCCTTAATTTGGGCCACAGGTATTCACAGAATACAATCTTGGGTGTACACTTCTCCAAAAGGGCTGACACTTCAATGGAGGCATAAAATGTACTGTAGTTGCTGGAAAAATATGATGAAAAAATACTCACTACCTTTTCTTTTATCCATATGCACACCCCATAAGTTATGTTCTGAACTAATGATGATTAGTTTTTCCTGTGCTCTTCTGCAATGATTATACCTAAAAGAACATCTCACACACATCAATACCTTTCTCCCTCTCACAGCAGACTCATTAATTTTTCCAAATTAACAAGTGAAGGAATAAAAACAGATTAAGATCCTAAGGATGCACTAGCTCTGAATGTCTAGTTTGAGAAATGTAGACTTAATTTACAAATTATTAAATATAGAAATCATTGTGCTAATGCTAAAGCAATGTTAAATTCAGCAGTCACAACTATCATATTAGAGTTTGGTTGATTTTGCACTTCAGTTATTTTTAGTTCAGATAAATAGACTGTGTAGTTAGACATAATGTTGAAAGACAGGCTGGTCTTTTCACACCAAGAAAATCTCATTTTTGCCTAAAATACTAAAAAATGGCTGAGCATTTGTAATGGCAGAATCTGTGAGATGAGAGAATGTATATTTACAGCAACCAATTACACACAAGATGCTAGGTTTAGACAATGCTGAGGCATGAGAAATACTCCATTTTTTCATCAAATTAAATTTATGCACAAACCTAGATTTAAAAAAAATTACAGAGAACTATTTCATTCAAATAATTTTCATTAAATTTATTTTTATGATTTTGTCCTTTACCTCAGTTATGGAGCAATCTCTTTCTAAGTTTTACAAAGAACTAAATATCAAATTTAGAAATTACACCCTGAAACATGAGCACCTAGTAGAAATCCTAGCTTTTAATTTTCACTTTTCTTCACATGATGAGCTCTTTATAGGGCTTAAGGCTGGAGCAGTCTGTAGCAGTCTGTAGTGACCACATCCTTGTTGTGCTCATGATCCTGAGGAACACAGGCCCAGCAAATATCAAAGAGCAAAGTCAAGACCCTGAAGTTTGGAAGAGTAAGATTCCAGCTGCTCAAAGAATTAGTGGGCAAGATCCCCTGACAAATTATCCTTAGGCACAAAGCAGCTGGTAAGAGCTGGCAACTCTTTAAGGACACTTTTCTTAGAGCACAAGGATCCTGCATCCTTATTTAGGAAATCAAGCAAGGCAAACTGTAAACCTGTAAGGTTTGAAGAGCAAGTTCTGCTCCTCAAACTGAGGAATAAGAAGGAAATGCACCGCCAGTAGAAGCAGGTACATGTGGCCTGGAAAGGTAGAGGGATACAGTTCAGATGTGTAGGATGGGATAAAAAAACCTAAGGCACAGATATAAAGGGACTTAGAAAGAGATATATGAAGAACACTAAGTGGGGATCTGTAAGTGTATCAGTCATAAAAGAAAGCCCAAGGAGAATATGCAATCTCAGTAAATGTGAAGGTAGAACTAGTGACAATGGATATGGAGAAGGCTGGGTTTACCTCAGCCTTCACTGGCTTCACTTAGAGTACTTCAGGCTTCTCACTTCAATCCATGAACCTCTAAGTTGGGGAAATGAAATCTCTCTCACTGTAAACAAAGAGCAGGTTTGGTACCACGTGATGAAACTGAACAGCCACAAGTCTATGAGGCCTGATGAGATGCATCCTAGGGTCCTGGCTAAGGTTGTTGCCAAGCCTGCAACAACTCTCAATCATATCTGAATGGTCCACTATGGCAGGAAAAAGGAAAGCAGCATTTCTTCTTTTAGAAAACATAAAGGGAGACCCAGGGACTACAGACTGGTGAGCCTTATCTCTGAGCCTGGGAAGATCACAGGGTAGATTCTCACAGAAGCCTGCTAAGGTACATACAAGATAAGGAAGTGATCTGAGAGACCCAAAAATGTTTTACTAAGTCTGAATTTTGCCTGACCAACCTCTGATGTGGGGGCCTTCAGTGACTGAGGGACTGCAACAGTCAACAAAGGGAAGACTGACTAACATAATCTACCGAGATTTCTTTAAGTCTTTTGACATACATTTGAAGGGTAGACTATTTGGGGAATAAGGAACTGGCTGGATGGACACAGCCAGTTGGTATAAGGCTCTATGTCCAGATGCAGGCAAGTGGAAATGATGTTCCTGAGGGCCCTCTCTTGGGAGAGGTGCCCTTCAATACCTTCCTCAATGAAACAGACAGTGGGATGGAGTGCACACTCAGCAGGTTTGCAGATGACACGAAGATGAGTCTGCTGTTGCCAGAATGATGGAATGTCATCCAGAGGGATCTGGAAAAGCTTGAGAAACAGGCCCATGACACCCTCAAGAAATTCAACAAATGCAAGTTCAAGGCTCTCCACCTGGCTCAGGGCAATCAGAGACATGAGTACGGACTGGAAGTAGAACTGAGAGCAGTACTGTGGAGAAGGACTTGAAGTTATTCTGGATGAAAACCCGGAGATAAGCAAATAGTCTGCATGTCCAGCCTAGCAAGGTGATCCTTCCCCTCTGCTCTGCCCTTGCGGACCTCATCTGGAGTCCTGTGTTTAGCACAGGCGCCTCCAGCACAAGAAAGACATGGACCTCTTAGAGAGGATCCAGAGGAGGTTACACAGGGCTGGAGCACCTCTCCTACAAACACAGGTTGAGACAGCTGTGGTGGTTCCGCGTGGTGAAGAGAAGGCTCAAGGCAGATGTTACTGCAAGGTCCTTCCAGTATTTAAAATATCCCCCTTTCTTTGTAAAGAAAAAGAGAGAGCAACTTTTTACACAGGGAAAGAGTGATAGGATAAGAGGGAATGGTTTTAAACTAAAGGGGGAGAGATTTAGATTAAATATTAGGAAGATATTCGTTAACTGTGGGGGTAGCGAGGCTCTGAAACAACTTGCCCAGAGAAGTTGGGGATGCCACACCCCTGGAAGTGTTCCAGGTTAGATTGCATGTGGCTTGGAGCAACCTGATCCAGTGAGGGGGGTGGAACTAGAAGATCTTTAAGGTCCTTTTCATCCCAGATCATTTTCTGATTCTGTACTGGGTGACTAGATGCCATGGCAATAGTAATATGAAGATTTTACATCATGCTACTGGTACCCAGATGTATTTTATCCTTAACTTTGCCAACAGTTTCTCTAGAATGAAATTATTACTTTTTTAGTAATATACATTAATAAAGAAATAATAAAAGTAATGGCTCTTTAGCCTTTTCAGTAAGAGCACATATAAAGATGCATTTATCTTCCAATTCTTTTCCACAAAAGTTTGTGCCACAAAGAGGTACACTAAGCACACTAACAATGTCACTAATTCCAAATGTCCCTGTCAAACATGAGAATACTGTGAAGTACTGCACGTTTACAACTGCGAAAAAACGGTCCCCTTCAAATGCTTCTGCAAACTGGTTCTCCTTCCCTTGACCACTCAAGAGTCTGTAGGAGATGGCTAGAAAGAGCCCCTTCACACAGCTACATTTCATAGTAAGCCTGCAGAAAAACGATCAATTTACTGGTTCCAAAAGCTGTTTGCTAAAAAAAGCACCTACACAGGCAAACAATTTTAAAGTAATTGAACAATAAAATTTGTATCAAGGTAATGTACCGAACAGAGTAAAATTCCCTAAATCTGTCATATTAAAAAACCCCAAAATTTTGGCCTCAGGAGAAAAATTATGACTCTCACTACCTCTGCTCTCAAATAGTAAATTACCATCTTACAGACTACATTACATCTCATGAAGGATATAAAAGATATCAAATCTAATTGAAGAATACAACATCAGCATATACTTCACATTTGCCTTGTACATGAATGTATATACACATATATATTTTTTCACATAGGGAATTAGAGAAAGAACAAAAGAAGAAACTATTTAATTTACTTGTAAGTACATTCAACCTCCAAAGACCACGAATTTAGAAAAAGACCACCAAGTAGAAAAACTTGCTTGAAAAGGCTGTACAATATTGTTCAGTTTGATGCTTCATTGAAAGACTTTTCGGGTCTTGGTTTTCATGTTACGTGTTACCTAGCTGCCATCTCTTTTCCTATCAATTTCTCTCTCCTCAAATACACTTTCAAAGCCACAAATCTTATTTTTTTCTCTTCAGACCTGGAGCTCAGCTCATTTCAGGAGCCTGGTTTGGCACTTGTTGTTCTCAGGACTCGTAACTGACTCTTGACAGCACAGTATAACTTCTTGAGTAATTCAAATGTCTCATTGTGTAGTCATTAGAGTAGATGGGTGCCGGTAGCAGCAGACCTCCTTCTACTACCACAGAACTGCTACTGCTGATAGAGACATATTTGTCATGAGAACACAGCCCAAAAACACTGTTACTTGAAAAGGCACATGATTCCCATGCCTATGAACAGATAGTGTGGTCTCAGGGAAAACTTAACATCGTGGGTAATTGGATGGAAAATGAGACTGACTACCATAAAGTAACAGTAAAGGTAACAGCAATAAAAGCTAGGATGTTTTCAGAAAGTTTATATTTATCCTCAAACAAGACACTCCTTATTTCCTTTATACTGTGACTTGGACCCAAAAGGGGGCAAAGCAATGCTACTAAATTTTTTTCTCTTCTGAGTGCAACACGTGGAATAAATACAGACATCTTAGATGATCAGCAGAGAAATGTAACATAGAAAAATTGATCCTCTGTGATACCAGTTAAATATGTTTAACATGATATTGTTTACACAGCCATGACTAAAGCTCCAAAAGCCAACTGTTACAGAATCTAAGCAGAAAATACTGTTGAGCTGTACTGAGAGTACATATTTAAAATAACTAAACTCCAGGCAGTCAGTAAAATGCATTGAAGAAGACACTCACAGCCTGCAGTTTTAAACTTCACCTTTTCATCAATTACAGAACTGATGGATCTAATAATCAGTTTCACATGTAGAAGCTCTAGTGTCTCATATGCATTTTTTAGAGGAAGAAGAAACAGATCAGGCTGTCAGATAGTAACAATAAGGTATCTCTGAAGTCTTCTGCTTCTAAAAACATTACATTGAACTGAGGCTTTAGGAAATGACTAAAGAGTTCACTGGGGTAAATACCTTTTTAAAATCGCGCAAGGAAAAAGGAAACATAAAGGGCTACTAAAACATGCCTCACTTTGGTCAATCTTAAAGGAAAAGAAAACGCTTGATTGATGCAATACCCCTTTTCCAACATGATACTTTTGAGAAAAAAGTTTAGCATAGTTTACAGGCCACCAGTATCAGTATCATCTAGAGGACAAGAAGACTTAAGTGATTAAAGACAAACATTATGCTTGTATTCTGAAAAATAAAATTAAACCTTAGGAACTTGTTATCAGGATTAAAACTTCCTATTCCTTGTAGTGAGCTAATGAACTCTAACCTTGCCCTGGATCTAACATACTTGTGGAGACATGGCTGTGGATGTCTCAGCAATTGCAGCTGCATGCCCAGAAGCAAAAAGAAGATTTGAGGGGAACACTTGAGTGTTCATAAGATTTTCCAGGACTGTTATTAAGCCAGATCTGAACACACTGATTTTCATGCCTTCATTATAGATGGACCAGCATAATTACAGGTACAGCTGCTTGTAAAGAAGTCTCCTACAGCTTTCACTAGTGCTGCCAACAAAGGGGAAAGAAGGATCTCAGATCCTTCTCCCTGTGCTGAAATCAACTGTGAAAGAAGATGACAGGAGTTAATTACTTATACGTCACAGAAATAAAGAATGTAAAGGGTTATTCTCTGTTTTTCTCAACTGCTCAGGTTGTTGCCCTGCTTCACTATAATTCTGGTTTTATATTGCACCAGCCACAAACATAGCTGGATATTTTTGGCTTACAATTACAGTATACTACATGATACCATCCAATAATTTACCAAAACTCATGTGGTGCAGGCTACATTACTGCACACAAACTCACCTCACACACTCCTGCACCTCTGTTATCCAAGCTTCTTCATGGAGCTCTCTACTACCCTGAAGTGTGCAGTACAGAAGAACTCATATAACCAAGGTATTTGAATGGAATTGGAAGTCATTATAGTTTTGACACATATATTTTATTGCTCTGCAAGAAACACAGTTTTACACTGATTGAAATCCTCAGAAAGGATTGCTCAAAAAATAGCAATTATACAATTGTGTCAGAAGGGAACACTACCTCACAGTTAAGCTGCAGCAAGATTAGATAAGAGGATTACTGAGTTATACTTACAATGTTTTCACATATTTTTCTGCAAAATCTTCTCCTTACTGAGGAGTTAGCCAAATAGGAATTAAGCCACTGATATTCAAGAAACAGTATTTGAAAATTATGAAACATCATTAAGATTAAATTATTTTCTAATTCAGCTAAAATAATCAGATACTTTAATGCAGTAAGGGAGCATTCAAAAGAAATTTTAAAAAATGAAAAAGGGAAAACCCTAATTGAGAAACAACATATAATAGCTACTATACTAATTATACAACATCTACATCCTTAGTTATCTAGAAAACACATGAGACACCAGGTTACTTTGAAATCATTTAAAGCAGAATAATTCTGAAGACACAAGGACTGCACTTCACAAACACAGAAGGATTACAGGGAAAGGAAAATACCATTCTTGCAGCAGCAAAAGATGTTCATATCTCAGATGAATGACAGCAGATGTGTGTAAGATTCCTGAAAATGAAACTGTCAGAGTTTGCAAAGCCCAAGTATCTGCACCAAATATTCACAATGGAGCCACAAAAGAAACATCATGTATGCATCTAATTAAGTAAGCGTGAATACTATTCACATAGCACCCTCTCACACTCCCAGTCCCAGAATACATTTCATCTAATTTCAGAGAGTCAAATCAGGCACTCCAGCTGCTGGGTCAGTCCCTGGGATAAAAAAAGGGAGGAAAGGCTGACAAATGAGAGACATTTTAAAAGGAATGGAAAAAAGTCCTGCTCTTTAAGAAAAGACTGCTCTTCTGCAGAGCCGTTTAATCCACGAGGCAACTGAAAATCAAAATCCAGTGGTCAACTGGCAACATTAAGATTCTGGAAAGGAATTAATTTTGATTAGTCTTCAGTCCCATCAATTTCCATTTTTCCTTTTCAATTGCAGAAATTCTACATAAGCTTATATCTAGTAAAAAAAATCACCACTGTAAAGATATTATTCATATAAATCAATGAAATCTAATAATGGAGCCTATTAGCAACATGGTTTATGATTTATAAAATGATGCAATTTTCCACATTTATAATAAATAAATCATTCCCAAATCATTTCCAAAACTTCTATCAATAAAAACTTCTAGTAATAAAAACTTCTAGTAATAAAATTTGTTACAAACGCTACTTGAACTTGTTATAATTCAAAGCAATCCCTCCATGAATGTAATGACTAATTACAATAAAAGGGAAATTCTTCCAAGCAGGAAAATGCCTAATAAAAATCAACATCTTTATTTCTTGAGTAGTATCTCTGTAAGAATGAAGTAAGGACAATTTGTCATTGGATAGAAGTCACTGACAGAGTGCTCCATGAAAAATGCCATAGGCGTAGCTGTAGCATAATTTTTGATACAAAAGCAGCAGCAGGCAAGATTATAATTAAGGTTTAACTTTTTATTTTATTGAGTTGCATGAAAGATTAATTTTCCATCTGCTTTTGCAATATAGTAATTTGACAGTGTCCTCAGCTGGATTTAAAATTTGTGTGCTCTAATATCTCACATTCTAGCATGTACTAAAATTAAAAGTGATAGAAAAAGCCACATTTCTAAATTCCATTCCATGGTGAAACAAAAAAAAATGTGATCAAATTAAATTAATAGTAGTAGCTGTGCACTGTGTTCCACTTACTGTGATTATAAAATCACATTGGAAATATTTGTACTTTAAAATCAAGGCAAATGTTACTCAGCAAAAGACAAAATATACTATTTTCCAATTTGAAGTGTCTCCTCCAGTTAAAACTGCCTTCATTTTCAAGATCAGAATAATTTTGGCCTATGTGAATTTCCTGGTTTTTATGCAAAAATGTCAGACTGTTGAAAAACAGCCTGCTTTGGATCTGTTTTTTGGACAAACTTCATGGTCTTTTCCTGGCAGAAGCTCTGGACTATTTAGGGGTATCCAATGTCATCCAGTTAGTGAAAGTGCAAGACATGTTAACAAGAGATTTATCCTCCACAAGCCTGATGTTTCAAGGTCAAAAAATCACACAGCAGTTCAAAACTTATTTGAGCACAAAGGGATTTTTCTCATTTAATGAATTATTTTTTAGTATCTCAGAGTCAAATCAAGAAATCACATCCGGGAAATTGCAATTTACCTAGAGAAAACTGCTTCTATTTGATCCTTCTTTTCCCCAAGTTAGTGTTTTTACACTTACTTAATTTCAGAACAACTCCAAATTGATACTTTTCACTCGCTGTTACTCAATTATTGCCTTCATGCATAATGAATGAAATTCAGTGTTCTTTCTCTTTTTTTTCACCAGCTCTTCCTGCACTTCCGATATACACATACCACTTTTCTAGTATCACCAAAGCAATTAACAGACACATGTGTTAAGGCTGCCACTTAAAAAGTCATTGATTTATAGTCTGCTTATCTAAAAAGCTGTAACTGCTTGATAGAGCCAGTTATTAAGAACTTCATAAAATGCACCATGGCATAAATTCAATTGAGAAATGTAAGTCTTCCCAACAAAACACAGGAGTAATTGCTTAAATAGCAACAGGAGTAGCTGCAAATATAGCAAACCTGAGATGCATGTTTCACACTCTTGAGAGAAGTTTAAGATTAAAAAACTTTTTAAAATATTAATAAATATAACCTAATAAGCAACAGAGAAACACACTGGTAGAAGAGCAACAAAACTGAGTTTTGCAAGAAAAACAAGTGCATTATTAAAAAATGTCACTTCTGCAGCACTTGATGACAGGTATCAAAGGCCAAGTTTAAAAGTCCATCTATCATGCTGAACTTGCATAGTTATTCTGTTATTTCGAATACTTTCTTCTCTACCTTACCCTATTTGAAAAACTTCTCCAAAGCCTTCTGCCTCATACCTGGCAGAAGACTGTTACTCTGTTTCCTATCTTCCTTCTTCCTCTTTTCTGTACTTTAGGACCTGCATTCCAGTGCCAAAAGCTGTCAGCTTTGATCTCAGAGATTACTTACCCTTGGACACCATAACTGTTCAGAGGTCCATGCTAGCTAATAACATACTCAAGAAAGATGAGGGCTATACTCAAAGTTATGTTTTCACATCAGGCTTTAGTACCAAGGTTTCCAGAAAGACACTTTCAGAATCCCATTTAAAAAAACAGCAATGATACTGACCGTAGAAATTATTGTCTTGGGCTTCTACCACCACAAAGCATAAGTTTTCCCAAATTACACTGTTAATTTCACTGCACAATTCATCAAAAGGACAAAGAGCTTAAAAATAAAATAAAAAGTGCAACACTGAACATTTTCTTGCTCTCTCCCTGCCTCAGTTTGCTAAGTCAGATAAAATACTTAAGAGAGAGATAGGCCAGAAATCTTACTGTGACAGGTTTGGCATTGGAGGTAATGAAAATTTTGCAGCACTAAAACACACCATTAAATCTAAACAGCCTCAAAAATGAATGACAGCTCCTAAGGTCTGCGAGTGTAAATGCCTTCAGACATGAACAGTAATAAAGCAAGCACTTGACATCAGGTGATTAGGGTATTTTGCTGACCTAGAAGCATAGGTGACAATTCACATCTCAGCCTTCAGCATGTAAGTTCATCCCACAAAGGATCTGGACCTTACTTTTATGTGCTTAACATCAGAGAGTTGATGTGTAGCATTGAGATGACCGAGAAAGGCACCAACAGCTGTGAAGTATCTGTTGTCAGACAAGCCTTGAGTAACTCTAGGAGGCCCCAGATTTAAAAATAAAAACACTGGCTTTTTTTCTCCTGGGCAGAGATCACCAGAAAAAAAGTCTCTACCATATGTGTAGAGATTCTGGATGTTTCTATAAAAAGCTGTATTGTAACAAAGAAGAATATACCGCAGTTTCATGCTGCATATACGCAAGTAAAGCACAAAATTCAAAAATAAGAAATTAATAAGCTAATACAAATATTCTGAAATTATACTTGAAGAGCTATTGTGGTTTGACAAGATACCAAGAATCACCACCTGACTTCCTTTTTCCCCATACTTTAGGTCATAGATTTGCTTTAATCAGGTCTTAAGTGTTTCAAAATACTGACCTCTTATTAACCCATGTCACAGTGTCAAACTAAATATTGCAGTTAAAATATTCAAGTTGTGTTCTGATTGCTATACTCCATGTTCTTTTTTTTCATTACACAGTGACCTCTGACATGGCTTGAACAGGAGGGAAGAGCATATGCTAACTCAAACTTTTGCAATAAAGTAGAGTGACTTCCAATTTTCCACATAACTTGGCCAACCTTGTTTTTTAAGGTGCATATTGTCAGGAAACTACAAAATAACTTCACAAAAGCCCACAGAAAATAGTAGGATGTGGTTCCCAAAAGACTGATCGTGAAGCTGTAATTTTTAAGGTTGTCTTTGTGTAGCCAATTTTTAGAGTACATCTGCATTTAAAGGTGCTCTATGGATGAGTCACACAATTAAGACTGCATTGCTCCTTGATGCCTTTCTGAATATATCCAAATTGCTTAAGTGATAAGATAATTCTACTTCCCAGATTACAAAGGATTATCAATTGATTTAGGGACCAGCAAGCACAGATCATCCTAGATAAGAGCAGGAGAGGCTGTGGCTAACTGGGGAAAGCCCACAAGTTTTAAGAGCTGAAAGGAAACTTGAAACCGAATTGTACTACACTAAAGCTAAAAATTCTACAACGTACCTGCTTCCATCTCTATCTGTATAATCCTGAGGTTTTACTAATCCTATCTGTGGCAATTGCTCTTTCTCTTCCTGCCAAAGCAGAGTCAGTTATCAGAATGTGGAGTTGCTTCATAGAAGTAACCATAAAACTCAGTTCTCAAGTGCACAGAAGCAAACCACTATCAATAAGTAGGAGTAAAGTTAAGCAGTGCACACACAGTTGTTCAGTTTTCCAATAATTACTATTATCACCTCAAGGCTGTCAGAACAGAATTCTAGTATCACAAACACTTGCACTGTTTCAAAGCATGTTACAGTAGCTGGATTTTTAAATATGCAATTATTATTGCTTCCATAATGTATGTCTCCTCATCAAAGTGAGTAGGCTAGAGATTAAAGACAATTTAAAAACTTTACACATAAATGGCTACATGAAATTATAATAGTTCTTCAAAACCTTATAAACGTAACTGTTTTAATCTGACTATCTTATTTTCATGCACAAATCCAGAATAATTTCCTGCCACCTCAATTAAAATAACCAGATCCTCTGGCATCCAACACTACTACATCCTCTTGAAAGATGCCATAATATTGGACTAAGCTTCAACCTTTGAAGGACGCCACTAGTGACATGCCTCCAACTAGACTCTGTGCCACTGATCATTACTCTCTGAGCTCTGCCATTCAGTGATTTTTCAACCCACTGTCCACTGGTCCAGCTGGCACTTCATGAGTTTGCTTATAAGGACATCATGGGAGACAGTGCCAAAAGCCTTGCTGAAGTCTAGGTAGGCAACAACCATTGCTCTCTCCCCTGTCTATCAGCTTTCCTACCACAGAAGGCAACCAGGTTGCTTTAACAATTCCATGCTGACTACTCCTGATCACCCTCTTGTCTTCCACATGCTCAGAGATGGCCTCCAGGATGAGCCATCCACAGTGAAAGCCATTCCAACAACTTTCCAGGGTCTGAGGTGAAGGCTTTCTTTTCATTTTCCCCACAGGAAAAAGTCAATGCAGACCATGGCCGTATTTAGTTTCAGACTGAATGATATACCTTGTTTGACTGAAAGCTTTTTTTGGCACACTGCATATTTTTACATAAAACTGAAAATAAGTTTCCAAATGCCAATTCATTTGGGAACTCAAGAAACAGAAATGTCACAACTTTCTGATTCTGGAGCAGAAGATGCCTCTACCACTAGCTCAATTAGCTTAGTGAAAATGATGTGAACTCACTTAAAAAAGAAAACCACACTCTATATACCAGAGTCTGAATACCTGTGGCTAAGCTACTTGACTGGAAAAAAAACAACACATGCCCTGTTCTGGCCCACTAAATATATTTAAGTACTTTTCAGTTCTTCAGAGTATGCTGTGCACTCCTTTTAAACATGGTAGGAAAGACCTACTGAAGTTTCCATATCATAATGATTCAAGTTGATCAGTTCCTGCAATTTGATTTTTCTTCATGAGTCTAAAACACAAACCTTCCAAAAACTGACTACTGTACTGAAAACAAGACTTTGCTTTAAATCTCACCACTATGATTTAATATAAAATATGAAAACTCTCCCCACCAAGTGCTAAGGAAATACCAGTTGATCAAAATTGCTGGAAAAAGCACTGTGTAGTGAGCCAACGATCACTGTGACTCTAGCCGATAGAAGTATGGTACTCTCCATTTCCCACACACACTTCCAGTTGACCAAATTGAGACTTGCTTGAAATAGACACATATTGGATCAAAATATTACAACTGCAGAATTGTACTTGGTGGAAAACAAAACAAAAAAGCTCTCCCAACACTATATGGTACTTCACGGTGAGGGGGCGGGGTGATTTTTCTAGTAATTTTTTCTCTTAAGAAATTTCATCGATTCAGGAGTCACAACTTCCAAAACTCAAACAGAGGGAAAACCTTGGGAGGAGTACAAAGCTGGAAAATGACAATGTCTACTTGAGTATTGTATGCCTCTCTGTGGCCTACAACTCAGCTGCAAGTGGTTAAAATGCTTTGGGTTTCCTCATTCTAAGCATGACATTAGAACTTGTTTTGAATCTGAATTCATACAGCTGTTTTCAGACTGCGTCTGTGATTCAACACTGCGTTTCATTGTTTTCATCAGTTATACTCCCCATGTAGGTATTCATTCCTCAGTTGTAAAGAGATCACTTGATTTTTTTTCCTTTCTATCCATGGGTATGAATGAGCTACACACAAGAACTAATCCTCAAACATTACAAAATTTAGCTCACTGAAACAATTTTTGCAGTATTTCAGATGTAATCCCTTAAACCTAGTATTGAATTTTCCAACTGAAGACCATGGGGACCAGGATTATAATGATTATATGAAGCAATGACTTTAACTCACAATCCTTTAGAGACACATGCCTCAGAAAAAAAATACCATTAAGTGTGACTCAAAAGCATTTGGTGCTTTGATTTGGACACATCCTTGAGTGATGTGACTCAGAAAAAGCATTTGGATGTTCACTATATCTTTTCTCACAGATTCCATGCAAAAGATGCCCAGGTGGTAGACCAAAAGCTTTCCTAGCTGGAAGTATTGCAAATTTAGTCTAGGCTGAGAGCCAAGATAGGCACCATCCATCTCAGGAATTATCATGAAAAATAAAATTATCTTCACTCAGCAGCATTTATTAAATTCTCTCAGATCTGCATCAAAAATTTATTTCTTCCAGCAAAGGCCCTTAAAATCAGGTTCCCATTTTTCAATCCTGATATTGCTTTCAGAGTTTTCCACTAGGTTTCCAGGCCACATTCTTCATCCTTTCAGGCAAACAGACTTTCTCTGTTACTGAGAGTGTTGGTGCTGATGAATTTAGTTCCCAAGCTGTACTCCATCACCTCTGTGTCCTGATTCAAAGCAAAAAATCAGTGATCCTAGGAGAGTCATGTGCAAACCAAAAGTAACATGTGGTCACAACAGTACTCATCAGAAATCTAATTGGGAAGTAATTACAGCTCCAAGTTTTGAGTGAAATTTGTTCTGCAGAACTTTAGGATAACTGCCAAACAGAAACAACATGTCTGATCATACACAAAGAGCCATGATGCTACGTAGATTAAAATAAAAGAAGATTTTTACTTTTTAAGAGAACTTTACTTAAGGGTATCATCAGTATTTCTTTTCTTCCAACATACTATTTTCTCTTTTTTTTAGGCAATATAAATTATTATGTTATTATTACTGGTTTACAAATATTACTGATTTACAATGTGGAAATGAAGATGGATCAAGGGTTCTTCTAACCACCCTACATTTCATTTTAAAAAATAAAGGAGGGAAAGGAAGAAACATCCTATCTTTTAATACCACTTTTTTGTTCTTTACTTTTCCCTTTTTTCCCATAATGCAAAAGCAGATTTAAAAAAAACATCAGCAAATGTTTTTTCAAGCTCAAAGGCACCACATTACCCACATTTTAGTGAGTTCCCAAACTTCTGTTATAACGCAATACAATCTAATTCACAAGGATTGTATTCCTCCAGCAGACCATACTGCAGTTTCATTTGTCTTCGCAACATAACTAGTTTGCCTAAAATTTAAAGTAATTAATTCATAACTCCACAGCCTACTGTATATCATATCTATAGTATTCTGTGTAATTAAGACCTGTCAGTGAAAAGGTGCAATGCTTAAGGACAAAAACAGCTGTGTAGACAGTGTGTCTTTGTATTATCCTTCACACATTCACCCAGTGTCTAGTGTATGGTTAATAGCCACCCCACAAAAATCACAAGCCCATTACAGATATGCAGATACAGGCTTAAAGCTCTCTACTGTTATTCTGTCTTTTTGACACTTTTTGGGACATCTCTCCAAGAACATCACTTCCATGATGGAAAACCAACATACATCCTTTTGCTAAGGAACTCCCGACATATTTGGCTTGTCCTAATAAATAGAAGGATTTTACACCAGCTGAAAAGTGGTATCAAGTGGCAGAAAGTAAGCATCATAAAATAAGTTTATAAATTCAAGACAAAATCTTCCAAGAGTGAGTTTGTATCTTATTTAGTTATTATCAGCAGCATTGAAGAGATGATGGATATACTTACAGCATGAAGACTTGCTTTGAAAATATAAAGGACTGTAGTAACGCAAACAATACTGATACACTGCAGAAAATAATCCACTGTGAATCACAAGAACGAACAAAATTCTAAAACTGGGAAGGGGCAAAATGTATTTTTTAAATTCTAATGCACTAAGAACATCTATCTCCAATCCGTTACTGAGTATCACATCAAAAAGGTGTTAAGGTTAACATCTTTGTAACATTTTTGCAACATTCCACCAAACCAGACTTCAAAAGCTGGCAGCGCTGCTGCAGACAAAGACGTGCATCACTGAGGTGTTCAGCAGCATGATGTAATTTTAGTTAAATCCAGGATTTATTTATCCCAAATCCAGGATTAAAAGCAGTTTGTAACCAAGCAGATCTGAAAAAAAGTTAAAGGATAAGGCTAGCTCATAAAATTTAATAGGAAGCAAGGGAAGTAGTGGAATGGAAAGAGCCAGGAAAAAAAAAATTAAAAGGATTTGTGTCCTGAATTAATCCAGATTATCAGATGCTAACCAAGCAGGGTAGGGAGGAGGAAGAAGGGGAAAGAGAAAACAGGATGCTGCAAATACAGAGCAAGAGCCTCCGTTTTCTTTGGCAGATACTCTTCGCACACTCTCAAGTCCCTGAAAGTTAAGGCAGGGACTGGGGGAGTTAATTCCTTTCTGTTATTGTAAGATCATTGCAGAACCCAAACATATAGAAGACTACAGAATCCAAAAGGATGCACCCCAGGTTCTTGAAGGAAATGGCTGATGCCGTTGACTAGCCATTCTCAAGCGTATCTGAGCAGCCCTGGCAGCCCTGTGACAGAAAAACAGAGAAACATTGCACTCATTTTTGAAAGGGGTAAAATGGAGGTCCTCAGAAACATCCTAAGCCCAGTAAGATCATGGAACACATCCTCTTGGAAGCTGTGCCAAGGCATATGGTAGACAGGGAGGTGATAGGAGTCAGCCAACTTGGCTTCACCAGTGGAAAACTGTGCCAAACTAATCTGATTGCCATCTGCAACAGGGCGACTGTGCTGCTGGATAAGGCAAGAGCAACAGTATCTCCCCAGACTTCTGCAGACCTTTGATTTAGTTACACACAACATCCTTGCCAATAAACTGGAGAGAAGGGGATTTTCTGTATGAACTAACTATTCCATGGACAAGGAATTGGCTGGACAGCAGCAGCCAAAGAGAAAATACTGCAGTCAGTGGCTCAATATCAAAATGGAGATAAGTAACAGGTGGTGCCCCAGTAGCCAAAGCCTCTGCCCAGTGCAATTTGCTCATGGTTCCATCACGTGCAGGTTCCAAGACGACCTTTGGCTTGCTCTACAGAGTCTGTCATGGGGGGAGAAAAGCAAGTCTGGGAAAGTGCTTCCTGGAAGCCATCCACAGCAAGCACAGTCAAGTGCCCAGATGGTACTGCTGCTGCTCCAACATTTCCTACCTACACTATTTCTGCTACTGGTAAAGAGAGGATCAGGTAACCTGAGCACTAATCCCTTTCAATCATACTTTTGCCCAGATCTTTGCCATCTTGTTTGATTCTGCCCAAGCCCTGGTTTGCTGTGTCATTCATGCCTACATGAGAGAACAATAATCCCTGTTTCTCCTAGGTTGTATCTAGGGTTGTATCCTAGGTGCTACCTGTGACATCCCAGGCCATGGCACCTGGAAAGAAGCAAACTTCAGGTGAATCCCTGTCAGGCTGACAAATGGGTCAGTACTCCTTTGCAGAGAGATACCCCTAATGAGCACTCATAATTGCTTTTTGTGGTTTCTAATGTGTGCTGCAGGTATGGTTTCTCCCTCCAGAGCTTGCCCATTGGTGTCTTCAAGTTTTAAGTTATCCTAGAATCAAAGAATGTTTTGGGTTGGAAGGTACCTTGAAGACCATCCAGTTCCAATCCCCCTGTCCTGGTCTGGAAGACCTTCCACTAGACCAGGTTGCTCAAAGCTCCATCCAGCCTGGCTTTGAGTATTGCCAGGGATGGAACTTCAACTTCTCTGGGCAACCTGGGCCAGAAATTGCCTCCCATACATAAAGAATTCTTCATATCTAATGTTAACCTGCCCTCTCTTTCAGCCTAAAACTGCTGCCCTTTGTCCTGTTGCTACTACATGCCCTTGCAAATCTTTCCATCTTTCTTGTAGGCTCCCTGATGTACTCAAAGTCTATCCCCTGAAACCTTCTCTTCTCCAGGCTGAACAACCCTAATTTTTACAGCTTTTCTTTGTAGTAAAGGTGCTCTGTCCTTCTAATCATCTTGCTGGCCTCCTCTGGACTCACTCCAACAGGTCCGTGTCCTTTCTGTGCTGGGACGCCAGAGCTGGATGCAGGGCTCCAGCTGGGATCTTGCTAGAGAGAAGCACCTCCCTTGACCTGCTGGCCACACTGCCTTTATTCTCATCTCATCATGGTTTCTATGCAGGAGAGGGGAGAGTGCACCAGAGCTCTGCTCTCATGGGTCACCAGGATCTGTGGGGCTTTACTCAGAGTAGCATCAACCATGAGGGACTGGTTACAAAAGCATTCCTCTGTTTCTTCTTCAGCCTGTCCAGTACCACACAGGCTCCTGTAACTCAGCCCCCTGGTGTGCCTGGCCTCAGCCTGCACCTTTCACAGATACTTGCTTGTGCTTCAGGAACAAGGCCTGGACACTCATCACATCAGTGCCATGCTGCACTCCTCTGCTAGCCTGGGAGACAGGCCCCTAAACATCTTGGGGCTTCTCCCAGTTTTTCTTGGAGACGAGCATCCACCCCTGCGCTCTGCCTGAAGCATGTTTGTAATTAATTACAAATACATGAGTGGGACTTATTTAGAACTTGCCATTGAAATCAATTCTTAAAAGGTGAGGAGAAAGGGGAACGTGACGGTTGTGTTTCCACGTATAACTAGTTTTTGCCCACTGTGCCTGTCACACCTATCTCCAAATGCAGTGATGAGTTATCAGCTACTTGTATTGGCTGAAATACCAATATGTTTCACACTTCCCACAACACAAATGGAAGCTTGATTTGATTAAGGAGGAAGACAGTGAAAAAAAACCCCGCTGTTATAATTACCAATTTTCACTGTTTGGGAAATTGTCTGTCCTCCTCGGGAAGTCTACTTCTCAACATAGATGTCTCACCAAAACTGTCACCATGTTTGCCTTGGGTGAACACAAAAAAAAGCTGAAACGTGATCTTTGCTGATGATGAATAACTTCAGGATTCCCAGCACAGAAGCCAACAGAACTACAGTTCTGAAAACACTGTTGTATTGTTGCCACATAATTCTTAAAATTACTGATGGCAATTATGTACACACAATAAATGGTTCTGTGCATCATAAAAGCCCTAAGACTATGCTGAGATTGTTTAAACTAGATACTACAGACAGTTTAGTTATCTCCACAGTCCAGGAAATAACTGCCAAATTAGCTGAACTGTTCAGCCATCATCCAAAATAAACTGGTTGGGACACTCTTTTCAGCTCAAGGAATATCCAGATGTGAAGGTTTTTGCCCTCTATTAATAATGAAGTGTATCTGAACACACTTTTCAACAGACAGTATAAAATGCCAGCATGTTACTAATTTGCCCTGCATTTGACATGAATATTCATCTTCCACAATTCTTCTAAAAATATTGTTTAAAACAATGAGATACCCAGAAAATTTCAATGCAAGCATAGTTTGTGGAAGAATGGAAAGAATTCCGCAGTGCTCATACCAAGGCATAACATCTTCAAACAGGATAGATATGCAAGAGGATTTGCAAATGGGACATCAGGTATCATTCTTCCAATTTAACATAATTATATTTGTCTTGCCAAAAATGTAGCTGAGTCAGAATGTGCCAGCAGACGAATCCAATCATTGTAATGCATTGTTGTCAGCTTCATGAAATAACAAGGTGACACTAAGAAACCTTAGAGGAGATTTGCCTCAGAGAAAAAGAATCTCATCTTTTCTGCAGAACAGAAGCTGGATTTTTTTGTTGTTGTTGCTTCTGGGGGGTTTTATTTGATTTTTTTGTTGTTGTGTTTTGGGGAGTTTGTTTGTTTGTTTGTTTTTGGTTTTTTGGTCACTTACTTCAAAGAAATTCCCTAAGAAAAATTCAGAAAAATGCTATGGTTGTCTTGATTTCAGTGAAGCTAAGAAATACGGACCTAGGAGAAAATGTATGGTAGCATTAGGCATCAACAGATATCAGACATTCAGAAGACATTATCCCTATCTTTAGATACCAAAGTACTCACAATCACCCTTTAAAAATATATTCTTCTCCGCAAAATTCTAGAAAAATTAGGAACCAATATTATAGTATCTCTTTTAAGATTTGGAGATATATTAAAATATATATTTTGCTGCTGTATTTCTTTATAGCAGAAGCTCTTAGGACCTCTAGTGTAAAATCATTTATTTGTGATACGAACCACAGCACATACATACAGACACAAGCACTCACATAGAGAGATGAGAGATAGATAGATAGATAGATAGATAGATAGATAGATAGATAGATAGATAGATTAGATAACTAAGATGGTTAAATACTTTGGTCATAGGAAGCAGGCATTTACTTTCTTGAATTTTCCTGCCAAAACTGCTTGGTTTAAGGCTGTTTTATCCTTCAGATTTCACAATCTGTTTCCTTGATTCCTTCTTTTCAAAATGGTGGTAAGCATGTTCTAAATACTTACAAAATGGTTGCCTCATGTTTCCAACATTCAGATTCTCAAACACAACACACATGTACTGCCACAAAAATATCTGAATTGTCTTCTCAAGATTGTACAATAAATCAATTTTATTCATGCTTTTAACAGAAGATAAGTCACTGAAATCTGCAAGTTCCCTATCAGTTTTTGGTTTTATTATTACAGAACTGTTTCATTTGAATACCCAAGATCGACATCAAGTAACAGAGAATGAAAAGGTAGAGCTGAGCATAAGGCATAATCAGTTACTTCAAATGGCAAAAAAATCCAGGCTTGTTGTCTTTATTAGTAACACTATGTTAGTAATAAATCAACACATTATTTGTAGATTGCAATCTAATATTTTAAAAAATCAATAACTAATGTGGAAATAAGTCTAAATCAAAGGCTTGCAGGCTTTTGTCCTGCTGGGGTGTTTTGACCACCCTGACATCTACTGTAGAGGTTGGATGGTGAGCAACCCAGGAGGCTCCTGGAATGCATGAAGGATAACTTCTTAAGACATGCCTACCTCTACCCAAGAGGGCATGAAAGGCTGGACCTGGTGGTCACCAATGCAAGTGAGCCATTTGGAAACACCAAGATTGGAGACAAGCCTCGAGTGAAGTGGAGACACGCTGGTGGAGTTTGCAGACCTGAAGGCAAGGTGAAGAGGAAAGAAAGTCCTGAACCACATGAAAGCAAATTTCCATCACCTAAAGGAGCTAGTCAGTAGGGCCCGAGGAATCTGCCCTCAGGGACAAGGAAGCAGAACAGGCCTGGCAGATCTTAAAGAGCACATTCCATAGAGCACAATCCCTAAGAGCAAGAAATCAGGCAAACAAGGCCAGAGACCAGCATGGATGAGCACAGACCACCTTGTCAAAGTAAAGAGCAAAAAACAAATGCAGACATGGTGAAAGCAGGAACAGGTTTTCAAGGAAGAGCATAAGGAAGGTGTCCTATGTAAGGATGCTGGACGCGGCAGTGCTGGGTTTATGGTTGGACTCAATGATCTTACAGATCTTTTCCAACCTAAACAACTCTATGATTCCTCACAGTTGCCAAGTCCCTCTCCATGGGGCTTTATTTCTGATATATTTCAGATATTGTATCTCCATGATATCTGAAAAGCCATTGCAGTCAGGTGAAGACTCTGGTGAACAAAACCAGAAAAAAACTGCACCCATTTTTAGAAAAGGCAGCAAGGAGGATCCTGGGAACCACCAACCTGTCAGCCTCCTCTCTGTGTCTAGGATGAGCTTTATAGAAGCTATGTTAAGGCACATGGAGCACAGGACAGTGACTTGAGCCAGCCAGCATGGCTTTGCCAAGGGCAAGTCCTACCTGACCAACTGGTGGGTGAGAGGCTGGACATGAGCCAGCCATGGGCACTCCCAGCCCACAGAGCCAAACGTGTCCAGGGCTGCATCCAGAGCAGCGTGGGCAGCAGGGGAGGGAGGGGATTCTGCCCCTCTGCTCTGCTCTGGGGAGAGCCCACCTGGAACCTGCATCCAGCTCTGGGCTCCCAGTGCAGGGAGGACATGGAGCTGTTGGAGTCCAGAAGAGAGACAAAGAAACAACCAGAGGGAACACCTTTCCAATAATTAAAGGCTGAGAAAGTTGGGATTGTTCAGCCTGGAGAAGAGAGGGCACTGGAATGACCTCACTGTGGCCTTCCAATACCTAAAAGGGGTTTACAAGGAAGATGGGCACAGAGATTTTAAGCAGGGATTGTTGAGATAGGACAAAGAGTAATGGTTTTAAACTAAAAGGTAAATTTATGCTACACACAGGGAAGATGTTTGTCACAATAAGGGTGGTGAAATACTGGAGGATGTTGTCCAGAGAGGTGGTAGATGCGCCCTCCCTGGAAACATTCCAGGTCAGTCTGGATCGGCCTCCTCATCTAATTGAAGATGATCCTTGCCATTGCATGGCAGTTGGAGTAGATGGCCTTTAAAAATCCTTTTCAATACAAAGTATTCTGTGATTTTATAAGAAAGTACCTTGTACCTGTGCAAGACTTAGAAAAATTAAATTCTTAACTGTAGCCAAAATAATTCTTTAAAAAGCTGCATCACTGTGGCATCGTGATAGAAAATGAGTATGTGAAGTAATGAAACAGACACACAACCTTCTCATAAGAACATGGAAGTATTCCCAAGGGGATTACTGCTTACAGGTTTAGCAAGTAAAATATTAGGGGACTGTAATACTGAATCTTGATGCTTAGACACAGAGATGAATGTCTTAAATACTGTACTGCTAAAACAAACAGATTTAAAATGCATTGATTCCAGTTCAGTATACAGATTTTGTTTAAAAGGTGTAAGTTATACATTGAAAACTATAAAACTATAAAAAATATATATGCCTTTTCACTTGTTCAGCAGTAATACCTTCTTAACTCATTTTTACTAACGCAGCCAAAAGCAAGTAATTCAGCTATACTGAACATGACACCTACTTACATGAAACATCCATACCTAAACTTTAATCCAGTAACACAGAAATTGTTAACTCCTCAAAAACATCTTACTCACTGGCTCTCTGTTCTAACTTGTTCTAACAGTGCAACACACATTACATCATCCATCTGGAAAAGCTATTGCACAATCCTCCACAGATCAGTGTGAAAAATAATTTTCTCTTTTAGATTGCATGTTTTTAAAGGTTGCTGGAATTACTTCTTAAAAGTAGGACAAAAGTAAACCTCTAATTCGGCCAACTATTTTTGAATTTACCTCCCATGCAAAGAAACAGAAAAATGTATTTTCAACCCATTGAACACTTCTCTTATAACAACAACCCAAAAATTTATTGTTCTACACTTTAGTTTGGACAGAGACAAAGCAATTTATAAAATAAATTTATATATGTTGAAGATACTATTTGATGAAGGAATATTTCCAGCCATTTGAGAGTACTCTACTGTCATAACCAATACTCAATTTCCTCTAACTTGTAAAGCATTATCTGACGGGCAACTCAGTAATATTGAAAGCAAACAGAAGTGACAAAGCAGGCTGTAGTCAGTTATCTTTGAGATACAGAGACCTGCAGTACTTCAGTTTTACACTGTCAACAAAGAGTGCCTGTAGAAGTAATTTTACATTTATGAGCTGTCAAAGCTAAATTGTGTTCAAAAGTTCAAAGCCAAGAAATATGTAATGATTCATCACATGATACATGAAGTGAAGAGGCAATTAAGAGAGCAACTTTAGATGATGCTACACAAAATCTCTGTTTTATTCAAAGATGCATCTGACTACAAAATAACCAATGGTCCACAAACCACAGCTGATAGGTCTAAATTTCTTCATTTCAAACATCATTAAATGCTAGACAATTAGTGAATTACTTTTTAAGTTACCTAAACCTATTTGAAGGCATGGTATTAAAGCGTGGTTTTATAGCCTACATAACACATTATTAAGGAATTAAAATATGCTTTAGATAGAAGAATTCATTACTCATTATATTACCCCATTTACAAGACTGTTGCCATTTTGGATGAAATGTCTAACAGAGGCAAAAGAAATCATGATCTGCTGCCTTACCAAGGTCACTATATGTGACTGTTCAGCAATGAATGCTCCACCAGCTTGTGATGATTTAATGAATATCCTTTAAAACCAAATTTTTCATTTTTCCACTGAAAAAACACCTACATGCAAGCCTTTAATTAGAAATTCTATTTTAACACAAGCAATATGCATTGAAATTACATCCTGGTGCTTCAATTTTTAAGTGCGTGACAAAGCAACCTTAATTGTTTTTAATAGATAGGTTTCATTTACTTTGTATATATGCTTTTAATTCACTGCCAAATGAAGAATCATTTTAGAAAGCAAACTAATTCTTGAGCTTCCAGAATCAAGTTTCAAAGAGCAGTTTGGGAAGGATTTCTAATTAAGTAAACTAAGTTGCTTCCTTTTGCCCTACTGGCAGTAATTTAGTAACACACCATGATAACTGAATCTAGTCCAGGGCTTAAAAATGCCCAGAGCACAACACGAAGCCTTGTCACACTAATTTGTCCCAGAATTTGGTAGACACCAAAGATTGCCACTAGGGAGCAACACCCCATATTGGCAGTAATCTCTGTGCTGAGCAGCAGGTGATGTAAATATCTAGCCTTGAGCAGGATATGGTGGTAAGACATACCACAAATTTAATTATGAATTCATATAACAACGTATTGCACAGTCTCTTCATGACTTTTCCAGTTACATCACTCTATTACTCTTCCAGGCCTATAAAAGTAAATAGGCTGGTTAATAGCAAATGGCAGTTTTTTAAACAAGCATACTTGAGGACACAGCTTTCCTAAAAAGGTTCCAGATTTTATTATATAATACACAAAGCAATAATCAGCTCCACAGAGTTTTGAAATATTTTTGCATTTATTTTATGTTTTCACATCAGACATTTATTATAAGCCATATTACCTGACCACATTTAATTAAATGGTCTTTTTATGCTGCAGGATTATTTCAACTACGTTATATACAAGGAGAAGCAATCCCTAAAAAGGGAGATAAATCTCCTAAGTTTTACATTGATCTCAGAGTGTATTGTTGCACAGCAGTGTCTCCATTTCATTCTTCTGTCTCAACACACTCTAGAGGGAGATTGGTGCTACAGCTACAGTAATTCATACAGCTATTGTAGCTTCTGCTTTGCTTCAAGAGATGACCTATATCCCTGTTGTACAGCAGATCTAACAAAAATGGAATTAACCCAAGTAATCCTCAGTAACTAGGCTATATTCAATCACTAGGGGCTTTGCAACAGAACACTCCATCCTTTTTGAAACAACTTGGAATGCTATTCCTTTTAATATATTTTCTATTTTATTATCAGAAAGTGATATAATGGATACAACACCTTTCAATAACTTTCAAATAACTTCCAATCTGCAAAAAGCATTAAAAAAGCATATCAAGTGAACTGCTTCAGTAGAGTCAGGTCATAAAACATTCATGTGTTCAACATTTGTGTGATTTAAAATGTAAGTCTGAAATACTTGGTACAAGTATATGGCAGCACTTGGTACAAGAATCACATTCCTGCTTCTGTGTATGTATACAGTTAAGCAAGATTACCTACTGTAAGTTTCATACAGACAGTAATTTATAATCAATACAAATACAGGCATTTGCTGTCTCTAACAGCTAACCAGTCACCAAAAGACAACAGAGGACAATGTGGAAAAAAACAACTAGCAAAATTACCACTCAAAGTATTCAATAATGATGAATTTGGATCAGCCATCTGTATTTAAAAATGCAACAGCTGGCATTTTCAATATCCACCTTGACATATATTGATATTAACCACGGATAAGCCCTTTTGAACAATTTAAGAGGAGTTCAGTTCTGAAAAAGAGAAATCTCACTTGATGTGCTCTCTGGAAGAGCTTAAAACATAAGCTTTTGCAGTAACTTGATTTCAACTAATTAATACTTTCTAGAAACATATTAAATGCACAAAACTCATATTTTGAGCAAAATTGCTGTTTTCTGTATTTAAAGCCCTTTTTAGTCTTCACTTCCTCAGACTAATTTGTAAAACACATACATAAATTTAAGTAACACAAAAATTTCTATAAAGAGGCAATCTGACTCATCTACAGAGTCAGCTTTCTTGCTCATTCAATCCTCCCCAGGCTTGTAAGCCTCTGAAATCAAGCTGTAACAGATTTCAGCCTGTGCAGTACGTTAGTTGTTAAATTACGCCTGAAAATTTGTTTCCTGGTAGTGTAGCAGGTTTTATTTTTTTCTCCTTCAGAGAGGAAAAACAACTACCTTTGGAGCACCACACTAGTCAAGTGAAGTTTTTCTGCATATATCATAAATCAAAGTACACACATTATTTGAGGCTTGGAGATTTTGCTCCTGTAACAAGAAAAATGTTGTTCTTATGAACTGTCCAGTTCACACATATTTTTTCATTGTGCTCACTAGATACGATTATAAATATGCAGGCATCTTTCTTAAATCTTTTATCATTTCTGCAAACAACACTATAATTTCTGAGTAAGAAGGTGTGAAGCTTTGACAGAGACACATGACATAGACACTTCCCTTGGGACTCAAAGAAATATTCATACAGAAGTCATGGGATACTGTCAATAGGATTTAAGAATGCAATTGGGGTGCTAGGGGATGTCAGGGACAGGAGACCCGAAACAGGGGCCCCTTCCTTTGATTAACCACAACTGCAGTGTAACCAGCAGGCAAGCAAAGCTCACATGTCTTCAAAACAGAAAGAACAGTCACAGATCTGATTTCTGATCACCAATGCTGCATAGCCACACTGCAAGACCATTCACTGTCAATATATGTTACTGACAGAAAGCACATCGATCTCACAGGAAGTCTTTCATTCTGATGACAACTGTGCATTGTCATATTTTAAAACACTTGAGTTTGCTGCATATAGTGACAATGATTTTTGCTAGCTGTACATCCTAATAGTCTCATGAATTAAGCGTTTTCTCTACAGTGGGAAATAAAAAACACTACAAAAGGGAAAGAAAAGTAGCCCTGAGTCTGTGAGTTAGGTTCAATCTGACAAAGAGAAGTCTGACCAACTTCCTAAAGACAAAATGTTGCTGCAATTTGATATCATTAAAAGGTGCCAAGTCAAAGAGTTTATACAACAGACACCTTTTTACTTAGAGAATATTAGCAATATTTGAGATAAAAATATGAAGCAGCGAGTCGGTCAGCCATAAGAGCAATGGAAAAATATTATAATCCTGTCTTATGCTTGAATGAAATTTATGAAAGCTATAATGAAATAGCCAGTCAATACAACCAAATAATGTATGCCACTTAAAACCATTACAGAAAATTAGACATTTTTGTGTGTTTTTTACAAGACTCGACTCTGATTAAAAACAGTATTTAAGCTACTGATTTTTATCATTCTACCTTTTTCAAGCTTAAGTCACACTTATTTTCTCTCTGCTTATGGTTTAAGACTGCTGAAACTTCAGTTTTATAAAACATCTTGGCAAATTCTAATGCCATAACGTTAGTGCTATGAATATTTGAAATTATGAAGACAACCCATTTTTTTCCTACTTTTTGTTCTTCAAATTAATTCCTGTGCTGGTCCATAGCTATCTTTAGCAAGGGTAAATGTACTTTAAAAATGCCTACTAATGTACAAATATTTGTATACCAAAGGCACATTTTACAGCAGTCGTCTAAACTTGAAAAGATAGAACTGGTGTCATGACATTTCACTCAAACAAGGCATAACTTGCACAGATCTCCTTAGCATCAGGCAGCATCGATTAGTCACTGACAGTTCAGCACCTTAGTGTCTTTTGTGCGCAAATCAAAATTACTTCCTACGTACTACCTACTGAACAGTCACCATTACCCAACAAATTTTAAAACTGAAAACTAACATGACATCAAATTTTTACAGTGTGCATTTTGTGATATACTTCTTATTAAAGAATTTGCACTACTTAATAGGATTAATATCAAATTGCTACAACTAAAAGTATAAAATATTTTCATTCCCTTTTCTTGTTAAACAGTAAATAACAGGCCTGCATTTGTAACTGACAAAATAACCGTCTACTGATTACTATGTATTTTCTGCTAAGGGAAAAAATTGTACCTCTTTTTTATCCACTTTTTCCACATGTTCCTTAACCCTGAGTATTCCACAGGCAGATGAAGAAAGCCAGCTGTCAGGTAGAGGTAAAACCACTTTTAACCAGATTGATTTACTCCCTACAGCCATATCACTACTTATGATACAAGCAGATAAGCATAACACTTATTTGTCCCTTTGCAACATTTTACCTCTGTCGACCAAACAGATCTGCAGAGCTGTCATCAAACCATGGTACTTTGACTAACCACAGCAGTATTTTACTGTGACTTTGTGGTCAAGGAAATTACAGAAAGTGCATTGGACTAATTGCTTTCAGCATACAAACTTGAACTGAAACCCACTGGACAAATAAATCCATCTTCCTTTAGGTATTTGTTGGAAACTGGAAATTTCCATTACAATATCAAACCATTTTTTAAAAGAGATGCCAGAAGAAATATGCTTCCTGGAAATGTAAAAAAAATGGCACCGCATTATCTTGATCAAATACAAACATTACAATTCTTATTCCAGGACTATAAACTATCAATTTTCATCATGCCTCCATGAGAACTATATAATCGGCCATAGCATGACAGCTAATGAAGTACAAATCCAGCATAATAATAACACAAAAACATATTCAAAAATTACTCACAATTAATTAGAGTACGGAGAAAATATCAAACGTGTAAATTTTGTCAAGCACTGACAAGAGTAATTTTTGAAGGTAGCTTGAATAATAACCAAAAAAAAATTAGAAATTTCTTAGATAAAAATTATCATTACTAGTTTAAATTCTGTTGTCATATTTCCACATTTATTATGAGCCTGAAGATTAATTTCAAACTGATATTAACAAATAGTATTTTAATATTGAGAGAAATGCAGAATTAAGAAGGGGTTTATTCAAAAACTTTGTTAGCACAAATAAATGCTGACAGAATACTGAGAAAAATAAATTTTCAAATGGAAAAATTAATAAAATTACAGAAAAAAAATTTAAATGCCTTTTTTCAAAACTCAACACCAAAAAGCAGCTTTTGCAATTAGAATTGCCTGAAACTATTTAATCACTGAGAGAAAACATATTATAAACAGATTATCCTTGCTATTGTTTCTGTCATGTAGCTTTACTGTATTTCCTGCAATAAATAAGAACTGTCTCACTTAAAACCAAATATCTGAAGTGAATTTTTTCCCAATATAACCTACCCTTATGCCATACTAATGGATTGGAATAAAACTCACGAGTGTGTGCAAATTAAAGCAACAAAAACATAACCATTATAGCCAAGAAGACACTGTAAATAACATGCCTTGAAACCAATTTAAACAGTAACTGCTTTTTGGGAAGAATGAGGGCATCTCTCAAACTTTGATCTTCCCTTTTTTCCCACGTAAAGAAAACAAATTCTTTGCACTTGTAATTACTTTCTGAACACAAAGAATATTGACATAAAGACTACCTTTAATCTTTACAGGAAAAATTTCTGATTTTTTTAAACACTTTTGAAATTGCTATAAAGTATTTCCATCTTCTCCAGCAACAATGTAAACAAACCAAGGAGTCAGATTTATGCATTCTTCTACTTTAAAAACATTAAAAAGCAAGTTTCTTTACACACTGAAACATAACATAACTAAGAAGTAGCATCAGAGCTCTTACAACATAAGAACATAAGCATGGACACAGAAAGCAAACTTCAAAATGTAAGTAAGTAAAGTATCAGATTGTGAAAAGCTGAGAACAGATAGAATGATATAGAAAGTTTTTCTTAAATAGGTTTTTACTATTTAAGTCCTTTTAGATTCAGTTGCATTTGATTCTCTAAGTCAAAATAGTATGAGATAGCCATTTTAGCAACCTTCTTAGAGAAGACCATCATAATGCTTCTCTTCTTGTGCCAACTCTTTCAGAGATGGCATAAGAAAATAAGCATATTTACTAATTGTGAACAGAGTCCACCAAAACCAAACTAGTCGAATCATCATAGCCTAAATCACTGCCAGTGAATTCATCTGATCATTTATGGAAGTCTATTAGAAACTATTGAAGATAGCATCACTGAAGATGTATCATCAAAGGAAATGTCTGTCCACCTCTAACTGTTCAATGGAGTTTACTGTTTCTCTATTTCTTACATACTGGCCAAAAGAGAAGGTTTATTAAGAGACAAGATGAAAACTTAAAACTATATAGACTCTTTCCCACAAAGCTAAAGTGAAGCAATGTATCCTTCAACTCTGTAATACCTAAATACTGCTTTTAGCCAAACAATCTGTATTTTCATTTTAATCATAAACTTAACACATAACTTTTGACCAAGTTAAGAAAAAACCACACCAACATCTGAAAAAAAAACCAACATAAATCCTCATAGTACCTAGCAAAAGGGGAAACTTGATAAATCCTACAGAGGAACCCTATTCATTCCTGTTTAATTCTTGTTAAAATAACAGATTCTGTATCAAATATTTAAAGGTCCTGGGAAACTGCTGGATAACTACAAAAAGTACTATGGTGGAAGAACATCTAGAATTTAAGAACCAAAAGAAATACAGCAACAAATGGGAAAAATTTCAACACTTCATCCCAGGAATCATAAGAAGTAATAAAAAAGAGCATGCAAATCATAAGCTAAGTTGTCAGTAACACAGCGCATGAATGCTACAGGTTTGAGCTAGGGAAACACGCTGCTTATCTTTGAATGAAGAAAAACATGCTTGTTATCTTTGAATAAAGTATATTATGGTTTAGCTTTTAATAAAAAAGGATTCCTCTTTGCAGAAGTAGCACATAGCCACATAGTAAAGCTTAGATTATCAGCAAAGCTGCTGAAATCCAGACACTACTCATCTGGTAACAAAGTCTTCAGTCTGTTTGTCATCCATACAGGTTTTTTTATAGGGTCTCACTATCTCAGGGAGAAAATGTTGGACTACAACTTTTTCAGCAACAATAAAATTTCATGACAAATATAAAATCTATGAAAAGAATTTTGGAACAAAAAGTTGGATGAAGAAATGACAGAATAGGTATTTACACACAGTCACAGAAGTACTTTTCCATAAGTAGCAAGTTCATTATATATACATACATGTTCCTTTTGCACCTGGACAGAATAAAATAGCCATTACTGTGTGACAGAAAAATCCTGCACCTTTTAAATTACACCTTTTAAAATCCTACACCTTTTAAATTGCATTCAGAGGAAGTATGCTTATAACACGGGTTTACCATTAGTATAGACTATAAATAAAAGGTGAAATAAAACCTTGAATTAATCAGCTTTGATAAAGTAATCATGAAGCAGAAAAGTTCTCAGAGTACTAAATGTGCAATCACAATTTACAATTGACCAAATAATTGTGAGAACTTTTTTCTTCCTATGCCTCTCAAGCAGATTTACACAAAACAACCCCAGGCAAGGGAAATATGTATGCTCTGCCCTTAAATAATATCTTGATTCTCCTGCACTTTGTGTGACAAAATGGCACAATGAATGTCTGTAAAAATATTCTATTGAAAATCAGTCAGGGATAGAAATGCCACTTTGTGTCATATGTATCCTAGATACTTTGAAATATTCAGATATTATAATTTTGAACCAAAATTTAAAACCCTAATACTTATGGAGCTGATAATTTGTAAGGCAAATCATACCTGCTTTTTTTTTTTTTTTTTTTTGATGGGACAAATCCTGGGAGTTGCAACGTCAGAGCATAAAGAAGAATGCATTCAGAAAAGCCTCTGTTTCATGGTCATACCCAATTTTTTCACAAACAAACACATGATTTTCCTCCAGTGTTACAGCAAGTGAAGGACTGCTCAGATTGTGAGGACTCTCCTGTGACTAAGGACAGTCTTGGAGGATGCCAGCATATGGGCTGAAGTGAGGAAAAACTACCATTTACCAGTCCATGGCTGGTTGCACCTAGAAAGGCAAAACACCTTCTGGTCCCTCTCTGTCTGCCAAGAGGAAGGCTCCTGCCTTTTCCTTTGCATTCCTCAGCCAGCTGATGATGCATCCTAACACTTCCTAAAACTAACACATGTGCTGATGGAGAGTTTCCTCACAGTGCTTCCTCCCAAAGAGCTTTTCATGATAGATGACAGGCATAATTGAAGAGTTGTGGACTATGACAGTAAGGAAAAATCAGAACATTCACAACTCATATGCCTCCACTTGGCTTTATAGGCTTTTTTTTTAAATGAGACAATCATTTGCTTTCATGTTGGATTGCTATCTCCATTATAATGCTCTTGAAATTTTGGGATGTAAAACAGACGAATATCATCTGTCTAGCAAACATTTAAAAGAAATTACATTTTATTAACTGTAAGCAAAGAAGAATTACTAACATTGATTATGATAAATCACCACACAATTGCCATATCATTTAAAGCTACCATCTTTAGGTGAACTACAAAGAACCCTGTAACTGTGTAAACTACACAGTTTCTAAGCAACAGATGCTCGGAAGTCACTTTGTGTGGGATCTTGTCCTGGAGAGGACAGGCCGAAGACTGGGCACACAGCCACACCACAGACAACCAACATCATGCCTAAAGAAATAAAAAGCTACAACTAATGACATCCAAGAAGCTTATGGTGAGGAGCAAGGGACTCGGAAAGGAATCTGGGACTAACTGGGAACAGCCATGCAGATCAACAGCCTGTGATCAGCCAGAGGCTTCTAGAACATTCTATGAGAGACTATATATATGTGTGTCAACCCCACTTTGGAGTCTTCTGAAGCAGCCTCTTTGTGTTTTGTTTTGCAGCCTTGTTTGTGCCCTTTTATTTATTTAATAAATATCTACAGTTTTGGCACTTCAGCTGCACCCGTTGTTTCCTTGTTGCTGTGCCATGTGACCACAGCATCCTCAAGCTCCCGGGACCAGAGGCTTCCCCATGATCTCTGCAGATCCCTCGGGGTGTTGCTGCCAGCCCACCTCCAGCCCCTCTGCTGCTAGTGGGTCAGAGAGATCACTGGCGGCCAAATGTGCACCGCAACAGGTTTGCTTTTCCTTTGTTTTGTTCAGACACAACAGTCGGCAAAAACCACATCTGCCAAGCACCAGATGTGAATTTTACCTTTAGCTCACGCTTGCAGAACTTCTTCTAGAATGTATCATATTAAGAACTGAGCTGCTTTCCAGTAAGTTTACTGAAGATAACTGTTGATAGAAATGAAGTACAGTTTTCAGCTGAAAGTCTGTAGGAAACAACAGTATGCAGCACAACATACACACTGGTTTAAAAATGAGATCTGTCAAAAAAAATCACCAAGTAGAATCAAAAGGTGACTGAAATTTGATGTGAGACTGCCAAGGGGACAAAACAGTAAATCTACAAAATAAACAGGAACATGTTTTCCAGTCCTTTTATTTCTTTTTTTATTGACATTCTTCATAGGAAGAGAATAGACTGACCAAAACCAAAAAATATTTCATGCAAGATGGGAAGCATTCAATAAATAGAGAGGAAAAAAATGCCATGAATTTGAAAATCCTGCCCTCAAACACAACATTGCTCCCCATGACCTGGAAGGCCTGTTTCAAATGGTAGGTACCAGAGCCTCTGCAGAGAGGTGCTCCTGACTTGGACTATGCATTTGGACTTTAGAAGAAGACTTCCGGTTTTATCCAGTGCCTGAAATGCAGCACCTGAAGGAAAACATGAGTCTAACACGTATTTAACATGGGCTAACTTCCACTTATAAATTATCACTGTAAGCTGATAAGGAGTCACAAAAGCTGCAACTTTATATGGTTTTCCTCCCCTGCTGCCCACTTAGACTGGACCCATACCAAAACTTTTACAGAAAATTAACCTAACCAGGTGTAGACCTAGCAGACCTAGACCTAGTTGTCTGACTTAGATCGTGAGGTAACCAGGTGTTAAAATTGGGTGTTTCAGTCCAGCATTCAACTAGAAAGAAAGATACATGAGCACATTGTGAAAGTGAAGGTGATGAACAACATCATCAGCCTACTGCACAGACTCTGGTGTGACTTGTTGGTAGTGTAGATAACAGTGAAAGGCTGCAGATTTATTGTTCCAAGAAATTGGAAGAGAGCAAGGATGTCTGAGCGCCAGCACTAAACCATTAAACTGGGGAGGGAGAAAGCAACACAAAAAAACTCCAATAGAAGGAAACAAAAAAAACCAAACAAACAAAAAAAAGCCCCAGCAAAACCAACAACAAAAACCAAAACTGCAATAGTACCAAATTGCTATAAAATACAGCTTCATACACTTAAACTTACTCTCACTCTTGCATGTATGAATTATTGCTTTTTTGTAAATTTTTATTAATTTTGTGCTGTTTGGATGCCTATGACATAAGTTATAAAAATTAAAATTAATTATAAAATTAATAAAGAAAACTAAACCAGGAGAGCCATTAAAAAAAAATCTAGTTTTCTAAGACTGCTCAAGAAGAGGATTTTTTGTTATTAAAATTGCAGTTGATTCAAACGTCTTTTACGTTAAGTGTGAACCCTTAATTAATTGGGTCTTTTAAGGAGTGACAGCACATTGGCTTCTCCATCAAATATATATCATGTCTTAATTAGTGCAATTTTAATTTTGCTGGGAACATCACATCATCACTACCACTATATTTTGATATTATTAGCATTTAGTAGTTCTTCCAGTTTATCCTTTCTTCATTCACCTACAAGAGCCCCAAACATATCTCCTTAGTGGAAACAAATAATTCATGACCTCAGAAAACCTCCCTCTGTTCTCAGCTCTAACAGCACTTGGTTCAAAGTCCTCAACTTCAAGGCCCTATCACAAGGCTATACATGTTACCCCAGAATGGAGATACTTGGTTCTATCCCTTCCTAGATGAGCATATTTTTTCCTTTCTCTCCATTTTCGTCTTTCACTCTCTCATTTTTCACATCCATCCCCCCTTACACAGGGCACAATGGTGAGACTGTTGCACGTTGTTCTCTTTTTTCTCTCTTCAAAACTCATAGAAAACTTTTCAGCTGAGGATCTGTTCAGGTATCCTCATTTTGCCCAATAAAAACATCTCTCAATCTTGCCTTCCATATTCAGTGATGATTGTGCAGATGTCCAAGACGTGCATGTGATGCTCCCAGCCCCTCCAACTCTTCAGCACTGCAGGGCTTTGCTAGCACCTGGCCTTGAGAGCATATACCCTCTTAAAGAACGTATTTTTTTCAGTACCTACATTTCAGAAACACTTCACAGTCCTGTTACAGAAACTCTGCAGCCAAGCCAACAGTATGCACTGGCAGTTCACAATCCAAACAACCAATTTGACTTTGCATACTGCCAATTACTTACGATGCACACACATTGTAAAAAAGTCACCTTGATGAAGATTATAAACCATTTGAACACTGGAATATTTTCTAATCACTTGTGCAGAAGTCCAAACATTTCAGCTCTCAAACAGGGCAAGAATTCGTCCAGCTAAATGAATCAACATTGTTGAGCTGGTTAATAATGTGTGGCAATACTGTAATGATTTTCAAAGAGATTTATGTAAGCAGACCATAAAACAAAAAAAGTTAGATGAAGATTGTCAAGCAGATTAATATGGGATTTCTTTGGGTCACTAGTTGCCAGAACCACTATTGGTATCTCTTCTAGAGGAAGTATTTCAGCAAGCATACCCCAATAGCTCCATTCTTCACTCTGGTCTGCAGGCATTCCCCAAGTGTGAATTAAGGAAAGAGGGAAATGCACCAGGTACTGCCAAGATAATTTCTTTCAATTACCTAATGTCTTCCATAAGTCTCCCATCCAACTAACTGATTTTGAGAACTAACCACATTTAACTGATTGCATCTGAAAGATTTAGAACAGAGAACATGGCTGCAGGCATTCAGGGAGACACACACATTACCAGGGTGAAAGCATTTTTATTGCTTTGTGATTTCACCATCTGGAGAACATTATGGTATTAACGTGTATGAAATTATTAAACATTAAAAATGCTTTCTAAAAGCTATTACTGCCCTTTTATTATGGAAAACCTTGAAGATGTGTCCCATGAAAATTACATTGTTCAGGTTTTGAAAATTTGTAACAAAGAATACTACATGTCATTAATATTTAAGAGCTGAAGAACTACGGTTTATGAGTGAACAAAGAGGGTATATATAAAAAATGTTGTCTTATTAATTCCACAGAAGTTTATATGACCTTTAGCTACTGAAAAAGATACTGAAGATAAATAATAATAAAAACAATAAAAAATACTCAAGACACGGAGGTGTACAGGAAGACCCAAGAAAACTGAATTTATCTTAAAATCTGTCTGGTGTCAAAGCAACACTTCAGGCAACAGCATTCAGCTGCTCAGCACTATGGGGTAACACAGAAGGAAGAAGGTAGAGCACCATCTTCAATGCCATCATCACTATGAGGAAAAACAACCTGGTGTCTCACATCCTTTCATTTCAGGATAGAGTGCACTACAAGTTGACACAGCAGTAACTTATACTCCATCCAACCTCAGAGAATTACCTTCCAGTTGTTGTCTCCCTACAAAGCTAAAAAACCTTTTAAATATTGTAACACTTTCTCTGGAAACATAAGACTATGAAGAAGAGGCAGTAGTCTCAAGAAAATACATGTATTAATTAAAAAATCTGAAGATCTGAGGAAGATAATATACCTGAGAAATATGTCTGTGGACATATTTCTTGATTGAAGCAAGCAACTTACTTAAAAGCTACTTTTTTGGGACCTTGGTGGGGGGAAAAAAGCTCAAAAACTACAGAAAAAAAAAATGCTTCTTCCTTAATAACCTTTGAAAGTGATTAATGTTTCATGCACTGAAAATGACATCTCTCCTTTCTATGTGTGTTCAAACCACTGAAGGAAACATTAACAGCACACATCATTCATTTAATACGTTTGCCTTGCACATCTATTTCATTAGCAAGATTTTTTTTCTTTTCATAGACAGATCACAGCTTTTATTGAAACAGTTTCATTTCCACAGTAACATGGAGCAATTTTGTATGGTTTTATAGGCTTTCACATCACTTCAAAAGCAGAGGCAATAGTTGGAGCAAAAATTTTATTGCAAATGAGAACAAGTGGCAACAGAATACAACAGAATACAAAGGGCAAAGCTGCAGAAAGAGACAGAGGATGAAGGGAATGTAAGCTCTGAGCAAGAAGGCAATTTTATGGCAGAAAATAAGTCACTATATTCAGTATGCGACATACATTTAATTGAACTTTAAATTGAAGAGACTTCCCACAAAGTAGGCCAAAGAGATGTATACAAAGAGCAAGTGCAGCAAGGTAGGAAAGGAGACAAACTTTCCTTAGGGGAGAAATTACTCCTCTTAAACCAAACACTTTGGTGAGTTTCCTGCTCCCATATGGTTTTGTGTCACCCAAAAGCAGAACACCAAAAAGCTGCTGCAGACTATGACAAATCCAAGAGCTGCATCTCTCCTGCAAGCCACAGGTTCCCTGCTACAGCTGTAAGTGAAGGACATAAAAAGACAGTGATTTTTATCAGAGCAAAGAGAGAAGGTGGACTCATTTCATCTCAGCTCAGAACCCCTCCACGGGCAGTAGCTTTAACATCTGCACATACTAAGGGCCCTAGAGCTTCCTCAAGATTTTTATGACTCTTGTCTTTCTTTAAATGCCATAAAGGCACACAACATATCTTTTCATACTAAAGGATATATCAGCATGTAAAAAAGATCACTGCAAGCAGACTCCAAAGGCAGTTTTAGGTCTAAAACTTGCATTAATTTATTCACTTAGCAAAAGCTAAGTTCGGCACAAGTTGACATCTCTCTTCCAAGAAAGCTGCCAGAGCTGGCAGGAGCAGACTGCTTCTAAACTGCAATGACTGAGCCATTTGTTTGGTATCAGTTGCAGGACTGGTGCCAACCTGAACACACAGACATGAACTAAACTGCCTAAGGAATATAGGCACACATAAGATTTAACACACATATATTTACTACTTATTACTGAGGTTTAAAAGCTCTGAAGAAGCATCAGGACTGGAAAAAATCCACGCATTTATGCAAGTCTTGTTTTCACAAGAACATGAGTGCCAACCTAGCCAAAAACCTCTTTTAAAATCTTGTATATTATTTTAGATATTTCAAGGAAATTTCCTCAAGCTGTCACATTGAAAAGTAATGGCATACTCTTCTAGTGTTTGTCATATATATATATATACATATCTACATACACACACACTTGTGTGTGCACACGTATACATACACACTTCTTCAACCTTTATTTCCTTAAAACAATTAATTGGAATCTTCCACTTCAATTCTTCATGAATTAAAACATTGAGGAACAGTACACAGCAGATTTTTTTTTCTAAATTGGGTATGAATTCGTAGCACAAAAGGACCTGTATTACACAGTCAATATGCTTTAACCAGAAACATCAGCTCTGCCAGCAGACTCCAGTATTTGTTTATTATTTGTCCTTGCTATGAAGGGTGCAGAGCAAAATGGGAAACCACTTATATTTGTCTTCCATAGATGTTCAGCTTTAGATTCACATAACAGATTTGAAAAACAATTCTAGTGTTCAAAGATATACCTTTGGGGGTTTCTGATCATCTCCATGTTTATTTGGAGTCATTTAACTAACATGAACAGCAGAACAGAAAATGGCAAATGATAGAGCATAAGGTTGAAAAACCAAACTTCCTTTTAAGATGCACTGAATTGCCCCCTTTAGTTGGAATCAAAGCCCTCAATAAGTACTATAAAGTGACTTAGGTCTTTGTGAAATGAAACCCTTCTTATTCACTAACCATTTGCTTGCCAGGAGGGTACAAGCCTACTGGACACAACGGCTGCATTTTCCACATGGGACATGTGGAAAATGCACACACAATAATATACATTTCCTCTCGTCCTATCATAGGATCTGCCTTTGCTGTGAAGGCTGCAGTGGGAGCCAGGAACATTCCCTTCACACAAGAAAAGGCCATTTTTTGGCTGATATTGCAACATAATGTTTAGGATGGCACAGTTTTCCAATAGCAACAGGATTAAACAATGCAACTACTATACTAGCAAATTTTAGCACAACTAGGATGTTCTGCCAGTCAGAAGTTCAGTAGGTGAAAACAGCCAAAGATGACACTGACCTGGCAGTAGTTACCAACTGAAAAGTGGTGATGAATTTACAGAGTGACAAAGCCTTAAAAATGATAAACAGAATCCAGAGCCACAGTAGCAAGGCTGAACATTGAGCACCACAGTAGAAGTTACACACAAGTTCCCACACATACACAATCCTGATCATACATTTAAGAAATAAATAAATAAAAAGAGGGACTGAGGCAAATTAAATGAGAGTTGATTAAGGGAACAAGAGGATCATGAATCCTTATACCTCACCAAATAAAAGCCCAATAGTACCTTATCAATATAGATACAAGGGGAAAGAACAGGAGCTTTCTAAAGTAATAACAGCTCACCGAAGAAAAAAGGCTGCATATTTGCCTCAAATAAGTTTAAAGTGCTACTTATTGAGGAAACTGCATTTATACAAAAATATTCTAGTGGAACAGGACAAATAAAATGGAAAATCCTATTATTTTAGACAGAGCCCAATGTGTTTATAATAAATTAATGGGTGGGATGTGTGGAAGGTATACTTCCTCAGAGTCTGTGAATGAATGGAAATTTCAATTTGTTAAATACAAAAGCATTGCCGGTTTATTTTCTGTATTGATTAACAGATGCCAAAAACTCTGTTTAACATCTCTCATTATTATGTATTTTTCCCCAGTGCACAAAAAGTAATAATTATACCAAAAAACATGAAAAAATTCTTTGAACTGTTTATAAAAACAGAGTAACTCTTTACAATTCCATTTTATACTGCTCACTACAGCTTATTTTCCCATATAACTGAAATACTTAACCCAGCAACTATTTTTGTTACCTATCTACATGGTCATTATGGATATGAGAAGGGCAAAAAGTTACTTCATTTGTATAGGCTAGTGTCTACTCTACACAGAAGGTTAGATCAAAAGGAATAATATAATTAAAGTCAAACAGAAATAACTAAATAAAACTTGACAAGGAAAGAACAAATCCCTTCCTCCCCCCAACTCAGGGCATCATTTTTTTTCTTTATTTCAAGTTAGAAAGAATACAGAGTGTACCTACACTGAAGGTAACATGGCTATTAAAACTAGTAAAAACATCAGCTCATTTGGTTTTTTTTGGCCACATCGCGGATTTATGATAGTACCCTCAAAAAAATCTTTTAGGAGGCCATTTCCAAGGAAAGCATTATGTCCCCAAACGATGTTTAGCAATGAAAAATTAACAACGAAGTTTTTGACTGAAGTTATGAGTTTAGTACTAAACTAAACATTCCAATAAGCAACAGCAAAGTTCTTTTAAATTGACATGAGCAGGAAGTTCCTCCAGTTCTGGACTTACCCTGCAAGAATGCTACTTCTGAAGCATATTTTTGTGTAAAAAAGAAGGTACCACAGCATTGAGAAATACGAAAAATTTGACTGTTCCTACACTCAGGAACATATTTTGACCTGATTGTTCTGAGGTCCTCAGTTAGATTTTTGCCTTCTGAACTCAGGAAATTTTATCAGCATTTTATCAACACTATACATAGCTAATGGAAATCCCATTGTGATCAAGGTGGATGATTAAGTAGGAATAATACACAGACAGTGTATTATTCCTCAGTACACTAGGAATACACAGACAGTGAGTGAATACTATAGTGAATACTATAGAAAATCACTGGCATATTTAACAGGAACAAAACAACATTTTAATGCTGGATTCTGACATGGGGACGAGGGGCCTACATTATCAGCCAGTTCTAGGTGCCACAATTGTTATAGTAACAAACAGTCTCCGGAAAAAGTAACAAATTGACAAGTATTTAATGGTCTTTGAATCGTTATTCGCTTCTCAAAGTGGAGTAAAAAGGCAAATGCCAACTTAACTGCAACTTACCTTAGCTGTGTTATACTTAAAAATATAATTAAATACTTCTACACACACATATGTATATACACACATCTACAGACACAGAGAGAACTTCAACACCACGTCCTATTTGCCTATTTCATGAGGCAAAAACTCATGAAAGAAGTCCTACTTGTGTGGATGAAACCCAGTCACAAGCAGCTGATTCGTAATAGCTGTTTTCTAACTTGCCAAACTCAAAGGCAAGTCAGTCTATTACTCTAACTTACCTTCTTCCAGTATTTCCCTCTCCTGCTTCAAGCATTCACACAATCATAGAATTTTCGAGGTTGGAGGAGATCTTCAAGATCAAGTCCAACCATCCATCCAGCACTACCACTGTACCCATAAACCACAGCACTCAGCATCAGATCCAGATGCCTCTTAAACACCTCCAGGGACAGCACATGCACCACTTCCCAGGACAATCTGTTTCAATGCCTGAATACCCTAGGAGTGATAACTTTTTTCTAATACCTAATCTGGTTCTCCTGTCTCAGCTGAAGGCCATTTCCTCTGGTCCTATCACTGCAGGGACAGTACAAGTGACCAACTCCCACCTCACCACAGCCTCCTTTCAGGGAGTTGCAGAGAATGACACAGTCCTCCCCGAACCTGCTCTTCTCATGACTAAACAAACCCACCTACCTCAGCCATTCCTCATAAGACACGTTTGATAGCCCCTCCATGAGCCTTGTTGACTTTAACTGGACAAGCTCCAGCACCTCAATGTCTTGGAGGAGTCAGAGGGGCCCAAACTGGACTCGAGGTGCAGCCTCAGCCACAACAAGTCCGGGAGGATGATCATGTCCATTGTCCTGCTGGCCACACTGCTCTGGTTCAGGCCAAGATGCCACTGCCTTCTTGGCCACCTGGGCACACGGTGGCTCACACTGAGCTGACTCTCAACAAGCACCCCCAGGTCTGCCCAGCAGCTCCTAAGCCAATTTTCCCCCAGCCTGCAGCGCAGCAGGGGTTTGCTGACACTAAAGGGCAGCACTTTGCCTTACTGAGCCTCGGGGAGTGGTCCTTGACCCACTGACTGAGTCTGCCCAGGTCTCTGTAGAGCCTTCCTACCCACGAAAGGATCAACACTCTCACCTAGGAAATGCACTGTCTACAACTTTACTGAGGGTGCCCTCAATCCCCATGTCCAGACCATCAATAAAGATGTTAAATAGGACTGGCATCAAAATCAGGCCCAGGCAAGCAGAGCTAGCAGCCACCAAATGGATTTACCTCCATTCACCACAATGGTCTGGGCCCAGCCATCCAGTGTTTTACCCATTAAGCAGTCCACCCATCCAAGACATGAGTAGTCAGTTTTTCTAGGAGAAGTACAACTAAAGTAATAAAGCCACTGCTGTTCAAAACATTTTTCCAGCCATGAGTTAGGCAAGTTGTTAATCATACTGCAAAAAGAATCTTAGCTCACTCAAGGCTCTCTGCCCCCCAAAGACTGTGTATCTTTTATATCTCATTCCTGTGATAGAGTTGCCACCTTCAAGCATATATGTCAGCACCACAGCACGGCTAGGAATTTAAGAACAGAAAGGTGTTTGTATTCTTGGACTTTATTAATAGACTAAAAACTAAGGGTAAAAGATTTGGAAGAGGGAACATGAGCACCAGCTTCCTATGGCAAGGATGGAGCAATGCCCAGTGCATAGGTTTGGTACAGAATTCTTTCTTGAAAGTAAAAACAACAATCATTTTTTGCAAGGATGTAACAGACACACTCCATAATTCTAAGCAAGCCTCAAGTATTAAATCCCACAAAAGAAATGCATATACATTTACACGTCCCTATTAGACCCTTCAATACTATATTTTTAAAATTTATTTCGTACTGTTTGACCATATTTTCTATGGTAGTCAACTATGCTCAGTTAGGTGCAGTTTTTCCCCCTATCAAATGAAGAAAACATAAATCACAGAAATATAGCACAGAAGAAAAGGATGCAGAATACTAGCCTCTGCTTTAATTCCATCACCTTGCAGGCCAGATTCATACCCAACATATTATTATTTAAAAACAACAAATATATCAAAAGCACATAACAAAACTGTTTCATTTGATGAGTTAGGCACTTGCCTAAAAGCTTAGTCATCACCTATATTTTTTGTAGCTAAATTCCCTGACTTCTAGAACTCAACTGCACTTTGGAAAATTTTTCTCTAAACTGATAAAAATGGCATAAAAAGTCATTGTGTTTTGTCATGATCAACAATAGGAACTTGTGCAATTCTGGTAGGATAAGAGCTGGTCCATAAGATGGGCCTTTTCATGATGAAAAGTCATTGTAATAATAGGTGTACTACAGTCTGCAGCAGTAAAGAAAAAGCTTTCAAGGAAGGCTGAAAAAAGCTATATTAAATTGAAGGCAAATATATACAGAACAGAAGGACACTGATCTAACCAGAAAGATAAATTTAAAACAAACTGAAAGCTAAATTCTTTAGCTTTACAGTAGAGAGCCTGCAGTAACTACTTGGAAGCACAGCTTATTCTCCCAAGGACTTTGGTGCTCTCAGAAGCTTGGTTATCACCTAGGCACAAGCTTTAAACATGCATACGTACACATGCACATTTCTGTGCGTGCAGAGTTACAGTGTACGCCTCATGTAGCAGCAAAGCCCACATATATTTCCACTGCCTTGCAGCCACATATACTGCTAAAGAAATGCTGCATTCCTTCAATGCATTTGTTTGTACATCATGAGGAGCTCATTCACAGATGCTGCACTCAGAAAGGACCCCATGAACAAGCACCTCTCTTATAACAGCAAATGCAGAGACAAAAGAAGCAGTGTCCCTGGTGATCAGATTTTTTTGTCCTTCAGGTGTTCACTTGTCCCTGAAATGTTTGTAAAAAATACTAATAATTAAAGAATAAAAAAAAACCCAAAAGCGAAACAGTTTAGGAACTCAAGTGTTTAAAAGCAAGGCAGTGCACTTGAAAGCACTCCTGAAAGCATAAAGGCCTTCAAAGTAACAAGCACATACACACAAGAAAAACCCCAAACCAACCAAACAAGAAGCCTACCATCCTATTTTAAAATTATTAAAATGAACAGCTTCAAGTTTCTAAATAAAATAGCACAAACCAAAAATTAAAACCAAACAGACAACCTGTCCAGTCAGAACTTCAGGTTTCAGCTTTCAGTATTCAACTGCATGGTTAAACCAACATACTACAGAAGACTTATTTTAAGCCTCATTTAAAATATTTTTAAATGTTCATCTTACTAAAGGTAAAACTTCAACAATGTGTTGAAGGTATATCTCAAGAGTACTTCATAAAAGATAATGAAAATGTAACTCAACACCACTACATTTAAAAAAAAAAGCTAACTCCTTTCCTAGGTTCATTTTAAGACTAAATCATACATAAAACAGCATCCAAGAAGCCTGTATCAGCTACCAGGCTGCTAGTCCTCCTCCAGAATTTCCTAAAATTATACCTCTAGTTCAAGATGTTCTTTATTTTCGAAAGTATATGAGTGCTTTAAAAGATTTCTTACAGGCATGCCAAAAATCTTTGCTTAGAGTAATACCCAGAAGCTAAAAATATTGCAGCAAGGGTGGAACTACACATTTATTTGCTCCCCAGCTCCAAATATATACTAAAAAGTGACCAACCTGGCACTCATCTTGAGCTTAAATCAGTACCCAGCACTGGTCTGATGGAATAAACTCCTCAAAGCTGGCAATTCTTGGTACAATTTTAATACAAGAGGTACTTCAAGTACTTTGTGTCATTCCATGCAATGAAGTAACTAAATAAAAACATATTGCAGAGAATATGGTACAGCAGCATATGCTGATGATGAGTTAATATATGCCTTCTCACATAAGAACTGAAAAGAGCTGGCAAGCGCTTTCGTAATGAGAAGCATAAAATAAAGCAAAAAGACTTCAAATGGTCCAGCTACATTTTATGCCTAGTTGTCTACCTGAAAAAAACTCCCAAGAAAAATACAAACTGGAAGAGTAGCTAGGAAGCTTATTCTTCTAAAAAAAAAGACATATCCTACTGTAGTATTCCACTAGATTTCAAGAGTACATTTTATAAGTTTTTATTTCAAATAATTTTTGTAACTCCCTCAGTTTACAACTTCCAGCCTCTCTCTTTTGTGAGCATTTTCTATTTAAGTAGAAATATGTCTTTTGATCTCAAAAGATGTGAAGCTGGAAAGTCAAAGTCAGGAAAGTTATCTCTGTGAGATTTTTCTGAGTTGGGTTCAGAAGAGACACAAAGAATAGTCCAGAACAAGTAACAAAACCCATCTACACTGGGGGTCAGGAGGGAGCAGGAGGAAACAACTTGTGGACTGTCTGTCTCTGAGAAAACTAAACACACTTTCAGTAACCCTCTACTATTCCATTTCAACTAACATTAATCTTCAGAAAGGCTATAGGACAGTTTAACAAAACTATTAGCCAAAGCATGACCCATTACCACAATCAGATCTGTACATGTAAAATACAGTTATTTTAGAACTTGTCAGAAAAACTTTGAAAGCATAGGTAATTCTGGAAATATCTATAGAAACAAATGCTTCCTGTGTGATTAGGTTTACTTGATTTTAAGATAAAGTAGAAAGCTCTCAGAAAATAAAAGTAAACATAAGTGTTTCATCTTGCTTTGCTTCATAAATTCACTTAAAGTTGGCACTAATGCATTTATTCATCTGTTATTCTCATTCTAAAAATCAAGCTTATTCTTTGTACAATAACAGAGCACTGTAAAGACTGATGATCTGATGAGTTTAAATGAGATATGTCTACAACAGTTGTGCCACGATTGCATCAGCTCATGACAAACACTCTTTTAAACACTTGAACACCTAGACTTCTGCAGTAGAAATCTGTGGAAGTACCACCTACATATATACAATATCACAAACGTCTTGAGAAAATACTTCCAACAAAATTAAAGCAAACTTGAGGGAAAAAAATCCAACATGGTCAGCTTTAAACATTCAGAGACACTGAGACATGGGTCAGGATACCCATATGCAGAACTAAATACACATTTCTAATAGTTTAGGAACTTTTTTTCTTCTTGTCTGTGGGATCCTTTAGTAAGTCAAACAAGAACTTACTATTAGAGGAAAAGTTTTTAAATACTTGCTTTAAGAATATTCAAACATTTGCAACTGACTCAAAAACGGTTAGCTAGCCATTCAGTCCTCTAAACAAAGGGCTGCTGTTAGATAAAAATACATTGGAAGGAAGGTGTAGCCATGCATTTTTCATACCAGGGACATGAAAATATGCCCCAGAAAATAAGCAACTTGGTAACTCAGCACCAAGTCACAATTACACAGCTGTAAAACTCCAAAATGGCACAAGTAATATTTCCCCTTGGGGCAGGGCAGAAAACACAGGACAGTAAACCTGAAAACAAGACAGGAATGTAAGAGACCTTAGCACTCAACCAGGTGAGAAATGGCCCTCCTAACTTGGCTCCATGTATCAGATGCCCTCATACAGTGGACCACAGCCATAGGTTTGTGTGTTCTTCTGCACATTACATGGTAGCTATGGGAATGCTATCCATCACAACAAGGATACCAGAAAAGGTATCTCCAGCTCTTGCTGTTGTGCTGAGCCACATGAAGAAACACCTATGACTCAGAAACATGCAAGTATCAGGAGTGACTCTGCTTTCTCACCACGACTTTCCTCAACTTCCCAGCCAAGCTGATGATGACAGGATCAAGAAGAGCTTAGAAGACAAGGAATCCCCAGGATATATGAAGACAAGAGAGGCAGGGCCCTCAGGCCCTCCCAAATTCCCCACATAAAAGAGCAAATGAATGACAGGAGGTTATGTAGAAAGCCATAGGAAAAAAAAAAAAAGCAGGAAATCTGCACAGCACAGTCAGGGCTGGCAGCTGAAGTGAGGACCAGGCAGAGGCACACAGGGCAAGAGTAACGACCCAACTTGGCACCATGGCTAAAGCAACAGGATATGCATTTAAGGATTTACAATTATTTGTAGCATGGGCACACAGAAACACTATACTACAATATTATGATTTTTCTAAATGGGTGAGAATCACATAAAGTAAAGAAATTTGATATGTTCAGTTAACATCACCAATCAGGTAGATGTTGGTAGCAAAGAGTTAAGGCAGCACACAAGCAATCCTCTATCAGAAAATGTCCATTTATGCAAGAAGTTCTAAGGCCTCTGGGATCATCTGATTTCTCTTCATACACACTTAGAGACCCCTACTGCAGGCGTCCACTCTTCTACGCATTTTTATCCTAGGATCACTGATGTTTTCTTAAAGTATTGGCTGCAATTATGTAACTACCTCATGTCACTGTCTGAATTCAACAACTTAACTGGGGGTGGAGCATAGCTGCTTCAAGACTGATCATTTCAGTACCTAACATGAGCAAAACACCATCCTACCATCAAAGGCACCCATGCCTCTAATGCTTCTGTTTGGTGCAGTGTTGAACTCAAAGCTTAGTACAGATCTTCACCAAAGAGAGAGATAAAGCCTCAAATGACAGATTAAAATACAACAGGAAGGAAGTCTTAGACTAAAACAGAAAATATAAAGTATTTTTAGAAGAAGAGACATAAACTGGTTTACAAAGTTCTAGTACCACCAGACAGTCAATATACCAATGCACTGTAAAGGAAAAGTTTCTGAGTGCACAGCTTGATCCAAAGAGGCATTTTCCCATGACATTTACTGCAATATTTACTGTAACTACTGGGAATCAACAACAAATAGGATAATTGAGAGCTTTTTAGTAAAAGAATGTTGCAGTAATGAGACTGTATTCTATGGCCGTCCTTGAACTTTGGAAACAAAGGAGAAAAAAGGAAAAACAGATATATCATTTATGTGGACTACTTGTATGTACTAAGTACCATATTTTCTTTCAACATCAACCTACACAATACCAAAGGAACGCTACTGTATGGGATGCTTTGGAGGAATGTAGTTTTTAACTCTAAAGTGAACATAAAGATAATCCTTATGAGTCTCTTCTACCTTAAGATACTGCATCATTTTCATCCATAGAAAGGGAGAAAAGGCTACAAAAAGAAAATATTTGCAAGCATTTGAATATATGTTACAAATACATCAATGAATTGTCTTTAGACAATTTTTATGTCGCATTTGACAACTTTTATTTTCTAAAAAAACACATTGTCTAACAGTATTTACACCCTGACAAAGTCTTCTTCAATTGTTATAGCCACTTGTTTCATACACAGCATTTTTTTTAGTCATTTTATGGAACTACACTATTTGATCTGTTCAAATCTCAGGTTATAAATTATAAAATGGTCTTCTGAAACCCAAAATATATTTTTTAAAGGCGGGGGGTGGGGGTGTGGTGTGGGGGGGGGAAGCAAGGGGGAAGGGAAGAGAGATAAAGCAATTCAGCCTTTATTTCAAATCGTCCTCTATACTCAAATCCCAAAACAAGGAAGTACACAGCATCTTAGCTTTTTAGCTATATTTTTGTTTTAAAATAATCGAAAACATATGACTCACTAAAATCAAGCTAATTTCTTCATTCCTTTAAAATAAAAACATTTGAAAGCTTCAAAATTAGTGGAAGTGAATGATAGCTTGAAATATAGATTCTGAAAACAAATCAAAAGGCCTGATTTGGGAAAGCAGAAGATGCTATGACCTTACAAAAATGAACAGACTTTGTTTTACAGAGATACTTTGGACAAATTTGTCAGGTTTATTGTACCTCAATCATTACAGCATCATCAAAACTAAGGGTAAATTAAAACATAATTGAAAAAATATACCAGAACAAGAGTGGATCTTCTGTAGAAAGACAATGATCCATCCAAAATACACTTCTAGCAGATACCTTCTCATGAAGCAAGGAAATGGACTAGATTTAGGCTACAGTTCAGCTGTTGCTTTCGGACAATTTGAATCTAAGCTGCGGTCAAGATAGCAGTTCAACACTTTGCTAGTCCTTTATTCCTGTCTAGGACCACCTCTTTTTCTCCTGATGCTCATGCTCAGCAAAGTGGACTCTCCCCTGTTCCAGCCCACCACAGGGCTGCCCAAGTCCAGCAGAACAGGACAGCAACAAAAACCAGACACTAACTCGAGTGTCCTCCTCCTTCTGTCCTCCATTTTTCACAAGGACCCTAAAAACACTGTCATTAGATTCCCTCTCTCAGCAACCTAATGACTAATTCTTTATTTGGAGTGCAGGAGCCCCATCAGCAGACACAGAGAGAGGCTCATCGCCTCAGTTGTGAGTCACTTGGTACGTGGGAGTCCCAGTCTTTAGACCTGGCTTCAAATCTGGCAGAACTAGAATTTAACTCTAGAAAGCTGAAAACATAAGAATGGCTCACTGCAGGACCACAAATATCTTCTTATCTTATTCATTCTTGCAACAAAAAGTAAAATTAAAAAAACCCAAAATTTAAAAAACCACCAAAATAAAAACCAAAAACAAAGTTGTTACCCTCTTCTTGTCAGCAAGCTTATTATGCATATAAGCTACCACATGCTTCTGGCTAGCCCTAAGTAGCAGCAGAACAAACTCTGACAGGCAGCTAGTCAACTACACCAGCTAAGCCACACAGAAAAGATCAAGCATTTCAGGTTTTCTCAGCAACTCTTTGACTTTCCAATCCAGTTCTTATAAAAGAAATCTAGAAAAAATCTAGAGGCAACAGTGATTCAACTCTTCCGGAGTTAAAAAGCTCCCATGAATTTTAATGTAACTGTTTCCAGCTTACACTAATCTTCACAAATACATACAAAATACAAATTATTTATCTTACTAAAATCAACTAAGTTCATAATAATCTTGCAGCTCAACAGGACTCAGTTTATTACTTACATAGAACAAGAGGACAAAAGTGCAACTGGCTATACAGGAAGTCCTGATCCCAATCTTAGATTTTGTGCACATGTATCTGAAGGAATATTCCCCTTCTAGCACATTGAGAGTGTTTCTGATCTAACACAGGAATGAAAAAGCACACAGAAACTGTTTCAGTGCCCCAGGGAAAAATATTACTCTTTTCACCAAATAATCTAGCAATCTGCAACACACAGATCTGCTCGGGTGGAGTATCATACTGTTGTACAGCACCAACTATGCCAAAGCACAAATGCAGCTTCTCTTTCCAGACATCTCATTTCACTCCTTCCCATCTAAATAGGTTTAATGCTGGGATAACATCCTAAGCAGCTTTGTCTTAATCATATGCATTTTCTCAAGCAGCTTCTGCACTGGCAACAAAGATTCTTCAGAATCAGCCAGAAATACTGGTCAGAAAGTAGTGGGGACTATGGCAATGCCCAACACATTTTTTCTTTTATTCTCTATTACATAGACCTAGGTCCTTCAAGAGCAATTGACAACCAAGACTGGTGTCACTATTCCAGATCTCATACAAGCATGAGTTTTTTTCAAAAAGTTTTTTTTCAGGTCTCAATCCTACCATGAAAAACTGAGCTTCTGGGCAGCCATATAAACCAGTCTCCAAAACTGTATTATTTTGTTCCATCCCCAGAAAGATCAGTGCTTGGAGCCAACACTTCCTGACATTCAACATCAAAATACATTATAACCATGGTGACAATATTATCAGTTTTCTTCCACAGATTTCTCCCCAAGTCAAGCCATAAAAACAAAACCAAAACCCCTTCCATGATACAACTGTCAAGGCAGAATCTTAATGCTGCCACCTGATACAGATCAGCAAGCATCACATGCCCATAACGGCTGGAAAATAGCTTTGTACAGACACAGCCCAAACGCATCAGAGTGTACGAGTAGGCTGAAGATGTACCACGCAATTTGGATGTCGGATCAGGAACCACCAGTCCTATATAGTTCTACATGGATTTCCATCAACATCATAAATGCCTTCTCTTCTCTGCCAGAGTCACAGGTATATTATTTCACAGTAGCATTTACAACACATAATGAAGTAGGCTCGAAAAGCATCTTTCTATTCTAAAGTAGATTTGCCCCTCTAAGATTTCTACCTAATTAGTACCAAGCATGCCGCATTTTCTTTTGTTCATCTGTTTACATACACTGAAACCTACCAAAAACATTTATAAATGGTCACCTTTTCCTGGGCCATTCAGAAAAACGCTGCTACACAAAATTTTTTTTTCTGACTTTTTGACACTAAATATCACATAGCCTCTTTCTGTGGCCCATTTAAATGGATTTTTCCTGATTAATGGAGGGGGTGCCACAAGAGCAAGCACATATTAATATTAAATAACTGGTCAAAATAAGTGAAATAATATTTATCATATTAGGTTTCACCCTTTACCCTTTCTTGTAGTTGTATGCTCAGCCTATTTTTATCTATGAAGATAGCCTTGCAAATAAAAGTACAAAAAAAAAAGACAAACCCAGCCAAACAACACCTATTTCTCCTTTTGTAAATAACAAACTTGAGTAAGATACATCTGGGTAATTAAGAAAATACAGACCATTCTTCAAATGCTACAATGTACTTTAAGAGACTGAGATGCAGAGCAAACAGATATGCTTCATGCTTACCTAAACTTGAAAAGATCTGCTTAAAACAATCTGTCATGAACAGTATGTATACCAAATGCAACAGCTTCCTGTCAAGGATTGTTTCGAAACCCTCTAGGTAATGCTCTAGCAACTTACAGCATAGCAACGCTTACAACATGGCTGCAGTAAATTGTCACCAATGAAAACTGTAGGACACAAGTAGAAATAAATATGATTACAGCAATATGCTGTGAATGTTTTCCTCTCTTTTTTCCTTACAGTCTCTAGTTCACATCCTGATGCAAGCACTGGAAGATAATTATGGTGGAAAGAGTTTGCAGATACAGCTACTTACCTTGCAAGATGAAAAACTCTGTAAACAAACAGCACACTGCTAATTTATACTGTCACTTACCTCATAGGACCAAACGCACTGAGTTCCTCCAAACCTCCGGACACACCTGCCCACTTCCACATCCTCATGAGTGGTGTACATTTCTCGAAGGCATTCACCTATATGTGGCACCATCCTCCGGAGAACTTCCCGGCTGAAGATCATTCCTGGCCCTCCCATGCAGAAATTTTCTCCAGGCTCCAGCCCGAGTTTTCCGAGTTCTTCAATATTACCCAGACCAGTCTGCCCCAAATAGAGAGGTTTACTGCTGTTCAGTGAGCGAAGAAATTCCTCCAATTTTTCACCTGAAAAAAAAAAGACAAGATTTACTGTTATTTGTCTGACTACTCTGCCAGCCATCTCTTTTCCTGTACTTCAAAGTTTTATAAAAAATGTAACAGGTACCCGAGTCAGAGGAAAGGACTTCCAAAGCAATATCCCAGACCTCACAGAAAAAACATCCTTGAACAAGTTAACAGTTTTTTTTAAATTAACATTACAATGACATTTTCCTTCCAGCCACAAGCTGGAATATGGCCAGAACTTAATTTTTGACTATGAACTTGTTCTGTTCAAACAATACTGATGGAAAGCGTTTGCTAGTATAGAAGTCCCTAAAGTTGGACAATTTGGACACTATAGTTCCAGGCTGGGAAGGAAAGGGAGGTGATGGGAAATACCAGGTAAGATTTATTACATTAATTTTAGAAAATACCAGAGCCAATCTAAATTAACTAGGAAAATCAGGTTTGATTACAGACTAATTCTTGAAAAGAAAATAAAACTCTTGTTAGTTTCAAATAGTTCCAGTACTACAATATTTATCATCACTTAGTTAGTTATTTTAGGAAATTTTAATATTTATTTGAAATTAAAAGTTTCTGGATTGATTTAATTTGGTACCATGTAATCAGTTAAACACAGGTTCAGTACTCCATCGAAATGAGCTCAAAGAAAACACAACTTTAGCCTGCAACTGAATGTATATACATATACACATGTGTAAGTCTGCAAATATTTGACAGGTGAATGACAGCTGATGAGCAGGAAGCCTATTAAACGATTCAAAAATTAAGTGACAAACAGGGATGGGTACAGCCACCACCAATGAACTTACAACAGTGTAAGCAACCAATCTCACAACCTGGGCTTATGCTTTCAACTTCAGCTTCCCTTTCGTAAGCGCGGGACACGGCAGAAACAATGCTAGCCTCAAGCGCAGACCAAAAGGAAGAAGGCTGCAGAACATCACGTCCTAACGTTGCTGTGAAACTCGCACGGGAGCAGGGCTGGTGCTTCCCGGAGCCGCTCTCTGCACGGAACAGCAGCTTCACCGGGAGCCCGCGGCGACGGCGCTCGCCCAGCCCGGGGTCGAGGCAGGCGGGGAGCTGGCACCGGCGACAGCAGCGCTCCCCACGAGTCCTGCACCGACTCCACCGGGGGGCCGGGGCGCGGCGCGACCTCCAGACACGCCGCGGTCGGGTGGCGAGTCCTGCAGTGCCCGCAGCCCGCCGCGCCCGGTCAGACGGTACCCTCTCCGCCGGACCACAGCGGAGGCTCGTCCGCAGGATCGCCACGGAAGCGAGGGAGGGGACGGCACAACCGGGACCACACACCCATGCAAAGGACCGCTCACCGAGCCCCGCGCGGTCCAACCCGCAGTTCTGGCTCTCCAGTGAGTCGCGGCCTCCGCAGAGACGGCCCGGGCCGGGCACGCCGGGGCTCCCTCGGGGATGGGGCGGCTCCCCGTACCCCGCACACTGGGGCTGGAAGCAAACGCCGGCGGGGCGGCGGCAGGTCGAGGCGCCCCATGCTCTCCCCGCCCCAGGCGGGAACCGACCCACGGGGGGACTCCGACGGGCTCCCAGACACCGCTCCCCTTCCTCCCTGCCTCCCGCCGGCGGGATGTGCCCCGGTCACCTTTTATGTAGACGTCGTCGTCCGCCCGCATGAACCACTCGTACTTGTCCAGGTAGTGGTCGTGCATGTACTTGATCATCATGAAGGACTTCTTTTGAGGCGGGTAAGAGTCGTCCACTCCCGGCAGGGCAACGACAGGCAGCGGGGGCATCCCGGGGGGCGCGGCGGAGCCCTGGCTGGAGAAGAACTCCACGCGGCCCGGCACCGAGGGCGCCCACGTCCGCTGCGCCGCCACCGCCCGACTGTCCAGGTACTTCTGGGCCGTCATCACCCCCACGTAGAGAAAGTTGCGGGGCTTGGTGCACCCCTGGGCGCCCCCCCAGTCCCCGCTCCCGTTGTGGCTGCCGCCAGGCCGGCCGCTCCGCTTCTCGCCGCCTTCGTCCTCCTCCTCCGGCTCCCCTTCCCCGCCGGCAGCGGGGCTGGAGACTGTGCCCTCCGCCGCCGCCGGCGGCAGCTCCCAGGGGCTGCTCCTGAAACTCGTGCCGCCCAGGACCGCCGCTGCCCCCGGCGGCGCCTGCTGCCCGCCCGCCGCCGCCGCGCCCCGGGCCGCCCCCGGCCCCGCCGCGCGGCCGTAGTAGGAGCAGAGGCTGGCGCCGCGCCGCTTCTTCTCGCTGAGCTCGGCCACTCTAGGGGCGATGAGCCAGGAGGCGGCGGTGAAACCCAGCACCAGCCCCAGCACCACGCTCAGCCAGGGTCTCCGGGATCGCGCTGCCATGTCGCGGGAGGGGCGGCTCCCGGAGCAGCGCTACCGCCGCCGGCGTCCCGCTGGAGGCGACCCCGGTCCCGCGGCGGCCTCAAGCGCGGCGTCTCCCGCCGCGGGTCCCTGCCCCGCCGCGGCGGCCTCGGGCGGCTGCGCTGCTCCCGAGTCAAACTTCTGCGGGCGGCAGGGCGGCGGAGCAAGAGCGGCGGCGCCTCCGCTCCGCTGGCACCTTGTCCCCGCCGCGGCTGGTCCCTCCCTGCCCCTCCCACTGCTCAGCCTCCTCCGCCCCGGCCCCCGCGCTGCGCCCGCCGCCTTCCTCCGCGGCTGCCGAGCGCCTCACTCCGGAGAGCGCCGCCGGCGCCCCAGCTGCGGCGGAGAAGCGGCGGAGAAGCGGCCGGCGCCGCCGCTCCGGAAGGAAACGATTTTTTTAGATGCCTCTCGCGGATCACCCGCGCCGCGGCCTCGACACCCGAACCGGCCCCGCCGCCCGCTGGCGACCCTCCTGCCCGCCGGGGCGGGGGCAGGGCCGGGGCCGCCCGCCGGGCGGTGCGGAAGGGTGGGGCGCGGTGGGGCTGTCCCCCCCCGGCAGCCGCGCTTAGCTCTGGGTGCCCCGATGCGTCCCGGACCCGCTGTGGTAGCGGGCGAGGCCGGGGTCTCAACAGCGGCCGCGGCTCGGCACCCTCCGAGGGCGGCCGCGGGGCGTTCCGCCCGGTCGTCTCCTCCAGAGATTGTGGAGAGCAGATCGTGGAAGGCACCCGGTCCGGGGTGTCGTGTCGGGAGGAGGGATGCCCTCTCCGCTGCCTCCGCTCTAGCCTCTGCCTTCTGCCCTCGACAGTTAACAACTCCCCAGCTAAAAGTGCCTTTTACTGTGGCGTGGATTCCCACGGCCTGAGTATATCATTATTTTAGTAGTGTTAGTATTATTGGTATTGTTAATATTGCTTTGGTTCTCATGAGCTCCAAGATCCTGGAGCATTGCTTCTTCATCCTCCTGACCTCTGGGTAACCTCTGGGTAACAGCGCTGTCCACAGTCCAGGATGACTGGCAGCAGCAATTAAACGTTAAGGATACTGTGGCTACAGGGACAGTTTTAATTCTGAAGTTTAAGGTTGCCTGCATATGCTCCATGTTTGTATGAATCCCTTATTTAATTGTGCAAGATGTCTATCTCCAACAAAAGGCATAAATTGCTCTTCACATCCATACATCTTTTCACTGAAATACATCAATACAACAGATCCAGTAACATATATTTACAAGTTTTCAGGAAAACCACCCATTTTGTGGCTCATCTGTGAATTTGCCTATCACTTCTTGTGACTTTATCAATTGTTAGACATATGTCAGGGTGGGGGGAGGAGTATGGAGGCTGGTGCTCTGTGATGTTAGTAAAAGTATGCAAATAGTGAGAAAAAATTGTCAAGCCTTTTTGGAAAATGATACCGCTTTACCCACCTAAAAAGCGAGTATACTCTGCATAGTCTTTAGCTGTGAAGAGGTCACTTATTGAAGTAATTTGCAGTTTTTCCATGTGACTGGCCACATGCAGTGAGCAGGCTGCATGCTCTTTGTGGTTTTGAGATGTGGAAGCATCAGGCTCAGGAAGCATACTCTATGGCTTCCCCAGAACTGAGTGTCCTTTCCAAACAGACCATGGTTAATTTCCTCCCCATGTGCACACAGGCTGTCACCACTAAAAACAACAGCCCAAGCGTTGTGTCTGGACTAAGGATCACTACCCGAGATGTTGTGTGAGCAACAAGGTAGCAAGCAGATCCTGAGTCTTCCCCAAGCTATTAACAGACGAGCTAAGTGGAGAGGATGTCCTCCAGAAAGGCGTTAAATGGCATTGGGAATTACCGGTGTTATGAGAGTCTCAGCTTTCTGTATGAGCCTTGCATTTTAAAATACAATCTCCCATCCCTCCCCCCCGGCTGCTTGCAAACAGTTGGGAGTTTCTGAGCCACGGTGAGTCATGTGCAGTACAATCTCCTTGAGACCTTCGCAGCCCCATCATAATAATGGTGTCCTAAATTTTCAGACAGCTTACTGCTCTGGGGCTGCAGAGGTACAATGTATGACACTTAGCCACTTCCCTTGCTTATGCATATACAGTCAGTGTCAGCTGCACCAGCTCCTCAGATCTGGCACTCTTTGTCACAAAAAGAGCAGGTAAACCCATGAGAGGTGATTATAAAGCCCTTTACACACTTCTGAGTTGAAAATGGACCGCAAGTTGTTGTGTATTGTCAAAATAATTTATAACGTGTGTATCTACCTGCATTTGCATTTTTAGTTCAATATTATTCCGCTGTTTTGATACACTGCAGAGAAATCTGTTGAAGGTTTGCGGGATTTAATGGACACATGTAGATAGGACCACTTTTATAGGAGCAATGGTGGCATCTAGTGGTTAACAATAACAGTCCTGCACCCGTGTTGAGAAAGCCTTTAAAAATCATGTAAAGGTCATCTAAAACACAATATGTATTCATAGCAGCCATAGGTGAAAAGCACTGACTAAATCTGGCTGTCCTTTAGGTGTTCCATTAGAAAGTTGAGAAAGAATAATGGCTGAAGGCCATTTTCAAAACAACACCAACAAAAAAAGCCTCAAAAAGTGGTGAGAAGTAGATATATTTGATGCAAGAAAGAGGAAATTTAAGATTGTTGTATATTAATTATTGAAAGGACTGGAGCTATTTCTATAACTATTCAGACAAATCTGAAAAATTTGCAATAGGGTGGCAGTGCTCAAATCCAAAACAAAATCTTTTCCACTACTTTTCCACTTTCATTCTTTAAAGTATCCCCACAAATGAGCAAATAACTCCCTTTTAGGTGTGTGAGATTAAAAACTAATTAGAGCATTTGGCTCTAAGTGATGGAAAATTATGTGCCCAGCCCACAAAAATAGCTCATATCAGAGCTAGCACAGCCACCTGCAAAAGATAAAGAAATATCAATTGTCTTTGTAGAGAAAACTTACAGGAACTCCAAGCTTTAAATTCCCCTTGGGCATTTGGTTTCATTAGGGAGGCATACAGACATCATTTACAGAGCAGTAGTTGTAATTGCCAAACATCCTATAACATTTTTGTAAGCATATATTTATTCATTGATACACCTGGGTAATCATATGCGTTAATTGTATCTTAACAAATAAATAGTCTTTAGTCTTTATTATAATGTTCCAAAACTCCTCAGGGTTTATGGCTGAGTTTGGTATTTTTACATTGTGTTTGCATTATTGCAACATCTGGCTCTATAACCATTTGCATTTTTATGCACCGTTTTATTTTGAAAGGCAATTATATGTCCAATCTATTAACCTTCACAAGCATCTGACTGAATGTGGTTAAAGCCTTTTCAATTGTTTTTACTGGGCACTGGACACAGCCACATCTCAGATGAACATGCCCCTTTCTTTCAAGAGAGATCAGCGACTTAAATCCTTAAGATCTGTCTTGGTTTGAAAGCAAGTGTCTGCCATGGAAGGTGGGAACCTCCCTTGGAACGGAAAAAAAAATTAACCCCTTCCCTCTGAATTGCTATAACTTAGAAATAAAGGTGCCTTCAGGCAGATATGGGAAAAGGAACAGTTCTTTACTAGTATATATTTGTGTAATAAGGCAAAAAACCAACGACAGAGGCAACAAAAAGAACCAGAAGAACAAAACACCTCTGAGGAAACTGGTTGACTTTTTCCTCCCTTCTTGGCAGTCTGCCTGGGAGGAGGTGAGTTTTGGTGGGACCAGGGAAAGTGACATCCCAATTGGCAGCACCCTCCTCTACCTGTGGAAACCCTTGGTCAGCATAGCTCACTACCTCTGTCTATACAAGGCAGTGCAATTTATTTAAAGAATATCAGACTTGCTGGGTTTTCAAACTGAAGTTGGTATGGTTCAGTTAAGGCTAAATATCTCATGCAATCCCTTTTCATGTGTCCTGCGAAGCAGTGCTTGGGAAGTGATTCCCAACTGCCAGTGCTACAGGAAGCATCCCTCTGAGGGGGGAGAGGCTCATGGATCCCAGCTCAGGTACAGAGAGTAGCAAGCTGCACCCTTCTCCTTCCTCCTCCTCCTCGCAGCAACATCTTTTTTTTCTTGTAAGTATCAGTAGTAATTGTTTCTTGGAAACAGATAGGACAAAATTCCATGAGAGAAAAAAACAAAAATCCTAATCCCCAACACAGTTTTACCAGAATTTCCTTGCAGAGAAATTAGACATAGTGCAGCAGGAGGCCAACTGCAATATCTTGCTCCTCCACTACTGTCCACAGGGCCAATTCTGATGCTCATGTATTCAGTCCTGTTCCAGACTGAGATCAGTGAAGTGCAACAGTTATTACTAAAAACAAAACCTTTATATCTTCTAGAATTATTTGCAGTTCTAAAAATCCATCAGTAGTTAAAATTATAGATTCAAGATGATTTCACAACATTACCTATTAGTAAACCCATATTTTATTCTGGGAAAACAAACAAACTACGCGATCTGCAATTTAATTAAAGTGTGGAGCTTCATACTCAAATTTAAATTAAAAAAAAATTTAAATTATATTATAGACTATGCTGGGAAATCTGTACTTCTGAAAATCCATTTAGATTTAACATTTTCTTCATTATTTATAAAAAAATATTATTACACCAAAGTTTACATGGGCAATTTATGTGTAAATTTGTTTAACCTGCTTTATTTTACTCTTATTTCAAACTGCTTGTCTTGTCTGTACTTTGTAGTTGTTTTCCTGTCTTCTTAGAAGAGAAATAAATTAGGCAAAATCACTGTCTTTTATGAATAGAAGACCTCCATACATAGCTCCCATCTCTACGTGGGATGCACTAAAAGGTTCTAAGTGGTGGACAACAGTGTTTACTCTCTTCCTTCTCAGGTACCCCGTGGTACATAGCCAGGGACTAGAATGGAAGACACAGTCTCAAGCGGTTTAAACAGATTTGTCTTAACACTTTTGTCACACATTATTGCGTTCATTCATCTCTAATGAGAGATGAAAGAATTAAAAGAAAGTCAGCAAAGTTGCCATTTGAAAGAAAGTCAGCAAAGCTGTGTTTCCAAATGCTTAGGATAGACAGAAATCCACTGTACCTCAATCCTGGTAAAGAGATGGCTACAGCTGTAAGGAGCACAACAGAAAATTTCTCTTTTAAAGAACTTAGCGAACACATTCTCCATTCTCCATCTGAGAATAGCCTGTATGGAGGAAAATCAAGATTGAAACTAAAAACCTTTCTTGCTTTACATAACTTCCCTGCAATTTCTGCATTAGGAAAATAAACTGTGTAGTGTTTTTGTTCAAAATTGTAAAATATGTTCATAAGACTGAAAAAGTTTTAGTTCTAATAGCTTTTAGCATTTTTTTTTACTACCAAAGATAAGAGCACCATTTGATTAACCTGGCCACAAGAAATCTTTTTTCTTTTTCCACCTTGAAAAGAAGAGAAGATAAAATGAAGGAGTAATTTCTAATAGCAATAGCAGTATCCTACATACACAAATACCTTGCTGGTAGTCTGCAGACTGCAGTAATGCATGCAGTGTGAGATACTTTGCTGTATGGTTTGGGAAAGATAGAGGTCACTGCTTTAAGGCTGCTCAAGCAATCTGAAAAGAAAAGTCTGGCAAAGTAAATAAAAATCCAAACTGAATTTAAAAAAAAAAAAATTCCACTCAGAAGAGAACTCTGGAAAGATAATAGCAAGATGTCTACAGACACAAACAGCTATTGTTCCCAGAGGAAGAACTGAATAGTTATCTTTCATTATAAACCAACCAAAAACAGTAGTGACAACAAACAACATACACATCCTCTCTTCCAACATCCAGTGTCAGTGAACTATGTGACATCTGAAAAGGAAAAACTAGGAAGGGAGAACTGTATGGTCAGAAGCCGGATTCTAGGTGTATTGGTTTCATGCATTTACGTAATTCTTTTTTAGGAACTGTTGAAAAGGTTATAAACCAGTTGATAACAAACATTTTTTCTAAGTTTTTTAGGAGTTGTACTAAAATATGACTTTTACTCAGATTTGACATCGAAGTCACCTAATGGAATATCCTTCTAGTTTGCAACTTGAAATGCCTAGATGAAGGACAAATACTGATACTTACAAGACTCACTATCTTCATCAAATATTGCAATAACATTATTTTGCAATTATTATAAAAAGCCAGAAAAAAATTTCTTTTTGAATATTATGTCACTTTTCCACTTGATCCTAGAGACAAATTTCCAAAGTCTGAATTAAGGATATAAATCATTATACTTAACATTAAGAGAGAAAAATAGAAAGAATTTTGATTAGAATCCACTCTTTTAGTCTATCAGTATTCTGATAGACTAAATTTATGTAATTTATGTAGAAGCTGTCCCATTGAATTTGGTAGGATTATGGATATGTCAGCTTCTTGTTCTTATTACTGGATTAGTGTATTAGTAATCATACTAAGATTTCTAAAAAGCCAGATGAGAGCTAAGCATTATGAGATTATTTTTCCTGAGAAGTTTAATATGTTGTCTGCTGTAGCTAATCACACACAGGATTAGAAAGCCTGACAGGAGAGTTTAAACATGCCGTGGATAAACGATTAAATTCCTATAAAAGACATCGGAAAGATGCTTATTGATTTCAACTAGCCTTGGAACGGTCCTGACTTCTTGTTTATGCCCGAGACTTCTTGTTTATGCTTTCTTGATTTGAATACAGGTAAGTTCTTTAACAGCTACACTGGGAGCCTAATTAGATGTTGGATGAAGAAAATATGCATGCACAATAGGAAGAGTAGTTGTGCCACCTTGTGAAACAACATCATGGTTGCAGTCAGATTGTTTCTGGCAGCATTTCATTACAATTCAAACCCTCACATAATGTCTTCTGGACCAAGTTATTATTACACTGTTTTGTTTTATACCTTTTATTAGAAAAATACTTTGAAAGAAACAACTTTTCTGGCTTTCTGATTTATTTGCTGAAAATGCTATCACAGTTTTGAAAAAAATTATCATTTACCTGCTCATTTCTGCCCTATGTAGCTGCAATAGTTTGTGCAAAGAGTCGATATCTATTAATAGCAGAAATTTTTCCAAAATAATTCTATCTTCGTCAAAAATAGTAAATAATTGTATAAAATATTTTGTTCACAGAATCTAGAATTTTGAGGGGAAACACAAACAAACAAACAAATCTTCCAAGAGGCATAAGGGATTTCCCAAAGAAAAAGTTTGATTTTTTGTTTTATCTTAATCTTATATGATTGCATTCAAAAATTTTTTAAAAATTAAAGAAATTGAAAGAAAACTTTTTGGATTTAAAATATATGATATTTGTGTGAGTAAAAATATGTGCTTGAAATATCAACCATGAAATCCATTCAACAAATTTCTACAAGAACACAGTTGGTCTCTTTTAAAAATACATCATATAAAATATATACATCATAATTTTTACTAGCATTTTTTACTTATAAAACAATTTGTAGATTTGATTAGTAATGTAAACCTGCACTTGGCTGAAAAGAACCCCACAGCTGAAGAAGGAATTATCCCTGATTTCCTGTCTATCATTTGACTTATTCAATGAGCAGTTTGCGGCGTATTTTCTCTGCTCAGTTACCCAGTACATGGTGGCCCAAATTCACCAGAATATATTCTTTTTAGCATAGAAGCTATCCTAATGGAACTAGGACAGTTAAACTAGAAGTTTCAAACCAGAAATTATAAAAGGTTAACTTTGTGCATAAAATAAGGACAACCCCACAGTATTTTACTTTAGAATGACTATATTTTAAGAGATGCTACAAGTAAAAGTTCAGGTTTGCATTTAAATGCATTGTCCCATTGCATGGGAATTAAGCTTGTTGTGATTAGAGAAATAGAGTGCCTGTAATTAAGTCCATTTTAACTTTTTTTTTAAAAATGTATTTTTACTCTTAAAAGTTGCTGTAGTGAAGAGAGAAACTATGAAATTCAATTTGTGACATATGCATTTAGAATTTAACATTCTCAGGGCAATGGCATCAAGCGTGAAGTCTGGCAAATTTGCTTTGCAACATCCCACTGCTTACATAGATATTTGTATTTCATGCAATGTTTACAAAGGAAACGTTGCTTGCTGGAGAACTGGCATTAACAACACTGATGAGCATCAGCATGTAACAAATTGCAGAACATATCCAGGGCTCAGGATTGTTTATCGATTTAGATTGTGGCCTTGAGGTAAGAATGAAGAAAATTTACAGTTTTACAGTCTCATGCCACAATTTTCTACGAGAAATATTCTCATAGGTTCTTATGATCATCTGAAATTCTCTTCTGAATTTCAGATGATCATAAGACAAATATGAATTAATTTCTCTGATGATAAAATAAGCATATGTGTCTTTTGTATTATCCTGACTATGGTTGTCTCCAAGAGCTGTGTCTATGCAAAATCTAGCTAAAGTAAAAAAGGCTTTGGATTTTAAAGGTAGGCTCGTTCGTCAGGCTACTGTCCCCTGTGGGCACCCATCCTTCCAGGCTGGAAGACGCAAGGTTGATGACAGCAGGCTGATCCCCATGAATTCTCATTCCATTCATATTTATTATGTAACAATTCTATATGCCTTGTGCCTCCAAGCTGCTACGGCCTATGTGGCAGACATAGAAGAATGGGCTGTTAAGAACTTCTGAGTGCTCTCTGGACAAAGATGCGAAAGTTCCCCTGCGGCAAGGAGGATAAATTGCCAATTGTTCTGAATTAATAAACAAAGGACCTAGGAATTCCTCAAGTAGTATATTCCAATACTTCCATTTTGTATAGTTCTTTCCACATGGCTGAGACAAGCAGGACTGATATGGAGAGACATCACCATATCACCCAAAGGAAACAGCCACAAACAGTTTAGCAAGAAGTCACGCACTGCTCTTTTTGGCTGGACTGGTAAGACTGATTGCTGTGGCCATCAAAACTTACCCTCTGTCATTTTTCTCACTATAATCTTTTGTAAAACAGGAAGGAAGGAAAGGAGAAGCCAGCAACGAACTAAACCAAACTTTGAAAGGCTGGAGATAGATGCGAAGGCATAGATGTGCAGCACAATACAAAAACATTGGAAGAGGGGTGACAACCCCATTCCTCATTATTCCTAGGACAGTAAACAACATTTGAAGTCGTTACCTAAAGACATTTTTATATTAAATTGGTGGTTCAAGTCTATTATTAGCTGTATTTGTCTTTATTTCACCAGTAGCTGTAAATGAGAAAGCAAGGAATTGGCATTTCTTAGTCCTTGCTGTGTGTATGTGGCTAATCCTCGTCTCTGGCTCCTTTTATTCAAGAAATCACCACTAGGAATTTTAACACTTGAACTTATATTTTTCAGCTAACTAATTATTTTCTCTCAATAATATTTTAAACAGATTTCAGCTGTTCAGCAGCTAGTGCAATATAAGATCAAATTCAATAATACCATGCCCTGTCATTTGCAGCATTTCTCTTCTGCCATGCTACAAAAGGTGATTAATATGCTAAACCAGTGTTATTAGTAAATACAGCTTATAAGTATTTTTTCTGTCAAGCACACATGAAGATCCCTGCTACTACCCTCAAAGTAGTATTTCCCCAGCAGCATAAGGCTGCAGAATTTATTTGCTGGAGAACATTTTCTACAGATTGACCTCCCTATTTTGATGGAAAGGTTCAAACCTCAACACTTCTCATATCTGCCTTTTCCCAAAGTGTGATTTCCGGAGTAGAGGGGAGTCAGAACATTCCTTATCTGTCTCTTGCAGTGTCAGGCAGGAAATTATAGATTTTATTGAAGATCTAAAATTTGCCATTCTCTTCCATTTATTTAACTTCACTCTTTTAAACCAGGGACATGGGAAATAAGTCTTCTGTTCACCTTCAATACACTCAGTGATTCATCTCTTCTGTTTTCAGAGTTGTTTTTGAAAGCCTTTTCACACTGAAGAGTGCTCAGCATGCTGCTTTATGCTTAAACAGTAGCTGACAGATCCTGCACAAGAAAAGAGTTTCCTTTTCAATGCCTCATTTTCAATGAAGCTGAGGCTAGCATGGGGGCATATTCTTAGAAGAGAACTCACCACTGACACCAGTTTTCAGCAGAATGATACATTACAGAATGGGCAGGCATGAGTAAGTTTAGAGCACTGCTTTGTAAAAATCCCTTGGGTTTCAAAGGAAGCAAAAAATTGGTTTCTCAAGGAAACAGTGCCAGCGCTAAGAGAAATTCCCATTGTGTGCATTTGCAGTGCACACATTAAGTACAACAACTGAACCCACCTGACTTAATTTTATATTTTTAGTGCCTTAAATAAAACAAAGGGGTATGCAAAATGTGAAAAATAAGTACTGAAAACAAGGCTGAACATTTAATAAAGTATTCAGGGACTAAAATTATGCAGGATAACAGTAGGTATCAGAGGTAACAAGAGCTCCTTGTGCAGTTACAGAAAAAGCAGTGATGCTGAACAGGCCAGAGGGCAGATATGTGAGCACTCATTACATCTTTCTTTCCTTTAAAATGCCATAATACTTACATTTTTCATTCATTTTAACCGAGGAGGCTATTTTTGAACTGGTTGATAACATAGTCAGCACCAAAGACATAAGAATTCAGTATAAGATAGGGCAGGAAGGTACCAATGAGAACCCTTAGGGAAATTATATATAGCAAACGTGAATTCTGGGATGCTTCCAGAACTGGGTTGCTACTGTAAAACCAGAAGTTGCATCTCATAATAGTGAATTTGGTGAGGTTCTACACAAACAAAACAGTACCAGTGCTAAACTGATTTAAAGTTCAAACTTCAGTGTTTAGAATCTCATCATTTGCCTAACTATGTCTTCCAGAGAGAATAGCCTGAAGCAAATCCAGCAACTTCCTGCTATGTAAAAGCCTAACAAGAGCTGAGAGTAGAAAGTTCTCATGAACTTGGGGCTTTTCTGAGCACAGGGAGCTGTGCTCGGCCAATTTCCACTTTTGAAAACAAAAACATGTCCTGAGGTTTCAACATGCTTTACAAAATCAAATCAGCATTTCTTGAAGATGACTTAGGTTCAGTCACCCAAAAATTCTAGATTTTTGAGCATGGTGCTCAAAATTAGAACAGGAAAAATTGGTATATTATTCTTAGTACCAATTCTTTAACTCTTTACAGATTTTTCAAGTCCACTGGTCCACTGCTGAGATTGACTTTGAAAACTAGAAATCTGTACTGATGCCTGTACTTTAAAAGCCTTTTACCATTGTTCTGATCAGGAGATCCCATCTGCCCTCTGCTTAAGTTCAAGTGACTTCAATTCCTGCTTCTAGTTCCATGGACACCTCCACAGTGGTTCTAAACTCTCCTGATCTTGGGTGAACTTTCCCAAATATTTCTGCTGAGGTTTGCATGTGGAAGCTCTGTTGCCCTGACAGACCATGGGATCCTCTGCCATGCCAATGCTGCACACATCACTCTCCAAGTCTGAGCAATAAAATGTCCTAGTTGTGGTTTCTTGGCAAACATTTGCTGGTACGCTTACAGCAATGAATTCTTTCTAAAAGGTTATCTTCCTTGTCTGCCATTTGTCTGTCTGCAATAATGCATTTTATGCATGATGACTGCAATAATGCATTTGAACAATCAGCAATCTCCCAAAGGAAAGCCACCAAAAAACCTAGGTTTTTTAGAAAAAATGTATATCAGGAGGGCAATGTTACGATGTCTTAGGAGAAAAGCATTGGGTTTATATCTGTGGCTTGTATTAGCAGTAAGTTTTGCCAGGGTGTATTTCATAACAAAATATAGTTCAATTCACAACAACATAGTTAAATTATTTTGTTGAGGGGTTTTTGGTGCTTTTTAAATAAAAATAATAGAAAGATAATATCAAAGTTCAACCTCCAAAATTAAAGATAAGCATTTTTCTTTCTGGTTCTTCATTTATTTCTACTTTCAAAAAAGCATCAAATTAAACTTTGAAGGAAAACATAAGTTTTTAAAAATAATTTAATAAATTCTACGGCATTTTTCAATACAACAGTAATCACACTTGTGTTCCCTGGTTTGATGCCAATATTTTCATCAATGGAATAGATATTAGCTGAAGACCTCTTTTTTTTTCATGTAAATTGTCATCTGAGCATTTTAGCTGTCAATGGAGAGGTTACACTAAGTGGAAAGCAAATTTATATTGCATAATAAAAAATGTACTTTCATAATAGAGCTTATTGACTGCTTTGATGTGTTAATATTCTCTGGAAGAAGTGTTCGTAAACTAGACCCCAATCCTGCCATTATAATGCTTAGTAGTTATAGTAATTTACTTTATAAAACAAACTTGTATAGGTTTTAATTTTTGGGGTTTTTTTCTTTCTTTTAATTTCATTGGAAACTGCAAAACAGTAGTACTTAGAAGACAGAACCCAAAGCTGTCTGCTTTACTTCCTGAGGGGAAAAAAAGAGAGAAATATCTGGGTTTTGGGCAAATTCTGCCAGCATAATTAAAATAGAACAAAATCCTTGTTTATGACCAACATTTACTGAGAACATTATTCACTTTCTTATAGAATAGATAGTAACTCATTTTTTGTCTTAACATTGCCACATTGAAGAAATGATGTGCAAGATGAGCCGAAATTATTCACCTCTTTACAGAGGGCAAGGAATTTAATTTTTTTATGAAGACCAGTTACTGCTATTTGCAGCATGGTGATAATTTAGGCAGTGTCTCTGTGCCAGGCAGCTCTGAGTTCCTGCTATGTTCCTTAGGAGTAGGATCTGTGCACCCAGGAACTGGGTGGTGGTTTAGTGACAGCCACCAACTCCCCAGGAGTTCTCAGCTTCCCGCTTCTTAAAGCAGCCCAGGACTGCTGCTTAACAGCACCTGGTCACCTGCATCCTGCCTCTGAGAGCATCATATTTCAGAGTCTACCTGTTTTCATCAGTCTTTACCCATGCATTTTGAAGTCTGCTCATTTAAATGTGCAATGGCCACCTTTTGAGGTCGCTGGCCCTAGTGCAAAGCATTACTCTGCTGTAGGTGGTGGTGCTGCTTTCCTCCAGATGGTATGGCTGAGATAGCTCAGTGTGGTCAGCCAGTCTCCACAGAATATTGCATCACCTGTGGTGTAAATATGGTGCACTTAAGAATATGCCAGAGGGAGCTGCAAATATATACTGATTTATTTTGAACCCTAACCTGCTTGCCAAACTTGCATACTGTCAATGTGTAGCATGAATAGAAACTGGATAGAAGCAAGCAGTGGATGTAGTTGGCTCCATAAACTTGAACTATGTCAGATAACCAAATATGATGTTGGTATATACAGATATAACCAGTATGGATAAGCAGGAGCTAAGTTTGTGTCAGAAAAGAAACTTGAGAAGAATCTCATAACTGTACTGTGAAAGGAGGATTTGTCTAATAACACTGCTGATGTTACAAAGAACAGCAACCAAGGGATCCTGACATTCTCTCTAAATGCCATATATGAAAGGAAAAAAATTACAAAATCTTAAGCCATTGAACTTTTTTTTTAGTAGGATATTATTTAGATTCCTTAGAATGAATTGTCAAGACATGCAAGTTATTGTTATCAAGTTTTAAAGGTATATCTGGAAGCACATCTTCCAACAGAGAGCAGGCAGGGAAAACTTCCTGGACTTTAGTACCTCTCAATCAAGTATACCATGTGCTACTAGTGACAGAATTAAGTCTTTGGTTTGCAGAAGTTTATAATGGATGTCTTCTTCATCATCTCATTGATCAACAGGTTTCTCAAATTTATTCTACGGAAATTATCAGTAACAGCTTCTTCCTTAACACTTCATAAGCATGCAGCAGCAGTTTACTTAATTAGTAGGTTTGAAACTGATTTTGGACATTAAACAACTCCTGCTAATTCACATAAATATATATAATTTTGGTTTTGGCGACCTGTCACTGTATCTCACATTTATGGGCCACATCACCATGCTGAATAATGAAGTTAAAACAGATTAAGAAAACAACAGCAAAAAGAAGTTTTATTTTCAGCAAGCTTTCAGCCCCCAGTCATAACATGTTAAAACATTTGCAGGGGAGAAAGTGGGGAGGAACTTTTTCATTAAAGGTCAGGGTCATCTCTCTGGAGTGAACTGATCCCACAAAAAGTTTCAGTGGGAGCCAAGAGAGATAACCAATTCTGCCTGCCTGGTTTGCCCCAGTTGCAGGGCTGCCTCACTCCCCAGGTTGCCAGTACAGCCAGCTGAGCTGCTTCAGTGTCCAGCTCCTTGTCTGAAGTGCCTGTCTGACAGGCAGGGTGCCCAAAGCCCTGCATCCCCTCAACAGCCTCAGCTCACAGCTGTGTGAGAAATGCAGCTTTACAGACCTCTGCGTAATTCAGGTGTTAATTCAGGCATAATTCAGAATGAAAATACACTGATGAGCATGCCTGGAGCAAGAGGTGCGCAACTGAAGATCCAGCAAACAGGTGTCAAACAAATGGAAAGGTCAGTGGTAGCTGCCTGCTGCCAGGATGCAGAGGGAGGAAGGCCAGGTACTTTGGCAGCATCTGACTGAGCCATCATCACAATTGTTGTGGCCAAACTCAGGGGTGCAGGGAATAATCTACCATAATGGAAGGAAGGAGACCTCACTTGGAATGGAAGCAGATTTTCTGATGATAGAATTGCCTTCTGAAAACAAGGCCACTCGCTTTCCTCTTGTGATGGGGGTATGGACACAGCACTAGGGAAAGTATCTGACCAAGGCACATACTCTTAAATGTAGTCACTATGGTAAAATTCAGTAGATTTCACTGTACAGATCCTACCTTTATTTTTGTCAAAAAACACCCAGAGAAGCTCATTTCTCACTTCAAGGTCCGACAGGCACTCAGGCCCTAAATGAATTCTTCTCTCCCTCAGCAGTTTGCAGGGTATTGCAACATTCATTTCCACACAACATTACTGCTATAAACATTTTTACTCACTTGTTTTCTACTGCCTCAGGACTTGACAACTTGCCAATTTAACACACTGCCTTCCAGGCTGCAAACAATATCTCTATTCCATTTCCCAGGAGAGCCCATTTTTCTCTAGCTTTGAGCTTTGCATAAACTTATACTTCCAGCTTAATTACTTCAAATATTTAGTATTTTAACCCATATGTAAAAAGTCAGAAATACTGTTGTATCAGCTCATTCAATTCTAAATGCCTTGCCCAGGATTTATCCTTGTCCTAAGTATACTTTCTATGTCACATTTCAATCAGGGATAAAGCCTGATTTAATGTCATAGCTTTCTCTTTATCCTCAGCTTAATCTTAACAAATTAGGAGGTTTTCCATTCAATTTCTCGTTATTTTATTTTTAAACAGTCTCTATAAACTGTGCTCTATGGTAACTTAATATTGCATGCATTTCAGAAGTGTTTATGGGGTGCAATAACTTGTCAAACCTTTAGAGCAACACAGACAATTTCAGACAAAACAGGGCTTTCAGATTCCTTACTTGAAATTTTTTTCCCCACAAATTATTCTGAAACTTGATGCTTAATTAATATGAGTCAGTTATTATTAGATGCTTAGTTAATATTAAGAAGCAGACATTTAAAAAATGAAAGTAAAAAACATTTAGGCCCTCAACTACACAAATTACCAACATGCCAGTTTACTAACACTTAGTTCAGCTCTCAATGAGCTGAGACAATATTTATGGCATTGCTCATTAAAAAAGCCAGAGAACTAATGCAGATTTAAAGATTGAATGCCCTGTGCTCATTTTAGCCTAAGAACTACTTTCATGAGGCACACAGTGTCTCCTTTAGCAATTCACCAGCACACAGAACATTATTTACTAATGGCTTCTGTATCCAGATTATTTTATGTCCCAAGCAGTTTTAAAACATCATCATTCTCACAGTTCAGAAAATAAAAAAATGCATAGGTGGGTGTAGAGAAGAGGACTCAGACTTTGAACAAAAGCAGGCGTCTGCCACAACAAAATCATCCCCTCTTATTTCCATTATCTTTATCACTTCCCTCTGAGAAAGAAACAAGATTTTTAGAAGAGAGGCCCAAACAGCTGAACAACACCACCAACAACAACAAAAAAACTGCTTTAGAATGCATGCTTATGTTTGTGTTTTCAGTATTGAGTTGTGCCTAGAGAAAAGCAGCTTTAAAGACTGAACAGGCACACACACCCACAGGTATTAAAAACAGCAGTCTGCCAAATTTGAAGCAAATAAGCCCAACGCTCAGTAGATTTGTGCTGTGTATTGAACAATAACTGTGCTGCCATAAAACTTTCTGCCTTCTGCCTTAACTTCACAATGCTTCCTCCAAGAAGACTGACCTTACCACAGGCAAGAAGAATTCCCACAGATGAACCCACTTACAGCTACAAGAGTTTCAATTTACTACAGCAGCTGCAGCAAATTGATTTCTGAGCTGAGAGTGGCTTATTGGAGAATTTCCAAAAAGAGCACAATCAGCACAGACAAAACCCCAGAGAGAAACAAGCCCTCTTCAGGAAGGCTGGTTCATATACTGGGTTGTCTGTGAAGCTAAATACATGGATGGAAAAAATAATGCACACCAATTCAGGATCTGTGTGTTTTCATCAAAGTGACATAGCTAGTCATGCTGCTATGAATTAACCATTCTTCTCTCTCAGCCTAAAAATTGCCGGCCAACTGGTTACAATAATGCATTGAAAATATAATTCTGTACAGGATTTTTTTTGCTGGGTTGCCTAAATAGAATGTAATATATCAGAGGAGAGAGCAACCAGCATTTTTTCCACAACTACATGACTTACAACAACTCTGGTGAGGGAAAAGGACCCTTAACAATATGGAATTGGTAACATAATATTCTGGCTCTTGGATTCAATGTCTCAGGATCAGCATTTGGCCATATCAGGATCACTGCAACAAGGAGGAGAGTTGCCTGTCAGGATGCACTGCCACCACTGACCAGAGCAGCTGCTCCCAGGGAGAAACTCACTAAGAGACAGCTACAAAAGGAAGAAATCAAGAGGGATAGAGCGATCTGGTCAAAAGCTGCTTACCTAAAGCACGTGTTCGTTCAAACTCCACCTCAGCTCAAGGCTGAACTACATCTGTTCTTCAGCAGAAATCTGCAAAGAATGTGGGTTTTTTTGGAGAGGAGAGGAGGGGAGGGGGCAATGCTCCCACAAATCCCAAATGTTGCAAGTTAAATATTATACAGATTTAGATTCATGGACTTAGAGATGAATATTACATGAAGAAATTTATTGTTCTCTACCCTTGTTCTGTTGTCCTCCTTTCAGATCATGGACTGTAAGTGGGCACAGGCCTATCAAACTTGACTTATAGCTCTGAGTTTGCAGTGCCACCAGGTTGCTGAGAAATTATTTGAACCATAGCACATGTCATGTTCCCATGAATATATGTAGGTACCCCATGCACCTGAAGTGGGGTGTAGCAGTGCTTTGAGTCCAAACTGATACCATGGAAAATAAGAGTTGGAACAGAGAAATCTTTTCAATATAAGCAGGATCTCACAGACAGAAAAACCAAATAAAATGGGAACTTAGTTGCATATTTCTGGACACTTTTGGGATGAGAAGAATGAAGCAAAGGAAGAGAAAGGCTAAGAATTTCCTCAACAGAGTCTTCCAATATATTCTAGTGATTTGGGAGAGTAGTTGTACTGAAAGCCATATAAAAATTTGATTCAATTAGGTAGTTTTAAAAGCTAATCCTTATTTACTGGAGAATAGGTAATTTCTCTAAAATCACTTGTGAAATACAGTAATTGACAGTGCAATTATAAGTGGGCACAATCTGCAGAACTCTCATTTGCTTCCTGGTTGCTGCTGCGCAATTTATAAGAGCAAATTCCTGCAGTTCCTGCATGTTACTGCAAATGCCAGTTTTGCCAGCAAAAGGTAGTATTCTACCACAGTTATATAATTGTCCTACATCTTTTTAGAGGCGCTGGTAAGATATTGATGTATCAACTTGTATTTTAAGAAGTTTCACTCACTACATAAGAGTCTTTGCTGCTATTTTAGTTGATTACTACTGGAATAAAAAATTAAAAATCAGACCAGGATTGTTTATGTTCTCATGAAAACTTGACTTCTTTCCTGCCTTTAAGCACCTGTTTAAAGTCCTGTTGAAGTTAAGTTTTCTGGAGGGCTGCAGGAAGGGGAGCTTGAGGTCCTTATTAAGGACAAGTTGACCATGAGCCAGCAGTGCCCCGGTAGCCAGGAGGGCCAACTCTGTCCTGGGGTGCATCAGGCTCAGCATCAGCAGCCAGGCAAGAGAGAGAATTGTCCTGCTCTGATCTGAACTGGGGCAGCCTCACCTCGAGTGCTGGGGGCTGTTCTGGATGCCACAATATAAAAGAGTTATTGAGCTATTGGAGAGCATCTGAAGGAGGGCTGTGAGGATGGTGAAGGGTCTGGAGGAGAAGTGGTATGAGGAGTGGCTGGGGTCATTTGGCCTGTTCAGCCTGGAGGAGACTGAGGGGAGACCTCACTGAGGTTTTCAACATCCAGCAGGGCGAAACAGAGGAACAGGTACCAATCCCTTCACTCTTGTGACCAGTGACAGGACTTGAAGAAATGGAATGAAGCTGAGTGAGGAGAGGTTAGGGTTGGATGCCAGGAAAAGGTTTTTCACACAGGGGGTGGTCATGCCCTGGAATAGTCTCCCCAGGGAGTTGGTCACAGCACCAAGCCTGACAGAGTTCATGAAGCATTTAGACAATGCTCTTAGGCACATGGTGAGATTCTTGGGGTGTCCTGTGCAGGGCCAGGAGTGGGACTTGATGATGCTGATGGGCCCCTTCCAATTCAGCATATTCTATGATTCTGTGAAGTATGAAATTATGTGTGTAAGCATGCTTTCAGGGTAGGAAGAGACCAATGAATGTAGATCACAGAGAATACTTACTGGAAACTTACCTAGTAGTAAGTTTCCAGTAAGACTTGTTTCATTTGTGGAGTCATATCATGATTAACGTTGGAAAACATCTCTAATAGATATCAGTGCCAACTCTTAAACCAGCACCACCGTAATGACCACAAAACCATGGCCATATGTTTCTTTTGCACTTCCACAGGTGATGACTCCATCACTTCTCTGGGCAACCTGTTCCTATGTATGACAACCATTCCAGTGAAGGATTTTTTTATAATATCCATTCCTAACCTTCCCTGGCACAACCTGAGGCCATTTCCTCTTCCTACCTGGGAAAACAGGCAGACACCTATATGGCTCCAACCTCTTGTCATGTAGTTGTAGACAGCAACAAGGTCCCCCTGAGCCTCCTTTTCTTATAGTGTTTTCAGCATTTTTGGAATATACTAAATATTCTGTTCTCTAACCACCAATACCTTTATTATTAATGTTGTGTGATGATGTGTCTTTTTCAGTCTCTGTCATTAATGAATTAAAAGAACTCTAAATTCCCCAAAAGCAAAAAACTCACATGACAAAAGAAACAATACACAGCAATGTCTATCAACCAATTTTTTTTTCTACAGGATAAGTAAAGCAACACTGCATCAAATGATTAAAGGAGGGGCATCTAATTTACTATTTTTGGAGTTAGCACATAGTACAAAGGATCCCGAGGCTCCACCACTCTTCTCTGATGAAAAGTCTTTGTCTCTCAGTCTGTTGAGCAGGGTGGTTCCTCTCAAAGTATCCGAGTGTTGTTTATTTTCCATTACCACCAGCACAGCTCGCGTTTACGCAGACAATCGGCTCTTCCCATGCCAGCGCTCCCCCAGGGGCGCAGCAGCAAGCCCCTTCCTTCACGGGCAGGCAGACGCTCCCGCAGGGCACGAAGGAGCCGTCCCTTCCCTTCCCTTCCCTTCCCTTCCCTTCCCTTCCCTTCCCTTCCCTTCCCTTCCCTTCCCTTCCCTTCCCTTCCCTTCCCTTCCCTTCCCTTCCCTTCCCTTCCCTTCCCTTCCCTTCCCTTCCCTTCCCTTCCCTTCCCTTCCCTTCCCTTCCCTTCCCTTCCCTTCCCTTCCCTTCCCTTCCCTTCCCTTCCCTTCCCTTCCCTTCCCTTCCCTTCCCTTCCCTTCCCTTCCCTTCCCTTCCCTTCCCTTCCCTTCCCTTCCCTTCCCTTCCCTTCCCTTCCCTTCCCTTCCCTTCCCTTCCCTTCCCTTCCCGGGAGCAGCAGGATCCGCGGGTCCCTCCGCCCGCCGCGCTCCGCCGCGAGGGGTCACCAAAGGAACCCGCATCCCAGGCCATGCCTGAGGATCGCAAAAAATCGAGCAGCCCTTCCCCCACATCCAAGAGAAACATGACATTATTAAAAAAAAAAAAAAAAAAAAAAAAAAAAAAAAAAAAAAAAAAGTTCCAAGCGGCATCTTCGCGCCTGACACGTTTTTCGTCTTTGCTGGCTCTCCGCTAGGTGACAGCAGTGAAATCGGACTAAAACAGCCCGTAGTTAACTTGTGGAGAAAACGGCTTTATCCTTTCAACTAAGCCCTCACAGAGTAATGTAGTTTAGAAACTCGCATTATTGGCGGTTTTCCTGGAAACTACAGAGCTCTTTGCTTTTAGGCTTCCAGCCTGCAGGCCTCAATAATTTACAAAAGTACGTCTCTGCATTATATGCAAGGCACTTAAAGCAAATGTACTTGGGCTGGAAAAAAATCAAGTATTGTAGGTTTAATGTTAGTAGTTACTTCATAATGTCAGCTATTAGTCTTGTAAAATACTCCCAAGTTCTTACTTTTGTAAACTGAACGGGCCTGATCTTTCAGACAAGAATCCCCATCTGCACTGAAACTGCAGCAAGGCAGGAGGCTGAGTTCCCTTGTATATTTACAGCAATGTACAATTTTGTAACAGGGATACTAATTTTATGCACGTGCATTTAAATGCTACTACTCTTTTACTGTTGTCTGCACATCAGATTAAAGCACTAAGCTTTTTTAGCTTGAATTTTTTTTCAAGTTGAATCTTCAAACTGGTTATAGTGTCAGCTAGAGCAGGTCCAAGAAGTTACAGCACACAAAAGAATCAATCAATGAACTAGATGAGAAGGAAAGAATGAAATACACTTGTCTGAGGATGAATTCATCTTGACATGAGTTAAAGCACTGTAAACCAGCTGTAGGTAGGGCACATTCTAGAATTCAGAAGACACAGTACAAACCTTCTACCTTAGTTCTATTCCTGACTAATCCAAAGCATTTTTTGTGGGATAAGAAGCAGACCTGGTATAACCTCAACTTTCCAGATTATGTGTACCTGTGAGATTCTCTTCCAAAAGGGAACTATCTCAACAGTATTCATAGCTCCTTAATACCAAATACAGGGGTATAAAGGGTTTGCAGCACCCAGAGTATCTTTTCGGAAAGAAAATAATTACTTGAAGTTCTTGTCTCCCTATTCACTCACTTTTTCTTTTGTAATTTTATCTCATGTTTTGATTCCTCTGAATTGTTCTGAGGCATATTAACTTAACGGTCTAAGTGCTCTAAACATTTCATTTTATTCCTTTAATTTACAGATATTCTTTTTCACAGCCTGGTTACATAACTTTAATATTTTAAGGGGTGTTAATTCCAGTTTATACCCTTGTACTCCACAGATTTTATTGAAAATAAATATTGTCTCTCCATGTTTTGGGATGACAGAAATATATTGAAAGAATATGAACTAGTGATGGAAGAACTTTGTCACAGTTTATGGAATTTTTTGATAGAAACACAGTGATCTATTTTCTGTTTTTCTTCTTTGAAAAAGTGTAAGAAAACATTTATGTGTTTAGGCTGGCATTTACTATGTGCTCCAACATTGCAGCAATGCATTCAGTGACTAAGTAATGTGTTAATATTTGTTTTCTAATTCTTTGGGATATCTTGAATAATGCTTTATAATGCTTTTCTATATTCTAAAAACATGTATCATAAAAAGACAAGGACTGTAGTAGGTGTTTATTAGAACAAATAGTCAGCTGATTCTCTATATGTAACATACCACACATACTGACTTAAATCATTAGACTAAAGAAGGCACAAAAAAAGATTGAATATAGTTTTCTTTTTAAATTATACCTGTAAGGAGACTTTCAGGCATGCAAAGAATATTTGTCTCTTTTCAGGGTCAATTCCCTGTGCTGTACAGGAATATTTTGAAGAAGTGACATTAAATGAATTGTGTTTGTGACCAAAAAAAATTGAATTCAAATAAAACCAGAGAAGGAAATCATTTAATAAAAATATTTATTAAAAAAATTCATCATCATTTGGCTAAGTTAAGTAAGTAAAATACTAAGTGTGATTACAGAAATTAGAATGCAAATGGCTAGTATCATGAGCAGAACGATACGGCAATATTTTGAATGTTTTTTTTCTCGCTCCTTCTTTTTTAACAAGGTATCATACCCAGGAGTATAAATATCCCCCATCCAGAACTGTAGATCATTAGGATTTTCCTAGAAGAAAGATCAGAAGATGAAATCATTTCTCTCTTTTACACACAAAGTCATTAGAACATACCCAGAAGTATTTTGGCTATCATCAGACACTGATTAATGAATTTAAGATATCACAACACATATGCAAGACACTTTCACTTGAATGTAGGTTGTGCTACTTTCCAGATGCTGCAAATGTTGCACTGGGGAAAATTAAAACCACACTTTTCATCCAGGAACCAAAAGTAGGACACCAGCCATTGAAATGCATTTAAAAACCCAGAACAAACCATGTTGTCTTCTCAAGAAAAGATGCCATGCTGTGAAACACAGTTCTGACTTTTCAAAAAAATGGAACAGCAAAAAAAAACCCAAACCAAACCAAAAACTAAAGTAATCCTAGAAGTGATTTATGCCAACCCACGGGGAGGCAGGAGCCTGTACGGTGTGGATGAGGCTGAAAAAAAGATGTAATTTGATAACAGAATTTTGCTACAAACAGTTATAAAGTGACTATATAGTATTTAGGTGCCACATTTGTAGCTCTTCCCTATGTAAACAGGGGAGCTGAGTTACACAGCGTTGTGGTTTAAGTTTCTCTCATCAGATGTCATGTACTGTAAAATTTAAATTCCTGGAATCTCGCCAGATGTGTGGACTTCTTTCCTGATCCCACTCCTGTTAGTGTCATGTCTGTTCCAGAAAATACCTCCACATTTACTTCTGTAATACCACCTAAAGATCAAGAGGGCTGCACAGTGGTTTATGCACGCACCACACAACTCGCACCAATTCACTTGCTCAAACTCAGCACAGCAGGCAATTACCTTTATGTGGCTGGCCAAGTTAGAGTGCAGTGACTGTCTGTCATAGTCTTGCACAGTCCAGGAAGGGGTCTTTTTCTTCTCCTCCCAGTCATCATCAACATGAATGTCACTGTACAGTGGGTTGCTCTTGATTGTGGATTTCAGGGTGATGGGAGTAATGTGTTTCCCCAGTGATTTGTCTATTATTTCTTGACTGACCCTGTTCAAGTCTAAGCCTGGCAGCTCGGTGACAGTTTTCTTTTCTCTCTGTAAGACATAAGTTAGATCAGAACCTGGCTTTCATTTGCATTACCTACAATACAGGCCCCCTTCCAGAATTATCACTTGTAATATAACAGAATCATTTTAAAACTGAGCATGCAACAATTTTTCTCCTTCTGGCAAACTTCTACAACAAGGGAGCCTGACTGCTCACTCTGGACAGATTTCTTCCTTCTGGGGAAAGCAGGTGGGTACAATCTGTACATTAAGTTCTTTTGCAAATGTGAACTGATGTTACAATGCCTGCTGTAAGAAGACCTCTGCTTTAGTGAAACAGTGCTATGGAGAGCTGCAGTAGGACATTATAGTTCTGGTGGAAGCCATGGATGTATGATGCAGGAGCAAAGATGTAAGGACAAAGCAGAATGATCACAGGGCAATGGTGTGTAAGTGAAAATCTCAACTGGAAATGCATCTCTGATAGCAGGGGTGAGACACACTTACACAGTTCTGTTCACACTCTTGAATGTCAGATCAAGAGTGTGAGGATGTTGAAGAGGGTCTTCGTTCAACTGAGGTAATTAAATTTCTGAGCATTCTCCCAATAACAAAAGCTGTTAAATAAGACCTTTTACAACATGTGAGTGTCAAGAGAGGAAGAAGAATAACAGCCCCGGTGGGATAATATTTTTTGAGAAATCACAAGCCTCTTAAAACAGCACTAAGGACCTCTTTAGGGTTCAGTAAAATAGTAGTTATGATACTTTTCAATCTGTAATTGCCTGGAGGAATGCAATCAGACTCTCTATTCCAAGCTATTCAAGATTTGTCCCAACCTTCTGTCCCGAAGACTTTCAATTGACCTGGTACTGATCTGTGGTACCACAGTGTGTCAGCTACCTAAGAGACCTGCTTTTTCCAAAGCCTTTGTCTTACACTAACACCTCTCCCATTTCTTAGGATTTTAGAACCAACACAGAGCATATTCATCCCTCCTCACCAGTACTTTTATCCTTAGGAACTTTATGTTGAGTCAAGGGGATCCTTGGCCTGACCCAGTGGTCCTGTGTCAGGTATGCTGGGAGGGGGCAATCCCCACCTCTCTCCTGCTCTCAGAAATCACAAAGCACCTGCTGCAAAATGCCCTTAAGGTAAAGTGCACATAGTAAACAGCCAATGAAGAAGACAGGTCCTGAGAAACTTACTTCCATCTAAGGATGACTTTCCCTGAATTTTTCACTTTTACTGAGATCTCCAAACATTAAGGCACCCCAGGATGGATGGACTTCAACTGCGAAAGTGCTGGGGGCATGTTCTGCTTCTCCTTCCACCTTTCTGGTGGGAGCTCGGGGCATCTGATCTCCTGCACACTGGCTTTGGGAACTGCTTGGGCACCTCATCAAGTCAGTGAAGGTCCCTAAGTTGATAGCAAACTGTTGGCTTCTTCTGCTTGAGTAATTTTCTGCCCACTTTGTGGGCTGGTGGATCCATTTTCAGTGAAAATCAGCTCCTGTGTGCCATCACCTGCTGAATGACTGCAGTGTCATGTGTGCATGTATAGATTCCTATACATTAGTCTGAGGCAGGCAGGTGTGGAAGGAAGCATAAGGATTGATTTCCCTCAGAAAGTGAAGGTGGAGAAGAGAAAACAACCGACTTTGTCTAAGAAACTTTAGGAGGAAGCATCATGCTGGCATTCCTATCACTAAATCCTGCAGAAGTGACTAAGCAGGTTTCCCATCAATAATTGCCATTAGTAGGCGGGTGGATCCTCAGCGACATCCCATCCTTCTGTTAGTTCATAATTTCCACATGCTGTTCCTAAGCCTCCACACATCCCCTGATAATATTACTCTCTGCATTGCAGTTACAGCTGGCAATGAAGCCCTCTGGGCTGTACTGGCCAGATTTCAGCTGAGCTGGTGTTTTGAACTGCCTTTTCTTTCTGACTGCATTTTATTTTATTTACTTTATTTCTTATTTAAGATTTGTCATTGACCCTAATGACTCTTCCCTCAGGCTTGCTAAATAGTTGAACTTGGAGAACATTTTGTTGAAGAACGCGAACTGTCTCACCAGGGGTTGATTGGTCTCCCTAGGCTAAAATGTTGTGAGAAGAATGTGACTTGACAGTAATTTTAAAAGCTATTTTCCATAAAATTCTCCAAAACTTGGAATAGATGGCACTATGCAAAAATTTGTTTATAAAAACAGTGCTTTGTAGCAACATTTTTTCCCCTACTGTCTGAAGTACCTTTCTTTTCATGGGCATGAGGAGAGTGTGGTGGCTTGGAGCAGATATAGAGAGGGAATTGATTGGGAGGGGCAACCAGGTTTTATCATGAAAGCTGGACCAGAATTTGGGGTAAGATATAGTTGGCAGAAATTTTAGAGAACAGACATTGAAGTGACAAGCTAATTGGGAGAATGTACTTGAGTACAGCAGATGCTTGATTGTAAAATTTCTGTGGTAGATATGTCCTACAGACTAGTTAGGGAAAAGTAAGGACAGAATCACACACAAACCCCAAAACTTTTAAGACTAAGATATCATACAAAGAAATATGAAAAATATTGCATTAAACATATGCATTTCTAGAAGGAGAGAAACATAAGATTAGATAAATATGCTTGCTAGTATTAATTGTTGCAAAAGCTACCTTTTTACATTTTCTTTTAAGATTCAAAACACTTCCCAACCTTTGTCACAGACTCTGACTCATGCAGCAAATGTTCAAAGAAAGAGAAAAGTACAGTAAATTTAGGTATCAATATCCATTACAGAATTCATGCTATATACACTGAATATAGGAAGACAGTGTGAATGAGGTTGGACAGAACAAATCAAAGGAAATTTATATTACTACTTACTAAATTGAAGGAATGGATAGTGAATACTCAAATAAGCAGTAGTTATGGAGAACACTGAAAATTGTAGATGAAATACGTTTGTGAAATACTTATTTAACAAGATGAAAAGTGCTCAACTCTGCAAACACATAACTGTGTTTGATCTACGTATAGCTCATGAGCAAGAACACTGTTATAACTGGTTAATAACTCGTTTTCCACTAAGAAGACTATGTTCCTCTTTGACAGACCCAGAGAGCTGTCACATGCAAGTACTAGTACTCTGTGAAAAGCCCAGAGATCTATAGAGGGTCGATGTTAGTTCCATTACTGTAGTCAACATGTGCCTACTCCATGTTTTTTTCTTGCTGATTATTTTATAATTCAAGTTATGCATACCTTACAATACACATAACTGAAATTATAATTTAGCCTTTATTACTAGGAAATATTTTTATTTCATTTTTATCTTGACTTTATCCTTCTGTTCCCACTTCTATTGTTATTAATAGCACTGAACAACCCAAGCACCAAACCATTATTTTCTCAGCCTGTGATATGACGTATCACCCACAAAACCCAGGACATCAACAGTTAAGGCTAGACCTTGGTTTAAAGCCCATCCACCTGAAAGAAGACAACAAAGAGACAGATAAAAATCAAGGAAATATACTTCCTGGAAGTCAAGCCTTTCTTTCCCTCCAGACAGGACCAGTTTCTCTGTTCCCATGGCCAGCCCCAGTTTCCACTTGATGTGGAAGTGCTCAGGGGAAGTGAGAAATGCTGTTGATGGGCTGCTACAACTAGAAGTTTTAACCAAGGCAGTCCTACAGAAACTTACAGCCACCAAATAGCACAGGATTGGTTTCATAACAGCCTTCTCAATCCTAATGACAAGGACTAGAAGAGTGGTCATTATATTTGAGAGTAGTTTGTTTAATAATATAATCCCCTGTAATGCAAAAACTTTGTAAGAGATTGTGGAGGACCCTCCCTGCACTCATAAGGACGTTTTTCTGATGTAGAGAAATATTTTGAAGGCAAACAACTTCTAGAGTGTAGCTAAGAATCCCTCTGGTAGGTGTATCAACTGTACAGGTATTGCTAGACATTTGGAAAATTAAAAGCTCTTTCTTTATGAAGAATATTAGCCCTTGAGAGCTTTGTTCAACAAATCACATCTCATAGGAAATGCAATGGAAAAGCAGTTGGGAAGGTAAGGATTAACTAAAGGGGCATAAGGAGATAAGAAAAACAGTAGGGCAGACAGTCACATCAAGGGCTCCTAAGAAGCCTGAGCAGGTTCAGACGAGGCTGCAATGATCAGAGGGTTGGAACACCTCTCCTATTTGTGCGAGCTGGGGTTGTTCTGCCTGGGCAAGAGAAGGCTACAGAGAGACCATGTAGCACCCTTCTACACCCATCATACAGATGTCTGACAAGAAAGCTGGAGAGAGAATTTTTACAGAAATAGGACAAGGGAAATGGCTTTCAACTGGAAGAGGACCGGTTTAGATTAGCTATAAGGATGACACATTCTTTGTGAGGATGGTGAGACACGAACAGGTTGCGCAGAGAAGTTGTGAATGCCCCATCCCTGACCATGTTAAAGCCAGCCTGAGTGGGGCTTTGGAGACACCTGCTCAAGGGGAAGACATCTCTCCATATGGCTGTGGAGTTGGCGCCAGATGACCTGTGAGGTCCCTTCCAACTCAAACCTTTCTATGATTCTAGATATGAAACTTTTCTCAAGGAAGGAAATAAAGGGGATCTGGATTCCTTGTCAGAGACATTAAGGCAGCCTCAGATACTGCAAAACTGAAAAGCCACCAGACATGGGCAGGAAAGAGAGCAGTAGATGGTTACAAACACTTCAGCCAAAGTGACAGGAATACTTAGACAAAAGTGAATATTCATACGGACTATTTAAATTGTGCATTATTGAGACTACTACTTCTAAAGAATTTTTTAGTTTAAAAAGATGTTTTATCTGTCATTGGCAATGCAGCTCTGCAGGGCTGTGAGAGCATTATATAAAAACTTTTGTATAGACCAAAGCTCCTGCAAACCTTGCAGCTGGCTCTTATTGTGGCCAGTTGCAGATGTCTAGGGAAGAATAAGAGAGAGAGTGGAAATATGTAATGCATGTATGAGCCAGGAGACAAAGAAGTGATTCTAGCCCGGCACCTAACTTACAGATTTTTAAAAACTCTCTTGTCCTCATATACTGAGAAACAAGCAAGGACAGGACACAGGCATTAACTCATATGTAAGGCCAAAAACCATCATGCCAAGAAGTAGCATGCTGCTAAGACTGAATGCTCTCTGTTGTCTTCCAAAAATAGGGGGGAGAAAGGGGAAATATCAACAAGAAAGAGAAGTCAGAGAATTGCAGAAAACTACCACGTTGACTACAGGGAAGACATGCATGAGAAACAGATATGGAGGATTAATCATCTGGTGTGTGCTGGGCATTAAAACATATTGTGGGGCAGAGAGTCCAGCAGGACTGGAAATTGTCAGGGTGAGCAGAATGCGGTCAGCAGTGATACATTTGCTGGAGAAAGTCTGTGCTTTTTATGCTGCTTTTCACAAGGAAGGGCCAAAATTCCAGGACTGTTTTATGGTTTGTTTTAGTCAAAGTAGATGATGAAAGTACATGCTAAATGGAGAAGCTGTTCAGTTTGCCTGATACCAAAGAGGAAAGTGAGGAGAAAGACCAGCAGTTTTCTGTCATTACATGAAGCTGCTTTTTATAATGGAAAAAAATTTTAAAACCTAAAGGTGGAGAAAACACATAAGCACTTCAGTGCTTTTGAATTTAAGTGATGTCATAATAAACGTTTGGAAGAGACCACAAACATACCACCATGCAGTCACCTTGCATAGGGAGACCTGAGTAGCATTAGTTTCTTTAGAGAATATTAACTTCTAAAGAGGGAAATTTAGGCTACTCTCAAGGTTTAATGACTTTAGGAATCTTTAGATCATGCACATATTCTGAAATTAATTCTCTCTCTCCTCCTCCCAACCCCCCTTTTTCCATTTCTGAATTAACTAACCCTTAACCCTATTGTCTTTCTCATCTTAAAGTGAAATATGTTATTCCTGCACCATTAGTTCTCCACTGTGCCATAGTGTTTCTTCTAATGTCTGGAACTCATCACTACTTTTTCCTTTATTTGATTGTCAGCAAAAGGAGAAAAAGAAGGCGAGCTCGTAAGGGAGAGAGAATGGCACAATGAATTTTATCGGAACAGTTTGAATTCTCTAATGATTACACTAAAAAGTTTAGATTGTATCCTAGGTTTAACACTTATAAAATAATACCACTTTGCAAACTCCATTTTTGGAGTCATGGTGAGTACAGACATTTCCTTTGTAACAGCCATCCCGGGCTGGGACACAGAGTTCCAGGAAAACCTTCTCGCTGGTGGCAAAAAAGCAGAGCGCAAGTCAAAAAGCACGGGGCTCCCGTCCCGACACATTTTTAATCCTCCCGCAGCTCTGCAGCCCTGGCTCGGTGACAGCGCGTCCTGATTGACAACAATGGGGAGAAGGATCCCTGCTGCTGCGGAGGCTCTGTGTGTGGCTGCCTCCCTCCTGCACAAAAGGGGGGCTTGGGCGGGGGGAGGGGGTGAGGCCGGCATTGCACCATCCCCTATAGTTCGGCATCCCTCCGGCTCCGTCCCTCGGTTCGGGCTGTTTGCGTGGGACACTACGGGCGGCCGCGTGTTCCCCGCCCCAGCTCTGCGTGGGGAGCCGCCAGCAGAGATTATACAACACGAACACAGCGGCTGGAGGCGGCGGAGTAGGCGCAGGGAAGGGTGTCTGGGGCAGGGGAGAAGCTAGGGGGAGTAAGGGAGGAGCATGGAAGTGGATAGAATGGGAGGAGGATGGAAGCAGGTATCACGGGGGGAGGACTTTCGCAGTTGGGAGAAGACTGGAATGGACTCTGAGAGGGAGCAAAGGGGGTTTAGAGAGCTGATGGGGAGAAATGTCTGAAAAGGCAGAAGCGCAACAAGAAGTAGCTGTGGGAGACTTTCAGCATCACTGTCCTCCCTTCCCCCAGGTTCAAGCTTTTTTGGCTCTTCGTCCTCATTTCCCTGGGGAATCAGATCCTCACACTAAGGATCCTGAGAATGTAGACCCTTCTCCATCACTCCCCTCACCCCCAACCACTTATGTATGTCTCCATCCCTTGACAAGAACCAGACCTTGGAGCTTTGGCTCATGCTAGGGGTGGGGAAAGGCGAGGGGCTCCCTGGGCAGCAGGGAAGGAGCGCTGTGGAGTAGCAAGTGGGGCCCAGAGGGGTGTGAGCTGATGCAGCTGTACTGCTGCTGATCCAGACATGAACTTCTCCTCCGCCAGCTCCAGGGCCTCTGCTAGGCAGTGCACATTTACATTTTTACCAAGAAACTGCTGCTACCACTATATAATAACCTGGATTAATGCAGTCAGCATGTTTCCCACTTTCAACAGTTGTCTTTCAGTATACTGGGAAGGCAAAGTTCAATGAGGGGAAAAAAAATAAGGAAAATAAAAAGGAAGTTATTGTGAGCTATGTAGATATATACATTTGTAGCAAGTATCTCTAATGTCCCTGTAATGTGCCTTTTCATCAAGTTTAAGGGATATAACTTCACTTTCAGTTTTAAATCTGGGGCTTTTCTCACTTCGGAGAGCACATTTCATGCACAACTTTAGTACAATTAAGTGGTATTTGACTTCAGTAGACTTTCTGGAAAATGCAAAGAAAATTTACAAAGAGCAGTAGAAATCCTCATACACTGAAAAATGTCAGTGGACCCCCGCTGAAGAAAGTTACCCTTCTCATGGAGCCTGATCCTTGCTGATGTCCACGGGAAAATACACAGGAATATTAACCGTGTGGATTAAGAGATGCAGGAAGCTGAACTACAGCTGAACTGTCACCATCATGTAATTTTTCTCCTGATCGTTAAAACAAGGTAGAAAAATCAGGAACATGTCAGCCTCTTTTAGACCTTACCTGTAAATAGATCCTGTTGTGCCACCGCTGCACTCCAGGTAAAGCTGCTTCTGGGAATTTTGCCCAGTTGGCTGGTAAAAAGGCAGAGTTTTTCACTAAAGATTTAACTTCCAGTTGCAGGAATTTATCAGGATGGTTGTTGTTTGGCAAAACGGAGAGGTCCATGTTTCTGTGCTGTAGACTAACAATGAAAACAGCCCCAGCTTCTGCTTCCTGGCTGTGCATGCTCTTTCTATTATTAATGACGTGAAGAAGGATACGACAGTTTCCTGAAACTGTATCTGACCCCTGCTTGGTATCAGGCTCACTTATATCATCTACCAATGATAAAAGATTGTTTAGAAGTGGCAGAGAAGACAGGACAAGTTTGTCTAAGTGTCTGGCTTAAGTTTTTGGGTTCAAGGTCTATTTTGATAGATACATATGTGCTCATTAAAACTAACTGAGTACCAGTGAGTAGATGCATAAGACACTTAAAAGCATACCAGCACTTCCTCAAGTTATCTGCCAAAAATGTCAAGCCTACAATACTTCAAAGTAACATTTTTTCCCCTGAGAAAATTAGAAGCAGCTTCCCGTCAAAGCAAGTCTTCCTTTTCTGCAGCAGTACCAAGAGGCTCCATTGTGGTGTGTGGGTTGGTACCATTTACCACAACAGCTATAACATGCACTTTTTTTAGGGTCAAGGATTTCTTTCACAGTAAATTCTTCTTGACCCTGGGAATATTAGATTGTTTCAAGTAATTGATAACAGAAGTTTTCAGGGAATTGATTCTGCTCCCATTCAAATGCATGGAAAAATTCACTGCAACTGACTTGAGTGGTATGGCCTCAGTCCCATCACTTTTATTATTTTATTCTGAGATTTGATATTTTCATCATCATTTTATGAGTCTTAAGTCCTTTTGACTTTCAGCTAATGAAATTCCCCTTCTCATTATGGTCTCTATGTATGACTAGCAAAAGTAGCCTCCTCATTCTTATTTTTAACCTTTTCTTAAAATATGTATGTTTTTCCAGGATATGTTTCATTTGGATGAAATTGCTACAGAGGATCAGGTCATTGCTTGAAATCCAGGAAAACCTTTTTTGAATCAAATTTGTGCTGAGAACTAGGGCATCACAAAAAATTTACCTCTGTACTTAGACCACAGAATCAAAAAAATCTATTTACCACACAAAAAATAGCTGAAATATAGAAACAAAATAAAAATAGGAAAACATTTTTTAAATACTAAAGTAAAAATTGATAGTTGGATATACATGTAAGTAAAACCTGTTATTTACTTTAAAAGCTCATGATGTTTCCTTGCATGTAATTATTGGAGATTATCTTAAAGCATATCTGTTTAAAGTTATTAATATGGCACCTTTCAAGTAGGTGCTGAAATAAGTATCTGTGAGCAGCCACAAAAGAGATAGTAGTGACTGTGTTTCTGAGTGGATGTGCATGCTTTTGGGGAACCTGGTGCTACCTTTACAACTATGTCTCCCCAGTTTAATGAACCCCTGAAACACTAATACAGGTTTCCAGTGTACCCTAGGTATTACCATGAAGCTGCTGTTTTGGACTTACCATGGCACATAGTTCTCACTTTTTCCCTGTGCAGTAATACCAAACAGAGTAATAATTTGTGTTCTAAAATACATGGGTATATGCAACCATGACTTTTAAAACATAGACTTTCCAGCATCTCTAGAAACACAGGGCTTGTCTGTGCTACTGTTGCGTAAGATGTGTGCGTCTGTGTGAGTTTACATACCAACAGTAATCCATTTGACATAAGAACATAAAGGTATGTTATTAAGTCAGACCTCTCCAATCCCAGGATTTATATTTTTTTTTGAAAAGGACAAGAACAAGATGCTGTTTAGGGAGTCAGTGTACACCCTGCTACTTCCTGCAGTTCATTCTTTTACTCCCTCAGAAGTCACACTTTTTTTTTTTTTTTGTGCTGAAGTACCTATTTTCCAGGCTTTTTATTATCTATTTATAAATTGTCAATAAACCTGCCTGTTTTTCAATTCTTCTGAGAGGACCTCCACCAGAAGCAAGATTCAGAACCTCATGACCATCTGCCTAAACTGCTTACTTTTATGTCTTTTAAATTAATTTCCATATTAGCCATATCAAGGATGCCCTTCTTGTACTAGTGCAGAGTTTTAAGAAGAGCTCCCCAGACAGCTTTTCCATCACCTTCAGGATTGTTTAAACTATAGTTATTTCAGTCTCTTTCTTTTCAATCTGGATTATCAACATTTTAAATCTCATCTTGTAAGCCACCTAGTCTATCTCCTTGCTGATTTATTTTCAGTGTGTTGCATTGTAATTCCACTACATTGTTCATTAGAATACAGCAACCATAAATTAATACAATGCTCATGTTCTGGTTACACCAGTTCCAAAAATGGGAAAAATTATATCTTTCTTTCTGAAAACATCCGTCAGTTACTGGTGCTTTTTTTCCCACTATTCTCATAGCAGTAGTAACTCTCACAGGGCTAGTAACTTCACTTCTGTGACTGCCAGTTGCAAATTCAGTGTCTCATAGGAATGGTTCAGACTATTTTTATAGCTATAATACTTGACATATACCTATATCAAAAATTTTCAGGTAATTTTTCAATTAAACCAATCACTCAGTTTTTTGTTGCTTTACAACTGAGGCAGGAGTTAACCAGAAGAGCTTTATGGCACCTGCCTAGACAGAGAACTCAGTTTTTACTCTTCCACATGCCACTGATGAAAATGTCAAAACCCCTAACTCCTTAGGGAACCGTACTGCTGACTTCTCTCCATCCTGAAAGATGATAATTTTTCTTCCAATCCTTTAATCACCTTTCGATCCATAAAGATTGCTCCTGTAGTCCTGTGTGAATGCAGTTTCTTGAATATCCTGTAATGCTGAACAAAGATTTTTGTGTCCAGCAGTTCCTTTTTGTTCCATTCACAACTGGAGCCATGCTGACTCTCACCCAAGAGCACGCTTATCCAGGTGCTCAGGGTTCTTATTATTTTCATTGGCTATTATGGCAATCTGTAGCTCAAGGGGTTGCCTTTTCCACAGGCAGGAATTACACATCAGTCTGCCAGGCTGGCAGACTGACTCTTTGCAATGACAGCTTGGGCACTATGGCATGTGGCTCTGATACCAATTTCCTAGTTGTGTTCTTCCAATAATCTCAGGTGACTGCAACGCTAGATACTGTTTGCATATTTATTTAGTCTTACTTTCCTGTACATTTCCTTCACCTCGATCCAATTTCTCTGACATCTCTGCTATAAGGAACCTTGCAACTTTTCATCTGGAAAAGTCAACACAAGTAATTCACTGAACTTCTCTTTCACCACTTTATCACTCCTGAATGTCCCTTTCACAATTGTGTTATCAGATGGTCCCACCGTCTCCTTTTTCAGCTTCCTGCTTTGGATGTATTTCAAGTTCCCTTTTTATTGGTTTGCACATCTTTTTTACAAATATCTTTAAATTCTTTCTGAGTGCTTTTAATCTTCTTTTTATAATTGATCTGTTAGGTTTTAGGGCCTCTCTTGGTATCATGACGCAGGCAAGCTTTCTATTTTTGGTGTATTTTTTGAATATGCGAATGGCTGGTTTTCTGTCACTAAAGAAGATAATGAAAACTGAATGGAAAAAACCTGAAACAACCCCAAATGTAACCCACTTCCTCCAGAACAAAGCAGCAATTTCCTTCAGAATAAATGACAATGCTATTAAAATTCAGGTATTTCTTTAGGAGAGTTATGAGAAGTGGTAGCTGTTGTAACTTTTGGTCACTACTCTAGCTGACCAGTGGGAGCAGGAAGTAAACCTGCTGTGCACCAGACTAGCACAATCCCTACGTACCACTTAAGTCCCACTTAATCCGACAAAGTAGGGTTTAAGTGGTATTTAATTAGCAGAGAGGCCTGCTGTAGCCCTTAGGAGCCAAGAGTGAATTTCACCTTTACATGCCAGCTGAACTTGATTGATTTGACACTCATTTGTTGAAATGTTACATATTCATCAGGCTGGAAAGAAAACATATTAATGCAGAGGGACTGTCCTTGAAGAAGAAAGAACAAATCCAAAATAAAACAGAAAAGAGTAAACTCTGGACTGTTTATGCCTGCATAAGTCAATAAGGCTATGGCTTGCCTGAACACAGCTGGAAAGGGCTGCGTGCTGCCACCCAGGTCTATGGAAAACTGGCACATGCCTGCCCTCCCCATGGCATGCTGTGGCTCAAGTCATAGCCTGGGCACATTTTCAGAATGTTCTTATAATTTCCTGACCAAAGAAGTATTTCAGTCTGTACTGTTCCTCTGAATGTTGATAGGATCTAAAGCAATAAAATGAACTTGCAGTAAAATGAACTTGCTTTCAAATTCAGAGGTATATTTGCTATTTAGACACAAAACTGCTTCAAAATGATTCACACACATTTAACTAGAATTTTTGTACTACAGTTGCTAAAGGAATCAGAACCAGACTTATCAGCACTATAACATCCTGATCAGAATATAACATCTAATAATATCTGATCTTGATTTCACTCATTACATTTTTTTAAAATAGCCATTTTAAACCACAACTTTCCATCCCTGCCTCTCAATGAAAAGTACTTCCTTTTTATGGTCTTATAGAGGTGATAGGAGGATGATTTCAGCAGAAGTCACTGATTTGTTTTTGACAGATAGAGCCAGAGTCAAAACACACTTCTTAAATTTTGTGATTAAGATGACACTCTTGTTAATGAAATATTCAAAATCAGCAGAGGATAAACATTTAGAATTGTGAAGATGATACCACTGGCTGATAAAAATTTTCCTCTGGCTCCTAGTCTGGAGGCATCTTTTCTTTTGCTTGATTTTCAATTGTGATTCAAGTGAGTGCAGGATTATTACCAAGATCTGTTGCTAAGTATGAGGAAAACTTAAAATAAAAATTGCTTCTTTTGCCTGCCAACGACAATAATTCTATTAGACTTTCAAATGTGCTTCTGTGACTTCAAGGAATTATGCCCCAAAGCAACTGAATTTTCTATGCATTGAAACTTTTTTGTTACACAAAATATAACATTCCATGATGTCAACATTATTTTTTTTTCTTTTTTTACTTTTCAAAACCAGAAGGTATTTTATTTAAAATCATACACTAGCACCTCATTAGAGTTGGAGTTTTCAAGTGCAGAGCAGTAAGATGCCAAACTAAAGATTTTGATAGTACAGCTATTTGAAACACAGATGTTGATTTCAATGGTAGCTAAGACTGCGTCTAAGTATTCTTCCTGGACAGAATCACAGTCCTGACTGGGGGCCTCAGATTATTGTCTGTGGGTATCTGTGGTTATCCATCTGTGGAAACTGTGTATCACATCTACACACTAGACTCTTTGCAGAGAAGGAAAAGCAACATTCACTTAAATAAAGCTGCATTTACTTTTTGCTTTGAGTAGAAAATATACCTTTTGGCTTATTTCTCCGGCTGTCTTGCCTTCAGGACTTGCTCTTCTACACATTTTAAGAACAGACATAAACACTTCCATCACAAAATGAGGGCAGAAGACCCACTGCTGTTCACTTGCCAAGTTCAGCAGTTGCAGGACACACCTGAGATAAATACCTGCATCTCCACAGAATGTTACCCTCTTATTCTCAACTTTCCATGGATACATATCGAGGCTCACGGAGTGCCATGTCTGTCTGCAGCTGCAGAGTGGTGCCTAAGCCAAGAGGCAGAAGGCACTCGTACTGTAGCTGTACCTGCTGCGATGCAGGGCTCGATGGATTAATCTACCAGACCCAGACACACAAAAAAAGAAAAATTCAAATAGCAAAAGGAGCTTTACTTTTTATTGAAAATGTAAAAATCATGTGAATCATGTACAGTATTTTCTCATAAGGAAAATCTTAGCTGTTTCATAATGTTTCACAAAACTGTAAAACATTTAATTTTTATAAAGACTGTTTCATTAGTCAAAGATAAAACTAAAGTAGTATTACAAAGCTATTTTCTAAATTATCAACAGAGAACTGAGAATGTTTAACAGATTAATCCATACAAGTGTCAGGAGAAAGGACTCTTCCATTTGTAAATCTGCAAAAGGACACACAAAGGTATAGAGGGACATGGGTTTTTTGTTTCAAAACTTTAAAAAATTAAGTGACATGTTAAAACACTACAGACGTGGATTCATAGGATGGTACAAGTTCTAGGACTGCATTTCTCTACACTACCTCAAACAGTGCAACAGTGATTCAGTGTAAATCTCTACAGTGTTTCATTGATTTAATACTTGTGTTCAAGTATGTGTCCATGAGAATGATCAAAATCTCTACTTAGCTATTTTAATTTTCTTGTTTATAATATAAGTTACAGTAGAATATCCCCTTCAGTATGTTTCTAAATCAAATGAACTAATTTCACAATACATTCTGTAATAACCTGTTTAATAATGTTAGCTTGTTCACTTTGACATCTGTTGCAAAAAACACAAGCTCATTCTGACTCCAAATGCCAAAAATATAATAAAATTTAAAAGAACTTTATTTCCATATACAGCAAAGCTATTCAGCTAAATTAAAATAAATTCAAGATAGCATGACTTTTTTTTTGCAACAGATGATCTTACTGAAAATAAACATTTAAAATACTAGTTACTATTTTTTAAAAATTCTGATAAATGTATCCAAAAGTGTTCATATAAAAATTAATTATGAAAATGTCAGAAGATAAAACATGTTGGCTGTTTAACCAAAACCATTAAGGATGACTGACAGGCAAAAATAAATTAATTTGATTAAATTATATGCCATCTGATAATATTTGGTCTGAAAAAGCCTGTGTGGGGGTGTGTGTGTGTGTTTATAAATAATAAGATTGCAAAGAGCTGAGAGCCAGCCAGCCTGACAGAGGTCAGCTCTTTTGTTGCATTTTTTGCGCATAAAAGTCCCTGCACGTCTCACAGCATCGCTGATACCACCTCATGTCTTGACAGAGGTTCTTCTCTCTTATCACTCTGCAGTACACAGGCCACTGGTCTCCTAGGCATTTGAATGTCAAAGCAGCTGAAAAAAAAAGTCAAAATCAACAACAACAGCAAAATCAAATATACATTACTGTTGCCTTTACTAGTGAAGAATCACATACCAAAAGAGACAAGGACATAAGAAGTGTGTCTGGGGAAGAGAAAGGGTTATAGATGTAGATATTTAACAAAAGAAGGAATTCCCCTTGTCCTCCTATTGCCAATATATTCAACATCAAAAAATTTTAAGGCCAGCTTTATTTACACATTGGATTAAGTTGCATCGAACTTAATTAGTTTAATGTCATGCAACTACTTTCTCATGACTAAGTGGAGCTCATCTTTCTGCCTTGCTTCACTTATGAAAGCCTCCTTACACAGCTTATCACAGAAGGACTGTGTTACTGAAGTTGGAACTCTTCACATTAAGTTACATATATCAAGTACTTGCACATGTAGTACGTAGTACATACATGGAATTAAAATGGGAACCCAGTGAAAAACAGGGCTCAAGAACAAGATATTATCCAAAACCCATCACAAACACTGAATAAAGAACTCAATCTCAGATTTGAGTTAATCTCCTCTGCTAAAAGAAGATAAATTTGTAAAAGCTCTGGGGGCACAATCCCCATCAGCTTTCACTAGTCCTACCCCCCAATTCTCTACTGCATGATATGAATGGAACTGGAGGCCAAAATTATCAGTATATTGAAGAGAAGCATTGCATTATGTATTTCAGAGATGTTAAGGTTTCTGCTGGATTGGATTCTGACTCCATGCTGGATGACACTGACTTGTAGATTACTAGTATCAGTCCTAAATAATCCATGCCATGAGGACAGTGTGGCCAGCAGGAGCAGGGAGGTCATTCTGCCCCTGTACTGGCACTGGTGAGGCCACACCTCGAGTGCTGTGTCCAGTTCTGGGCCCTCAGTTTGGGAGGGACCTTGAGACACTTGAGTGTGTCCAGAGGAGGCAACGAGGCTGGTGAGGGGCTGGGAACACAAGGCCTGTGAGGAATGGCTGAGGGAGCTGGGGCTGTTTAGCCTGGAGAAAAGGAGACTCAGTGTGACCTTATCACTCTCTACAACTCCCTGAAATGTGGCTGTGGTCAGGTGGGGGTTGGTCTCTTTCTCCAGGCAGCAACTGACAGAACAAGAGAACACAGTCTCAAGCTGCACCAAGGGAAATATAGGTTGGGTATTAGGAAGAAATTTTGTACAGAAAGAGTGATAAATTACTGGAATGGCCTGCCTGGGGAGGTGGTAGAATGACCATCCCTGGATGTGTTCAAAAAAAGACTGAATATGGCACTTGGTGCCATGGTTTAGTTATGATGTTTAGGGCATGGGTTGGACTTGATAATCTTGAAGGTCTCTTCCAACCTAGTTTTTCTGTGATTTTGTGTGACAACATAGCCCTTTTTCTTTTTCACTTCACATTAAGTCAAATTTTAATTGACACTGTATTTTTTGTGTGACTCCGATTCACTTGACTCTTCACTTAACTTCATCAGAGGAAAATCATCAATGATGGGGAGATAGCATCTAAATTCTGAGAGACCAGCTGAACAAAGAAAGATAAAGTACAAAGGGGAGGAACATTCAAACAGTGAAATAGCAAGGAGAGGACCATAAGCAACAGAACATTGCAACAATGACTACTGTGCAGGAATGTTCGAAGGTTAAAAACCTCAAAGAGAAATACACTTCACTGTCTTAAAAGAAGTATTGCGCACAGTCTGAAATGCCAGTCTTGTTTTCCATGCAGGAGAAATCTACTGGACAGGAGGCTTTATCTTAATAAGGGCTCTGGAAAATCAGCTGGAGAGGGTGTGCTGTCTTAAAGCAAGCTTTTGAATATTCCCATAATGTTCAAGATGCAGACGAATGATTAGGGGAACTAATGGTAATCATCATCAATGATGCACTAGGAAACAAAAACTACCAGAATTAACAGTTCTGTAGTTATATAATAACATAATTTCCTTAAGAACAGAAGAGACCTAAGTTCTGCCAGGTACAGCAAATCTCTTCATTCAAAGTAATTTTCCTTCATACATCCTAATACATTGGGCATAGATGAAGATTTGAACTAAAGACAAGTGGAAAGAGCTGTTTGTATTTAAGGGGCAAATAAGGGCCTCCTTGATCTCACAAATATCAAGAGATCATAGTTTGCAACATTTTTTAACAGAAAATAAGGTATTTTCTTACTTTAGAAAGATTTGATAAAATTGGGTAAATATATAAATAATATATATATTGAATATATACATATATATATGTATAAAAGCATATATGTTTAGAGTGTCTCTAATATAAATATATTTTCATAGGGGACATTTTGTTCCCTTAATATCAGAGTCTCATAATAAGGTCCTTCCATGGATAACAAAACCCTTCACCATTCTTAGTTAGAGTCTCTGATGTACACACTCAAAACCTGAAGGAAGATCAGTCTCTGCATAGAATTTAAATCTCCTGAATACCTCCTGACTTTTGTTTCTAAACTGGGATCATCGTTAACTGCATGGAGAGAAAGATCTGAAAAGAGATTTGTCATCTTTGACTGCTTACCTAACCTGGGTGATGTTATTGTATTAACATTAATTTTCTCATTGCAGGGATGGAGATGACAGGGTCTGTAGGCTGCAGGCTTTTCCGAAGAAAAGCATTCATTGCCATGCCTTCCCGTGATCTTGTGCATGCACTGGATGACTCGAGACTGCATTCCTTTGCCACAGGTGACAGAGCACTGGAATACACAGGAGACACATTCATTGGAAAGGTATTTTAGCCAGAAATCATGAAATGAAGTGCCAGTCCATGTGAAGTGAGTGGCTGCGTCTTCGGATGTCAGCATTCCAAGATTTCTGAATTGTATTCCATTAGCTAAATGAAAATTAATTTTAAAAGCACATATTAATTAACGGTATTAATTGAAGGACTCACTTCAGCATCCTATTGCTGTCCAAGTTTATTTTGTAGAGCCTGTGATGAAACTCAAATACAGCAATGTGCCTGGAGGAAGCAAATATTACTCTCTTGTATCTACATACAAATTTACTCTTATTAGAGGTTAAAGTGATGGTAAAACCATTCACAGAGAGAAGAATTTTTAATAAAGCTAATTAATTAACTACAGCATAAATGTTCTTTCTGCTGAGCATAATTTATGCCTCCTATCTTTGTATCACATCTTCATGTTTTCATGTGTCTCACAAATAGAACATGCAGAGTGAGACATGATGCCTGGCCTTTAATTAATTTTGACATCTTGTTGCCACAGAGAATGAGGTAAAAAAATAAAACAACTGAGCGCTTTAACAATGGTAAAATTTTAGTTCTATCAAAGTAACATAATATATTAGAGTAAAAATTTGGACAGGGCGGCACAGATGCTTATAAAACCTATTCCAAACAAACAAAAAAAAACTAAAGCAAAATATGCTTTTGCCTTTTCTGACTTTTTGTGAACAAAATTCCATAGGACATGAGTTACTTTTCTGTCTTTTTGACTCACATGCTATTGCTTTAACTACAAATCTATTAAAAATTACATATTGGAATTTTATCCTAGCCTTTAATGGTTTCTCAATGGTTTCTCTAATTGTAACTGAAGTACCCAGAAATTTCAAGTTTTACAGAAATTTTCTGTATAGAACATCTTCAAATATTAATCAATTTCTTGTAATGAATAATGTAAGAGCTCAAGCTACAATCCTGAAAATGTTTTTCTAAATAATTTTAATTACATAAATATTCAAAATATATTTCCTTGAGAGGCTTCAAAAAGCAGCTGAAAAAAAAAAACAAAACTGAAATAAGAAAGAAGAAGGTGCTATAATGAAAAATATTTCCCAGCCATCCTGTCTCAAGATGGAGAAGTGTAGTTTTTTTCAAAGGATGAATAAACTTTGACTATATGAAACACTAAACAAGTTTTTACCTGTTGGTTTGAATATCTGTGTGCGTTTAAGTGACAATTTAAACACTTATCCAGAAGGAGGATTTACATGTGCTTAATGGAAAATAGATATGTACCTCAAGAGAAGGGAGAAGCCCATCTTTTGGATTCATAAGACTCCAACAGAGGTATGAAAGACTAGGTTATACACTAGGATGTTTTCACAAGGGACTGAACTTGTAACCACATGAAATCAAACAGTGGCATTTTATAGAGGCAGCAAATGGACTTGATTTTGCTCCTGTTCTCAGTGAGCCAATACAGAACTGTATCTTGCTGAGTTAAACAGTTACAGCCTCCATGAATCAAGGCATGTAAAGACATTAAATTATGAATACACAGTTGTCTATTCAGTATCAACCACAGTTTAACACATGAACAAATACATGGTTTACAGAAGGGAAGTCAGTTAGTACTGACTTATTTTCAAAGTATGCTAGCAAACCTAGTATACTGCTGTAAAATTGCATGAGAAAAGTCTCCCAACAGAACTCCCCTTCTTGAATTCTTTGCCTTTTCTCTGTGCAGCTAAAAATAATTTGAGTTCCTATAACAGCCAACATTATGCACATGGTCAACATGTAAAACCACATATACACACTGGCACAAATTTTATCCCCAATAGCAGATGGAACATAGATTTTAATTTTGCCCAAATTCTGACCACTCCCTAAATTCCTCTCATCATAGTTCCAGAGATATTTATTTTTGGAATATTTTAATAAAATTAAAATTGAGACAATGGAAAAGCAAAATTAAAAAAGGTGTAAAGAAAGACAAAACTAAGACTACAACACAAAGAGAAAACAAATGTGAGAGTAAAAGAAAAATTAAGGTGATATAATGAAGCCAATATGTTGAAGATCTCTAATAAGGAAAGATAATCTTTAAATTTTATCCTGGTGATCTTAATTTAGAGCAATATTACATACAGCAATACATTTTTTTTCTTCAAAGATTAGTATGTTTATCAACCAAAGTTAGAGTATGTGTGAATGTGTGTCAGCTGCAGAGGAGGAGGATATGGGCTGGTTGATGTGGTACATAAGATCACCAAAAATAATTTCTCTGCCCTTAGGTCATCTAAGAGTGAGTAGATGCAATCCAGCCACCTGGAATACTGGAGGGGAGAATGGGATTTGAAAAACACTACTCTTTTGCTAACAAAATGGGCTCCAACGGTTTATCTGTTAATTGGCAATGCCAAACAATTCATGTGGGCAGGTGACTTTGTAAAGAGTGCTCTGGCAGCAGCAGATCTTCTCTACATCAAATGAGCTCTGGCTTGAAAGTTTGTTGTGACTGCAACTGACACAACAAGCAACAAACAGACAAATCTCTCAGCTAATCAGTGTTTAAGTCTGAATTTCTGTGCAAAATCTGGCAAGATTTTGGCATTAAAATCTCAGCTGGTGAATTAATATCCTTTAAATAACTGAGCCTGCACGGGCCTTGGTGAGATGTAGTTTTCCATCCCGAGATGCAGAGATCTTGCAAACAGTCTTGCTTGACCTACTTATTAAAATCACAATTTTAGAAACTGACATCAAAGGATGATTAAATGAAATGTTTGAGTTCATATAAGAAACGTGGCAAAGCAAGAAATAGAGAAATTTGTGATCTATGCTCTTTTATTTTCACAGAAATGTACTAAATTTTAACAGTGCATTTATTTTTATTTTTTTAAAAATGGGAACTTATTAAGTCTTGTAAGATGCTAGTGGAATATTGAGAAAAAGCAGGGCTACCTCAGCAATTTGCAATCCAAAACTTTTAAATCCAACCTAGTCAACATGCAAGTAAAGCAAGATTTTTCCAAACACCCCGGGTTTTAAAATCAGTGAGGGATCTGATAAGCATGCTGTGCTCTTCTATGTTCACATGGCAGTAGCAGGAGGAGCGGTGGTGTCTGACTTGGAAATTATGAATTCTATTGACTGGAAGCCAGAAAAAAAGTCTATTTACCATAAAAGCTCATATTAGCTATTAGCTATATTAGCTTATATTTAAAATAGTATGAAATAGGGAAAGCATCAGGCATTTTGCAGTGCACTTGCTAGCCACACAGACAAACCATGAAGTTTCTATGTTCATGATGTCCATGTCTTAACTGTGAGTTTGTCTTACAAATACATCAGCCAACTGCTGCTTTAACTGAGAGCAGACACTGAATATTAGAGAATAAAAGTAACTTGTATTTTTCTTCTTTATCCTTAAAAGATACAGACTTGTTCTGACTTCACTAGGAGACAACTCAACTTCTGCAGATCAGTTAGATGCCCCTTCAGAGCAACATCTCTGACCCTCATTTTGACACTCATTTTACTGTATATACATGTGTACATTCAAGCTGAAGCAGACTCTTCCAAAAGTGCCTCCCAAACTTGCTTCACCTTTGGATTTCTCCCACTGCAAATATCCAATCTGAGGTAAATACCTTTCACTGCATATGCAGCTGTCACATTTTAGGTAGTGCTTATGGTACATAGTTGAAGCTGTATAGGTTCTGTATATTTCTGGACTTTAAAAGTTTAAAACTCTAACAAAGATTTTAATTTCAAAGAAATAAAAAATATTTTCACTTTTACACATTAATCAGTGAATGTAATAAAAAATAAATTTAACTGTCAAAACTGTTTGTATTTTTTGTATGTTTGTGTGTGTATATATATATTTATATATATGATTTGCAGAAAATGCCCACTCCCAACCAATATATAGCATTTTCATTAATTCAGCAGGTTCAGGTTAATTTAAACCCACAGCTTCTATTATTAGTGAATGAAGAATACATTTCTATAGTTCTTCCCACCCACTCTATCTCCCCACATGTCAGTCTTGCACATGCAATACTTTATTTTTGTGGAGGTTAATTACATTTTACTCCTCACTATTCACATGACCTACAATTTGAGGCCATGCAGCTGATTAGCAAAAAATTCCTGTAGGAGAACCGTATTTGTAGGTTTAGACTAAATGTTCTAGTACACAGCCAGAGGAGTTTTTTTATGTGGCTGTTAATCTGTGCATCTTGGACACAGTCCTAAAGGTACTGTAAAACCATTCAAGCAGTAAGACATGTAAAACATTCTTGTTAAAGATTACAAAAAAATCCTGAGTAAAGATAGGTAACAGCTATTTTTCTAAAATTCTTTTTTTCTTTAAAAAAAAATCTTACCACCCTGTTTGAATTTGGTCCAACTTTTGAACTTCTTTTAGATATAATTTCAAGGACAGAAATCTAGGTGTTAAATATAACAATTCTTACACTTGGCATGCACACCCGCTACCCAAGATTCCTTCTTTCTGTTCCCTGCCAAAGATATATATTCTGGAGAGAATACATATTCCCAAGGCCAACAGCTGAGGAAGTTGCTGTAATGTGTTAGCTGCTTCCAACTGGCCTTCATGAGAAGTAGGAATTCCTAAATTAAGGGAAAAATTGTCACTGGCAGACAGTAACGGTCAAACTGTGTCTTTCTGCCAAGACAACAGGCAATCACTGAAGAGGCTGATACAATCCACAATGAAAAAGCCAATCTGTGACAGTATTAACAGAATTGACTTGGACAATTTATTTTTGAGAATAGGTGGACTGCTCAATAAAAGGTTTTACAAGTCTAAGTAGCATTCAAAGCAGGCTGACGTGCCTCTAAGGAAACTCAGTGATGAGTTTTACTGGAAATTATTAGCAGAGCATTCCTAATCATTTATGTATAGGTTCATCAGTTCCAGCTTTAAGCAGTTTCAACCTTTTCATGAAGTGAGTGTGAAACAAGAATAGCAAGCAATCAGACTTTAGCAGCAGGATTCATATTTGCTAACACGCTTACAAAATCTTCTGCTTTGTCTTTTATGAAGCCTGCATTTGAAGGCAGGTAGTAGATAATGTGGTGCATTTTTTTTTCAGCAAAGGCTTCATAGTAAATTTGGCAATATTCCTAAAGATTACCTAAATCAAGCAAATAATCTGAAGTTTAAATAAACTTTTTTTTTTGTTTGGTTTTTTTTTTTTTTTTTTTTTTTTTTGTTACAAAGGCATTTCTGAATAGTGTAGCAAAAAGAGGGATTGACGGATACAAGCATAAGATGGAGTCTGAGTTCTCACATGCATCATTTCCAGGAAAGTCGTTCTGCCTCTCATTTCTGACACACCCAACACCTCAGTATGCCAAATTTAAAATTCAGAACTTGTGCTAAGTTTAGCTAAAATGTATCTGCTGTTGGTCTCTTCTAAGTTTAGCAAGTTTGAGTTGTGCCTATTTATTTTATAGCCTTCTTTTTCTCCTTCTTCTGCCCACTGCCCCTCCATTTTTTTCTTTATAGCTCTTCTTTCTAGGGTAAGAAGATATAAGATTCAAAAACAGATAAGATTTTAAATTAAGACAGACAGAACTCCAGTGCCTTGATAACCCTAGAGATAGGGTTCCCATGGAGGAAATCCTCATCACCTCATCTCAAGAATTTGAACCTTTCTTTTCTCTTTTTTTCTTTTTTCTTTTTTTTTTTTTCTTTTTTCCTGAATCCTTTTTAAGGCCCCATGCAGAACAATCTGGTTGTTTGCCAGAGGAGGCAAAATTGCCTTTGGTATCAAGACAAGAAGCAACAGAAAGTTCAGGAGCTGATTACAAAAAGAAATTTATTTTTTCTAGGTCAGTATATATGTATCTTTTCTTCATTGCCTAACTACTCTGAATCAATAGTGGGGTTGGATAGGCTTAAATCTGAATGGGCTCTCTGGACTCAGCTTGGAAGTGGAAAATTCTTTGTCTCCATGTGAAACCCAGGTTCCATTGCCCAATTTCTTGCTTGGGTGAATTAATGAAACACAATCATCCATTTAACAGTTTAAAAACTGGGATTATTCCAATGACACAAATTTGTTCTCTTAGAGACAACCTGGAGTCAAAATCCATAAAAAACCTGAGACTCAATTACCGCCTATCATTTCTCCCTGGTATCAGAGAAAGTATCAGCATTTTTCTCTCATCATTAATATATCAATCTCTCATCATTATTATATCAAAGCATGGACAAATCCTGTAATACTGTAACAGATCTAGAAAGCCAAGTTCCTCTATGTGCTCCAGATGTACATACTCACCATTTTAAATTTTGTAGTTATACTTTCTATAAATCTATATATAATAAAAACATATACAAGTTTAAAGGCAATTTACGTATACCTGAAATAGTTATTTATTCTTATTTAGGACTTTAGACACACTGCTAAATAGTATTTCACATCATAATAGTGGTAGATTTTACAAATTTCAGCCTTGTTTGTGCACCTCAGCCTGGGCACTGCTGCAGGGATCCTCTGTTAGCAAGGAAGCAGAAATAAATTTTAGCTGTGGATTTGTGGTTGTCCCAGATGCCTGCCTGTGCTGACTCACACATGGATATATTACTGCCACTAGAGCTTAGCAATGAGCAAGACATTATAACATTTCAAACTTTGATATCTGAGATATCATTGCCTGGTATTTTGGCAGAAGATGACCGTCCATTCATTAGACTATCACACATCCAAACAAGAATCTGGAAACAGTTAGATTTCATGACATAATTACCTTTATCTTTCTGATTAAATTAGTTGAGTATGCTATTCTGGAATGATGAAAACAAATTCTTTACATTAACTTAAAATATTAGCCTTTGACTATATAATTATATTACCACACATGACAATGCTAGCTTGACGCTCAGTTGAAAACCTTGCACCGAAAAGCATTAGAACAGCACAAAGAAGTAATTAAAGGATTACAGTATTTCTAATGAAAAGACATGTCACAAAACCCACTAGGGACACAAAGGAAATTTCAAATCAGGGAAAATGAAACCTCCAAGAAAATCCTTTCTTTTAAAAACTTCTATTTTATCTATTTACTTTTCAGAAATCAAAGAAACATATGTCAAAAAGCTCTTCTGTTCGACATAGAATTAAGCACTGTCCTTTAAATATCATCGCACTATGTATCACTTTAAAGTTTTTCCAGTAGGTTGAATAAATGAAAGAGTTCTTTTCTGATAATGACTTTACTTCCAATGACTCTATCTACCATATTTTAAATAATGAAGATCTGAAATAGCAGATCTATGGCTATGAAAGATATTAAAAAACCAAAACATAAAAAAAATCCTATGAGTTTACAAGGAAACGGAACTCCTAGGACTCTTATTTAACTGAAATACAAGAACAAAATCATAGAATCAGTTAAACTGGAAAAGGTCTTTAAGATCATTGAGGCAAACCATTAACTCAGCACTGCCAAGTTCACTACTAAACCATGTCCCTAAGTAACGCAACTACATGGCAACTCCACAATTTGCCTGGGCAGTCTGTTCTAATGCTTGATAACCCTTTTGCTGAGGAACTTTTCCCTAATATCCAATGAGCCTCTGCTGGCTCATCTTGAGGCCATTTCTTCTCATTCCCTCACTTGTTATCTGGGAGAGGCGACCAAATTCACCTCACTACAAACGCAGAGGGAGTTGTAGAGGGAGAAAAGGTCTACCCTGTGCCCCCTTTCCTCCAAGCTAAACAGCCCCATGTCCCTCAGCCACCCTTCAGAGGACTTGTACTCCAGACCCTTCACCTCTGTTGCCCTTCTCTAGACATACTCCAATACTTCAATATCTTTCTTACAGTGAAGGGCTCAAACCTCAACAGCCTCACCACTGCCAAGTACAGAGGGACAGTCACTGCCCTGGCCCTGCTGGCCACACTATTGCTGCCACAGGCCAGGATGCCATTGGCCTTATTGGCCACCTGGGCACGGCTCGCTCATGTTTAGTCACTGCTGACCAGCACCCCCAGGTCCTTTTCAGCCAGACTGCTTTCCAGCCGCTCTGCCCGTGCCTGGAGCAGTGCCTGGGGTTCTTGTGATCCAAGTAAATGATCCACCACTTGGCCTTGTGGAAGCTCTTACCACTGGCCTCAGCCCACAAATTCAGCATGTCCTGATTCCACAGCTTTTCTACCTTCAGCAAGTCAACATTCCTATGCAAACTGGTGCTGTGTGTGAACTTACTGAGGGTACACTTGATCCCCCTGCCCAAATCACCAATAAAGATGTCAAACAGGACTGGCCCAACATTAAGCCCCAGGGAGCACCTCTTAGTGGCCAATTGCCAACTGGATGTAACTGCATTCACCACTCCTCTCTGGGTCCAGCCATACAGATAGTTGTTAACTCAGCAAGGAGAGCACCTGTCTGAGCGATGGACTGCCAGCTTTTCCAGGAGAATGCTGTGGGAGACAATGTCAAAGGCTTAGGCCCAAGTAAACAACATCCACAGCTTCTTCATCATCCACTAGGTGGATAATCCTGTCTTAGAAGGAGATCAGATTAGTCAAGGACTGCCTTTCATAAACCATATGCTGACTGGGCCTGATCAGGCAGGTTCAGCACATGCCATATGATGTCGCTCAGGATGACCAGCTCCTGACCTTCCCCAGCCCTGAGGTCAAGCTGACAGGCCTGTAGTTCCCTGGATCCTTCTTCCAGCTTCCTCACTATACTCATGTGGATCCCATCCACCTTCACAGAGCTGTCTGTTTCTAAGTGACAGACAAGGACCATTTTTCCTTTCCATTATGAGGGTTTGATTTTATTTCCCATTCCTGTCTTTCAGCTCAGGGGGCTGGGCACCTGCAGAACAACTGCTCTTAATACTAAAGATTGAGGTAAAGAACATACAAAGTACCTCAGCTTTTAATTCATCCTTTGTCACTATGTTTTCTTTTGCATCCAATAAAGGATGGAGATTCTCCTTAGCCCTCCTTTTTTGTTGGACATGATGCATTTTTTGTTGTCTTTTATGGCAGTAGGATGATTAAATTCCAGCTGGGCCTTGACCCTTCTAATTTTCTTTCTGCATAACCTCACAACATCCTTGTAGAGCTCCCAAATTATCTGCCCCTTCTTCAAAAGGCCATAAACCCTTTTTCACCACCCAAGTTACAACCAAAGCGCTCTGTTCAAGCAAGGGAGTCAGCTCATCTTTCAGCACGAGGGGACAGGCAACTCTTGCACCTTTAAGATTTCTTTCTTGAAGAATGACTAGCCTTCCTGGACTTGTTTGTCATTCAGGACTGCATCTCAAAGGATTCAGTCAATCATTCTTCTAAACAGGCCAAAGTCTGTCCTCTGGAAGTACAATGTGGCAGTTCTGTTGCCCCCTCTCCTTACTGCTTTGAAAACTGAAATCACTATTGTTTCATGGTTGCTGTGCTCAAGACAGCCCCTGAAACAATTATTTCAAAAGAATTTTTCAAGATTCAGTTATCTTACATTTTTAAAGTATTTTCATCTTTTGCCTTACTATAAACTATCAGAAAACAGCAAAAAAGTGACAACCCCATAGAGTAAAACAAAATAATGGAAACCAAACAATAAATATTTTGAGATAAAATAAGAATTTCATAGAATAACAAGTTTATCACAAGAATAAATACAAGATGCAGTATGTTATTTAGCTGCATGAAATACAGGATAACAGCAACATGAAATAATAAAAAAATCCAACAAAAATAAGCTAGATCCCACAAGAAAAAATGGATTACATAAATTTTAACAGAACCAAGTGAATCAGCTGTAAGAGTTATGCCTTTGCAGATGACAGAGTCAGAGATACTGAGGAAAAAATTAGAAAGAGAGAGATGGCCTTAGATATGGAGATACACCAGGCAAAAGAATGCCTAATTCACCAAGTCTGAGCACCAGACCATTTATTTATCTGCTGAAAATACACATCAGCCTTCCAGAAGATCCACTGTTCAAAGATCCCAGTGTCCTCAAAAAAAACCTGGCTGGCATTTCTAGGAAAAGTCATAGAATATAAAGGACTTCTCTTCAGCTTTTCCCAAGAATGGCTTCCTTCAATCTTGCTATATGCATATGTACGCATATGTAAATCCCCTGCAGCAGTAATGTATGGCCTAGCACTGTAAAACTCAAAAGCAAAAAAGTCTGGAAATTTGTACCTGTTTGGGTATAGACTGCACTACAATGACTTGGAAGACATTAGCAGTAAATAAGGTGATGAAAAGCTGCGAATGCTATTCTCCCTAACTTCCGCATTTGAGGAATATTATATGTGGTACATGACACAGATTTTCTCCTTCACCTGGCCTTCCAAGGGATCACTACACCCAGTCAATCATACTTATCAATTTCAAAGAGTGCCAGCTTCTGGTACAAGAGAGACCAGCTCCACTGTTTTGCTGATAGCAAAGGTTTCAGTCTGTTAGTAGAACCATAGAATATTTGGCAGGAATCAGCATGCAGAAAATTTATAGAGCTGCCTAAAGATTCAAAGTCAATGGCTGCATACTAATAGCAACAATATTTCATTCTGAAATACTGCTGGGCATAAGTAAACAAAAACAAAACTTATTTATAATGTTATCAATCATCCATTTTAGGAGCATTTTTATAATTTTACTTCTGCTATCAGGGAGTAAAAACCCTAGCTTTTTCAGGGATATTTCAGATCTCATTTATTTTGGAATTTCCTACACTTCCTCTAACTGTTCATGTTTAAGAAGGGTGACTCAGAAGTCAATCTTTTCACTACAGATTTGTGTCTCTACAGAAGACATCTCAACCTGCTTCCCTGGAAACCACTTTTTAAAATCTTCAGAGTCTAAAACAATTTGTTCAGTTGCTGAATGCATCAGTGTTACCCTTTTCTTTCTCTGTCCGGGCAGTGTCAGAGACACAAGAGTGTCTCCCCAACAGTGGCTGTGTAAGTGAATCTCCTTCTTTCCCACACTGCTCCTTCAGGTGAGCACATTGTACATTGTGTGGCAATTCTGTGGTTGTACAGACACATTTAAACACGGGTCCTGCATTTTGCCTCCACTACACGCTTGCCATCTTCCAGGCATCCTCTTCTAGCTAGGAGGGTTGGTTTTCTGCACATGCACCCTTCTTTCTGCACAATACCATCTTTTGTAATCCATGCTGAGGTCATTTTGGGAAGAAACTAGCTTACCCTTGATGGAGACATAAAAGGAGAATGTATAGTGGTGGTAACTTCTGCTTAAGACCCTCTCCTAGGACACATAAGGAAAAAAAAAGGTATGTATTATGAGGTGGATTTAAATTTCTTGTCTTTCTTTTCTTTCTTTCTTCTTTCTTTCTTTCTTTCTTTCTTCTTTCTTTCTTCTTTCTTTCTTTCTTTCTTTCTTTCTTTCTTTCTTTCTTTCTTTCTTTCTTTCTTTCTTCTTTCTTTCTTTCTTTCTTTCTTTCTTTCTTCTTTCTTCCTTCTTTCTTCCTTCTTTCTCCTTCTTTCTTCCTTCCTTTCCTTCCTTCCCTTCCCTTCCCTTCCCTTCCCTTCCCTTCCCTTCCCTCTCCCTTCCCTTCCCTTCCCTTCCCTTCCCTTCCCTTCCCTTCCCTTCCCTTCCCTTCCCTTCCCTTCCCTTCCCTTCCCTTCCCTTCCCTTCCCTTCCCTTCCCTTCCCTTCCCTTCCCTTCCCTTCCCTTCCCCTTCCCTTCCCTTCCCTTCCCTTCCCTTCCCTTCCCTTCCCTTCCCTTCCTTCCCTTCCCTTCCCTTCCCTTCCCTTCCCTTCCTTCCCTTCCCTTCCCTTCCCTTCCTTCCCTTCCCCTTCCCTTCCCTTCCCTTCCCTTCCCTTCCCTTCCCTTCCCTTCCCTTCCCTTTCCCTTCCCTTCCCTTCCCCTTCCCTTCCCCTTCCCCTTCCCTTCCCTTCCTTCCCTTCCCTTCCCTTCCCTTCCCTTCCCTTCCCTTCCCTTCCTTCTCCCTTCCCTGCCCTTCCCTGCCCTGCCCTGCCCTGCCCTGCCCTGCCCTGCCCTTGCCCTTCCCTTCCCTTTCCCTTCCCTTCCCTTCCCTTCCCTTCCCTTCCCTTCCCTTCCCTTCCCTTCCCTTCCCTTCCCTTCCCTTCCCTTCCCTTCCCTTCCCTTCCCTTCCCTTCCCTTCCCTTCCCTTCCCTTCCCAACACTTCCCTTCCCTTCCCAACACTTCCCTTCCCTTCCCAACACTTCCCTTCCCAACACTTCCCTTCCCAACACTTCCCTTCCCTTCCCAACACTTCCCTTCCCTTCCCAACACTTCCCTTCCCAACACTTCCCTTCCCAACACTTCCCTTCCCTTCCCAACACTTCCCTTCCCAACACTTCCCTTCCCTTCCCAACACTTCCCTTCCCAACACTTCCCTTCCCAACACTTCCCTTCCCAACACTTCCCAACACTTCCCAACACTCCTTCCCAACACTTCCCAACACTTCCCTTCCCAACACTTCCCAACACTTCCCAACACTTCCCTTCCCAACACTTCCCAACACTTCCCTTCCCAACACTTCCCAACACTTCCCTTCCCAACACTTCCCTTCCCCAACACTTCCCAACACTTCCCTTCCCTTCCCAACACTTCCCAACACTTCCCAACACTTCCCAACACTTCCCAACACTTCCCTTCCCTTCCCTTCCCTTCCCTTCCCAACACTTCCTTCCCTTCCCTTCCCAACACTTCCCTTCCCTTCCCAACACTTCCCAACACTTCCCTTCCCAACACTTCCCTTCCCAACACTTCCCTTCCCAACACTTCCAAGACTTCCCAAGACTTCCAAGACTTCCCAAGACTTCCCAACACTTCCCTTCCCTTCCCAACACTTCCCAACACTTCCCTTCCCAACACTTCCCAACACTTCCCAACACTTCCCTTCCCAACACTTCCTTTTCCCTTCCCTTTTCCCTTCCCTTTTCCCTTCCCTTTTCCCTTCCCTTCTCCTTCCCTTCCCTTCCCTTCCCTTCCTTCTTCCTTTCCTTTCCTTTCCTCCTTTCCTTTC